>NC_090445.1:1397317175-1398517175 GCF_031143425.1 Pleurodeles waltl
AAGTGGCTTGGAGGGGGAATTACAGTGGAGTAGAGTGGGGTGGATTAGACAGGAATGGAGCAGGATGTATTGGACTGGACTAGAGAGGGTGGATTGTAGTGGGGTAGATTGGATTGGACTGGAGGGAGGTGGGCTGAATTGTAGTGGGGTGGATTGAACTGGAGTGGGGTGGGCTGCATTGGAATGGAGTGAGTTAGATTGGAGTGAGCTGGAATGGATTGGAGCTGGGTGGATGTGGATTGGACTAAAGTTGGGTGGATTGGATTGGTGTGGGTGGATTGGAGTGTGATGGGATGGGTGAATTGGATTGAGTGGGGTGGACTGAACTGTATTGGGTGGATTGGGTTGGGGTAGAGTGGGGTAGATTGGAGTAGCATGGAGTGGGTTGGACTACAGTGGAGTGCGGAGTATTGGTGTTGGGAGAATTGGAGTGGGGTGGACTGTATAGGATGGTTAGATTGGAGTCGGATGGATTGGATGGGAGTTGGGTGGATTGGACTGAAGTTGGGTGGATTGGATTGGTGTGGGTGGATTAGAGTGTGGTGTGATGGATGAACTGGATTGAGTGGGGTGGACTGAACTTTAGTGGGTGGATTGGGTAGGGATAGATTGGAGTAGCATGGGGTGAGTTGGACTGCAGTGGAGTGGGGAGTATTGATGTGGGGAGAACCTGAGTGGGGTGGACTGTATAGGGTGATTAGATTGGAGTGGGGTGGGATGGATAGGATGGGAGTAGGGTGATTACAGTGTAGTGGGCTGGATCAATTGGATTGAGTGGGGTGGACTGAACAGAGGTGGGATGGATTGGATTGTATTAGATTGGAATGGGGTAGAGAGGGTGGATTGGAGTAGAATGGGTGGATTGGAGTGGGGTGAATTAGGGTGGAGTGGATTGCATGTGGTAGATTAGATTGGAGTGGGGTGGATTAAAATGTGGTGAGGTGCAGTGGGGTGGATTGGATTAGGGTGGGTTGGGGTAGGCTGGAGTGGGGTGGACTGGACTGAAGGGGTGGACTAAAGTCTGATTGACTAGGGTGGGGTCAAATGGAGCAAGGTGGAATGAAGTGGATAGAATGGAGTTGGGTGAATTGGTTTGGGGTAGATTTAATTGGCATGAGGTGGCGTGGATTAGTGTGGAGTAGATTAGATTGCAGTGATGTGGATTGGATTGGAGTGAGGTGGATTGAATTGGGTGGGGTGGATTGGATTGGATTGAGGTGGTTTGGATTGGGGTGGCGTGAACTGGATTGGTGTGGTTTGGGGTGGATTGGGTTGAGGTGGATTGGATTGGGGTGGGGTAGATTGGCGTGGGTGGATGGATTGGATTGGGGTGGGGTGGATTGCATTGAGGTAGGTGGAGTGGTGTAGGGTGGATTGGATTTGTTTGGATTGGAGTGGGGTGGATTGGATTGGGGTGAGATGGATTGGAGTGGACTGAGGTGGATTGGAGTGGTGGGGCAGATTGTTTTGTATTGATGTGAAGCAGATTGTTTTGGATTGGAGTCGGGCAGATTGTTTTGGATTAAGATTGGCAGATTGGAGTGGAGCAGATTGTTTTGGATTGCAGTGGATCATATTGTTTTGGTTTGGAGTCAGACGGATTGGTTTCAATTGGGGCAGATTTGTTTTGGATGGGAGTGGGTCAGATTAGTGTGGGGCAGATTGAAGTGGAGCATATTGGAGTGGGGCAGATTATTTTGGATTTGAGTGGGGTGGATGTTGTGGAATGGATTGGAGTGGGGTGGATTGGGGAGGGAGTAGGGTTGATTGGATAGGGATGAGGTGGATTGATTGGAGTGGGGTAGATTAGATTGAACTGGATTGGGGTGGATTGGATTGGTGTAAAGTGGATTGGATTGAAGTGGAGTGGGGTGGATTGGGGTGGGGTGAATTGGGATGGAGTGGGTGTATTGGGATGAGGTGGATTGGATTGGAGTGGGGCAGAGTGGAATGGTGCAGATTTGAGTGGGGTGGATTGGAGTGGGGCAGATTGTATTGCATTGGAGCAGGTTGTAGTGGGGCAGATTGTTTTGGATTTGAGTGGGGCAGATTGGAGGGGGCGGATTGGAGTCAGGAGATTGATTTGGACTGTAGCGGGCAGATTGGGGAGTCTAGATTAGAGTGGGACAGACTGTTTTGGGTTGGAATGGGTGGATTAGAGTGGGGCAGATTGGAGCAGATTGTTTTTGATTGGAGTGGAACAGATTGAAGTGGGATAGATTTGAGTGGGCAGGTTGTTTTGGAGTGGGGCAGATTGGAAAGGGGTGGACTAGATAGGATAGATTGGAGTTGGGCAGATCTGATTGGGGCGGATTTGAGTGGGGCAAATTGGAGAGGGGCAGATTGAAGAGCTGCTGATTGTTTTTGATTCGAGTGAGGCAGATTGGAGTTGGGAAGATTGTTTTGGATTGGAGTGGGGCAGAGTGTCATGGATTGGAGTAGGCAGATTGTAGTGGGTTGAATGTTTTGGACTGGATTGGGACAGACTGGAGTGGGGCAGATTGTTTTGGACTGGAGTGGGGCAGATTGGAGTGGGGCAGATTGTTTTGGATTGGAGTGGGGCAGATTGGAGTGAGGCAGATTGTTTAGGATTGCAGTGGGTCAGATTAGTGTTGTGCATATTTTTTTAGATTGGAATATTGCAGATTGGAGTGCGGGGGATTGCTGTGTGCAGATTGTTCTTGATTGGAGAAGAGCATATTGTTTTGGATTGGAGTGGGGCAGATTGGAGTGGGGTGGGTTGGGAGAATTAGAGTGTGGTAGATTGGAGTGGATTGGATTGGTGAGTGGTTTGGACTGGATTGAGTGGGGTGTATTGCTATGGGTGGGGTGGGGAGGATTGACATGGAAGGGAGTGGAGCAGATTGGAGTGGGGTGGGTTAGGGTGTACTACAAGATTATGTGATAAAGCATCATTTCAGAAATTACACATAAGAAAGAAATAATGGCCCATATTTATGCTTGTTTTGTGCCGGATTTTGCGTCATTTTATTTGACGCATATTCAGTGTAAAACTAACTCCATATTTATACTTTGGCGCTAGACCCATCTAGCGCCAAAGTTATGGAGTTAAAGTCATTTTTTGGACGCGGAAACCTACCTCGCGTCAATGAGATGCAAGGTAGGCAGTCCCGTGCAAAAAATGACCCTATGGCCTTAGTGCCATATTTATCCCGCATGGGGGGAGGGGTCAAATAATGGTGCAAAGCTTGCTTGGGTCAAGGGCAGGCGTTAGTGGACCTGTGGGCCTATTTCCATGGTGGAACTCCATGGAATAAGCCCACAGGTGCCATCCCCAGGCCACGGGGACACCCCCACCCACACCAGAGGGACAGCGGAGGATTGGGACTCCATCCCAGGTAAGTATAGATAAGTACATGTAAGTATTTTATTTTTTTGGTGGCCCTGAAATGGCCCCCCCTACATGATACTAGGTGCAGTGGCCATGCCCAGGGGACCCTGTGCCCCTGTGCTGGCCATTGGGGTGATGGGCATGGCTCACATGACTCATGAGTCATGTGGTATGGATGGTTTTGCGTCACAAAATGACGATAGGCTGGTTAGAGTCATTTTTTTTTCACTCTAAAGTGCTTAATATCATGTTTTGGTGCAAAAACCCCTACTCCCATACCACCAGCCCCACTCAGCTAATGTCATTTTTTTTACCCTAGCCTACCCTTTGCACTGTCTTGCACCATTCCATAAATATGGTGCCCGGCTGGGGCTCAGAAATGGTGCAAGACGGTGCTAAACCTTTTGGTGCAAATCTGCGTTAGTGCTATTTTGCACCAAAAAGTACAAATATGCCCCAATGTCACTTTGTCCTCATCATTTGAGAACAGCTCTCACATGTAAAAACAAAAGAAAACATGAGTGCAAAGTGAGAAAAGAAGACTTGGCAAAAAAAAAGTTAACTATAGAAAATAAATTTTTGTAATTTAGTCGGTCCTGCTCGGCATATTTTTGCCAGTCACATGCTTTCTGTTTGCATGCCACTAAAAGTTAAAAAGAACAAAATAGTACCTCAATCAGGTAGGGAGCAGTGGACGGGCACTGATTAAGTAGAATCAATCAATGTTTGGTCCCTGCTCCATAGAGAGGAATGGAAATGATGCTAGGCTTGCCTTGACGAATTATGAGGCTGTAAAGAAGAGTGCTATGCAAGCCAGGAAATGGGATACGAGCTTCTAGCCCTTTTTTATTAACAACTGTCTCTCGCAAGCGAGACGCATGCTCTAGGGCATGCTGTTGTAGGCTCAAGCCTAAAAAGTTACGTTTCACTTGGTAAAGCGTGGACGGCTTAAATCTCTGCTTGGGCCCACTTTCCATCTTGGCTCTCGAAAGGAAGACCACACTTTTAAGAGAATGCAACAGAGGTATTTGCATAGATGTATGCACGGTCAATTTAGTCTGGTACTCCTTGAGAGGGTGCTGGAGAAAAGAAGCGAACAGCTTTCTTTCTCTGCTGAATTCGGACTGTGGCATAAAAAAAAAACACTATTCCATTAACATTACAGTACCCGATATTGATTGCTTATGCCTTTAAAACGTCTGATCGGTTTACCTAGGAAGATTGTGCCCGCTGTGCTAATTTGGACAGGCTCTCTTGACAAAATAAAAAAAAACTTTCCTATTGCATGAAACCAACATACTTTGGACTCTGTTTTATTCAGTTTAAACTTAACAGTAGGGTTCCCCCAACACGCACACACACACAACTGTATGGGATGTGTATTGACCCCAGAAAATTAATTCTTTATAAATACTTTTTTGTCAAACTCTTTTTATTAAGGTTTTGCAGAATTATAGAGGGTACATTACCATACAGACATTATAAATACGTTTTACATTCATGCATTGCCAGCAGCACAATTTATACTGTAAAATGCAAAACCACAATCTTCAACATACACTTCGTTCTGCTGTTCATCCGTAAACTAGTAGAACTGAAAGTATCACATATGATGAGGCCACCTGGTAGTCAAGCAAGTTATGAGCTGGCCTCCCTTCCTTGTTCAGCTAATATCCCATGTCCTGGGGAGATCACTGAAAACTAATTTCCTCAGTGTATGTGCCACCCAATGTCCGGGCAGACATTAACACAATACACTGATTTGCAGCTCCCAATGATTGTAAAATACAAATTATAGAACAATCTTCAACATTTCAAATTCTTTCTGAGACTAAATCACAAAGTCAGAACGATCCATTACCAAATGCACTGGGGGATCAGGGATTCTAGTGTCTCCGTAAGCAAAACTAAGCACATCAAAAGATATTTTGCTGTGATATTTCAAAAAAAGGTTTTCCTACTGTGCATACTGCCCATCGCGATAACAGTGAACTACAATGACTCAGTGGTTCTCGAAAGTTGAATATTATCCTGAAGAAGTTCTACCATTGAAACATGTTAGCTGTACTGTTTTGTAAGGAGGTGTTCAATATAGACGATTCATGAAAATCAACATATTTTTGTTTGGTGATCAGTGAAAGTGGCTGTGCCAAAAGATGGGGCTAGGCAAGGGCCAGTTTAACTGGCTGGATTTTACAACTGGTAAAATTGAGACAGATGTTCCCAAACCCAGGAAATCAGGTACAGGAATACTGGCCCAGCTGTAATCACAGGGAGTAGTATGCTAAAAAGGAATACCGCTCCAACTGTCACATAACTAGGTTCTTAGGGCCTTATTTAGAGTTTGGCAAATGGGTTACTCCATCACAAACATGATCGATATCCTGTCCATCGTATAACAATGCCATAGGATATAATGCACTTGAAATAATGCAGATGGGACAACACCCACATTTATGACCAAGTAGTCCATCTGTCAAACTCTAAATCAGGCCCTTAGTCTTTGACTTTGTCCTCTGGGTCTCCCATCTCATGTTACTCTTCACGACTAAACTTTTTTGCACTTCTGGTTCTTTTTTGCTCCCCACATTTAGCAGTGAGGGTTCGGTGGCTTCTGTAATCTGCACTGGATAAACTACACACTTTTGTTTAATTCAACATACGTACAAAAAAGAACACAGTCACCTAAAATAGGGCAGAACTATTAGCTTGCCTATATTTGTTTAATTCTTATGTTCTTGGTTAACCTGCTACTGCTTATTTGTGATCTTGAGCTTTAAAGTCTCACTCATTACCGACCCCTGGTGGTGTACACAGTAACCAAGCCAACTGCTAAAGAATTTGTCTGAGTCAGCACAAGCACAGCTTCCATTGAAGAAAATAGACAAACTTGGATCAGCCCACACACGTAAAGATAATTACTTTTTTGGGACTAATTAAGGCGACTATTATTATAATGTAAGGATCTCTACAAATCCCAGCGTTGCTCATAAAAGGTAATAGCTTAATCGTGAAATGAAGATATTTCCTTAGTGAAAAGCTATTTTTATTTAAAATCGTTTTTTCTACAAAGACCTGGTATAATCAAGACTATTCAGCTCCTGTTTCTCGTTCCGACTGTTTACATCCTTCCGCAATTGTGCCCTTCCACTGTTCCGCTCTTCAGCTGAGTCTGGGGGCTGGAACAGAGCCACCATGAAACAAACGAGGCAGTGTTTTGATTGCTCTTTAAGAGTGGAAACGGACCTCCTCACTCTGACCCAAAGAAGTTCCCTATGATTTCTTGGTGACCGGGGTTATTTGGCAGAAAGGATCTGTCACTTGGCATCCATTTATATAAATGGTTCCACATGCTCATGTCGACATTAATTGCCAGGGTAACAAAGCTGGGGTGAAAAGTTAAATAATTTATTTAAGCCTGTTCCGGAGCTCCGAAGGGTATGGAATGAATGGAACGGGGGAGGTTTTTTTTTTTCCTCTCCCTCTGTGAACTCAGCACAGCCTCAGATGGAAACCTTTAGGTTCTCAAATGCAGTGTTATGGGACGTTGCCATTTGCCGCACGCTGTAGGTGACAAAATGACAAGGTGAGAGTAAGTTTGCCCACTTCCTCAGTTAGAACTATCAACCGTGTCAACTAGTGCGATGATAAATCCCAAGCAGTCTAATAACGGTGATGTCTCCTTTAAAGTTGTTTAAGAAACCCTCTGTATAATGCTGCATGACTACCTATCGTGCCCCTCCCCCAATGTCTTGGAGTTAGGCTCCTAGGCCCGTGGCTGATTAACACTTTCACAGGATTCCTGAGCGTGCATTCCTCAGCATTCCACAATTCAAGGACCAATGAGCAATAGCAGCCCGTGTGAAGAGGAAAACGCAGGAGGAGGAAGGAGGGGGGATGAGGGATGGGAACTCATATAAATGTGATACAGTTATGTCAACTGTAGAGAGCGAAACAGAGGGCACTTCTTTCAGAATGGTTGAATACATCGCTGTAGATCTGATCTTTTGCCACGACGGACCTGTTTACTATGAGAGAACCTGTTGATTTCTCAACAGTCCCTATGGGAAGTAATCAAATTAATTTCGTTTTTCATTAGGGACCCACTTCACCAGTCGAACACAACTGTCATTCCAAAAGTACTCGGTTAAAAATTCGGTTAGATTGCAACAGTCTTTTCTTTCATCCTCATGACAATAGCTGTGAGGCTGAGCAGCTGTTTAAAAACAGTGTAGCTATTTGTCTCACTTAAATTAGTAAAGGAGGTAAGGCCAAGGTTTAATATCTAATCCATATTTCCTTGTTTTACCTTTTTTTGGTTCTCCCAGGTTAGAGTGACATTATTATTTTACACTTCACCAGCTTCAAGGAATCCCTGCCTAAGATGAGACAATAATGAAGACGATGCTCTCCGGGATCATCATCTCGTACCGGAAATTCCATTCAGCAGTCGGGGTCGACTTGACAACATTTGTTATCTCCCTAGAAGGGAGAACTTTTGATTTATGTTCATCAAACCTTGATAGGGTGATTTTCCCTGTTTATAGAAGTCAACCTGGCATTGTGCTGCCTGTCCTCCGCTATAGGTCATGGTTTAAGATGTCTGTGTGGACAAACAAATTACTAATTGCTTCAGTGGACAGACTATTGAACAATGGACAGACTAATTATTAATTGCTTATCTACAAGTGTGGAGCCTGCATTCGTTAAAATGTGGGTTGGTTGGGTAAGGAAACTAGTACTTTTCAATTATTGTATTCTATGTAGGAGTTTCACATTTGTTATTTATCATGGTTGACTCAGTCGAACCTTACCTATCTTTTCTTAATTGTTAAAAAACTCGTCGTTGGTGTTGTCCTCAATACATTTCTTATATTTCATACATAGTCACAATAACCTTAAAGGGTATTTTCCAATAAAGCACACAACATACTAACTCCAGTGGTTGTCGGCCATGGTGTTTTCCTCTCTTTTTAACAGACATTTTAAAAGAAGTGTACCAACTAATGGAGGCCTCAGTATATAGGGGCATATTTATACTCCGTTTGCGCCGAATTTGCGTCGTTTTTTTCGACGCAAATTCGGCGCAAAACTAACACCATATTTATACTTTGGCGTTAGACGCGTCTAGCGCCAAAGTATGGGCAAATAGTGTCATTTTTTAGCGTGAACGCCTACCTTGCGTTAATGAGATGCAAGGAAGGCGTTCCCGTCTAAAAACAGACGCACATAGCGGTGCGTGGTATTTATGCTCCAGGGCAAAAATCACTCCCGCGCGGCAGGCGGCGCCAAAAAATGGCGCAAAGCACGAATAGCGTGAAATTTTAACGCCTGGGTCAGGGCAGGCGTTAAAATGGGGCAAACACACCTGTACTTAATCAGAACACACAGAACAAACAACAGAGCAGCAGAGCAGCAGAGCAGCAACAGGGAGACATGGAGGTGCTTTTTCTTCAACGTGCACGTAGACGCAGAGCCCTGCAGCAACAACAGCAGCCAAAACAACAACAGCAGGGACCCCAAAGACAGCGCAGAAGGCAGGAGAAGATATTCCGCCCACGAACAACCCTGCATGGCCTCAGGGAACGAGACATCATCCAGAGGTACCGGTTGAACTGGCAGGCCATTCAGCAGCTGCTGACAAATATTGAACAGCAATTGGCCCCCACTTTAGTGACTCCACGCACTATCCCAACCGAAACAAAGCTGCTTGCCGTACTTCACCTGCTGGCAAGTGGCTCCTTTCAGACAACTGGTGCCCTGGTTGGTGGAATCTCACAACCATCTTTCTCCGCATTCCTGCCTAAAGTACTGGATGCCATCATTGGACTGACACCCCGCCACATCTGCTTCCCTAACACAGTGCAGAAGCAGCAGGAAACAAAACAGGGGTTATACGCCATCAGTGGCTTTCCGCACGTCCTTGGTGCAATCGACTGCACACACGTACGCCTTGTGCCACCTGCTGCGAGTGAACACCTCTACCGCAACAGGAAGCACACACATTCCATCAACGTGCAGGCCATAGTCGATCACCAAGGACTGATCAGCAACATTGTGGCTAAATATCCTGGGAGTGTACATGACGCATTCATCTTCCGTCACTGCACCATCAACCAACACTTCCAGGATGGACGGTATGGCAATGGACTACTTGTTGGTAAGGACAAAAATCTACTTATATACTCACTGCACAGAAACCCTCTAGGATAAACAACCCATACACCACAATAGCAACACCTAGACAGGAACACACTGAGGTACTCACATCACTAGCCATGTGTCACAAGTCACCATTGAACCTCTCACACATTTGAATTTACTCCACAGCTTAGTGTGAAGACATTCATGACTGTGGTTGCCTAAATGTCACCTTGCAAATTGGAAGTCTCACAATAACCTGTACACTAATACAATGCATAACTTTTAAGGGATGGGATGGCCTGGCTATGTTCATATGAACGTTTCTAATACCCTTTCATGTTTCAACTCTGCATGGAACTATCATCACACCCCCAGTGAGGACACACGGACACCTGTGTCACAAGTCACAATGCAAGGGAGGGCACACTGTACTTGAGAAACCAATTCATCCTGCTGACAAACAGTTAGCCAACAAACACTTGCTCAGCCAAGGAAAAAAAACAATGCCAAAGTTTCCACCAACAACCATAGGTTGTCACATTAGTACACAAAATAGTCACAGACAACACAACACAACTACTGCCATCAAAGATACGTACAACAGTGCCTCCTACATCTAATTGATACCATTCTGTGTTTCTCTTTCAGCTGATCAGGGGTATGGCATCCAGCCTTGGCTAATGACACCATATGGGAAACCAAATACTGCTGCTGAGCGGGCATACAATGACGCCCACAAGAGGACCCGCAGCATTGTGGAGAGGACCTTTGGGATCCTAAAGTCAAGGTTCCGCTGCCTTGACATCACTGGCGGAAGCCTACTATACTCCCCAGAGATGGTATGCAAAATCATACTCACTTGTGCCATACTACACAATATTTGTGTACAAAGGAACATTCCCCTCCTTGAACCGGACCCAGACATGCCTGAGGATGATGATGAGGAGGATGCTGGCCTGCAACAGGAGGGGGAACAACCTAACACCGCAGCAGGAGTGCGTAGGCGCCAACAGCTTGTGAACAATTTTTTTACTTAACTTATTATAATCACTTGTATTCCACACTTGTAAATAAACACAGATCACAAACACCACATCATGCTTTGGCCTATTCATTTCTGACCACCTTTAGTTTGAAATAGCTGAAGATGATTGTCGTCTCATTGATCAAGAATGCCATTAAAATTCATCACACCAAAAATAAACATCACAACTGTATGCACAGAGGGTAGGATGTGACATGTTACATTACCATACACAGAGCCCAACAAGAGTACAAATGTGACAATTACACATGCCGGATCCAAACAACTGAAACAGTCTCTCATCCAGCCCAAAATTGGAGATCATTTGAAAGTCACATCACACGTGTTCAGAGACAGGGTGGGACCATCCATGTGTACGTGAACATGTCATCAATGGCTTCTCTCAAGTGTATGATGTGAGCAATACACAATTGCAACAACATCAGCTGCCACTAACTCAGGAGGAGACCTTGAAGTTACAGTGACAACATACACACAGACAGGTCATACTGGATCCACATTCCCACACACATGTACACATATGTCATACAACCAACCTAATATTTGAAAGTAGACCATCACAGTTGTGTCCCAGTTTGAACCTAGCAGGAAGATTGTAACATGACACTAAACCTGTTTATGCAGAAAGGGACACAGACAAGCAAAACAATCTTCGCATTATCACATCGTGAACGCTGAGAGTCTTGCAAACTTAGGGGGTCATTCTGACCCTGGCGGTAATTACCGCCATGGCGGAGGTCGGCGGTAGCACCGCCAACAGGCTGGTGGTGCACCGATGGGCATTCTGACCGCGGCGGTTCAGCCGCGGCCAGAAACGGGAAGTCGGCGGTGTACCGCCGACTTCCCGCTGCCCTTGCGAATCCGCCATGGCGGCGGAGCGCGCTCCGCCGCCATGGGGATTCTGACACCCCCTACCGCCATCCTGTTCCTGGCGGGTCTCCCGCCAGGAACAGGATGGCGGTAGGGGGTGCCGCGGGGCCCCTGGGGGCCCCTGCAGTGCCCATGCCAATGGCATGGGCACTGCAGGGGCCCCCGTAAGAGGGCCCCACAAAGCATTTCAGTGTCTGCTTTGCAGACACTGAAATTCGCGACGGGTGCAACTGCACCCGTCGCACCTTCCCACTCCGCCGGCTCCATTCTGAGCCGGCGTCCTCGTGGGAAGGGTGTTTCCCGCTGGGATGGCGGGCGGACTTTTGGCGGTCGCCCGCCAGACCAGTGGGAAAGCCAGAATGACCGCCGCGTCTTTCGGCGGGAACCGCTTGGCGGGCGGCGACCGCTGACCGCCGCGGTCAGAATGACCCCCTTAGTCATATGAAAATGGTATGCAACTTAGCTCCAAATCATCATTACTGCAAACGTCAAATGGGCTAATGAGATGAATGAATGGTCAACAGTCATTCATACCATATGGCCTTACATTCGCCCGCTGCTGCAGGTTTGCCAGGATATGATAAAAATACTCCATGGATACAGTAGCTATTCTGGATGGTCAAATCCTAGGGTGCTGGGGGTCTAACTCCACCTCTACCACCCCCAAAACATACAAGAATCATGTACTTGTGAACTAAACACATGCATAAGGCACATGTGTGGCCTCCATGTCACAAGTCCTACACAAATATGAAACACAAAATCATAATGGGACATGGTCAGCCCCATAAAAACTGAAAGTGACTCTCCCACTCCCTGTTAGGACTACAGATAAAAGCATCCCCATCATAAAGGTGGGGACATTTTGGAGACGGAATACATAATGGTATCAAAAACATCATTTCAAAATAGCCATCAGCAATTACACCAAATATTTTGTCAAATATGGTCAATACATTAGTTAACGTATCCCAAACATCACAGTGTGAAGGCCGTTTATACATAAAAGTACGGACATTTGTCATATACAAACACAAATGTGTCTCACATCGCACCGTTTTACCATGACAAATCACCTTTCCAAAGCTAAACACATGAAGACATTTGGATAAATTTGCTCCATATTCTACGCATACAGCATGGCCGTCATAATTTGTTCACGTACATGAGTGCACACAATGCAGAGTCAGATACAAATGTATCCAAAAGTGTCTTGATATTTCACCTTCAAATTATTATTTACATCCACAATATTTTTGACTCTGCATCATGTGCACTACTGTACGTGTAAAAATAAACACGCCCATGATGTATGCGTCGTGAAATTGACGCTACATGCACAATATATTGGTCATTTCTTGTACAGTATTAATTATTAATATTCATATCATATTTTTTCACTCAGCATCATGTGCACCACTGTACGTGTAAAATAAATGACGCCCATGATGTATGCGTGCTAAAAATGACGCTACATGGACAATATGTTGGTCATTTCATGTACAGTATTAATTATTAATATTCATATCATATTTTTTCACTCAGCATCATGTGCACCACTGTACGTGTAAAAAAAATGACGCCCATGATGTATGCGTGCTAAAAATGACGCTACATGGACAATATGTTGGTCATTTCATGTACAGTATTAATTATTAATATTCATATCATATTTTTTCACTCAGCATCATGTGCACCACTGTACGTGTAAAAAAAACGACGCCCATGATGTATGCGTGGTGAAATTGACGCTACATGCACAATATATTGGTCATCTCATGTACAATTTGAAATATTAATATTCATATCATATTTTTTCACTCCGCATCATGTGCACCACTGTACGTGTAAAAAAAATGACGCCCACGATGTATGCGTGCTAAAAATGACGCTACATGGACAATATGTTGGTCATTTCATGTACAGTATTAATTATTAATATTCATATCATATTTTTTCACTCAGCATCATGTGCACCACTGTACGTGTAAAAAAAACGACGGCCATGATGTATGCGTGGTGAAATTGACGCTACATGCACAATATATTGGTCATCTCATGTACAATTTGAAATATTAATATTCATATCATATTTTTTCACTCCGCATCATGTGCACTACTGTACGTGTAAAAAAAATGACGCCCATGATGTATGCGTGGTAAAAATGACACTACATGGACAATATGTTGGTCATCTCATGTACTATTTGAAAAATTTATGTTCATATCATATTTTTACACTCCGCATCATGTGCACTGTAATGCGTCAAAAAAATATGACGCACATCTGTGTATGCGTGAAAATATGACGCATTACGCGAAAAGAAAAACGGCGGCCATTTTATGCAGGAAGTGATGTAATAGGATATCCTGTTTACCAAATCTGTACTGGGAGTTGACTTTCACTTTCACTTTGCAGTCTCAGAGTTATCTAGACTGTGTGGTTGTGTGAAAGGTGTTGTCTCGTGTTTTACTGCTTTAGTGTCCTGTGTGCCTTGTATTTTGTCTTTGTGTCAATCTTTTATTGTTGTCTAACATTGTCACAGTCTGTTTAGTGTTATTTTGTCTATACCTGTGATAGTTTGTATTGTCTGTGGGAGTCTGTTGTGGGTAGCATAGTTTGGGGGGTTAGTTGGGCTATTTTTCTCCTTCTTCTTTTTCTTTCACACCTCTACCTTTCCCCATTTCCCACTTTTTCTTTCATTTTTCGTTTGTACTTTTTTACACCTCTCATCATGTCAGGTAGGCCTCGCCTGTCCAGGATGGGTGAGGACGAATTGGGGGGATTCATATGGCTCGTAAGCCATTTCCTCCCACTGATGCTGGAGGCTGGGGGCCGTGTGATACAGGGGTATCACACGGAGGCGAGGAAAATCCGTTGGGAGAAGGTGCGCCATCACCTGGTCCGGGTCTACGGGAGTCTGAGGAATATCCATCAATTCAAGCACCGCTGGGCAGATCTGATCAGCAGGGAACAGGACCTGCTGGACCACCTGGGACTCCGGATTGGTGGCTATGTTGGTGAGTACTAATCAATTACATGGGTATAATAGGAATGTGTGCGTGAACATGTGATGATTGGTAGCCAATCTGCAAAATAAGTAGCTGACTGCGTGTTATGCTAGGGAAACCTAGGCCCATGGGTATACACATAAATCCCCATTTTTGCTACACATGTACACCCAATAACAGCAGTAAAATGCAACATCTATTTGTATTTTGCTAAGTAGCCCCCTCTCTGCGTCACAAAAAGATGCAAATGCTGCGCTACAAAGGTATACATATGTGTCCAAATGTGTATTTGTTGCAGGATGTGTATGAAGACTTATGCTACCAGGCCGATGCCTCATTTTTGCAACACATACCAGATGGCTGTAGCTGCATGGAATGTACTGTTGCATTTGTGTCTGAAAAGCAACACGTGAACTGCTCTATTTGTACTCTACTGGTCATAATGGCCAGTGAGTACGTCATGTAGAAACAACATACCTACATATGTAGACGCCATAGCTAGACCGAAAATTCCAAACACATGATGATGCTACACATGTGTGTTGCCTTCACGTCACATGAAGTTAGTCATGTTGTCCACACATATGTCACATGTGTGTCTGGTTGCTGTGTGTTGAACCTGTCCACATAGCCTGTTTGATTGTGAGTGGTCATGCAGTTCTCATGGAACCAGTTGTGGAATGTTTCTCTCTGGGATGCACATGCTGAGATGTATGGATCACATGATTGTTGGGGCCTACTAATGGAGGATTAACTTGGACGACACATGACTGTCCTGGCCACTGCATGAGTGTAGTAGGGTGTGTCACTGGAGCAGGAGACTCATCCAATGATAATCTAGAATACAAAGTCAGCCAGGCAGGATGAGCATGTGTGAAAGTGTATCATTACCATGTAATATTCACACACTGTCATTGTAACAGAAATTATTTGTTTGTTCACCCAGTCTGAGTATAATCTTCCTTTCATGCTTTACAGGTGGACCAGCCCCGTACACCGTTGGTGAGGTGGCCCATTTTGACGACCCCGATACCTACAGTGAGTGTTGCCTAAGTGCTATTTACATTGTTTGGAAATGAAGCATGATGGATTACTGTGTGTTCAGGATAATTCATGATTTGATGTGCTGGCCGTTCATTGGCTTTGTTGTTTTGGTGTGATATCAAATTGGAATAATGTTTCTGTAAAGCAATACCTAGTCATCTCTCAGATTGAGGGGCAGTAGGTCATTCAATTAGTGCGACAATTGGGAATGGCATGACTCATTTTGAATACACTGGTCAATGTTAGACTTGGTCAGGAACTTGCCATTAACTGAGTCAGCATATCAGACTGACAGTCTCCCAGATAGCTTAGGCACATGGCTTCGATGACAAGTGCTTCTTCCTAGTTGAGGATGGACTGTGTACACTGTAGGTCGAATCTTCCGGGGGCATGTACTTCCACAAGGTGACCTCGAAGTGTGTGTGACTTGAGTGCAATGGCCTAGGTGTTCTGTTGAATCATGTGAATGGGTGTTCTACCTCCTCTGTGTGTGTTGTAAAACATGCCTCACTAATAGTATGTTATGTTGGGCTAAGTCATATCATTTTGACATGTGTGGACCTGGGATGTGACAAGGTTGGGCTGACTCCAACGTGTTGCTAGCCCTTCATAGGTGTTGTGTGTGAAGGCACATGCTTGTTGAACTTTCTGTACACTCCTGGTTGTGCATTGATCATGGGATTGTTGTTTGTTCTTCCCACACCACCCACAAAGACTGGGATGTTACTGTGAAACAGGGTACCTAGGACTGTAGCAACCAGTATGTTACACGTACTTAACACCTTTTGTGACTTGAGTTTGTACCTAGGTCCAGATGTAGCAAAATGTCTACACATTGCAAATAGCATAATTTGATGTTAGTGAGTTGCAAACGTCTGTTTCCTAATCCGAAATGTTTTTGGTGGTCATGTACATATTCCCAAAATGCTTTTCTAAATGAAAAAAATAAAGGAGTTTACCAGCCCTACTTGCAAATCACAGTGGTAGGCAATCCCATTTGCTAACGAGTACGTGGTTGCAAAGTGAGTAGCTGTTATCATCCACTTGAAGTGGATGCTAACCAACTTGCTGACTGGAAGGGGTCCTCATTGTGAACCTTCACCTTTGTGAGTGGACCAAAATACTCCTGCACAAAACAGCCAGTGGTGTAGGGGAGCAATAATTATTGTGTAAATTAAGAAAAATCAATTGTTGTGAATTTAAACAAATCGCAGCTCATTTTCCTTTCAGATAAAGGGCCTACACTTGGTGAAAAATAACTTGCTTCATTTAAAAGCAGTCACGTCTATGAAGTTCTGCTGTTCCCAGCAGGCCTCCATCCCCGTGAGTGCCCATAGTTGCTAAGGTGGTGCAAGTTGGAACCCACATCATTGATGTTCATGAGGTGGGATTTAGGGACCCCATAGTGACTCGCAGACAGTGTCAGAGACACCGTTCAGCTTTGCAATTTGCTAGTTGATTTCCCATCAATTCCTACATCTGGCCCATAGTGTCGACATATGATTCATGGCCAGGGGTTCAATCTTAGCACACAACTATTTCGAAATGCCATTGAGTGAGGAGTGTGATTCTTATCACATAGAATGGCATATGTAGTGAAGTCAGTATGCGGACGAGCTGGTGCCATAATGTATAATGCCTTAGGTATGAATTGTATGAGTAGTTTAGGGTGATGTCATCCATCATGTAGAGACATGGATATGCTATATGTGATATGCCCTTCAGTATGCATGATTCACATGTACTTCCTCTAAGCCTTCCCGTGAACTATGTTGTAACAATTGCTGCAACCAATACATTGCTAGTAATGGACAAATTACCCATTGTGGTATTCAACCCACTGTAAATTCTATGCTCAATATTTGCCTTTTCTCTTCACAGCTGCAAACCTGAGTGCCGCAGCTCGCAACCAGTTTGAGCGCCGGGCAATGAGGTACAGCCACATCCTGCAGGTGCAGTGTGGGTATCGGAGGATGGCCCGCAGATACAATTCGGAACGGGCCTCCGGGGCGTGGTATGCCACACCACAGGCTCCCCCAACGGTGCCCCCAACAACCCCCGCCACTACATCCACCAGGTCTGGCCAAGTGGACCCAGCAACAGACAAGGCATCCTCATCCAGACCTGGACCCAGCCGTGTGGTGGGAGCAGGGCAGTCCCGTGCCCACACCACTCCACCAACACAATCCACCTCCACCGGCACCCAGACCTGCACTGACCCTCCGATCAACCCAGCGGACTTCCACGCATTGTCAAGGAAATTGGACAGGTTGATTGCAAAAGTTGACACCCTGACGGAGGACATGGCTGAGGTGAAGAGGAAGGTGCGCTCCATCCGGCGAACACTACGGAGGCCAAATCAGTAGACATTTTGCCCTCCAGAACTTTTACCCCTCCCCTCTCACCTCTTTCCTATTTCATACTGTTAGTTGGGTTTGGGGGGTTAGTTATAGGATAAGTGTAGGAAATTAGCTTAGTTAGTGTTAGGTAAGAGGGTGGGGGGTCCTTCTTCTTTATATCTTATCTTTTTGTGTGGGTGGGTGGGTGGGGGGCAATGTTGGGATTCCTGTTTAAAAAAAAAAAAAAAAATCTATAAAAAAAAAATAATAAAACAAAAATATGTTTGTTTAGGATAGTGTAGTATGTGTGTAGGTTAGTAAGTGTTGTCCTGCATGTGTCTTGTCTCATAATGGTGGGTGGGGGGTTGATGTTTAGATCGTTTCGTTACATGTGTAGAGTAAGTTTAGCTTAGGTTAGTTAGGGACAGTTGTGGGTTAGTAGTAGTCAGGTTAGATTAGTGTAGGTTTATCTTTCCCTTAGTTGCCTCTTTTATTACTTATTGGAAATAAAAAAATTGTTAACCCTTTACCTGATGCGTTAGGTGCTACCTTTTCATGGCCTTGACATCAGTGTAGCAGAAAGTTTTAGTATGACATTTGTGTCCTATGCTCGCTATCCCCAGGCTATTGAGATTTAACATGCCAGCTACCCGTGTGCTAACTTGGTAAGTATCCACCATGTGGGAGAGCCACCATTGGTAGTGTGCATAGATCATCAAGATTTGGGGTTGGTATGTATCCTACTTCACAAAGAGTGCTTCCAGAGTTGATTTTGTAGGTAAATAGATAGGTCGGACAGCATTGTGAAGTTCAGGGAGAGCTTTGTAGATGAGTATTTGTTCACACTCTTGTCTTGTTGCTGTCATTGCTGACCTACATCATGTGTGTACTGCTTGAGCATGACTTTCCTTCATGGTAGTATACGCTGTAAGGGTGATTGATGCAGTGTAATTTGGTTATCATTCCTTTCATTTTACAGCATAATTTCTTGTTTTAGTATTGCAAGGTGCCTACATTTCTCAGCCACCATTAGTTGTCTAGAATAGCTATGGATGGGGCCTCATTCTGTCCAACACAGCATGATTGTGTGTGCTTAGTCCCTACATCAGTTATTTTCCTCAGTCTAGTAAAGTTATGATGCAATCCTGGCCACTGCACAGATGTTTCAGTATACATGAAATCAGGACAGTAGTATAGAGAATCGACATGGTTGCCACTCAGCCACTTTGGAGTTATGTACTGCACAGTTGAAGTGTGAAATGACACAGAGACACAATAGGTGTGCAAGTGATATTTATTTTTAGGTGGAGTAGTGCAAAAAGTCCATTAACAATGTTAGGTGAGTCCGTTCTGGTGCATTCTTAAATGGTGATCCTATTTACAGGGTGTGGATGATGCTCCTGACATGCTGGGGTGATGTCACAGACGGTGCAGAGGAACAGGAATTGCCAAATGGTAGGAGAGAAACATTTACAGCCAATGTGGACAAGTTAAACAGTGGATTGCTGAACAGTCATTGAGGGTAGTTGGAGTGAGGCTGGCATGTGTCAAAACGTAGGACCTTGGTCAGAGTAGGGCATGGTGCAGGGACTAGGGCTTCCGGGTACTCTTGCGAGTGAATGTTATCTGTTCCATGTCTTCTTCTTCTGATGTGTGTGTTGCCTGGTGTGTTCTTGTTGTTGTTGGTTGTGAAGGGGCAACACACACCTCAGTGTCAGAAGACATGGAGGCAGACATCCCGGGGGCTGATCCCTGTCCAGTTATGAAAGCAGTACTGCAGCAAGGAGGGCGTGCTGGTTTTTCAGAATGGCAGCCACATCCCGATGGTAGGCAGCCAGGTCGGCCCTGAGGGGTTCGATGTTGCATTCGTGCACACGCTGACTGGCTTGCTGTTGGAGTTGTTTGGTCAACTGGATGACAGCTGTGCAGATTGCCTTCTGTGTTACTAAAAGTTCCTCCAACAGCGATGTTCTGGCTTGCATTGCAGCTGCCTGATCAGCAGTTGACAGCATGCACGAACGCACCCCCTCAAGGCTGGCTGCCATAGTTTGCATCCCCACCCGCACCTCCTTGGCCAGCTCCCGCTGGACCCCAACGACTGTTCTTTCGAAGCTGGTGCCAGTGTTGTCAGAGTCCTCAGCTGTGTTGGAGCTGGCAGGTCTTACAATTGGGGTGGCGGGTGGTTCTACTGTGGTGGCTGCTTCTTCTTGGCTCCTCCTTGTTACTGAAGGGGGGGTTTGGAGGCTTTCAAGGACCATGTCAATGGTCTCTTGTGTGAGGTTGATGGTCTCGTCATCCATGTCATCAGGGAACTCATGGACAGGCATATCGGCAGGAGATCCATGTTCCTCTGCAAAGAAACAGGGTACAATTAGTGTGTCTGTGTTGAGATCATTTTGCACTAAGATACAAGCCTTTGGATGCCTTAACTTTGTACTCTGACTTTGTCTTGGTATCTGCTGTCCGTCATAGGGCATTGTTGTAGGCCTATGGCCCACCTGTGTGTCACATGTATGATATGGAGCTATCAGACATGCCTGCCAGGTCATCTCTAGGTGTTGATTTGTATTTATTTCGGAATATGCATTTTTTTGTCCTACTCCTCCCTCGGTGTTTCACTATTGTTATGGAGGGACATTTGTTTGGGTGGGCTCTCATTATCCTACATGTGATTCTTGGCTTTCTAGGCAGCAGGATAGCTAATGGTGTGGAGGACTAAGTTTGACCCACTTGTAAATAACTCTGTCACCCAGATATTCTATTTAGCTCAGACAGACTAGCAGTGCCTCTGGTCTCCCACAACAGAGGAATGTTTAGAAGTCCAAGGCCATGACATCTTTGGGACTTCTCAGGGAAGTGGTGGTCACTCAGGTCCTACACATTTCTATCTTTTCCGGTATGTTCCCATACACAAATGACACAGACAGTATTTGTTTGATATGAAGTTTCATTGTACAACTGACTTGTAGGAATTTAGGTGTGAGCCCCAATAACCAAAACAATACACACAGTTAGAACTGAAATAGTCCGCAGGAGAGTAATACATTGGTACACAGCTATCATGGTGCCTAACAGTTTCTACTCTCCCTCTGCTTGTTCTATATATAGCACAGCATGTTAAGTTTGGAGCTTGGCTGTCTGAATCACAGGGGAGACATCATCCCTCATATCAGAGGAATGGGCTGGGATCTGGTTGTGCATCAGCAGCAAGGCAGGCAGCATCTAGATGTGATTTTCTGTTTGTAAACTCCCCCATGCGTGTCTTGGGACGAGGAAGTGAATTTAAAAGACATATGTCATTGTGATGACAAAGTTTCCCTACGCAGGAATGGCAAACCTTAACCCCTAACACATCTATCATCAACGAACCAGACGGTATCCTTGACTGGGGCACAGAGTGAATATGTTCTGGCAAACTCCAGTGCAGAAGTAGGCAAAACAGGGTGATTTGACTAATTGCCAACACCTTAGGACTGACTATTTGCTACATTAACTGATAGGAAGGGCAATAAGATTCATTTAGTGCAAAGTGCTCTGAGGCACTTAGATGTCAGCAAATGAGTATAAGTACATTCAGGGTAAGATGCACAAAGGCCTCCAGCCTGAGGCTATTGCGCAAAGTATACGTTTCACTTGCCACGCTACACTTTGACTGACTGTGGGTGTTGTGACTGCCCTGCCAGCACACTTGCCTCACAGGCCCTGCACCATACACTTTTTATTCACATTGCATGATCTGTACATGTTAGGTGGCATGACCTATGTATGTCAATGTTAGGATGTGGTATGGATGTAAACATTGTTGATGTTTGTATCTGATGGGGTCTCATGTGTGTCTTACTGGATTGGCCTGTTTATCATATGAATGTCCTATTTTTTGGTTAGACTGTGCAGATGTGTTTCATTGACCAGTTGCCTGTGTCCCCTCGTCAATGTTGTTGTCTGAGCAGTATGACATTTGTGATGTAGCATTGTTAGGCAGGCACGTGAGGGACCCTGACGTATGCAGCATGTGTGTGTCGTTAGTGCTGTGTGGCTCCTATTGCTGTTTACTTAGGCTTATGTATGTGTCAGTTATGGACATTCGGCATTTAAGTGTACTGGTACCTTTGTCTTATTTCTAGGAGTAGTTGCAGATGTCATCCTCACCCCCTAATTTAGGTATGTATGTTCCAGGGTGGGGTTCCTGTCATTTGGTACTATAGCTGCCCAGAGATGAGAGGTGTTATTGTCAACTGTGGTGGCAGTTAAGTTGCAGTTGTTGTATTTGCTACTGCATTACAGGTAGGGACCTAGTTGATGGGGAATAGTTTGTGCAAAACAAGTGCCTGGATGTGGATTCAGGGTAGTGTCCTTCCCACCTGTCACTGGTTTCCCTTGGCTCTCTTGTTGTAATTACAGGATGTCCCCGTGGGACTGTAGTGGTGGCAGTATTTTGTCGTGCCCCGGCTATGGTCAGTACTGGCCATTCCCCCCTGCCGTGCCCCTTTCCCCATGCCACTTCATATATGTGCTAAGTTACATGCATTGTGTAGTAGGTATCCCCCCCCTGCTTACAGTCCCCATTATTGCATTGTAATTCCCCATGCGACTTACCCTGCATGTGCGTAGTGTCGTGGTAGTCTGCGCTGTCCAGTCCTTGTATCCCTGTGACGATCTCCTCCGGGATGACGGCTGCGACCATCTCCTCCATGTGGTCCAGGGCCTCCTGTTGTGCTGGACTCCCCCCTCCAGTCTGCATTGCTGCCTTCCTGTTCCTGGCCATTTTCTCTTTGGTCCTACGTTTACAGTCATGCCAGCGTTTCTTACACTTGGTGACTGTCCGGCGTTCTTCAGCCACACTGTTTATCTTGTCCACAATTTGTTTCCATATGGCCTCTCTCCTACTGAGTGGCAATTTTGAGGATATGAAAAGTTGGTGCTGGTGTTCCGTCACCTCTTTCACCAGGATTTCCTGCTCCTCTGCACTGAAGCGACACTTTCTTTTTTTCTTTAACATGTCCTGGTTCCTGTATGCTTCCTCCTGGCTGGTTCCTGGTCTGCTCTCATCCTCCTGGGGTCTGTTGGGGCATCTAGGATCCATTTTGGGTCTCCTCTCCTGTAAGTGCAGTTTTCGCGCAAAAATGTCACGCAATAGCGTGAAAAAAACCGGCGTTTTCACGATTGCGCTGTCGTAAATCGACCCACAGTGATTTGCGTCACTTTTACGTGGGTTTCCCTTACGACAGACCGACGCTGTGTGCGTCACGAAATAATGACTCCCACCTGTTGGTTGCGCCGCCGTACGTCAAAGTATAAATTTGACGCCCGAATGGCGCATCCAAATGGCGTTAGACGGCGCAAATTTTTTTGACGCAAAACTGCGATAGCGCAGTTTTGCGTTAAAAAGTATAAATATGGCCCATAATCTTTCTATCTTTATCTCAGAGGCAAAGAATCATAAAAGGAATAGCGCAAACCATGTGTAACATCTCAGACATTGGCCTTTGTAAAATTTGATCTTGGAATTTTAAAATTAAGTTCCATTGATAGAGCAGATTATCATTAAAGCAATTCCGAAGCCATTAATCTCTAAGAAGCAAAAAGTTGTCTGTGATCTTTTAGTTTGAGCAAAGGTTTGTCAACCTGACCCAGACGTTGTGTATTGAAAACTCAATTGTTCATATGAGGTTCAAAAGTGGACATCCCTTTTTCCAGCACTACGTTGATTGATGACATAATTCATGGCACTAGCCACATTTCTTGTTCTTATTATGGAAATTATAAGTTAGTGATATTATTAAAAAGGATATTTCTGATCATACGTGTTATGCCAACATTCCTGTTATCTATCACGTTTGAAATATGTTTCAAATATTTAAGCCAGTCACCATGCGATATTTGAGCGTTCAGTTCATGTTCCCAATCACTTTTGTTTCAAGCATTAGGTGGGTTGAAACAAGATTCTCATAGATTTTAAAACTTGGACAATCTTTGTTGAGAAGGTTTGCATTTATGAAGTTATATTGAAGATTAGCCAAAGCTCCTGATTCAGAATGTTGAAAGAGGTGTTTTCATCCATTGTAGATTTATCGTAGATACAATTATTTTTGTGAATAATTCTGTGGAAGTCCATTTTATGCCAGTACATAAAAAAAGAGATGGACTTACATTTTGAGGCATTATTTGCTTTATTAAAATTGTACTGTGATTTACCCCGGGCTCCCAAATCGAGAGATTTTGTGAGACAATTTTAGTGAGTTTGTTATTTTGAAATAAGAAGTCTTAAATGTTTAATATGTATTTCGAAGACATGCTTGCAGAGCTTAAATTGTCAATACAAATATACGGAGACCTTAATTTGCTCCCAAAAAACAAAGATTTGGATTTGCACTTCCTTTATCTCTGCTTTTCTATGAGCACATTTTGGGGTTTTGTGCATTTTAGGTTTGAACTAGTGTCAAGATTGGTCATGTGTATTGTGGAGTTTAGGCATAAAGTCACAACGTCATACAGCAAAGAGGAAAATATTTGGGATAGGAGTGAGTGAAGCATGTCCTGACCTCACTAGATTATCCCAAGAGCAATGGCAGGACTGAGCATGCACATTTTAAAAACAAGATTGGCTGGTACCAACGTGGGTAGAGATTGAGGCAAGCACCTAGCACAATTCGGGAAAAGATGAATAAGTACTATCTTGGTGTTTGGATTACAGTAAAGTTACCCTGCTAAGGAAACAATAATCTGTTTTTTGTATCCATTGTAGGTGAGGATAGTTGGTATAGAGGTAGTTGATCTGAGTCATGGCAATATCTTCAATTTGAGCGAGGTTCTGAATATTGAAGGTATTTTGGGGGACTAGCAAAGGAGGAATGGTAGAATGAGGGATGTCATACCGACATGATTATGATCTGAAGAGAATGGATTGAGTAGCTGTTGAAAAATGGTTTTAAAGTATCAGACTGATTGAAAGACTACTATGGTGAGTCATGGATGATGCTATTGTGAGTCATAGATGTTATGGTTCAGTTTTGGATATTACAGTTGTTTTCTGTTTTCATCTGTTCTACTATTTGTGTTCTGTGTATTCTTTATTTGTTGAACATGTATTACAACTGTGGTACTGTAGGCTGGTGATGGACAATACTATCTATTATGCTGTCATCATATGTGTCACTTAAAAACCTCAGCAGGGCGGATTGCGAAGATTTTAAGGTGGTTATGGTGTAGCTGATACCCCTTCCCAAAGGAGGTATACTCACTCTCATTAAATCTTTCAACCTTTTTCAAGTGTACATTTTACAGTTTAGAGAGCAAGCAGAACACATGTTTGTGGTGTGCACTATAGCAGCTTGTGGTCGCTTTCACAGGCTCACTTCAATCTCTTCAGCAAGGGGCGGCACTGTGTCATTTAGGGCTTGATTCAGATATTGGTGGTGGGGTTACGCAGTCACAACGATGACACATATCCCAGCCATCGAAATCTAAATCCCATTGGATATTATGCGATTTAGATGTTGGAGGATGGTATATCTGTCACCGTTGTGACAGAGTAACCCCTCCGCCAATATCTAACTCAGGCCCTTATTCATTATCTATTTAAGGTTCCTACTTGACCATGAAGCACAGCATCTCTTTCAGGCACAACATGGAAGTGAGTCTCCTTTTCTGCCACATGTTGCGCTGCACATCGATCTAGTAGCATAGAGAAGAACACAACAAAATGCCAAGTGCTAAAAAACACTCTGATATAACACGAACTGGTAGCAAGAGGAACTGAGCAATCTGATTGCACCACCTATCTAGATACCTATATACATCCCTTACTCATCTTCAAATCCATTGTTACTTGATGATTCTCCTGTCTCCACACAGGCATTGATTCACTTTCAGTTCCTTTTAGAAAAAAGACTCCCCTCTGTGTTTAGCATAATACATCATTTTGTGCGTAATAATAACAAACTGTCCAGAATTCTATATTCATCCATTAATCCCCCATTCTTACTTCCCGAGTTTCTTCCTGTTGGGTAAGTTGTATCGCTTTTTTAAGAAAGGTAGTTGTTCTTTTTTGTATAATATCTCATATTATATAAATGTATCTGTAGAAGAGTATTGTTGTTCCTCCCCATATGCCCCATATATCTGCTGAGCTATGGTGAGGTGGCTGTTTGTGGTAGCAACAAGAAGACAGGAGTCTGCAGCTTGAGTTGCCATCTACCCCTTTGGAAGAATATCTCAAGACTACCTTCCAGCTGGAATTCATCACTGGAGTATCTAATATTGACACATCAGCCCCTGTATTTCACGCTCCAGGTCAGTTCATTATAATGTCCTTAGATAAATATATTGAAAATTGAATGTGCGTATAAAGACCTTTTTAAATAAAGCAGATGAGCAGATGTGGTAAAAATATATTCTGTAATTAGCAAGCAGTCAAACTAGTAGTAAAGGAAAAGTCTAAATTAAAAGTTGTTGATTTACCCATTCCAGGTTTTAATAGTGCTCAAAACAACGCATTATGGGTAATGTACTCCATCTACAGAACACCGAGGCATACATAAAGTAAGTATTGTCTATGCATTATTAACTTGATGGACTCTATCAAACATGGTGCTAATAGTACGTATATTATTTACATATAGCACTTACATTATTATAAAAAAAATTTTAAACTTACTTACTAGACCAAAATAAGAATATAAGCAAACCTATTACAGCAATGTTTTCAATATGTTTTGACCTATAACAGCACAACCTGCTCATAAAGCCCCATCAGAAACAGAGGATGCTGGTGATTGTGTTAACGCTAAACCTTATTCATGAATATTCATGTATCTGAGTGTTGAATTTGCGTAGAAAATGTATTAACTTAGAGAAAATTAATGCACGCATTTGATATAGTGCCCACATGAGTGGCTGCCAATGTTCACAATGTGTACCTATTAATGACTTATTAATATGAAATGTTGAGCTTATGTTTGATTAATGTAGTAATATGTCATATTAAGGGTTATGTATTATGTATTACTTTTATTAATCGTAGGCCTTAACTTAGCGAGGTCTTGGCCTAGTTGCACAGCCTCATGTCAAGCTGCATTTTCTTGAGGGTTTTATAAATTGGTTGCTTAGGGAATTAAATTGTGATTTTCTACTGTATTGACCATGTGCTCGTAGCTGAAGTTCATTCTCATGAGAAACTGCTTGCTAGAAGATATTGTACTAGATAGAGAAATATTGTATATCGTAGTACGTGTAAGTCTGACCTTCCCAGGAGAAGAGAATGGATGCACTGACTGGAGTATAAGCTGCAACAATATTGATACCTGACAAGCCGAATTACAAGAACGGGAAAAGAGGAGCCAATCATCGACATGTGAATCGTGTAGTTTATTCTCATTGGACTACGTGTAAATATGCAAACCTTTGACCAATGAGGATGTGGGAAGTAGTTTTAGGAAATCTAATTTAGCCAGACTACACAGAGAGGGGAGGCCCACTTTTCAATTATTTTTTCTGAACTGCCTGAAGGGACTTTGCTTTTTTGAACGTTGATGCTGAATCCTGATGTCTTGCTGACCAAACTGATATCCTATTGAGGAAGACTGCCACAGCTTGCTGAACAATATTGAGGACAGGTATAATATGATGTTACTGATTGTTATGTCTATTTGCTTTTGTTTCTAGGCACCAACCGCTATTTTGACAGAGCCATAGTTAGATGTTTTCCAAATTTGTGTGACTAAATTGTTTTGCATGAAGCCCAAACATGCTATGCTAATCTGATGTCTTTTCTTTGCTGAATCTAAATGTATGCTATATCGTTTGTGCAGTTATTCATTTTATGAATTTGTACTGTAACTTTAGAATGTGTGGTAGCTCAAGCTTTGATTAGATTGCGATTCTTTCACCGCTTTGGTCAGCCAGTATTGTTTTTGTATGTTTATCATTTGATTTTCAGTTACGTGACATTAGCATTGTTAATATAGAGAAATAAACATTCTAACTTTTACATAAACGTGTGGTTATTCATGGCTGAGGGGGTCATGGGGTGTGGAAATTACTGACTCTAATTGACTATTGATGTTATTGATTGCTATTTGCTTTTGATTTGTATTGGTATGGGGCTATATGGTGGGAACAACTCAAAGCTCAGTCAAAGGGTCCATCATCCTATAGGTGTCTCCCTTGTAAGTTTACTTAATAAGATCTGACACCCTAACAATTGCTCCTCTCACACAGACACAGAAACTACAGATGCAGCAATTACCATTCCTTCTGAGACAGACAGTCCACCCAACGAAAAAAAACACCCCTGCTTTAATAGTTCCAGCTACAACTATCGCTCCTCTGCGGTTAGTCAGCAATATAAAACACCAGCACTTCCTATCTTAGAAAGGAAAAGAAGGGCTTTAAGCCCTGCCTTAAGGTCCAGAATTAGAGAAGTCTGGAAAAGCTCCACTGCCTGCAACAGACCCCAGACGCCCTGCAGTGACAGAGGCTGCAACCGAACCAGAGGGCGGGGTTTCAGCAAGAGCAGGCCGGTTCTAACGTCTTTCTCACCAACCCCTGACAGACAGAGGCTGCGTTTTTCTGCTGAGGCCTCCCAGAGCTCTAAGTTGGGGTAGGCCTGCGCAGCACCTTCCTGATCTGTGGAAACATCTGCCTGCTATGTGATCGGCTCAGGCCTAGTGGTTGGGGTTAGTCCTATCTGTGATTGTGTCTACCACCCCCCGGATGTCTTTGCCCTCACAAGCCACGTTGCGGGCCTGTATTACCGGAGTGACCACCCTCCCCCATCCACTGGGCTCCTCCATTCTTCAGCAACAAAAGGGGGTACTGAGACCGAGTCCAGATCTGTGTCTGCGGATCTGCAGCATGTACCAGAGGCTCTATCTGCACCGATTTGCTGACCCTGCTAACTCACCTTTTGCCAGCCTGACATTTAAACAATCCTGCTGGAGATCACACTGCGGACTCCCTGCTGCATGTATGGTGGTGCCTGGGCTGTGCAGTGATTTGATTGCTCATCTTGGGCTTCAATCCTCTTTCACCATCCTGTGTTGCGTGGCCCATACCACCTATTTTGTCAATTACTACCCAGCACAGATGATGCTCCACCTGACACCCACCTCTTACTCTCAGCTTTGGGTTGCTCTCACCGGATATGCAAGGGCACAGGATAACTCAATTTTCTATACTTTTGAGGACCTCATTGCCCGGCGACACACTTGGCTATACCTCCCACCATCACCATGGGTCGGGGGGACCATAAACAGAGGAAGCTCTCCTTTGACGCCACCTAGATGCCTTGCCAGCAACGGCCCCCGTCAGACTCTGAAGACCCCATGACGGGAATCATGAGCCATCGTCCCTTGACAGCACTGCTGCTATCATGGTGGAATTGCTTGCAGGCTTTCAGTCCATCAATGCGTGCCTCACTATACAACTAGTGCGCGTGGGTGAAAAATTGGACCGCCATGCCACACGTTTAGATGATGTTAAGAGCAGACTATCAGAGACCGAGGACGCCGCAGGGGGGGTTCCAGAAAAGGTTGTGGAAGGTAGAGCGCCTACTGAAATTCACCATTAACTAGAACAAAGACCTAGAGGCATGCTCCTGCAGTAACAACGTTTGAATAGCGGGCATCCCGGAGCCTGTGGAAATTTGCCACCCAGATATGTTTGTTGAGAATCTATCGACTGAGCTGCTTGGCAGACAGGCTTTTACTCCAGCATTTGTGGTGGAGAGGGCTCATAGATATTTAGGACCCCGGCCTATACCTGGCACTCCACCTCGCGCAATTGTGGCCCGCCTCCTGAGTTTTTGAGACAGAGATACTGCGTTGTGCCTGGCCCGCCGCAATGTCCCCCTTCAAAACCATGGTGCAACGCTGTCCTTTTTTCTGGACTTCACACAAACCATTCAGGACGCCGGCAGGAAATATCTGGAGGTGAAGTGATCGCTACAGATTCTTGGCCTTAAATTCAACATGCTCTACCCAGCAAGGCTTAGTGTGGAGTGAATGAACGCCATCATATTTTTCAGACGCCATCTGGTGCGGCCCAGTTCTGTAAGCACTACAAAAGAGAGAAGGGCTCGCTGCCGTGGGCTTTGCCCTTGCGGTCCTCTGCCGGCTCCCCTCTGAGCTCTCAGCTAGATCCACCTCCTTGAGCCTTTCTTCCTCTCAACCTGCATGAGTGTTCTTGGTTGCACTGTTTGGCTGCAGCGATTACACCACTGGGACCCACTGCGGCAGCCCACCATGTCAGACTCCTGGTACTAATCTGTTTGTAATGCCACTGGACTGCACGCTTACTACTCCACTGCTACTATTCAGATGGCTATGTACTGGGAACGTTACTACCCCCTCAAGGTGAACACCACAACGGATTTTTACTTGTGTTTGATGGGATCTAGAGGGATTTACTGTAGGAAGCAAAGTGTGGGGGGGTTGGGGCTATTCATCATTGTTATATTTGCTTTGTTTATTCCACGGTTCTTGTATTCTGCACCTTTGTGCTCTCATCACAACTTATACACAAGTTACCTACTTTTAGCACACAGTAACAACACACACAGCTAGAGCACGTGGGCGTGTCCTCACATGCATGTCATGGAATATTCAGGGGTTCAACAGCCATAGAAAAGGTAAACAAACCCTTTCATATCTAAACAGACATGCAGTGAAGCTGGCATTCCTCCAGGTGATGCACCCATTCCTCCAGGTGATGCACCTTTTCCCACGCTTATGTTGCACTTACACTGTCCAATGGGAAACAAATCGCTTTTTGGCTCACTACAGTTCATATTTGCAAGGAGTCTGCATGCTAATCGACAGAAGTATACTCTTTGTATGTAGGGAATGTATTACTGACCGAGAGGGCAGGTATCTTTTAGTGGCAGGCACTGTGGTTGGCAGATGGATTTTGCTCAGAAATGTATATGTACCCCACACTGTCCCACAAGAGTTCTTCCATGATTTATCAACACTCATGGGTGGATTCCAAGCCGACCACATCATGTTGGGAGGGATCTTCAACTTTGCACATGATCCCTCAACCAACACCGCTGGTTCTACGAGTGTCACCAAACCTAAATCTTTACAGGCCCTCACAGAACTCCTCAACACTTTCCACCTTTCCGATGCATGGCGGTTTTGACATCCTCATACATCTAATTTTGCTTTCTACTCAGCTTCACATAACGATTGGACCGGGATTGATTATTGGTATGCACCTCGTAGGGCTCTGCTATGTCTTTCAGAGATCACACGTAAACCCCTCACCATGTCTGATCATTCCTCTGTTGTCTCAATACTATGCGTGCCCTGTGAAAGCCACCCAATTGGTCATTGGCGATTTCCCAGTAATGCCCTATTAGACGATGCCTTCCGTGCAGAGATTAGCAACTCCATAGAGGAGTATTTTTCCCATAATACTAGTCCCATGGATAAACTCTCCACGCTTTGGGAAGCTTTTAAAGCTTACATTTGAGGGGTATGTATAACTAAACACTCTGGAGTCCTCCATAATATTTAACAGGATTTGGCTAAAGTGGAGAAAGAGCTGCGGAGTCTTGACCTAACTGAGCTTGTTGCCCCTGGTTCTTCCTGGCTTCCTAAGCACATTAAATTAATGCAGGAGTTTCGCAACTTGGCGGACAGAGAGGTCAAATATTTGGGAAAGTACGCAGTGGTCTGCTGTTATGGGGAAGTTGAGAGGACGGAGAGTACCCTGGTGCGACTCCTGCAACCAAATTACCAGGCAGCGTGTGAAACCAGCCTGCTAATTGACAATGGCGCCATTGTCTCTGATACCACCTCTATCGTGAGAACGTTTTCTGATTACTATTGCACTCTCTTCACAATGCGTTTCCAATGAGCATGACTCCACGATTGCCAACTGCCTGGCAGAGATTGCCATGGTGTGGCTTTCTACTGGACAGGAGCAGTACCCTTTAGTCGGATTATTTGCGAAGAAATAGTGCAGGCTTATAAACACCTTATGGACTCCTCACCTCCTGGTAGTATATGCGGAATCAGTTCACGTGGGGGCACTCCCTCCCACTCTGCTTGAAGCAGTTATTACTTTGCAGCTGAAGCCTGGTAAACCAGTCCGCCTTTGCAGATCAGATAGGCCGCTTTTCCTGCTGAATCACAAGAACACAATACTTGCGAAAGTCTTAGCGACAAGACTATCCCTGCTCCTAGGCTATGCAATCGGGCTTTGTATCACACCGCTCCAACTTGATCAATCTATGTACCATATTTACTATCTTAAATCAAGTATCTCCAAGCCTTCCAGTCGAAGATGCACTGCCGGATTCGGAGAAAGCCTTTGATTCGCCCAAGTGGCCGTTCTTACGTGCAGGTCTAAATAGGCTGGGTGTGCCCAAGCGGTTTCGCAACCTCATTATGTTGCTGTATAGAGACCCAGTGGCGTACCTTAAAGTAAATGGGACGGTTTTATTTCCCTCCCTGGTCACTAGGTCCATGCGGCAGGGCTGGCCCTTCTCCCCTCTACTCTTTATTATCGCGATGGACCCACTTGTCCGGCACCTACAGGAGCATCATCTAGATAGGGGACTCCTTTTCCGGAGGGGGCAGCTGTTGACCACACTGTATGCCGATGATATTTTATTATTTATTCAAAGTCTGCCACCAACATCTCCCATACAATTCGTGAGTTGATCAGATTTGGCTCCATTTCAGGCTTCTTGATTAATATGAGAAAATCTGAATTATTTCCACTCACGGGTGCTACCTCACTCCGTGAATTAGACTTTCCCTTGAAATGGTGCACTGAATCCCCAAAATACCCAGGTATCTTCCTGCCCAGGGACAAGAAGAAAGTCATCAGATTAAACTACAGCCCAGCCATCGATGGACTCACCACTCAGGTGGAATGATGGATCAGACTGCCACTTTCCATTGTGGTGCGCATTGCGATAATTAAGATGGTGTTTCTGCCCTTAGTCTTATATTTATCTCATAATATCCTCATTGCATTAACTAACAGTTTCTTTGATACTTTGCATGGCCTCTTGACACGCCTTGTTTGGGCCTGCCGCAGACCACGCATCAGATGGCAAACTTTGATGATGCTCTACGATCGGGTGGGTTTGCAGTCCCGGACATAAAGCTCTATTACTTAGTGGCACAATCCCACTTCTTTTATCATTGGTATCATCCTGATGCTAGAGTATTGTATATTACTCCTGAACGTGCACAAGCATCCAACCTACCCTTCACGTCTTTACTACCTAAAGGCCTCAATCGGGACACTATGGACATAAAAACTCTTGCTACTACGTGCTGGGCATAATTCCAGCTTCGGTGATACCTTGGCGACGCACCCCTAAACTCCCCACATATACCGCTACAGAATAATCCCTGGTTACCATTAACACAGAAAGCTTGGTACAACAAACACTTGCCGTTTTGCATCTCACAACGGTCGGAATCTTTTTCTTAATGGCCGGCTGAAACTAATTTTGAATGTGGTACGAGGTATCCATTGTCACCCATGCACAGGTTCATACTTCACAACCTTTACAGCATCCACACAACTGTGCCAGAATATTCAGAAGAAACCCAAGAATTCCCCCCTCTCCACATGATCATCACCGTCCTGGATGGGCCTCTACGACGCCTGGTTGCCATTGCTCCACTCTGCTGGGGAAAGGTCCAGGAGGGCATGGGAGAGGGATTTAGGGCACACACTCCCTGACAAAATATGGTACTATTGTTGTTCACAAACAAAGCTATTTTCAATTAATCATAGGTACAATTACTGCACTTCAAATTTCTACACCTGCAGCTCTTGCCAAAATTGACCCTACAAAATCTCACCATTGCCCGAAATGTGCTTCAGAGCATGCTGATTTTGCACACTTAACATGGAGCTGTTCCGTCATTGCGCAGTACCGGGAAGACGTTTTCTCTAAATTGTCGATCATGCTAGGCCACACATTAGCCCCGGATCTCTTGACAGCACTTCAGGTGTATGTTCAGCCTCTCCTGCCTGGGCAGCGTCAATTTACGACTACTTCACAAGTCTAAGCTAAGTGGAAGATTGGCCTTCACTGGAGTGGCACACATCCCTTGACTGGTGACACCTGGCTGCAGGACTTGTTCTCTTGCGACACCACTAGTAAACTCTATACCTCTCTGCAACCACTCACCTCTAGACTGAAAGACATTTGGCAGCCCCTCGGTACCTACCTTTTGTCTTTGTCCCCATATGATGAACACTTCGACACTGACTAAGTCAACGATGGTGCTCTTTTTTATATGGCATGGGCAATTTATGAGATGACAGGATTGCTTCACTGTACTGCATTGTATCAAAACTTCCCCGTTTTTTACCATTTGATTGGCTGTGTATAACTGTCTTTTCCCCCACCTTAAACATGTCCTCTTTGTTCAGTTATGGAGTATACCTCCCTCTTGACAACTGTGCATATTATTATTGTTGCAAAATAATAAGTAAAGTTTAAAAAATAAAAAAAACAATTAACTAACAACCATCGGCCTCCAAGCTGTCCTCTTCCTAGCCACTCATATAGTCCTCAGTGTCTAACGATGCAAGAATCGTGAATTCTACCTGGGTATCGACCAACTAATTTCAGATATGAGTCATTGCACAACACTTGAATAATTAATAAACGGCGAATCTTTCTATTGTGATACACATAGTGTGTTTCAGAGGGTGGACATATTGGAGAACTATTGGACAACATGTCTACCGCCCAGACATTCAGTCACTTTGCCTAGAATTGGTATATGTAGAATCAAAATCAGCAGGGGTTCTTGGAAATGCAATGAGTTAAGTCATTCTTGCCAACATTGCATCAAGAAATGTCCCACAAATCCTGCTTAAGGCACTTTGAGTATTGCCCCTGATGCTGCAACACAGTGTTGGTAGCTTCCTGTTGCTAAAAATGTAAAACCTGAATGTTGGAAGAAATAGCAATACTGCATTGTGTATGCCAGTATATTAAACAAAGAACATCCTCTTTGATGATGCTAACGCGTCACGACCTAGCTAAATTACTTTCACGGGGACTCGTTTTAGGCCAATGAACCTTTTGACCCTGATTGGGGACTCCTTAAAATGAGATAACTATTTTGCATTTCAATCAATAGATCAATCACTTCGTCAGTATTCACAATAACTAATCGATTCGCCTTTCCAATACCCTCCAATAAGACTAAAACACCATGACTTTCCAGCCAATGAATAATCACACAAAGCTAACAAATTTTGAGATATTTAGTCCCTATTAGTTACAATTCTAAGGTCATGTTTATTAGTCTCAATATCAATAAGCACATCAAAAGTATTATAATATGGCAACTTGAATAAGACTTTATCAAAGCAAAAACCAGGAACATCAGAACAAAGCACGATGTCAACATGAATCAACCTTAGCAGAGTATCATTAGTACAGTATTCAACAAATATTTAGTCATTTGTCTATTTGCACCCAATATTAGTGAATTCCTTAACTAACCTCTAATTAGCATCAGCATGTTGGGCTTCATGCAAAACAATTTAGTAACATAAATTTAGAAAACACCTAACTATGGTCTCTGTCAAAAGCGCAGTTGGTACCTAGAAAGAAAAGACAAACAGACAATTACAATTTCATTATCATATAGTTACCCTCCATAAGGGGTCAGCATACAGAGTCAGTCTTCGTTCTCAGGACATCGGTCGATTCGCCATCAGCCAGGATAGGACAGCAAAGTCTCAGCAAGATAGGGTGAAGCAATGCTTCCCTCATAAGGAGGAGAAGTGCGTTATAGGGCAAAGAGAGGATGAGGATGGTTTAGGGTATCAGAACAACAAAGTCTTAAAGAAGGGTACCACAACAAGAGTGTCCCTCAGTAAAGGCACATAATGGCTAGGTAATGGCATCAAAGTGGCGAGGAAGAAAATGCCGATTTCACCTGGTGTCATGTCGTTATATTAATCTTGTCTAACAGGTTCCTAATTTCCACTTGGGCAATATTTGGTGCATCATTATCTCTGTCCAATAATCCGTTGATCACCTTATTAGAATTTTCACCTAAGACCGTTCTCATGGAGTTTATTGGCTCCTGTGATTGACGTCTTTAGCGGGTAGAATGTCAGGTAAGAAAAGTTACACTCGTCGCTCCAGTCAGTAGTTCCATTGTCTTTACCAATTTAGACGACCTTGTACCTGTTGCGAATTACACTGTTGCATTCGGCAAGAAGGTCTCCTTGAGCAAGTCGGGTCTCATGAGAAAGAATTTACTACAGTTACACACACATCTCTAGCTTCTGGAAAAGCACATTGCATATTAGAAAAACACAGTTAATATGAGACCAGGCAACTAGGCCCAGACCCTTGCTAACTAAGGCCTATAGATTAATTTAGCAAAACCCTCAACATATAACTCTTAATGTTATACAAAATCATACATGAGTACATTATTAATTCATTATTAGTCAGTTTCATTAATCACCGTGTACATTCATGGCCACTCCCAGTAGGCACACTTCAAACGCGTGCATTAATATTTATCCTACCACGTTTTCTATTCAGCATCATTTAGACATTTTTTTTGCAAGCTTTTCATGTTAATATTGAATATAAAAGCTACACTCCAACAATACCTCCTCTGATGACTCTTGTCATCACACAAATCCTTTCTTTCACAAATTTTCATTTTCTAAATTCAGTCATCTCAATTTCTTCCCTTGGTTTTGCCTTTTCATATTTTGCTCTGAAAATCTTCTCCCTTTTCTTTTCTTCCCCCCTCACATTACGTTTTGCCAATTTTGCTTTAATTCTTTTACTAATTTTGCATGATAACCATAATCCAAATAAACAAGCCAAAACAATCAATATTCCCTGTATTATTTTTGCCAATATTCCATGCCAAATATTACTAAACCAGCTTCCCACTTTAGCAAGTCCCTTTCCAACCTTTTCCCAAACACCTGGTTCCTTCAATTCTTTCAAGTCTGTACTAGCTCGTGTTAGGTTAGTAAGCATACTTCTAATCTGATTACTATTGTCAGATATGTAGGCACAGCAGTGACGCTCAATAAGCATCTTACAGACTCTGCCATTTTTCGCTAAAAGAATGTCTAAAGCAAGCCTGTTTTGAAGAGTCATAGCCCTTTCCGCAGCAAGTTCAGTATCCATCAGGAGTATAGCTCCTGTGAAATTTGTCAGCATGTTATCCACAATAGTAGACAACTTTGAGTCTTTATGGAGTTCAAGACAACTCCCACTGAAGGAATTATTGCTCCAAATATGTCCCCTACTACACCAGCAGCAGTCTCTCTCTTTTGTCTAGTACGAAGTAATTCAGATGCCCTCGGAAACTTCTTCAAGTCTTCTAGCTGATATATCTTTGGGAAAACTATCCCCAAATAACATGTCCCATACCATCCCTTTGGGAGACGGTAATAAGCATTAAATCCACAAATATAATAGACCCTAGGGATTGCTGGATCCTGTCCATTTAACATGAAAGTCCACTTATTCTGAAACAAAAACACATGCTTACATTCACTCGTTCCCACAAACACATTGTCATAATATGACTCAGGCCGTGTTATGCAAAGCTTACCTACATATAGTGCATCTAAAGCTAATTTCCCTTGTTCCCTAACTCCACTGTAACTTCCACTATTAATAAAGGATCGTTGCTGCAAGCCTTTCTCTAATTTCCCCTTCAAAACCCTCCTTCTATCTTCAGTGTGATCTAGAAAGTTTTTCTCTACAGGTGTAAGCAAGCAAGTCAAATTATTGCGGTGTGCATAAGATGTAATAATTGTCGACCTCGTTTCAAAGAACCCCTTGACCAACTTTATGGTATAATATTTTGCTACGCTATTCAAATCTTCTATGTTAGACACATAAGAGAACACAAGGTCGTGATCGGAGTAGAAATATTGTATTTCTTCCTGGTTATAGAACCGGGTTAGTAACAAACTACAGCTTATCCCATAGGATAAGGATAAGGATAAGGGTAGACTATGATAGGTGACTCCCTCTTGCACTGAAACAGGAATCTGTGCACACACATAACAAGCTTTCGCATCCATGGTATCAACATATTCACTCTGCAAGCGATAAAAAACATTAGTAGACATTTCCCCTTTTGTGTTAGTGCCATCATGCAAATATTTTGTATCTTGCTCAAACCTCTCCCAAGGTGTTAGTGCAGCCGTCTCAGGAATTGTAGCATTGTTAGTTTCATTCTCATTCACCAATCGCATTTCCACAAACAAAGCTATAATGAATATCAAACATACAACGCCCAAAGCAACACCCAAATATTTACAACGCCTACTTCCCCCATTATCATCTACCGTGCTAGGCATGATCTGTAAAGAATCAGAATGCAGAATGCTATAAGTGTAAACAACCAACTGAGGATGGTTTAAAACTTCTTGTTTTTTTTCATTTCGGCAAAGCTAAGCAAAGTCTCTCTTTGGCAAGTATTTACAGATTTTTCATTCACTCCCAGGATCTTTGTCAATTCAGGTTAGCAGCTTGTCACAATCGGTTTTCAAAAAGGTCAATTCGGGTTAACAGTGTCACATCCGGTAACTTATCAGTCTCTTTTCTCAGCTCCTTTTAGCTCAATTTCAACTTAACACAATCTCTTTTCTTTGTGGCCAAACTCAAGTGCCATAGTATTGACCTGGGACTTCTCGATCAAAACAGAATGCCAAGAATTCTTGTTGCCACTCAGCTTATGTTGCATATGCCCATTCAGGACCTGTGTACCTTCTATTTGCTACTCTCTTTCTTTTCAACTTGCGGTCCCCCTGTAATTCTCCTTCGCTTAGGTCTTCCTTCCTTGTTGTATCGACCTCTTCTTCAATTGTCTCATCAACAACCACCTTTCCTTTTGTCACTGGCGATTCTGGCCTCTTATTTCCTCTCAGTGTCTCCGTGGTCTTTGATCTTCCTGGTGGCAGCTCGTTGCTCTCCTCTGTTTCTATGGTGTTTTCTCTTGATGGACCTGCAACCGGCTCAGGAGGAGTCCGGGCACTCTGATTCTCTTCTGCCTCAACTCCCTTGCCTTCTGGGTCTGTCAGGGGCTCTACCTCAAACTCATATCCGTCTGCTTCTGGGAGAACCTCCCGTTGGGTCGGTCCTCCTGACGCCTCAGTTGAGATAGGCTCACTGTCACCCATTTGGGTCTCGTTTACTGTTTGAGTGATCAAGCTGTCCTCAACGGGCTCTCCTTCTGTCTCAGTTCCCCTTTGATTACTCTCCGTCCCTGAGACTTCCTTTTCTGCTGCTGTTACTTTCGACAATTCAAGTTCCTCATCAGTTGGACACGTCACCTTCTTTGTGTGACTGGCATGGATCCAGTTTGGAATTCCCGCACACTTCACAGCAGTAGTAGTCTTCAGTATTACTTGATATGACCCCTTCAAACGTGGCTCCAAACACAACTTCCTCACGTGTTTCTTGATGACAACCCAGTCACCAGCTTTCAGGTTGTGACCTGGATCACTTATCAGTGGCAATGTGGTGGCTTCCACCTGGTGAGAGAAAGAGCAGACCACATCAGCCAGACCCTTGCAGTAGTCCAACACCATATCATCCGTGATATTCACGAGAACATTTGCAGGCACCGCGGGCAGTCTCATAGCTCGGCCCATGAGAATTTCATGAGGAGACAGTCCTGTTTTCTTGTTGGGTGTGTTTCTCATAGACATTAACACTAAGGGCAACGCATCAGTCCATTTCAAATTTGTAGCTGCACACATTTTTGCCATTCTCGACTTCAGGGTACCATTCATCTGCTCCACTAATCCTGAGGCTTCAGGGCGGTAACTACAATGCAACTTCTGGTCAATGTTCAATGCTGCACACAAGAGCTTAACACCTCATTGTTGAAGTGACTTCTCCTATCTGATTCTAAAGAGATCGGAAACCTGAAATGTGGAATCAATTCCCTAAGCAGCAGCTTTGCTACTGTAAGACTGTCATTTCTGCATGTAGGGTAAGCTTCAATCCAGTGACTAAAGATACACACAATCACCAACATGTATCTCAAACCTCCACACACAGGCATTTCAATAAAATCCAATTGCATTCTGCTAAATGGACCTCCTGCTCTCCCAATGTGGGTCAAATTCACCACTGTCCCTTTCCCCGCATTCATCTGCTGACATATGATGCACCTGTGACAAATCACTTCTGCGGCTTGTCTGAACTTCGGGTTGAACCAATCAATCTTGAACAACCTGATCATGGCATCTCTTCCAATATGTGCCTGTCCATGGTAAAACCTTGCAAACTGTGACAGAACTCTGTTCGGCAAAACCATTTTCCCCTCATCTGAAACCCACAAATCATCTGGTCTTTGTACACATTGCATCTTAAGCCAAGAACGTTTCTCCTCTCTGCTGACACGACCCTGCAACAATTTTAATTCCTCCAACGTGTCAAACACCCTTAATGCGTAACCTGTTCATGTCTCATTTTCTGTTTCAGGTAACAATTCCCATTGATTCTTGAACGATATACAGTTTAATGCGCAAATCCTTGCGACTTGATCCGCATATCCATTTCCCATTGAAACAAAATATTGTGACTTCACATGAGCACTGCATTTTACCACTGCAATTTCAATAGGTAACTGAATCGCGTGCAACAACTCCTTAATTCTGTCACCATTTTTCACTGGAGAGCCAGAAGAGGTCAGGAAACCCCTCTGTGACCACAATTGGCCAAAATCATTGACAATTCCGTATCCGTATCTGCTGTCAGTATAGATAGTCATTTTCAGTTTGTCAGCGGCATGGCATGCCCTGGTAAGAGCAACCAATTCAGCCACTTGAGCAGAGTATACTCTTTCAAGCCAAGAGGCTTCTAGGATGCCAGTGATTGTACACACAGCGTATTCGGCTCTCAGTACTCCTACTGAATCTCTTTAAAACGAGCCATCAACAAAGATAATGTAATCATTTTCTTCCAATTGGGTATCTCGAATGTCAGCTCTCGGTTTGGTGCAGAGTTCGGTTACCTCAAGACAATAGTGTTCTACATCATCCACATCCTCAACTTATGTTTTCATTTGGAAGCAAAGTTGCCGGGTTTAACACAGTACATCCTTTCAGTGACACATTTGGTGACCCCAATATAATCGTTTCATATTTCGTCAATCTGGCATTTGTCATGGGCTGAGTTTTGGCCAGGGTCAATAAGATTTCAACTGAATGTGGGACCATAATTGTTAAAGGATGTCCCATCACTATGCCTTTACACTGTGTGAGGCTTTGACCAACTGCTGCAACGGCAAGAAGACAACCCTGTAAGGCTGCTGCCACTGGCTCCAAAGTAGTTGAAAAATATGCTACTGGTCGGTTTGCACCTCCATGGACCTGTGTCAGGACAGACAAGGAACAAGCATCACGTTCATGACAAAACAGGACAAAAGGCTTTGTGTAATCAGGCATACCTAAAGCTTGAGCCCTGCACATACACTCCCTCAACTCAATGAACGCCTTCATCTCCTTGGACATAGTGACAGCATCTGGGCCATCCTTAACCTCCTTAACTGTCAGTCTCATCAGCGGCTTGGAGATAATTGAGAAATTAGGGATCCACTGACGACAGTAGCCCACCATTCCCAAAAACATCCTAACGTCTCTCCGTGTCGTTAGGGGACTCCTCTGTAATATGGCGGTCACTCTTTCCTTGGATATTTTCCTCGACCCCTTCTCAGTTAGATGACCTAAGTATTTCACCTCTCTCTGACAATATTGCAGCTTCTTCGGGGACACCTTATGCCCATTCTTTCACAAGTGGTTTAGTAAGACAATGGTGTCATACTTGCAATCATCTCTCGTTTTAGATGCAATCAACAAGTCATCAATGTACTGCACTAGTGTCGATTGGAAAGGCAATTCCAATGACTCCAAGTCTTTCTTCAGGATCTGATTGAAGATGGAAGGTGACTCCGAAAACCCTTGAGGGATTCGACACCAACAGTAAACCTTGTCCAAGAACTTAAAACTGAAGAGAAATTGGCTGTCCTCGTGAAGAGGCACAGAAAAGAATGCTTGGGACAAATCCACAACTGTGAACCACTCTGCATCACATGGGACCTGAAACATAATCACAGCTGGATTTGGCACCACTTGGCAACACTTCACCACTATGTCATTGATCTTTCTCAAGTCTTGAACTATTCTAACTTTCCCACAAGGCTTCCTCAGTCCCATTATAGGTGAATTACATGGGCTGCTCATCACTTCCTTCAGGACCCCTTTTTTCACAAAGTCTACATTTATCTCTATTACCTGTATAAGGACATCCTGTGCCATGTGGTATTGCGGTACCTGGGGGAACACGGCATTTGGCTTCACATCGACTTTGACTGGTTCTACTCCTTTTATCAGTCCCACTTCCTTTCCTGTCAAGTCCCACACTTTCTCTGTGATTGTCTCCTGCGGGTCTGTGGGCAAATCAGTCACGGTGATCATTGGGAAGAAGCTTATCAGGGGGTACTCCTCATCTGTTGTCTCCGTCTCAGGCTCTGAGATCTGACCATCATCCCCTTCATCGTCACTGTTTGTCTGCACCTCTATCCCTTCATTGGAACAAGTGATAGAACACCTCATCTTGCACAGTAAGTCTCTTTCCAGTAGGGACACCGGACTTGAGTCGCAAACCACAAATCTGTGCAGTCCCTGGAAGGTACCAATCTCAACCTGAACCGGATCTGTAATCGGCTTAGTCAGGAGCTGGTTTGCCACTACTACTACTTTTATTGTACGTCCCGAAAGGGGCAATTTCGGAACCTCTGCACTTCTGACGGTGGAGCGCGTAGTTCCCATGTCGACCAAAAATGAGACCTTGTGACCTATCACTTTCCCTTGCACATAGAGCCCTCTTTGGTCTACTTCTAGGGATACTGCAAGTCTACACTCCTCATTATCTGAACTCTCATCCGACAGTCATCGTTTATTCCATTCTCGCCATGCAATGGGAACTGTTGTACTGTGTTACTTTGACTCATTCCTTCACCTGCGACCTGTTGAGGAAGCATTGCCTGTTGCTGTCCCATTGGTGCTAAGGGCAACTGTATTTGCTGTCGAGGTACCATGGGAATCTGCTGTTGCATCTGCTGCATCTGTACTGGTTGTACACGTGGCATCTGCACTTGTTGCATGGGTTGAAGACCCTGCATCTGAACCATGTTATTCTGAAAGCTCGGATTTGGACCCCTCATTCTTGTTCCTTTAATATTTTGGAATGCATTGACATCATTGCTTTGTTGAACAACACCCTTCTGCACCATCATCGGGCACTCCCGCTTCCAGTGTCCGACGCCCCCGCACGCATGACATGGAAATACCTTCTTCATCCCCTGTACATCATTCTGAACTGTAACGGTATTTAAATCTGGACCACGGTTCCCAAAACCTCCTCGACCTCTGCCTCTCGCTTGCGCCTGAAACATCCCGTTTCCTTTCGGTTGTTGCACCATCTGTTGTACTCCAATTCCCTGCATCCCTGCCCGTGCTGCCTTAATTTGCATCACCATCTCTTTCTCCTTCAACTTTCTCTGCTTCAACTCAATCTCGTCACTACAGTATTTCTCATACTGCAACACTTAATCAATCGGCTTCGCTTGCCAACAGATCAAATGATTCTTAATCATCTGGCTAATTTCTGGTCTTAATCCCTCAACAAATCTGAACAAAAGGTGATTCATGTCTTTCACCTCTATGACCTCGGTACCACTGTAGTGCTTGAACACCTTCAACAACCTCTTGCGCCGTTCGATCAATCGTTTGCCAATCAATATTCTGCGGCAACACCTTCTGCTTCAAAAACTCAGTCACCTTATAATAGTACTTCATTACATCCGGAAATGGTTCTCCGGTAACCCTGTCCCTTGCCGGTTCTGCAGTTGGCCAATCAACACTTCTCTTGCACTCAAGCCACAAATCTGCAGGAACAATGATCTCAAACAGGGTATTCAGGTCTTCCCAGAGACACTTTGCAAGCTTCACAAACCTGTCTGTCTGCTGATGCCACTCTATTGGCTTCTCCCTCAACCTGGGAAAGTCATTTGTGAATGACAGAATGTCACCTCTAGACCATGGTACATGGACAAGAACCCCTCCAGGCGTTTCTCTCATGGGTAACATTTTTATTGTACCGGTATCTGGTGCTGGTTTCGCCTGCTGCTGCTCCGAGCAATCACTCTTTCTTTTATCTCTTTTCTTTGCCTGTCTGCCTTCCCACTTTTCTAACGCTCCCCAAACTTGGGCGCTCTGCAGTATTTCTTTGAGGTGTGCCTTCGTCCCAGTAGACCTCATGTGATCAAAATCCTTTGGCTCGAAGTCTAACCTGTAGCTCCTCTTCAGATGCTTAGTATTTGTCTGCTAAGTTTGCCAACCTCTGATGCACTTTGCTCACTTCTTTAGTTATTTTCGGGCACAAATACCTCAACTCTGCTTCAATGTATGATTCTAGTCTGTTCACTCCCATGCTTCCTTCAACTAGTTCAGCTGCTTCCATGCCCAACCTCACAAAATTCAGGTACTCTTCTCTTTCCGACTGCTCTGTTGTTGCAGGGGTAATCTGTGGTGAATTTAACTTGTCTAACCATTCATTCAGTTGTTGCGCTGTTAACCCTTGCAGAGAGAGGTTCCCAGCCTGCATTACTGATGTTTGTGGCACATTTGCACTCAAGGTCTGCGGAGTCAGCAGTCCCAAACCTGATTGCCGCATGGTATCTGGAGGAATCCCATTCGGAATCAAGTCTAACAAGGACCTAGATCTGTCTATCGTCTGGTCCACTGGAGTGATCCCTTGAGAGCTCCTTACGAACCCTCCTCATGTCACCTCTTGAGTCATTACTCCCTGATCACACACGCTAAGCTTGTCCTGCACGTACAATGGTACTGGTGGACCAACTGTGATGGGTAAGTGTTGGACCTGGCTTTTTGACATGGTCATCCCCAAACTTTTTGCCTCCTTCCTCCTATTTTTTCTGACCTGTTGTTGTTGGCTTTTGACTTCTGGGCACTTTACCACTGCTAACCAGTGCTAAAGTGTATATGCTCTCTGTGTAAATTGTACTATTGATTGGTTTATCCATGATTGGCTATTTAATTTACATATAAGTCCCTAGTAGAGTGCCTGTAGATTAAATGCTGCTAGTGGGCCTGCAGCACTGGTTGTGCCACCCACTTCAGTAGCCCCTTAACCTTGTCTCAGGCCTGCCATTGCAAGGCCTGTGTGTGCAGTTTCACTGCCACTTCGACTTGGCATTTAAAGGTACTTGCCAAGCCTAGAACTCCCCTTTTTTCTACAAATAAGTTACCCCTAATGTGCGCCCTAGGTAACACCTAGAGCAGGGTGCTGTGTGGGTAAAAGGCAGGACATGTACCTGTGTAGTTATATGTCCTGGTAGTGTAAAACTCCTAAATTCATTTTTACACTACTGTGAGGCCTGCTCCCTTCATAGGCTAACATTGGGGCTGCCCTCATACATTGTTGAAGTGGCAGCTGCTGATCTGAAAGGAGCAGGAAGGTCATATTTAGTATGGCCAGAATGGTAATACAAACTCCTGCTGACTGGTGAAGTCGGATTTAATATTACTATTCTAGAAATGCCACTTTTAGAAAGTGAGCATTTCTTTGCACTTAAATCTTTCTGTGCCCTTCAATCCACGTCTGGCTAGGTTTAGTTGACAGCTCCTTGTGCATTCACTCAGACACACCCCAAACACAGGGTACTCAGCCTCACTTGCATCCATCTGCATTTTGAATGGGTCTTCCTGGGCTGGGAGGGTGGAGGGCCTGCCCTCACGCAAAGGACTGCTGCACCCCCTACTGGGACCCTGGCAGACAGGATTGAACTGAAAGGGGGTCTGGTGCATTTCTTAGATACTCTTTGAAGTCACCCCCACTTCAAAGGCACAACTTAGTATAAAACAGGGCCTCTGCCTACCTCATCAGAAAGAGAAGAAACCTGAATCAGAAATTACATCCTGCCAAGAAGAACTGCCTGGCTGCTCAAAGGACTCACCTGTCTGCTTTTCTACAAAGGACTGCTGCCTTGCTGTTGGCCTGCTGCCTTGCTGAACTGCCTGGCTGCTCAAAGGACTCACCTGTCTGCTTTTCTACGAAGGACTGCTGCCTTGCTGTTGGCCTGCTGCCTTGCTGAACTCTTGTCTGGCTGTAAAAGTGCTCTCCAAGGGCTTGAATAGAGCTTGCCTCCTGTTCCCTGAAGTCTCAGGACCAAAAAGACTTCTCTTTTTCACTTGGACGCTTCGTGCGCTAAATCTTCAACGCACAGCTTGTTCCGCAGCGAGAAAAACACCGCACACCGACGCTGATCGACGCAACGCCTTCGGGACGACCGAAACTTCGACGCACGACCTCGCAAGGACAACACCGCCCGACTTCCAAGGAGAAATCGAAGCGACGCCTGCTGTGAGAGCGAAATTTCGACGCACAGCCCCGCTGAATGACACGCAGCCGGAAAACAAGCAGGAGAATCCACGCACAGACCCGGTACATCTGGTAATCCCCGCGATCCAAAGAGAGAGACTGTCCGAATGGCGGAAAACGACGCACAACTTCCCCGTGTGAAAAATAAAGACGCAAGTCCGTGTGTGCTGGGGAGAAATTGACGCACACACCATTTTTCCACATATCTCTTCTTCTGTGGCCGTTTGCGGAGATTTTCCACTCCAAACCAGGTACTTTGTGCTTGAAAGAGACTTTGTTTGCTTTTTAAAGACTTTAGACACTTTATATCACTTTCTAGTGATATCTTTACAAATTCATATTGCAACTTTGATCGTTTTGACCTGCAAATACCCAGATAAATATTATATATTTTTCTAAACACTGTGTGGTGCATTTTTGTGGTGTTATATTATGGTATTGTATGATTTATTGCACAAATGCTTTACACATTGCCTTCTAACTTAAGCCTGACTGCTCGTGCCAAGCTACCAGAGGGTGGGCACAGGCTGATTTTGGACTTACCCTGACTAGAGTGAGGGTTCTTGCTTGGACAGAGGGCAACCTGACTCCCAACCAAAAACCCTATTTCTAACAACTCCTCTCAGTAGGAAAATGCAAATGTAGCAAAAGATAGTTTCAGAGTGAATGCTGTAGGCACCACCTTGTGCACAAAGGATGATATAAGGAAGAGGTAGAATGAACTGAAGGCACATTCTCTGGCCTCCAGGCAACACCTGGAGTCCCTGAAGACTGGTTGTGGTCCTCCCAGCATCACATTACAACTTTTTCCCTGGGAGGAGAAGGTGTTGGCCATCCTGCATCCTAAGGGCTTAACAGGACTTGCTGGGGAAGCAGAGTCTGGATAGTCATACCACAAAAACTGCCACACAACTTCAATGTCCTTTATGCACACATCTCAGCTTTTGACATGTTGTTGTTCATCTACTTTCATACCATGCAATACCCAAAGTATCAGAGACGATAGATTGTCAATGTGCATTTTTGTACATAACATCACATGTCTCAAACTCCATAAAATGCCATATGTTGTAATGGGGTCAGTAAGTGTTTTAGTATCAAAAGATCATCCCAGGGCCCATGGTATGCATTGACATTTAAATGTATGGTCCAATCTAACTGTGGTGTAGCAACAGGAATGTCAGACTAAACATTGGTCAAGTGCTGGGAAGTAGAGAGAGTGACATGACATGACTACAACTACCATGAGGCCCTCTTTCTGTAACTCAAAACATGAGGCCATTCTGCACTTGCCCAAAGACGCTTGTTAGTCATGTCACAGCTGATGTTCACTCATCATGGAGTTCACCATTTGTCTAGTGTTGGGAGTCTGAAAGTGACATGACTACAAGTACCGTGAGGCCCTCTTACTGTAACTCAAAACAAGAGGCCATTGTGCATTTACCCAAAGACACCTGCTACCCATGTTACAACTGATGTTCAGTCATCATGAAGTTCACCATTTGTCTAGTGTTGGGAGTTAGAAAATGACATGACTGCAACTACCATGAGGCCCTCTTTCTTTAACTCAAGACACGAGGCCATTGTGCACTTGCCAGAAGACACTTGTTAGCCATATCACACCTGATCTTCTCTCATCATGGAGTTCATCATTTTTCTATAGAGTTCATCATTTTTCTGTAGAGTGATATGACTACAGCTGCCATGAGGCCCTCTTTCCGTAACTCGAAACAAGAGGCCATTGTGCACTTGCCCAAAGACACTTTTTAGCCATGTTTCAACTGATAATCACTCATCATGGACTGAGAAATCTACATATCATGCTTGTTAGACCTGACACCCTTAGGGTGGTCACCGTCAACTTTTTGCCTGCCTCCCTCTGCTTTTTTTTACACTGTTTTTGCTGGTTTTAGGACTCTGCACTTTACCACTGCTAACCAGTGCTAACGTGCATCTGTTCTCTCCCTTAAAACATAATGGCATTGGCTCATACCCAATTGGCTTATTTAATTTTCTTATAAGTCCCTAGTAATAGTGCACTACATGTGCCCAGGGCCTGTAGATTAAATGCTAGTAGTGGGCCTGCATCACTGATTGTGCCACCCACATAAATAGCCCCCTAACCATGTCTCAGGCCTGCCATTGAAAGGCCTGTGTGAGCAGTTTCACTGCCAGTTCGACTTGGCATTTAAAAGTACTTGCACAGCCTTAAATTCCCCTTTTTCTACATATATGTCACCCCTAAGGTAGACCCTATGTAACCTATAGGGTGCTATGTAGGGAAAAGGCAGGACATGTACCTGTGTAGTTTATATGTCCTGGTAGTGTAAAACTCCTAAATTCATTTTACACTGCTGTGAGGCCTGCTTCTTTCATAGGCTAACATTAGGGCTACACTCACATACTGTTTGAACGGTAGATTCTGATCTGTAAGGAGTAACAAAGTCATATTTAGTAAGGCCAGAATGGTAATACAAAATTCTGATGACTGGTGAAGTTGGATTTAATATTACTATTTTAGAAATGCCACTTTAAGAAAGTGAGCATTTCTCTGCATTTAAATCCTTCTGTGCCTTACAATCCACATGTGGCTGGGTTAGTTGACAACTCCCTCGTGCATTTCACTCAGACAACCCCAAACACAGGATGTTCATTTACACCTGCACACATCTGCATACTGAAGGGGTCTTCCTGGGCTGGGAGGGTGGAGGGCCTGACACTCTCATGTCAAAGTCAGTGGCCTGCCCTCACACAATGGACTGCCAAACCCCCCTACTGGGACCCTGACAGATAGGGTGGAACTGAAAGGGGACCTTGTGAACTTCTAAGCCACTCTTTGAAGTCTCCCCCACTTTATAGGCACATTTGGGTATTTAAACAGGGCCTCTGACCCTACCAGCTCAGACACCTCTGGACAAGATAGCATTGGGGAAGAAACTCTAAACCAGAACCTGCAACCTGCCAAGAGAAGCTGCCTGGCTGCCCAAAGGACTCACCTGACTGCTTTGCTGAAAAGGACTGTTGCCTTGCTGTTGCCCTGCTGTCTTGCTGCCCTCTGACTCTGCTGAGAAGTGCTCTCCAAGGGCTTGGATTGAGCTTGCCTCCTGTTTTCTGAAGTCTCAGGGCCAAAAAGAGTTCACTCTGCAAAGAACTCCTTGTGTGGTGAAAAATTGATGCACAGCCTGCCAGAATCGAAGCCCAGTCTGCATTGCGATGAGAAAATCACCACACGTCGAACCAGAACGACGCAGCCCGACTCCCAGAGTGGAGATCGATGCAGCGCCACCGTTATGACCGGAACTTCGACGCACGGCCCACTGGATTGATGTCTAGCCAAGCCAGAACGACGGAGCCCGACTTCCTGCGAGAAGAATCGACGCAACACATGCCGTGGGACCGAAATTTCCCCACTTCACCCACTGGATTGACGCAGCTCCTGTGACTTCGTTCTGTACGCCCATGATTTCTCCGCATCATCCCCGGGGCATCCAAATACCCCGCAACCCAAAGAGGATCCAAGTCCGTGCATCGGAAATCAACGCAAGGCCCTTACTACGTGGAAAATATTGACGCATTGTCTGTGTGCGCCCGTAGGAACCAACGCACTTCTCCCAATTTTCTACGCATCTCCTCATCTGCGGTCCCTTGTAGATAATTTAGGTGCAAACCAGGTACTTTGTGCTTGCCAGAGATACTTATTGCTTTTAAGAACTTGAGACTCTTTTTATCATTTTCTAAAGTGATATTTCAACATGTAAGTTTTGACCTTATTTTATCCAGATAAATATTCTATATTTTTCTAAACCTGTGTTCTGTATGTTTGTGGTGTTTATAATGTATTATTGCATGATTTATTGCACAAATACTTTACACATTGCCTTCTAAGTTAAGCCTGACTGCTCAGTGCCAATCTACCAGGGGGTAGGCACATAATAATTTGGATTGTGTGTGACTTACCCTGACTAGAGTGAGAGTCCTTGCTTGGACAGGGGGTAACGTGACTGCCAACCAAATACCCCATTTCTAACAATGCTCATCTCTGAGACATGTATGCCTACCTAGCTTGAGGTGGTCCTGGTAACCCCAAATGACACTATTGATGCTATGAATGACACTTTACCAACTGTGTGTATCAAGTAGATGTAAGGCATTAAGCTGTTTCAGTTGATTGGAAGTGGTGGGTAACCCAATGACTACACAGCTTGCATGATCTCTACTGCTACACATACAACTAAGTTGTATGTTCGCCTGTATCTTCTACAACTAGACCTTGGAATGGTAAAATACACATGTAACTTCTCCACTGTGTTGGTTTAACTGTTTGTTAGATGTCATATTCGTTACTTAATCCAAAACGCAGGTTATCAGCATATCTAATGAGCTGCTCAATACTAATATTTTTGCAACCTCCACAAATGTCTTGTCCACAACTTCAATACCACTGAAATATATCACAATACGAAGTCCTTCCTACTAACATTTTTCTTGGTCTCTACCTACTGCAACACTAATCACTTGGATGTAGATTCCACACTCCCACCAATAACAATGTACTCTATTTCTCGGCAGGTCGAACTGGCACTGCACCTGGGCAGCCATTGCCCACCGATTAGACTCCCAACCCAATCCGGATAAAGCCTTCAGGGATGACAACACTCCTGGCCACGTGGATGTGGATGACAGACCTCGCTTATCTGTTCAGCCTGCTCAGACGGCAACAGTGAGTCTCCCTGTGCCCATATCAACACCTCCCACCACAGCTACTACAACATCTCAGTCAGCAACATACCCTCCAAACTGTGTACCTAGCACAGTTAGTACAATCGTTGTGCCCCCAGTCCTAGATTCTGAAGGGCAAATTAGTAACCCTGACACAGAGGGACCACAACCCAGTTGGAGAGGGTACCCTGGGTCAAGGGCACAAGCTCGTGGGGTAGGGTCCAATGGAAGGGTTCTATCAGCAAGCAGAGTAAGGCCACTGGGGCCACTCTGGCCAGGACACCATCCTTGTGGTCTGTCAATAGTCCTAAGGCAAAATTGGCCAAATAGTAACCTAACTCTGGGAATCAAGCAGTTGCAGAGGGACATGTACCAACAGATGGAGGCTCATAATTCCAACATGGGCACCCTAACAGGGGTGATGATAGACATCCATACAACTCTGAGCGGGGCTTTTGCACCACCATCTACCACTTCCTGTGGTACACATACATCAAGGTCATCTATATCTGTGACCCACACAGGAAGGTAGGCCCTGCCAGAGGAAGAAATACTATCAAACTCCATGCCGCTACAGCAGCTTTACCCTCACTCGCACCTCCCACCATTGTAAGTGGGTAAGTCCATGCAAATATCCAGGAGTTGCTGATGGCAAGACACAAGCCACTGCCAGCAAGAAACATTAACATTAATGTCCTCCTTTGTGTATAACACATTCACTCTGTGGACTAATTCTGGACACTTTTCTGTTCCTGAAGGGAGGAGTAATTTGGACTGTGGAATTCAGATGACTTGCCATTTACATCTATGGTTTCATTCATCATGACAGACTCCTTTACTTTTAATTTATGTTTGTTTTTGCACCACGTATGTCTTCACCTTTAGCACTTTGATAAATTTACAAGTCACAAACTAATTGTCTGCTGTTGTAAATTTCACATTTAGCAATGACAATATGTAAGACTTTAAGAACTAAATAATGAAAAAACAAGCTACTTATGTAGCATGGATATGTTGCATGTTCAGAATGCTTAGGTCAGGATCACAACTATGTCACATCAACACATACATATAAATGTCTTGTTTAAGAAGATTTTTATTACATTGTTCAAATCATAGATTGTCAAGATGTCAGATACATAGAAACTCAAACATGATTGAATCGTACTATGTAAGTGATCGAATTACAGGTACAGACCTCCAGAATATAGAAGTAAGGGATATATCAGACATTGTCCTGTAGAATAGACAAAAATGAATTTAGTTGATGACATCAGCTGGAGACATAATTGCCTACTTCACAAAAGGAACCCAGCATCACATAATACAACATTCAGACAGATGGCAGTACAACAGATCCTGATCACAGGGTCATTACAATCCGGTGTTTCTGCATCCAGTGGTATGACACAAACACATGTCAGTGGTGTGCCACAGGCACTTTGGTCTACAATGATGAAACACATCAATAGATACATACAGTTCGGACAAAAAGAGGGTTTAGCCAATGTGAAGTAAATCTAACATGGAATTGGCCTATGTACTCACCACATGATGACACATATAATGCATCATGACTACCACACGACAAGAAACAAGTCCAATGGTGTCTTCTTAAATTCCATCCTATCACTGTGCAAGCTGTCTCACCACAGGTCTTGTACAAAGTCTGTGATATAACTTCCCAGGAACAATCCATGTCAACTTCATATGTCCAACAGCATCAAGTTCCTGCCAGTGTCACAACTCTGAAAAGTCCAAATGAAGATGCCATGGTGAAGATACCAAAAACAAATACAAAAACATAGAGTATATTGATGAAACCATCCATATGGCACACTTCACACAGCAAACATCTGGGGAACGCAGTCCATGACAAACAAATCTGACATAAACAAAGCAACATTTACTAAATGTGAATGTGTCAAAAGGTTCATCACCAAACACCATTAACCAGATTTTTTCAGAGCTTAAGAATCTTAACACTTTAAAAAATATACTCCTCACATCACCACAACAAGAGTTCATTGTACAGTCAAAGTCATGACATCTCATGACTTACTTACACTCATGATAAGAAGCTGTTAATGAGGTCTAGTCACAAATCAGCTCCTTTCTCTTCACCACTCTCATCATCATTTGGCATTTCAGGATCCTCACCCAGTGGCACATCAGACTCTCCTCCTCGCTGATGTAAGGTATGTTCCTTATCAGGGCGACGTTATGGAGCATACAGCAGACCAAGGTGATCTGACACACCTTCCTGAGTGAGTAGAAGATGGCTCCCCCAGTCTTGTCCAGACAACAAAATCTGGCCTTCAGGAGACCAAAGGCCAACTCAACTGGCCACTGTGTTCTTCCATGGGCCTTATTCAAGCGGACTTTCAATGTCGTAGTAGGATTCCTCAGCGGTGTTTACTGCCAAGGATAGTTGGTATATGCTGCGTCTCATGTTTTGTAATGAGGAATAAGAGCTACAGTGAGTGCCATCATTCCTGAATATACACCTGATGTTGCACGCATAATGTTAGGAAAGATGTTATTCACCATGAGCCAGACCCTCTCCTGTTGCAGTTGTGACATCAGCTGCGGTATAGTGCTGTTCCCCATTACAGAGGAATCTTGGGCTAAACCTGGGAATGGGCCACAAGCACATGGAATGTACAGATCTGGCAAGAAGCCAACTTGCACATTGATAGAATGGAAGTGCTTCCTGTTTTGATAGACTTGTTCACTTGCATACAGTGGCACTGATGCAATATGGTTGCCATCAATGGCTCCCACCACATGTGGGAGGTGACCAAATTCATAGAAGCTAACCTCCACATTGGCTAAATCCTCACATCTGGGGAACCTGATAAAGCTGTCAATGTGTTTCATCATTGCTGACAGCATCTCTTTTGAAACACCACTGAACATATGTTATGACATACCACCAGATATAGCCACGGTATGTTGAAAGGACCCTGTGGCCAGAAAGTGTAATACTGCCATGAGTCTGACAATGGATCAGATTGGATTAGTGTTTTGAGGCATTAATTATGGCTCCAACTGATAGCATAGATCTTGTATAGTTTACCTATTCAGACAAAACTATTTTAATCCATCTCTTTCTTCCTTGGTCTGAAGGTCTGGAAATGGATGGTACACTGGAGGTAGTTGTCACCTACCTATCCCAGGGTACATATGTGAGGTATCAAATAAATAGATGCATCATTCACAGTGTCCAGGGCAACATATATGATGAGTAACACAAAAGTAATGTGACAAAACATTAGTGTCTTGAAAACCTTTACAGTCATTTCACATTTCACTTGTCTACCCCCAAGATCCAGCTTTAATTCCCATTGTTCTCTACACATGTGTCTACAACATATAAGTGCAGATCATACACCTATATGGTCCTCATGTGCACCTTGTTGTAGAAAAGTATGTTTTCTACTCCCAAAATACTGTCACCGGTGGTGTATAGTGCACCACAGTTATATGGCATTTATGACCAGTAATGCACTACACCAATGATTGTGCACTAGGAATTACACACCAAGTGGGATATTACATATGTTTGCATGTTACAACACATTTGTAGTGGTAGTGACACATTTACCAGCCAGCAATACTGTAGTTTCAACCGCTAAAAAGGCAGATGCCTGATCTCCTATATTGGACTTTGGAAGCTGCTGCCTCTGGAGGAAGTTGACCGCAAGGTGGGTGGATTTCATCCCCAGGGGTCCCAGCCATAGGCTAACTTTGTTGACTGTGACGGTCGCGGACCAATGGCTGTGCCTATCTAAGCTGCTGACCACGTATGTGGCGTACAGGTAGGGCGTGGTTTGAAAAATAACTCACTTGCCTCCTGACACTGCTGCTTCAACACCGCCGCCACTTTAACTGCTGTGTGCCGCCTCTGGAAACAATCATGCCAGGCCAAGCAGGTGAAAGGGCCCCTGCCATCTCTCTAGAGGAGCTGAAAAAAAATGATGTGGGCTTTAACCTGTACGGTCACCTCTATGGCTCACCAGAGGAAAATGTACCTACCTCACATACATATTTGACTATGTTCAACAGCATACTTTCCTTTCCCTCAGGCTACAATATGCCTCTGAGTCTCGGGTATTTTTTAGATGACTGTAGTTACATTTTGTGGTCCATACCTAGGATTTACATGTCATGGATTGTGGAACCCTGTACTTTGTGTATTTCAAATGGCCATGTGTTGTGTGATGTGTGATACACCCTAGATCCTCCTTCTGTTGCATTCACATGACTATACAATTCAATTTTCAGGGTAACAATTGTATGTGATGATTCAATTTTGGTAAATGAGAAAATAAATGTATTTGCATTACAGCATGAGCTGTGTATGGATACTGTTAAAAGCAGTTGAGGAGGATGGTAGCAATGTGTACAGACCCATATATCACTCAGCCCAGATCTCGCCTTGGCAAACTGTTGTCTGAGAACTATCTAAACCTCACTTACCCCTTCAGAGTGACACACAACCTTGAGATCACAAATAGGATTGCCACAAGATGTACTGTTATGTATTAAAGTGATGGAAATATGGTGGCCATGCTGGTTCAGTATTCTCAGCCTACAGAGAGCAAAGCCTGTCAAAGGGTTTCCCATTCGGGACCATGGCTCAGGCGGGGGAAGAGTTACCGTGGCAATGCAACTGATTCAAAAGGTAAACTCCCTGTAGACCTTCAGATCCTTGGATTTTCCAAAATAAGTCTTTAGAACCAATAGTAGGCCTGAATGCTTTTACATTGACTACATTTGGAATGGTGACTGGAGTAACCACCTGACCTGCTACATCTTTCCATTGACCCACATTGTCAATTTGTGACATTTACTACTGACAGGCCCCTTACTCCCACTGGTCTGGTGATACTTTTCCTACCTTGGTATGTTGAATGTCATATCTGTAAGAGTGCCACATATGGAAAAAGGAGTGTCTTGTAACCCAAGTACATACTACACAAATTCAATCAGATGCAGCATGTGATGTCGTCATGTAGTCCACATGTCCACACATCCACAGAGAGGAAGCTTTCAGTGACAACCATGCCAGCCATTTAATTTTGATCTAAGTCATTGAGTGTAGTCTTGACTATGGCAGTAGCCTGTATAGACCATGTGCAACAAGTCGATGTGCCTAGATGTAAAGGTGTTTCTACAATCATGCATAAGTAGTTTACCCTTCAGAAGGTCACAATAGTGTGTTGAGTTTCATAGTGGCTACATGATGTTAGTGGACTTAGTCAGTGTAGATCATGATCTGGGTTGTGAATAGTCATCTGATGACTACAAACATATATGTGTGTATATCCCTGCACTTATCAGCATGTGAAATTTCCACATGCAGTGTGTTAACAAATCGAAAACGTTGTGTTTGTGCTAAATGCCTACAAAATGTGTGCAGACCAAAAAGATATCCTAAATTATGCAATTATGATCTCTTCATTCCTCTATTGTATTCATACAGGTCAACTCCCATCAGAAGCAAGCCATTTAGAGAGCTGTCACCCAGAAGAGGGTCTATCGCTGACGCAGCATCCACTATCAGAAAAGGTGGGCGGACCTGAGACATTGGTGCCCAGAAGCTCACAGAGGTCCACCTGGAGCTATCATCCTAACGCGGCGTGCGCCGTACTTTGATGCCCTTAAATAGCCCGCATACTAGCGGTGGCCTACCCAGAGCTTGATGGGGCGGTTGAGGGAATCACAGCAGCTATGAGGGGGTGAGTCTTCAGCAGTTTCATACTTACTGCATTGCCACTAATATGTGTTAGAAGCAGCCATCTCCCCCTGAATACTGGAGGTGTCCCATCTGTGATGCACAAGAACAGTTATTGTTTGTGTAGGTCTGGTAGTAGGTGCATGCTGATGTGCCTTGCCTATTGCCCAGATCGTCTCTGTTAGGAACAGTATCCCTTTATATATTGATTAATTATTGCCCAAATAACCAGATACACAACAGAGCCCAGTCCACTAGCAATATGCTCTCTTGAGCAGACACATGGCTGAGTGCAGTGATTAATCAGCTCATGTTGTTTGATGCTGTAGTGACATTTGTAACCAACAGGCCACTTGTCTTCCATGTGTCATAAGTGCTGGTACCTCACTACTGTGTCTCATGTGATGCTGGCCCTCATTCATGTGACATGGCATAGAGCGCACCTTGCCTGCAGTCACTGAGCAATAATTTCCCTTGGTAAGTGGGGAATGTAGTTACATGAGTTGGCTAACATCACTGTTGCAACAGTATGTGTGCCTACATGTTGCCATGTGTACCTATCACGTTAGTAGTATCAGTTACGCTACTGCTTCCCACATAATCAACCTGTCTTCATGGGATGATGTCTAATTCCATCAGATATGTGTGCATAAAATACTTAATTGGAAAATAGTTATATGTGCAGGGTCTACAGTTTGTGTGTTACCACAGACAGGAGTGTGTCAATATTGGTTGGTGGGTCATACGTACCCTAATCCATTACTCAATGTCATTTGTCATGCCCTGTTGCTGCAGCAATTAAGGACATGCCAGGTAGACCTCCAGCACTTACTCACAATTTGCATTTACATGCCATTGTTGTGAAATTATCATGCTTAGTGCTTGCAAATGTTTATTGGTGACTGATCATTACCTGACTGTGGAAATGCATCATGGAGTGACATGCAGAAATGTGTGAATCATATGTGAGTGTGTATACTCAGTAATGTATTGGAATTTGTGTTTGCATGAAAAAAGTTACAGTGATGTGCCTTCCCATTGAGAAACAGATTAAACCACCTCTTCAGGTAATGCAGTTTCCCTGAGCCTCAACAACAATCAATGGACTATTGGCTTTTAGTTATACAATGTTAAAACTGAGTTCTCACCAGTACCAAATGCAACAGGTTATTTGCCTAGGCCTAGCTGATTCATTGTGCTGTGGATATTTGTTGGCAAATCTCACAGACATGTTGACAAGATTATCTCCAGTGTACTTTTCTGTGTGACATGTGCTATTTTGACAGTATTTTAACAAGGGAATTATTAGGAAGCTATATTTGGGACATTTCTATGGTATGACACAAGTTTTTCCCATGTCACTTTCTTCCATTACACTGTACATCGTGCTGCAACATAGCTATATTAGAAAAACACAAACATCATACATCAGACACACAGACAGCAGTGCCAACAACACACACACACCTAAACCTCCAACCCCTAATCCCTCCTGGACACCTAACAATTTCCCCAAAGAAAGTTTGATGTTTGCCCTTGCTTTTACCCCTGTAAAAAAACACCCCCTTCCCAAAGCCAAAGGAACCACAGCCACACCCCAACCAATTCCTTCCACACTGAAGTCCTCCCCTGTGACACATGACCCCATAACTGAACCCAACCATACCCTTAAGAGCCCCAAAAGAGAACCCCCTCCCAAAGTCAGGCCCACCCCTCCCAAAATCAAACCCACCCATCCGAAAAAACCAACTCCATCCCTCCCAAAGGGCATGATTGAGGTGCCTGGAGTGCCCACTAGATTCCCCTCCCTGGTGAGGTATCCATTGCAGCATTTTGAGAGGCAGGTTTAGTGGCACAGCAGTGTGCTGGATCACCTATTCAATCAATCACTCAATCAGGAATTTTTAAAGCGCACTACTCACCCGTGAGGGTCTCAAGGCGCTGAGGAGAAGGGCAGGGGAGTGCTGCTACTGCTCGAACTGCCAGGTCTTGAGAAGTCTCCTGAAGGTAAAGAGGTCTTTGGTCTGACGCAGGTGGGTGGGAAGAGTGTTCCACGTCTTGGCGACGAGGTGCAAGAATCATCTGCCACCGGTTGTAATTCTGTGGATGCATGGAACGGTTGCGAGGGCGATGGTGGCAGAGCAGAGATGTCGGGTTGGGGGTTAGAATGAGAGCCATCTGTTGTGGTATTCCGGTCTGGTGTTGTGCAGTACTTTGTGGACGTGTGTGAGGAGTTTGAAGGTGATTCTCTTGTTCACTAAGAGCCAGTGCAGGTCTCTCAGATGGCCTGTGATGCGGCAGTGGTGGGGGATGTCCAGGATGAGGCATGCGGAGTCATTCTGGATGTGTTGCAGCCTTTTCTGGAGTTTGACCTACTGGACTGGCCATTGGTCTTTCCTACATGTGTTTTTTATTTTTTTTTAAATAAGTTGCTAGTTGTCTTGCACATTAGTCCTGCCATTATGTTTTTACCATTTGGATGTTTATGGATACTTTGGAATGTATTACTACAGTTGTGTTTGTTTCATCCTGATTGATGATCCATTTGATGTGGTTGGCATGATCTCACCTTGGAACCAGTGCTGGAGTTACCCAGGACAAGGAAAAATGTTCAAGGGATTGATATGTGGAATGTAATCTTACTGAGGATGACATTGCATTGGGTGGTGTTTCATCTGGCAAGTATTACATGTTGGCTTGGCCAATGTCAACATCAATTGGGTTCCCTTTCTCCCTATGAGGTAGGTTGGACATTTGTTTAATGTGGGCAAGCTAAAGATGTGTTTGTCCACACATGGAGGGTGTTCAATTGTAATACCTTTGTTCACATTTTAATGACCATGTGTCCATTTTCATGCGTGTACCTTACATCTACTTTAGCTAAATGTGTGACCCATGCTGTTACTGCTGTATTTGCTTTCATGACTTGCACGTACACGTTTCTCACATATGCAAGGCACTTGGTTATACTATGGGCTGTCCTTGATATACATCAAGCCACAGCTCCTGTGCATATAGTGGTTTTTAGGGATGTGCAATGTGGCATGTGGCCTAGGGCACCAGTCTTCCAGGGGTCCCCGTGGTAGAGGCATTGCTGTTCTGCAGGGATTCTTTACATTGTGACCTTTGAATGTTTTCCACATTGATTATTTGGCATCCCATTTACCAAGCATTATCTTGAAATGTGGGTGATATGTGGAAGTCCACAACAAATGTTTAGCAGAGAAAGTGGGATACAGTTTCATGAAACGTTCATACAAATCCATCTTTTATATCACAACAGGCAATGGCATGTGAACAATATGAAGGTGTCACTTAGATTTGTAAGTGGGATATTGATGACGAGTTGCTGTTTTGTGATGCAATGCTATGGACAATTCCAAATGCCTGATTATTTTTTGCACACATTTCAAATTTAGAAGAGTGTGCCTGTGCAGTGTCAATGACTTGGCCAAAGAAGGCATCTTAGGGCTGTGATTGGGTCATACAATGAGTACAACTCTGAACAGGGGCACACAAAAAATGTTTGGCCCATGGACCAAGTATGGCATGCCAGGTCCATGGCCGGGCATCAATTTACTGTGGAGCTGTTGGTAACAGGTAAGTCTTTGGCTAACTGTCGTTTGCGTCCAGGGTGTCATCGGTTTTGGGCATCATCTAGCAGCACAAGCAGAAGAAGTGCGTGTACGATCGGCTCCTTGGTGACAACAAATGTGTGAAGCTGAGTACAGGTGAGTTTCAGCCTTATATGCCTCCCTTTCTGCCTGCTCAGATGTAGTGGTTGGACCGCCACAGTCACGTCAGGGGAACGGCACCTCGTAATTGGTCCGGCAGTTGCCCCGGTGGTCTGCCCTCCAACAGATGCATTGGCCTCTGTCGCCAACACAGCAATCTAGATATGCTGGCAGTATTTGCAGGACTGTGGCAGTATTTTATCGATGTAACCGCATGCATCATAATACGGCGATCAGACCGCCAACACTGCGGCAGGGTTACCGTCGCCACCAACACGGCAGTGCCAATACCGCAAAAGTCATAATCAGGACCTTATTCTCCAAAAACACTTGACCCATGATGTCTAACACTTATTAATGGGGGCTGTTAGAGTGGGCAAAGAAGGCTCAGGGGCTTTATATTAGAATTCTCATGTGCATTGCAATTTTAATGTTGCTTTAAGTGTGTTCTTTTAATTAATTTGTTGTTTTTTTTCTGCGGGGTATTCGTTTTATTTCATGAAACTTAGCATTATTTGGCCTTGTGCTTTTCCGTGTTCGCTGATTTCGTTAATTTGTTGTCCCGGGCCGGGAGGGGATTACTGTAAATGCTTTCGTGCATAAAACTGACAAAGAAAATAGTTTTTCTAGATTAAAAATATCACTTTTGGCTGAAGGCATTACCTCATTTTGACAGTTCTAAGTGTTTTTTACATGCTAGTTTTAGTATGCTTTTACTCCTTTCGTTATTAAAAAACACTGCAGTGGAGACACACGTGGAAATTGTTGGCTGTATATACAACAACAAAAAATAGGTCAATCAATTTCTCCATTCTCGTACCCATAGAAACAAGATGCCTATTCAAGAGCAAACTCTGAGCTAAATGTTAAATAAAAAAAACATGTATCAATTTCTGAAAGACATTCATCACACACTGGTATATTCCAATGAGACCAGCATGTTTTCTAAGTAAACACCCATTTTTCCCTAGGGCTTAAACGCAGCACTCCTGTGTCAACGGGACATTATGCTTGACATTAGAGTTGCAGTTCTGAGCAGCTGTCAAAATATGCCCTTCAAAGCCAAAGAAGAGACTTCATCAAAAATATCCCCGAGGTGTATTTGCGCGCAGTACAAAAACGAATACCATCTGGTCATGAAAATGTAAACGTCCTGTTCTGTTTCGTGACCTGATATTTTCGTTCATTCAGAAATAAATATTATTTGTTCGGAAGCAGTGCCCTGCTAAATAGACCCTTTTGAGAAGATCCTAAATTGACCTGGATACATTTAAGTAAATTAGAACCAAATTAAATAGTTTAATAATATGATAAGTAAATGTGGAGATCAACAGAGATTAGTGTACTGTGCACTGCTGTTAACCTGACCTCGAAAGGGGCGTATTCTTTGTCATCAAGCTCATGCGAATCTGGATGGCATGAGTAACACTACCACGCAACACATAGCATGTGGTCACTAACTAACATAGTCGGTGACGTCACGGGAAGTAACAACAAAGAAGGTTGTTACAAATGGCCACTGATATAATCTCAAAATAAATATAAATGTCTAAATGTTTCTGAACTGCACCCATCCTAGCTAGTTTCAAGGAATTAGCACCCTTACTACTGATGGACATCACTGCCACATGCAACTGTTGATTCCATACGGTGGGTAACTGAAGTGTACATAATGTACATTCAATATGATGTCATTGATGTAGAAAGATCTTAAGTAGCACTGTGTGAAACTGTCAGAGGCTGCATAAATCGCCATAGAATCGGTCTCACTGAATAAAATAGGAAAGATGACTGCAACATGGAGCATGTTATAGTCGGTAAAACGAGTCTGTTCTGGACTAACAAATGCTGCCTGCAAAAAGGGTGCCAGATGTCAAGTCCAAGTAGGTTTAAAGTAAGCCGACTAGAAACAGTCAGGACCTGAGAAGAAGAAATGTAGCCGCTCCAAGGCTTTGTAAGTAGGATGACTGCACAAACAAGCATTTGCAATGCAACCGGGCTCGCATTTGCTCGAGTAAGAGCTATTTGCGTTGAAAACTTCTAACCGGACTTTTCTTGCCACATAAACTGATTATTAAAAGTAAAACAGTTTCACATATGCGAGCCGATTCACAGCAGCACGGTCGCCATGAGCATCAGCAAGATGAGACACACAAAAGGAAAAATACGCTTGCTCTCAGTCAAAATTATCGCAAACGTGCAATTAGCCTTGTAATGGGCGATGGCCAAGGTGGTAACAAAACCTCCCTAAGAAAGGACACAGATAAACCATCTACCAATGTAATCAAAGGATTTTTGAAGGACAAGTCCAGAACGAGTGGTAGTGATGGGCTGAGGGGGTGTTGTTAAAAGCCCAAATACATACCAACATGTCAGCAGCGCCTGCGCGCTGCTATGCTCGACCTAAAAATGGTTAAAATTCCTTGCTGAAATTTTACAGTAGTGGAAGATGAGCAGCAAAACGTCTGGTACCCTGCAAGGACATGTATTGTTTAAAATAAAACCATTTTAATTGATGAAAAGTAAGAAGTAAAGGGAAAACGGAAGTCATTGTATTTTCCCGGACATATTCTGAAAGGAGGGGGGGCTGAGAGGTGGGGTTTTAATAAACTGTGATGCACCCTTCCTAGTAGACTATATTCATGCAATAACATTGGTGTCTTGTGTCTGGAGATGAGTGGATCACCTTAACATGCAGAAGCTGAAAGACCGTCTGTCTGTACATTAATGCTTCCCTAGTTTCAAAAAATGGACATCAGCCCTTGCCCACATCTTGTGGCATGCTTCAGCAATGGATATGTTTGTGGCAGCGAATGCTCTATGGCCACAGTGTGTTAGGAAAGCTACTTGTGATGTTCACCTGTGATCTGGGTGCTGATTCTAACTCGTCACTTTGTGTATGTGAGAGGCCCTCCTCTGTGTTGACTCCCCATTCTTGCCCTATCTGAAACCATTAAAGCACCAGTATGTGTTTCCTAGGTGACTGCCAAGGACCAAATTAAAATTGTAAAACGCTAGGAAATGTGTGTATTATTCGTGCCTCCCGATTGTATACCAAGATTAAAAAGAGTGAGGGGATTATTTTAATGCAAATACAGTCAGTACTTAAGCTGCACACCTGGAGAGGCCCGATCTCTACCCACAGTGGCATTCCCAACACACTAAAGGGAGAAGCTGTCTCTGCCAGGTCATATCCAATGATAAATCATTCCACAATCTGGGATGACGGTGAAACTAGTGAAGTATTTGCTTATAAACAGAGGTCCTTTCATATCAGGCACTTTATGCTCAGTACATTTCTCAGGATATTTCATGGAAAGCAGAATTTAGCACTGCTTCCAATGCATAATCCTGACAGTTATGTGAATACCACAAGTGTGGGAAACCATGCCTGTGCAGGAGAGAAAAGTTTTGATCTTAGTTTTAAGCATTTATTTGTGAATCGGTATCCAGGGCTATCGGCTTTCAAAACACCCATTTGACACCTTCAAACATGATCTCTTACGTAGGTGAGATCCATGTTGTTTTTGAGTGCTGGGGTTGTGGTAGACTCTGTTACAAGATTCGTTTTTGCAGATACTTAGCCGCCTGTGTTGCAACCCAAAAAGTCTCTCTCTCTTGCTGTGAAATTACAGCTAAGGGCAAGCTTGAGAACCTATCGCATGCCTACCCTGTGGCTCTTTATCTAGTATGATTTGCAAACCAAGTCTATCCTGAAATACTTGAGACCCGAGAATTCCTTAACAGAGCCCATGGCATCAGAATATTTTCCTAGCAGCAAATATGGGCAATTTAGCCCAAATTTACTTATATTGCACATTGGCACTGTAATTGTGTTTGACACATCCGGCATCTCTTTATTGAGCAGTATTCAGAATCCAGGTTGGCCCTAGGGAAATATGCAGAATATGCAGGATTTGTCCCATCATAATCAGCCAACACCTGGACACATTCAGCATGTTGTCTGCTTTCTGTTCAGAGCATCAACTTCTAGATTGGGAAGGGGCTTTCTTATTTTTATTTCCAGCTGTTGGGCACACTTCTAGCTGTGCCGAACGCAAGGGCCTCACTTAAAGGGCCACACGCCCTCTTTTTGCTAGGGGTTGTAGAACGTAGATAACAATACAATGGAGAAAACATGCCGACAGCTTGCTATAACTTCACAAGGGCTTAAAAGAAACTATGATTTCAATACAGGCGTTTGACTTTGTCCATTCCCTATATGTAATACACATGCATGCACTGTAAGAATATCCGATGTTTTAGTTTGTATGATTACACTAATACCAATTCAATAGCACTTACTATTGTTTTATTTAATTTATTTTACAGCTCTACTCCTAATGGAGTGTCAGATTACATTACCACAGTATACAGAGGTAATGAATCATATGTGTAAATCAATGTAAACGAAATGTTACACAGTAAGGCTGCAAAGTGTAAGAGTCATATGTCATCTATATTGGTAGGGAATACATGTTAGGAGTACTTGGTCTAGAGAAACAAGTTAGGATCTCAAACAAAATGCGATGGTTGGGGGTTGTCTGTACTACTAAAACTTGCCTGTACTAATAACATTTTATTAGTACCCAAAGGAGCCCTCTTTGGCAACCTTATCATTATGGGGGATTGCAGAAAAAAACAACAGGGTTCTAAACCTATACCTTGAAGTTGCATGCAGCTCCTCAGTGACCATTCATAGCAATGAACGAGCTATCGTTGGAAAAAAGTATGTATTTTACACACTATATTTTATTTTGCTGCAGGCACATCAACCCTTTATGCTATTTTAGGATGAGTCAAAACTGTGACTAGACAAACCATAGATCTAACTAGCAACTGAATAAAAAGCCAGAGTTATCTTACAATTACTACCCCCTAAAAATTGCCGGGCACTCATAGATCTCTGCAGTAGGTGCCTTTACCCATCTTCTTTAAACTTCAATTAAGTGAGCCAGAACATATTTACTGTCCATTTGTCCTAGTTGCCAATTACTTTGTTGCAAACATTTAATAAAATAAATACATAAGCTGACTGACTTACTCTGGTGGCTCCTCCCCTTGTGTCCCCACCACTTTCTGATGCCATACCTCGACCCCCAGATTTATGGAATCCTTGAGTATTTGTTTTTTAAATTCCAACTCTGGTTTGGGTTCATTACCTAAGTTTAGGGGTCTTACTTTAATAGAGGTATATTGCTTGTGCGGAGCTAGATTTGCTTTGTTCCGAACTTTCTGCCATCTGTGCTAAGCATAGAATGTAAAGCTATGTGTAAAAAGTGAGTAACTGTTCTATAAATTAAAGCCGAGTAATAGTTGAGATTAGGCCCAGAAGTAAAGTACTCATAACATAATCCGTCCTACAAAGTTTGTCTACCCATGGGCCCAGAGAAAAGGCCTCACATACAGTTTCAAAGCCCCCTCACGTGTTTTGCTTACTTAATTTTTGAGAAGTTACAGTGCTTTTTCGAATACATGTACAATTATATTTACGATCCCTAGAGGCGTTGTGTCACACTGCCATCTGCTGGAAATGTGTAAATCAACAAATAAAATCCCCCTAGCTGTGCGACTGTTAGTTTGGATTGAAAAGTATAGCTTTTGCGCAGGAAGACCTCTTCTTGCACAAAAACTTTGCAGATGACAACAGGTACACACTTGCACTGCGGAGCAAGGGTGGCTGCGTCAGCACGTGGCTGCACAAAGTGTGTGAGCGCACGGAGAGGCCATAACTGCCCTATTTCTTTGTAGATATCCACAGTTATGCTCTCTTCAATTCACGCAGAGCTGTAACTTTGCTTGCGCTCGAACTCTTAATAAATCTGGGCCCCTGTGTGTAGCACAGCGTGCCACCTGGCCGGCATTTGGGTGCCTCGCTGTGAATTTTGTTATTGCATTGGACATGCTACACAGCAGACACCACATATAGCTAAAACAAGTGCAGCTTTTCCAGTGCTTACCAGTTGTATAGGGTAAATAAACAGATACGATTTTGTTATGAATCATTACAATTGAAAATGTTTCAATTATGAAAATATAGCCTTGTGAACTAAACATTACTGAGGTTTACCGCAGGGGTAGTGGCCATCGCAGTGGCTCAAACACCTTTGTTCTCCGCTTCACCCCACTTTATTCGGTCTCTCACTTAGTTGGACATGACACATATGCCCCTTTTCTCCCCACATCTTTCTGAAATCTTCCACAGACATATATATCACAGTTTCCCATAACTTGAATTGTCACATATGCTACCATCACTCTGTGCTCTGTAATAGGTCAAGGATTGGGTGTGCATGTAGTCTGCACACCTTTACAACTCACTGACAGTAGGAAACTCTCACTGCCGTCTCGGATTTAGCGCTCCCAATTGTGCGTTTTGGCAAACACTCAAACTGAACACACTCAGAAACCTGGAGGTGACTTTAAAGTATGTACTATACGGGAGTCATATGTTGCATGAAAAAACACTTAAGTACAACATGGTGAAAAAAGCACATACTCTTAGTAATTGCGCGATGAAGTAAAATGTAAATTAGCACTTGTATAGCGCATTACTCACCCGTTAGGGTCTCAAGGCACTGTACTCATACGCTATGGAACCCCTCCTGGCTTTTCCCTGTGAGGGGCCCACTCATGAGCAACCCCAGGGTGAAGCCAGGCATCCAAGCCTGTTGGGGCCCGTTGTGGAGATTAAGCAAGCTATTGCCCAGAGATTAGGCACCGAGGCGAGAATTATCTGGTCAAGGGGAGTTGAGCCCAAGACCTGCCGAAGCGGCCGCTCTCTAAATGTGGTGAGCCACACTTCTCCATAAGCCGCACTTCTCCATGTGAAATGTAAATAGGAATCGCATCACGGGCATGGAATACCTTGAGGGTTTTCACAGTATAATTGAAACACAGATTGGTGTTTTTTCCAGTGAAATTAAGGACATGACCATAGACCCCAATAAGGACTCATGTCAAAGTTTGTTTTTAATTACTGCTGTCTCTGGGACCTAACAGGAAACACACATTTAAATCCCTGCATTTTGCATATGGTAACATATGTCCTTTCTACCTGCAATAGACCTTTCTTGATGACAGATATCAGCGCTAACATTTTGGATTACTTATGTTTTGGTGCATGATACCTATGATGTCTGAATTTCGCACTTCCTTTAAAGCCTTGATCTCTGAACCGGGGGCTTGGTGGTTATGTTTTTTTTTTTAAACGAATTAAATAGCACCAATTAGCCTCCCTTTAGATAGAAAGTGAAATTCACTGCAATTTAGCCAGCGGATGACTACATAGCAGAGATTACACAACATTGTCTGTCAGGCGATCAAATAACATATACACTTTACTAGTTTATTAGTTATCCAGCTGGTGAAGGAGGTCTTTTGTTGTTAGTTTTGGAGAAGATGGTTTTAATAAAATAATTATTGAGAGCCTTTATACATAACAATCTAGCCTCCGGTAGCATGCGATGACACCATTATCATTTAAGGGAGAACAGTTCCCGTACCAGGAAGACTCCCACATTGACCCTATTGATCTTTAGGGTCTCACAAGAATTCCACTCTCTCTGTGTCATTCGAGTTACCAGTGCCATTTCCCCTCCTATTATGTTCTAAACGCCGCCACGCCGTGGTCCCCAGTATCCCCAGTATCCCCAGAATTCCCCGGGGACCCCATCTCTGTGTCCCCGGGGGATAAATCAAACGCAGAATACCATGTCTATGCTCCTCGTTTAGTCTTAATGTGATGCTCCTTCTGTGCCCTCCTGCCCCATCCCAAAGACAAATGCAATGTTCGCGACATCAATCATCCCCTCTCGGTACACCCAGGGGCCTCTCTCCGCTGTATCGCGGATGCCCTGTCTATTACAGTTCAGTACCCCCAACATGCCGCTCCCACTATGTGCACCCGAGTAGCAGCTGCGGGATTGAAGTAGAACAGGTACTGTGGCCGACAACCAATAACCCTTGTAGGTGACTACAGGTTCCCTCATATTCCTGAGATCGCCATTTACCGCACCCCTGTTGTGCATACTTCATTCGCGTGTACATGTACCTTGACAAGTCTTCAACTTATGTAGATGTGGAAATACAAATATTAAAACTATTCATCTTGATATACTTACCATCACAATATTTTGATAGTCTGCAATGCTATGAACGTTTTGTAGCACAATATTGTTGTGTTCGATACTCTGATATACAACTGCTCACATACCATCCCTCAATGTGTGTCCAACCGCGACCCCCAAAGCAAGGTGCATTTATATTCATAATAGCCATCTGCAAGTTCACCTAACCCCAATTCCCTCATCTACTTGTCACCATGCGGCCAGCATATGTCACTCATAGACCCAATGTGCCATCCCTTCGCTCACCTGGGCTTAATTGCTCCTACTTTGTATCAGAGGTTGCTGTGTATCTATGGCCCCATCCAAGCACCACCGGGTGTTGTGGTTTAATGTCAGTTGTCTGATGTAAGCGCCTCCAACCACCCCGATTAGTGGCTACAACCCCTAAACTGAGGCGCGAGTCCCTGCAAGTAACCCTAGCTAATGTGTCCCAGCCAAATATCATCCTCTAATAGGTCCCAGATACCCTTCTTCTCTGAGGTCTTTACACCCCCTTTCCATGTCCCCAAATTGGCCTTCTTAGAACCCAAATATTGCTTCCATGTGTACCACAAGGCAATGCTGTTAGAAACAAAGAACTGTTTGCCTCAACATGCCCCTAGCCTCAATAACTCTCTTCAAGTACCATGGGTGATACGGAGCCAGCTGTAATTGCCTTCCAGGTTACTGTCAACCATCTATGTTCCCATGGCTGTCCCTTTGTTTTCCCCAGAGGCCAACGAATGTGCAAAATTCTTTTGTGCTCTGAAGCATAATCAACTCACTCCAAGAACTGTCCGACACAGCTGAAATAGCTGTCATTCTGTACTTTTCCACTGGTGGCCAGGTAAATGCTCTTCCATATATCCTCAGGCGCTGTGTCCAGACAGCCCCAAATATATCCAGGCACCGTGATCCAGGGCCATTTACTCCAAGAGATCTGAGCACCTCAGCCCTCTGTGGCCCAGATTAACTCAATTTGCACCCCTATTAGTACCTCTTGATTCCTTGAAGATCGCTTAGATTATTTAAATAATCCCAATAGTCCAGCCCATGTGCCATCACTTTCAGTTGGCCACTGAGGTGCTCTGCATCTAGCCACCGTAGTCTCCAAGTACGCTCTCATCACCCCTCCAAGGGTTGCCATGCACTGCACTTCCCCACTGTAATGATCAACGGCATCAAGGTGTCGATTATGCCCCTCTATTTCCAAGACACCCAATCTCCATGCCTCTCATCCTTAATAACCTTCCGTAAGTGCCCCCAGGTATTCCTTCCATTGTGTTCCAGAAGATCCCTCTCCTTGGCCTCTTCCTAGCTGCTTTCTCTCGAAGTGTCACAGTCTCCAACTGTCACTATGTCCCAGATGGTAGGTCTTTATGCCATATATCCACAATTGATATTGGCAAGTATTCAAACATACTGACTATCACTCTGTTCCTAAATGTGCTGTTGGAAATGCTTGGGTACCAATTTTCAAGAATGCCCCGTTACTATAAGTTTAAGCTTCTCCATCTCAGTGCACTCAACATCAATTGTCACCAATAAGTGCACTCAGTCATCCAATCCTTCAGTTATTGCCCAGTCACACATCTATGCCCCCTATCCTAATAACCCAGTCTACAGCAACAACTTACGAGTCCCAGCGGGCACTTCTCCATGTTCCACTCTCTATGATCTAAGCACCCTTGGCACTCACCCTATGTCCCTGGCCCACTAATTCTCATTAGAAACATTCTAATCTAACAATTTAACATTCTGACAATCTAACGTATACCTTAGGTGCATTCTCTTTATAGCAATGACAATTATTACCTTCCTCAGTGCCCCAAAGGTCAATTTTCATTCCCCTTGCCCCGATTCATACATCCATTTTATCATTGCCACCTGTGACTTTCACCCACTCTTTCCATGCTCACTCACAAACCCCCACACTCTTGCTTTCTCATGATCTAGACTTGGCCCCCTCTAAAAGCCCCCAGCTGTCTCTCAATCTTTTCGAGCACCAGATGTCACCTCTTCTTGCCCAAACATCAACTGACTCCTTTGCATGCCACCACCCACTGCATCCTAGATTGTTCCTTTATTCTCCTATCCTTACTGTCCATATTATTTGCCCCTATGTTCTTCTCGCTCTGTGGCTCACTCTACATGGCAGATTCCAATTTCCCTCATGTAGCCACTCTCACTCTGACTGCTACCAACAATCTCTGTGCTCCAGGCCCTCCTTCTCTATTCATGCCACACCAGTAGTGCCTCAGATTCGAGTTCCTTCAGTTTCCCACATCCCACTTATCCATGCCCCCACCCACATTGGTGTCCCATAAGTGTCCCTCAGGTGACCTTTCCTACGTGTTTCAGAAACCCAGTGCCGGCGCCCAGTATTAACAATCACACTCTCTGTAGTCCCATAGCACCCCTCGATCTATGCCCTAAATTCTGACTTCTTTTACCCCCAACCCAATTGTTTACTTACCAAAGATGACCAAAAGCCCCAAGTACACTCCTCACCCAAGGCCTTCTTTACTTGACTCCAGACACCCACTAATTCTAAGCTCATGATGACCTGTCCGCATGACCCATATAAAACATTGCCTTCTATAGACACCTTTGCCCTTGCCCTTGTCTTTGTGCCACACTTCATGCATCAACTCAATTTGCCCCTCCAATTGCCTTCATGTTGCTGTGTCCGCATTACCTATCACCCCCTTTAGGTGCCACTTCTCTTTGCTCCCCACATGCCCTTCACCACCAAGTGTCCTCTTTAGGTCCCATATCGTGATTACATCCCCTATGCCTCATATGGCAAGGTCAGCTAAGAAGCCCCACATGGTAAGGTTACATGATGAATCTCTGTCATCAAAGGTGCAATGATTCACTCCTGCATTCTCTTTTTACAAATCATTGTTGTCACATATGTTATTTCAATAGCATAGCCTGAAGCACACCAGGACTACAACTCTCAGGATTAATTAAATTGTTAAAATAAAACCTTCCGTGGAGTTCGTGGAGGTAAGTGGATTGTTTGGGCCCCGTTTTCCTCAGATGCTTACTCTCAGTTCTCTCACAAGTACCAATGTTGTGTGCTTCCAATTCCCCACTCCTCTTTTACCCAAATGCAAAATCATCTTGTTCACACCCCCAACTCCCACCCCAACTAATCTGTAAAAGTACCCACAAATGCTATCTCCTTTATCCGTGTATATGTATGTGATTGTATTTATAGGGAGTGCACCTAGCTAGAGCTCAATGGAACTATCTATGTCCCATATATCTCCTCTCTATGCCCCAACACCAATTCCTGTTCCCCACATATGCCCATCTGTGAATCCTCAAGCACTCCTTGAAGAGCCACAGGCACTTCTTCTCCTTTGACTCAGATGCCACCTCTCTATGGTCACACCACTCTCTGCATGTGCCTAGGTTATCTCCTCTCCTTGTCCCTTTCCACTTGCCACCACTAAGAACCCCTCCAGATACCCCTGTCCTTAAGCTTTCATCTCCATACCACAATGTCATCTGCCCCAGATCTTCACTCTCTTGTCCATATCCTCTATTCATTCTCCAACCAACTGGGCCACGGAGGTTCCTCCTCAACCCTTCCCTACACCCCGGCTTTCCAAACCCCTTCCAAAAGCCCACTCAGAGTTTCCATTGGTAAACCCTTATTCTGTGCCCCAACTCCCCTGATGAGTTCCCGACAACACCAAACACCCTGCTTTCATGGACCTGTCATCCTTGGAATGGAAATGGAGAGATCGTACAGTTTTCTCAAAATGACCTGTTCCGCGCCTCAGAGGAGCTAAGTGTTAATTTCATGAGTAAGGTAAGGGGGATTAGGGCCTGGGGGTACTGTTTTAGAGGTTGGGCGCTTTTTGGGCATGGTGCAGGGGGCGGGTGGATGATTTTTGGGTTCATAGCAGGGGATGGGGGACTACTGGTTTATGGTCCTGGGAGGGTGGTGTGGATGGGCTTTAGGGCTTGGAGAAGGGGGAGTTACTATTTTCGGGGCAGGGGATGGGCTTTTTGGGCTTTGCGCATGGGCGGGGGAATAATTTCAGGACTCAGGACGGGGGTAAAGGGATACTGGTTTAGGGTTCAGATCGGGCCGGGGGCAGGTTTAGGGCTTGGATGAAAAATACTATTTTGGGGTGGGATGGTTTTCAGGCTTGGTGCAGGGTTGCGGGGGATATTTTAGGGCTCAGGTCATGGGTAGGAGAATGCTGGTTTAGGGTTCAGGGCAGGGATCAGATATTTTATAGAAGGGCTGGAGGGCAGTGGGGGTGGGGGTCATCCTGTGGTCTTGTTTTTAAGGCCTAGGACAGAGGTCATGTAGTTTTTAAAGGTTTGGGGCCAGGGTGGGTCGTGGTGGGGTCTGGTTTTAGGGCTTAGGGCAGGGGTTGGATAGTTTTTAGAAGGGTGGGGGACGGGGAAGTCACAGTTGGTTTTGTTTCTAGCGCAGAGGTTGGGTAGTTTTTAGAAGGTTGGGGGCCATGGTGGGGTCATGCTGGGGTCCGGTTTTAGGGCTTAGGGCAGAGGTAAGCTAGTTTCTGGAAGGGCGAGAGCCAGGGGGAGAGTCACTCTGGGGTCTAGTTTTAGGGCAGGGGTTGGTTAGTTTTTACAAGGGTGGCAGCAGGGGAGTGTTGCGTTCGGGTCTGATTTTAGAGCTTAAGGCAGGGATAGGGTAGTTTCTACAAGGGGGGGGGCTGGGAGGTTATTGCATCGGAAACCTCATTTAGGAGTTAGGGCTGGGGTCGCGGGCAAGCATTACTACACATATGCCTTTTACATATATGTTTTTACAACGTAATTCGTTGTAAATCCATGAGTGGTAAGGGTTATGCAGGGTAATGGCATTCTTGTTGTAACACATGTGTGGTAACGGCGTGCATTGCAACGGAATGCGTTGTTCCAGCATACAACCGTGGGATACACTTCATTCCGTTCTGCACCAAAGGATGTACTGCAATGCTCTGCCAGACATACAGCCTGGCATATTTCAAGAAATACCCTTTCATTGCGGAAATCTCTGTGCCTCTAGAGGTGCCACCACCAAATGGTTGCCCTGAATTCAATGACACTTTTCTGAGTGTCAGCCATGTTTGAAGCAATGTGTCCAACAAACGTTATTATTTTACATAAGCAAACTTCAAAAGTGGGAATATTTTTAAAACAAAAAACTAATGACCCTGACACCTAGGGACATTTGTCACAAAGTTTGGGGCTAATATTTTTTACTGTTCTGGACCACCAGGCTGTTCCTAGTGGTCCCAAACAGAAAAGTACATCAGACCGTCAATCCTAAATAGGGTGGAGGGGCCTCATTGCTTCCACCAACGGCCCCAAGTCAACGAGCCATCAGTATAAAGTGCCCGTTAGCTCAGCCAGTGGGGGCACAGCGGATGCAAACATGGCGGTCTGCCTGACTCTAAACAGAGCGGCAGACCATCTGTCTGGAAGACAAGATACTCTGCTATATTTGTGGCAGAGAACACTATCCGACAAACTATAAATGTGGCTGATATATAGTTCTATTTTATTTTTTTACTTTGCAGAAGTAATGGATGGGTAGGCAGCCAAAAATGACAGAAAGCATCACAAAGACCTGCATTTCAACTTTCTCAGATTTATCAGGTGGCATATTTAAGAATAGAATAGGGGATAATGAGCATACTTGGAATTAACAAACCTGAATTTTCCACCTTTTCTCTCATTCTGACCTTTTATCCTGTGAAAAAGTTGCCTGGAATAATCAGGCAAACTATGCACGGGGGAAAAGGTTGCGCAGATTTCCGCACAATTTACGTGCCAAAAGAAATATATTCCTTCTTATTTGGGCTTCTTATGCTTCTGTGAACAACATTGTCCTATTTACATACCTACGTGTAAGATAGGTTTACTGGATGATCTGATACTAATAAATTGACATCTGCTTAGAACCAGGTCAGTAGTTGCTTTGTACAGAGCAATCAGACACCCATTGCTGCACTGGGTCTTTCTATGGCATCCCACACAAGATGTGCTGGTAAGTGGTACAGTAATACAGCAGGTGAGAGAAACTCCTTCTGGTCATGTGGCACTGCAATTTGCTATAGAAAGGGCTAGTGATTCCAATACAAAAGTGGAAGATACAGGCGTGGGCATCTCATGCAATATGTGGCAGCGGCTTGGTGCATGCCAGAGCTTATGCACCGACACCTGTGATGGAAATTATGAATCTACAAGGCAAAACGTGCAGAGTGCTATTTGTTTAAATCAAGTTTTTCCTGTGTCACACATATTATGGGGGCATGTGGCAACTGTGAAGGGCCAATAGAGTGAGGAAAATGAGAAGAGGGCCAGATGTGCTAAGTTACCGGTCACGATAAACTTGTAATTTGCAACCAGTCTTTTTGTCACCAGAAACTTATTTGCAAACCGACCTATGTACTAATAGGTCAGTTTGCAAAATAAGAATTCAGATCAAGTTACAATCTGACCTCCCTAATTCCTATTCATTAGGGTAGTTGCAAATTGAGACTCAATCTGAATGGTCACAGTCACTTGGATGCTGACCTGCAAGGATCAGAGGACCACCATGGCTCTCACTGAAATTAAACAAAATAAATATTGTTTAAAAAGCTGTCGAATATACTGAAAGTAACAAGGCTTCTTTAAGGAAGTTTTGTTTTGTTTACATTTTTCTTAAGAGTTGGCCCCTGGGCCACTGCCTAATCCCCCTAAAACGTTTACCCCAGTTCACAAGAAGGGAGGGTTTCAATCAGGACTCCTTCCTTTTTGCAAATAATTTACCACCCCAATTTAGGAATCAGTAACTTTTCAATGAGTTCCAACTGGAATTCCAGTACTAGTGTAGTATATGTGCAGTTGTCAAAGGAACAGCCAACTGCTGCGGGAGTCTCTCCCTTGAAGGATCTTGCGTTAGGGGCAGTTGCAGACCCCCTCATGCTGTCTTGAAAAAGAAAAAAAAGGGAGTGGTCTGCCTCAAAAGGCAATTCCTGTCCGAGCACACCGGCAAAGTAGGTTTTTTTCTGCCAAATCACTTGAGTCTTTTATCAGTAACCCGATCCTGGACTGCGTGGATAAAGTTTATGCTAAACTGGAACTGCTCATCAAGAGGCTTTTTCATTAATTGTGCAATGTTTTGGAAATATTGAATTGGCCATTAAAGATCTTAAAGAGGGATTATCTAGGCCAATTCAATCTCATTCAGGTGCACCAGCTTTAGCCCCAGTCCTCTCAGAGGATGTTTCTATCAGTTACTATCAGTACTAACTTTGTTAGGGGTGCTTTAAGATCTTCAGACCTAGAGGGGCCTTCCGATAGGAGCAAGGGGAGGTTATATAGGGAGATTGCCCTAATTTGGATTGCCCACCACTCTTGATTAGTGAGGTTGTCATCGATCACCCACCTGAAGCAAGTCCTCATGTAGTAGTGTGTGGTAATGTGCTGCCTTTGAAAGGTCACATGACTGAATCTTATGTCCAACTAAAGAACAAAGTGAATCACTGGATAGGTTTTCACCCTAACCTGGGTGTCTACATGTATGATTGGATTAACATGGTGATAAAAGTGAGCTGGTTGGGGAAAGATGTGAAAGCCTTTGAAGGGGACTACGTGGTGATTAATTTAAACCAACCAACTGAAGCAATGCAAAAATTGACCACCACCAGCTCCTTTAGAGCCATCACACCATCCATAATTCAGGTCCTACCTTTGGGATTTTTGCATAGGTTGGAGGTTATCAGCCCTTCTCCTTGGATAAACTTTGGACATCCCGACCTTGCCACTCTTACAATACCTTCTGTGTCCACTGCCCTGGTGACCACTAACAGATATGCCCCTTTGAGTTCTTTGGATTCTTGTGATTGGCTGGAGCAGTCTATTTTACAACTCAACCACTATTTCCCCTCCTGTCTATTCTCCTGATGGCCCCTCAGATGGTCCTGTTGTGTGTAATTATAATGATCTTAATTTGTTGAGCTGGAACATTGCTAGTCTTGCTTCCAAATTCAATGATTTGAATTGATATTCATTTATCAGGAAGTTTCATGTGATCTGTTTACAAGAAATGTAGGAGACCGTGAACTGTTTCTTTGTGGAGGTATATAAACCTTATTTCACTCAATTTGGTGATGGGTAGGGATAAAGGGGGCTTAGTGATTTAGGTTTCTTTAGAGGTTAGGGGCTGTTTAACCCCTTCGCTGCCAGGCCTTTTCCCCCTCCTGTGCCAGGCCTTTTTTTGCCTATTTGGGGCAGTTCGCGCTTAGGCCCGCATAACTTTTTGTCCACATAAGCTAACCAAGCCAAATTTGCGTCCTTTTTTTCCAACATCCTAGGGATTCTGGAGGTACCCAGACTTTGTGGGTTCCCCTGAAAGAGGCCAAGAAATTTGCCAAAATACAGGGAAAATTTCGTTTTTTTCAAAAACATTGGAAAAAGTGGCTGCAGAAGAAGGCTTGTGGTTTTTCCCCTGAAAATGGCATCAACAAAGGGTTTGCGGTGCTAAACTCAGCAGCTTCCCAGCTTTCAGGAACAGGCAGACTTGAATCAGAAAACCCAATTTTTCAACACAATTTTGGCATTTTTCTAGGACATACCCCATTTTTGCAATTTTTTGTGCTTTCAGCCTCCTTCCAGTCAGTGACAGAAATGGGCATGAAACCAATGCTGGATCCCAGAAACCTAAACATTTCTGAAACTTAGACAAAATTCTGAATTCAGCAAGGGGTCATTTGTGTAGATCCTACAAGGGTTTCCTACAGAAAATAACAACTGAAAAAGAAAAATATTGAAATTTAGGTGAAAAAAACATAAATGTTTCTCTATGTTTTACTCTGTAACTTTTCCCTGCAATGTCAGATTATCGAAAGCAATATACCGTTACGTCTGCTGGACTCCTCTGGTTGCGGGGATATATAGGGCTTGTAGGTTCATCAAGAACCCGAGGAACCCAGAGCCAATAAATGAGCTGCACCCTGACGTGCGTTTTCATTCTATACCGGGTATACAGCAATTCATTTGCTGAAATATAAAGAGTAAAAAATTGCTATCAAGAAAACCTTTGTATTTCCAAAAAGGGCACAACATAAGGTGTTGAGGAGCAGTGGTTATTTGCACATCTCTGAATTCCGGGGTGACCATACTAGCATGTGAATTACAGGGCTTTTCTCAAATAGATGTCTTTTTTACACACTCTCCTATATTTGGAAGGAAAAAATGTAGAGAAAGACGAGGGGCAATAACACTTGTTTTGCTAATCTATGTTCCCCCAAGTCTCCCGATAAAAATGATACCTCACTTGTGTGGGTAGGCCTAGCGCCCGCGACAGGAAACGCCCCAAAGCGCAACGTGGACACATCCAAATTTTTGGAAGAAAACAGAGGTGTTTTTTGCGAAGTGCCTACCTGTAGATTTTGGCCTCTAGCTCAGCCGGCACCTAGGGAAAACTACCAAGCCTGTGCATTTCTGAAAACTAGAGACCTAGGGGAATCCAAGGAGGGGTGACTTGCGGGGCTCGGACCAGGTTCTGTTACCCCGAATCCTTTGCAAACCTCAAAATTTGGCTAAAAAAACACATGTTCCTCACATTTCTGTGGCAGAAAGTTCTGGAATCTGAGAGGAGCCAAAAATTTCCTTCACCCAGCGTTCCCCCAAGTCTCCCGATAAAAATGATACCTCACTTGTGTGGGTAGGCCTAGCGCCCGCGACAGCAAACGCCCCAAAGCGCAACGTGGACAGATCCAAATTTTTGGAAGACAACAGAGGTGATTTTTGCGATGTGCCTACCTGTAGCTTTTGGCCCCTAGCTCAGCCGGCACCTAGGGAAACCTACCACACCTGTGCATTTCTGAAAACTAGAGACCTAGGGGAATCCAAGGAGGGGTGACTTGCGGGGCTCGGACCAGGTTCTGCTACCCAGAATCCTTTGCAAACCTCAAAATTTGGCTAAAAAAACACATGTTCCTCACATTTCTGTGTCAGAAAGTTCTGGAATCTGAGAGGAGCCACAAATTTCCTTCCACCCAGCGTTCCCCAAAGTCTCCCGATAAAAATGATACCTCACTTGTGTGGGTAGGCCTAGCGCCCGCTACAGGAAACGCCCCAAAGCGCAACGTGGACACATCCAAATTTTGGGAAGAAAACAGAGGTGTTTTTTGCGAAGTGCCTACCTGTAGATTTTGGCCTCTAGCTCAGCCGGCACCTAGGGAAACCTACCAAACCTTTGCATTTCTGAAAACTAGAGACCTAGGGGAATCCAAGGAGGGGTGACTTGCCGGCTCGGACCAGGTTCTGTTACCCAGAATCCTTTGCAAACCTCAAAATTTGGCTAAAAAAACACATGTTCCTCACATTTCTGTGGCAGAAAGATCTGGAATCTGAGAGGAGCCAAAAATTTCCTTTCACCCAGTGTTCCCCAAGTCTCCCGATAAAAATGATACCTCACTTGTGTGGGTAGGCCTAGCGCCCGCGACAGGAAACGCCCCAAAGCGCAACGTGGACACATCCAAATTTTTGGAAGACAACAGAGGTGATTTTTGCGAAGTGCCTACCTGTAGATTTTGGCCTCTAGCTCAGCCGGCACCTAGGGAAACCTACCAAACCTGTGCATTTCTGAAAACTAGAGACCTAGGGGAATCCAAGGAGGGGTGACTTGCGGGGCCCGGACCAGGTTCTGTTACCCAGAACCCTTTGCAAACCTCAAAATTTGGCTAAAAAAACACATGTTCCTCACATTTCTGTGGCAGAAAGATCTGGAATCTGAGGGGAGCCAAAAATTTCCTTTCACCCAGCGTTCCCCCAAGTCTCCCGATAAAAATGATACCTCACTTGTGTGGGTAGGCCTAGCGCCCGCGACAGGAAATGCCCCAAAGCGCAACGTGGACACATCCAAATTTTTGGAAGACAACAGAGGTGATTTTTGCAAAGTGCCTACCTGTAGATTTTGGCCTCTAGCTCAGCCGGCACCTAGGGAAACCTACCAAACCTGTGCATTTCTGAAAACTAGAGACCTAGGGGAATCCAAGGAGGGGTGACTTGCGGGGCTCGGACCAGGTTCTGTTACCCAGAATCCTTTGCAAACCTCAAAATTTGGCTAAAAAAACACATGTTCCTCAAATTTCTGTGTCAGAAAGTTCTGGAATCTGAGAGGAGCCACAAATTTCCTTCCACCCAGCGTTCCCCCAAGTCTCCCGATAAAAATGATACCTCACTTGTGTGGGTAGGCCTAGCGCCCGCGACAGGAAACGCCCCAAAGCGCAACGTGGACACATCCAAATTTTTGGAAGACAACAGAGGTGATTTTTGCGAAGTGCCTACCTGTAGATTTTGGCCTCTAGCTCAGCCGGCACCTAGGGAAACCTACCAAACCTGTGCATTTCTGAAAACTAGAGACCTAGGGGAATCCAAGGAGGGGTGACTTGCGGGGCTCGGACCAGGTTCTGTTACCCAGAATCCTTTGCAAACCTCAAAATTTGGCTAAAAAAACACATGTTCCTCACATTTCTGTGTCAGAAAGTTCTGGAATCTGAGAGGAGCCACAAATTTCCTTCCACACAGCGTTCCCCCAAGTCTCCCGATAAAAATGATACCTCACTTGTGTGGGTAGGCCAAGCGCCCGCTACAGGAAACGCCCCAAAGCGCAACGTGGACACATCCAAATTTTTGGAAGAAAACAGAGGTGTTTTTTGCGAAGTGCCTACCTGTAGATTTTGGCGTCTAGCTCAGCCGGCACCTAGGGAAACCTACCAAACCTGTGCATTTCTGAAAACTAGAGACATAGGGGAATCCAAGGAGGGGTGACTTGCGGGGCTCGGACCAGGTTCTGTTACCCAGAATCCTTTGCAAACCTCAAAATTTGGCTCAAAAAACACATGTTCCTCACATTTCTGTGGCAGAAAGTTCGGGAATCTGAGAGGAGCCACAAATTTCCTTCCACCCAGTGTTCCCCCAAGTCTCCCGATAAAAATGATACCTCACTTGTGTGGGTAGGCCTAGCGCCCGCGACAGGAAACGCCCCAAAGCGCAACGTGGACACATCCAAATTTTTGGAAGACAACAGAGGTGATTTTTGCGAAGTGCCTACCTGTAGATTTTGGCCTCTAGCTCAGCCGGCACCTAGGGAAACCTACCAAACCTGTGCATTTCTGAAAACTAGAGACCTAGGGGAATCCAAGGAGGGGTGACTTGCGGGGCTCGGACCAGGTTCTGTTACCCAGAACCCTTTGCAAACCTCAAAATTTGGCTAAAAAAACACATGTTCCTCACATTTCTGTGGCAGAAAGATCTGGAATCTGAGGGGAGCCAAAAATTTCCTTTCACCCAGCGTTCCCCCAAGTCTCCCGATAAAAATGATACCTCACTTGTGTGGGTAGGCCTAGCGCCCGCGACAGGAAATGCCCCAAAGCGCAACGTGGACACATCCAAATTTTTGGAAGACAACAGAGGTGATTTTTGCGAAGTGCCTACCTGTAGATTTTGGCCTCTAGCTCAGCCGGCACCTAGGGAAACCTACCAAACCTGTGCATTTCTGAAAACTAGAGACCTAGGGGAATCCAAGGAGGGGTGACTTGCGGGGCTCGGACCAGGTTCTGTTACCCAGAATCCTTTGCAAACCTCAAAATTTGGCTAAAAAAACACATGTTCCTCAAATTTCTGTGTCAGAAAGTTCTGGAATCTGAGAGGAGCCACAAATTTCCTTCCACCCAGCGTTCCCCCAAGTCTCCCGATAAAAATGATACCTCACTTGTGTGGGTAGGCCTAGCGCCCGCGACAGGAAACGCCCCAAAGCGCAACGTGGACACATCCAAATTTTTGGAAGACAACAGAGGTGATTTTTGCGAAGTGCCTACCTGTAGATTTTGGCCTCTAGCTCAGCCGGCACCTAGGGAAACCTACCAAACCTGTGCATTTCTGAAAACTAGAGACCTAGGGGAATCCAAGGAGGGGTGACTTGCGGGGCTCGGACCAGGTTCTGTTACCCAGAATCCTTTGCAAACCTCAAAATTTGGCTAAAAAAACACATGTTCCTCACATTTCTGTGTCAGAAAGTTCTGGAATCTGAGAGGAGCCACAAATTTCCTTCCACACAGCGTTCCCCCAAGTCTCCCGATAAAAATGATACCTCACTTGTGTGGGTAGGCCTAGCGCCCGCTACAGGAAACGCCCCAAAGCGCAACGTGGACACATCCAAATTTTTGGAAGAAAACAGAGGTGTTTTTTGCGAAGTGCCTACCTGTAGATTTTGGCGTCTAGCTCAGCCGGCACCTAGGGAAACCTACCAAACCTGTGCATTTCTGAAAACTAGAGACATAGGGGAATCCAAGGAGGGGTGACTTGCGGGGCTCGGACCAGGTTCTGTTACCCAGAATCCTTTGCAAACCTCAAAATTTGGCTAAAAAAACACATGTTCCTCAAATTTCTGTGTCAGAAAGTTCTGGAATCTGAGAGGAGCCACAAATTTCCTTCCACCCAGCGTTCCCCCAAGTCTCCCGATAAAAATGATACCTCACTTGTGTGGGTAGGCCTAGCGCCCGCGACAGGAAACGCCCCAAAGCGCAACGTGGACACATCCAAATTTTTGGAAGACAACAGAGGTGATTTTTGCGAAGTGCCTACCTGTAGATTTTGGCCTCTAGCTCAGCCGGCACCTAGGGAAACCTACCAAACCTGTGCATTTCTGAAAACTAGAGACCTAGGGGAATCCAAGGAGGGGTGACTTGCGGGGCTCGGACCAGGTTCTGTTACCCAGAATCCTTTGCAAACCTCAAAATTTGGCTAAAAAAACACATGTTCCTCACATTTCTGTGTCAGAAAGTTCTGGAATCTGAGAGGAGCCACAAATTTCCTTCCACACAGCGTTCCCCCAAGTCTCCCGATAAAAATGATACCTCACTTGTGTGGGTAGGCCTAGCGCCCGCTACAGGAAACGCCCCAAAGCGCAACGTGGACACATCCAAATTTTTGGAAGAAAACAGAGGTGTTTTTTGCGAAGTGCCTACCTGTAGATTTTGGCGTCTAGCTCAGCCGGCACCTAGGGAAACCTACCAAACCTGTGCATTTCTGAAAACTAGAGACATAGGGGAATCCAAGGAGGGGTGACTTGCGGGGCTCGGACCAGGTTCTGTTACCCAGAATCCTTTGCAAACCTCAAAATTTGGCTAAAAAAACACATGTTCCTCACATTTCTGTGGCAGAAAGTTCGGGAATCTGAGAGGAGCCACAAATTTCCTTCCACCCAGTGTTCCCCCAAGTCTCCCGATAAAAATTATACCTCACTTGTGTGGGTAGGCCTAGCGCCCGCTACAGGAAACGCCCCAAAGCGCAACGCGGACACATCCAAATTTTTGGAAGAAAACAGAGGTGTTTTTTGCGAAGTGCCTACCTGTAGATTTTGGCCTCTAGCTCAGCCGGCACCTAGGGAAACCTACCAAACCTGTGCATTTTTGAAAACTAGAGACCTAGGGGAATCCAAGGAGGGGTGACTTGTGGGGATCGGACCAGGTTCTGTTACCCAGAATCCTTTGCAAACCTCAAAATTTGGCTAAAAAAACACATGTTCCTCACATTTCAGTGACAGAAAGTTCTGGAATCTGAGAGGAGCCACAAATTTCCTTCTACCTAGCGTTCCCCCAAGTCTCCCGATAAAAATGATACCTCACTGGTGTGGGTAGGCCTAGCGCCCGCGACAGGAAATGGCCCAAAACACAACGTGGACACATCACATTTTTTCATAGAAAACAGTGCCTACCTGTGGATTTTGGCCTCTAGCTCAGCCGGGCCCAGGGGGGGCAGAAATGGCCTAAAATAAATTTGTCCCCCAACCCCCCTGCCCCCCGGGAGCGACCCTTGCCTATGGGGTCGCCCCCCCTTGCGTGACATTGGTGCCAAAAAAATAATCCCCGGTGCCTAGTGGTTTCTGCCCCCCTTGGGGGCAGATTGACCTACAATCGGCCAATCTGCCCCCAAGGGGGGCAGAAATGGTCTAAATACAATTTGCCCCCCAGGGGAGCGACCCTTGCCTAATGGGTCGCTCCCCATCTCTACAAAAACAAACAAACAAAAAAAAAAAACCACAAAAAAAACAATTTGCCCTGGTGCCTAGAGGTTTCTGCCCCCCCCGGGGGCAGATCGGCCTAATACCAATAGGCCGATCTGCCCCCAGGGGGGGCAGAAATGGCCTAAAATAAATTTGCCCCCCCACCCCCCCCCCCCGGGGAGCGACCCTTGCCTGCAAGGTCGCTCCCCTTGCGTGACTGCGCAAAAAAAAGATCCCTGGTGCCTAGTGGTTTCTGCCCCCCTTGGGGGCAGATTGACCTACAATCGGCCAATCTGCCCCCAAGGGGGGCAGAAATGGTCTAAATACAATTTGCCCCCCAGGGGAGCGACCTTTGCCTAATGCGTCGCTCCCCATCTCTAAAAAAACAAACAAACCACAAAAAAAAACACACAAAAAAAATTTGCCCTGGCGCCTAAAGGTTTCTGCCCCCCCGGGGCCAGATCGGCCTAATACCAATAGGCCGATCTGCCCCCAGGGGGGCAGAAATGGCCTAAAATAAATTTGCCCCCCCACCCCCCCCGGGGAGCGACCCTTGCCTGCAAGGTCGCTCCCCTTGCGTGACTGCGCAAAAAAAACATCCCTGGTGCCTAGTGGTTTCTGCCCCCCTTGGGGGCAGATTGACCTACAATCGGCCGGGCAGAAATGGTCTAAATACAATTTGCCCCTCAGGGGAGCGACCCTTGCCTAATGCGTCGCTCCCCATCTCTAAAAAAACAAACAAACAAAAAAAAAACCCACACAAAAATGTTTTTGCCCTGGCGCCTAAAGGTTTCTGTCCCCCCCGGGGGCCGATCAGCCTAATACCAATAGGCCGATCTGCCCCCAGGGGGGCAGAAATGGCCTAAAATAAATTTGCCCCCCAACCCCCCCCGTGGAGCGACCCTTGCCTGCAAGGTCGCTCCCCTTGCGTGACGGCGCAAAAAAAAGATCCCTGGTGCCTAGTGGTTTCTGCCCCCATTGGGGGCAGATTGACCTACAATCGGCCAATCTGCCCCCAAAGGGGGCAGAAATGGTCTAAATACAATTTGCCCCCCAGGGGAGCGACCCTTGCCTAATGCGTCGCTCCCCATCTCTAAAAAAACAAACAAACCACAAAAAAACTATTTGCCCAGGAGCCTAGAGGTTTCTGCCCCCCCTGTGGGCAGATTGGCCTAATACTAATAGGCCAATCTGCCCCCAGGGGGGGCAGAAATGGCCTAAAATAAATTTGCCCCCCTCACCACTCCCGGGGAGCGACCCTTGCCTACAAGGTCGCTCCCCTTGCGTGACGGCGCAAAAAAAAGATCCCTGGTGCCTAGTGGTTGCTGCCCCCCTTGGGGGCAGATTGACCTAAAATCGGCCGATTTGCCCCCAAAGCGGGCAGAAATGGCCTAAATACAATTTGCCCCTCCAGGGGAGCGACCCTTGCCTAAGGGGACGCTCCCCATCTGTAAAACACAACAACAACAAAAATCCCTGGTGCCTAGTGGTTTCTGCCCCCCGTGGGGGCAGATCGGCCTAATAAAAATAGGCTGATCTGCCCCCATGGGGGGCAGAAATGGCCTAAAATAAATTTGCCCCCCAAGGGAACGACCCTTGCCTAAGGGGTCGCTCCCTTTACGTGAAAAACAAACAAACAAAAAAAACTCCCTGGTGTCTAGTGGTTTCTGCCCCCCTTGGGGGCAGATTGGCCTCATAAAAATAAGCCAATCTGCCCCCAAAGGGGGCAGAAATGGCCTAAATATAATTTCCCCCTATGGGAGCGACCCTTGCCTAAGGGGTCGCATCCCACACCTAAAAAACAAAAGAAAACAAATAAAAAAACAACAAAAAAAAAGTATCCCTGGTGTCTAGAGGTTTCTGCCCCCACTGGGGGCAGATCGGCCTAATAATAGGCCGATCTGCCCCCAGGGGGGGCAGAAAAGGCCTTAAAAAAAAATGACCCCCTGGGAGCGACCCTTGCCCAAGGGGTCGCTCCCTTGTGTCAATTTCATATAAAAAAAAAAAATCCCTGGTGTCTAGTGGGGTTTCAAAAGCCGGATTGCAAGCAATCCGGCTTTTGAAACCCTCGGAGAGACTTCAAAGGGAAGGAAATACATTTCCTTCCCTTTGAAGCCCCTCCGGGCCTCCCCCACGTGATCGAAAGAGAAATGCTGAGCATTTCTCTTTCGATGGGGAGGTTGTGTGATTGTCAGCGCGCGCTCGCGCGCTGACGTCACAGGGGGGGTGGGGGGGGTCGGGGGTTGAAGGGGAAGGGATTCCCCTGTCAGCCCTGACCTAGGGGGTGGGGGGGGCCCTCGGGAGGAGCGCTAGCGCTTCTCCTGAGGGCAGCATTCAGGACGTAATGGTTACGTCCATGGCGCCACACGGGCGCTGCCATGGACGTAACCATTACGTCTGTGGCGGGGAAGGGGTTAAGGAAGTACACCTTTAGTCATCTTTCAAGTCTTAACAATAATCTTGACTGGCATTCCTGCAAAATTGTGGGCTCTAAAAGCCTCCAACTTACATACACTGTGTACTTTTATTGATTCATTATCTGAACAAAGGGTGGTTGGACTAATTTAATTATCACAGGTGACTTTAAGATACATCCATTCGAGAGCCCTCTTGACACTACAAGTAAACCTTGCAGCAGTAGGATTCATGAAGGACTACATATGAAACCCACCAGTGAAGGGACTGAGTTAAATAGCATATTAAATAGTAATAATTTAGCCTTCTCTCTTGATGAATTGGTTAGCTCTTAGGTATTGCAAACCATTCCCAATTTTACTGGTAGGGGTTACTCATCAATTATGGATTTTATGTTTGTATCAGCTCCCTTTTTTATGATGATATCAAATTTTAAAATATTACACAATATTATTAGTGCCCACAATCAAGTTTCCCTTACCTTGAGTTGGCCGTGCCCCAATTTATCAATAATTCAGGATACTCCAGGTGTGCTTCTCCAATCAATCAGGGCAGGAGCTTAAGATGGTGATGGAGCTCAAATTTTATTAATACACTTTTGGCATACAAGTTAGCACATGGTGTCTAATTAATCTTTGTTTAAAAGCCTGACAGATAAATTAACATGGAAATGTAAAATGTGCACGTTTGAATTATGGTGGACCATGTGACCGCCATTCGTATTAGACATTACATTTAACATGGAAATGTTGTATATTTATATCAAATGAATATTAATGTGAATCAACGTTGAGTGGTTTTGTTAAGATGAATATAAGAATGAAAGTATGAAATGAATATGAATCAATAGTACTTATATTGATTAAAATGGATTCTATTAATGCGAGTTCCATGTGTGTAGAAAAATAAATGCACATTTAAACTCTTCTAACACGTTGTAAATGTTTGCAATTAAATAATTTGCTTTGCAAATTTGATTATAATTGAAAGGTGCGCAATACGATTTATGTGTATTATTTGTCTTAATGTGCATTTAGGCTTTTTTACCTCAATGAGGCCTGGGAGATTCATCTAACAGCAGTAGTGGAAAATCACTTCTTTATTCTGTTCCCTCTGAACTGAATTTTTTTTCTAGGTTGCTGTTTGGATGTTGAATATTCTATTGTATCAAAGGTGAAGAACATGATTCAGTATTAATTATGTAACATTATTTGTTCCAGACAGGAAATGTATGATTCCCTTGAGAAATATTTAGTTTATATTGTGTGTCATGAGAGAGGATTATGAATTAACAAATAATTAGAAAATGATGTAATATTTTGATGGAACAGTATGAAATCATTGAAATGACAACACACTTTTGCTGAGAAAATCCATAATTGTTGCAAACTTGATGGTGCCATCGACGATCATTGGACACTGAATCCAACACCTAAAATAAACCACTTGAGGGACCAATTAAGAGGGTTTTGGTTATTTCTAATTAGTGAAAGACTTTGACACTTGAAGTTAGCCTGTCTAGAACTCTGCCAGAAGCAGTCCACTCCTACCTCAAGTCTGTCCAGAACTCTGCATGAGCCAGTCTTAATGCCCTGACGATGCCCAGCTGCTCTTTGCTTTTTCTAAACCCCTCTACCCCTTAGCTGTTCTCTGAAGAATAAAGTTATGTTGTATTAATATGCCCAACTAATTCTGAACTGATGGCTTGTCCAATGTGCAGCCTGTGTTCTGTACTGTCCTGGTGCTACTGACAACTGATGTAGGAAGAAGGTGAACACTCTTGCTGATGAAGTATTGCTGTCTGCTCTCCCATAAGGAGAGATATAAATAAATGTGGTTTCTTGTTCCTTTTTCAGATTAGATTATTACACCAGCATATTCTTTAGTGACTAGCTTTAGTTAGATGATTTTTTCAAATTATTTTTGTATTTCCTTTTTGTTTTTGCCTGCCTTTGTTTGCCCAGTTCACACACACGCAAGTCCAAATTCGTGTGAGAGCTAAGGATGGCCCAGTTTTGAAATTTGATTGTTAAAAATTTTATTTTTATGATTTACTGATGTCCCCATCATCTGCTTCAAAATCAGAAGTTAATGTGAATATTGTAGTTCTGCTGATCTATGTTATTCATTTGGAGTGTTTAATATTATTGATGTTTAGTAGATTAAGGGGGTTATTACAACTTTGGAGGAGGTGTTAATCCATCCCAAAAGTGACGGTAAAGTGACGGATATACCACCAGCCGTATTACGAGTTCCATAGGATATAATGGACTCGTAATACGGCTGGTGGTATATCCGTCACTTTACCGTCACTTTTGGGACGGATTAAGACCTCCTCCAAAGTTGTAATAACCCCCTAAATCTTTTTAGACTTTTTTCAGCCAATGGTTTTCATGTATGTTTATAACTTAGTTTTGTGCACCATATGCATGACATTAATTTTAGAGTTTGTAATAAAACTTTAAAACGTATTCAATTCGGAGTTTTAGTTAGTGTCAAGTTGTTCCTGGTGTTCAGAATTGTTTATGGCTTTATGTCATTGTTTATGTCATTTATTTGTAATTGAATAAATCTGACTACTACACTCTTTGCCAAGTCCAAAGATCTAGTCGACCTCTATTGAGAATAGTGATGGGGACCTCACCAGCGAGTTTGTAACTTCTGAACCAGAGACAGGAAGAAGACCTCCGCGGGTGCACCAAAAATGTTCTATGCTGGAGCCCGAACTCTTTAAATGTACATTATTTCACACTTCTGTGCAGGATTTGTCAATTTGTCTAGATCTCCATGTGAGTGATCAGGTGATTTTAGTGGCCTTTGGGAACATTTCTGATAAGGTAGCAGAGCTCTTGCACCTTCCTGTTAATAATTCTACTTCACCTGTTCCTAAATGGTTAGATTCTAGCTGCTCTAAGAAAATTTAAAGTGTGCCGTAAAAGCTACTCCTAGTGAAAGACAGGGCATTGTAATTTGTAACTGGATATGCAAGTCAAAACTTAAACTCAAGGAAGAAAGCATGGGAAAATGAGCTGTACCTTTTTGAGCATTATCAACCAACCATGTTTCGCACAGGTCAATGATACTGATTTAAGTCACCACATTACTGCTGAACAATGGGTCACCTGTTGGCATATATAATTATTTGTCTTCTGCAGAGGAAAGGGGCTAGGACCACTCACTGTAGGAAGGTTAAACCGGGCATTTACTTTCTGGGAAGTTACCCAGGGAATAGTAGGTCTTACCAGATACAAGGCTCCAGGCCCATACGGAACCACCCTAGATGTGTACATCAGTGACGTTGCCATGTGGGGTTCTGCAATGACCCAAATTTTTTACGTTTCAGTCTGGGAAGTCCCCCAGCCACTTGGTCCACCTCAATTATAGTCCCTGTCTATAAGGGTAATAAAGATAACCCACATTGCTATACCCCTATATCCCTTATCAGTACGGTTGTTATTGTTCTGGACCCAAGTGTTACTGGAAAGTTTATCTTGTTGGACAGAGGAGAATAACATCATTTCAGAATTGCAATATGGTTTGAGACCGGGGAAGTACACGATTGACCAGTCTTTGAACCTGTATATTGTCATCAGTAAATCACGTTAGCCCACTCGGAATCAGTCCACTTGGCTTTTATGGACCTTACTTCAGCATTCAACCGAGTAAATCAGGATAAATTGTGGTGTAGCCTTCTTGAGATGGGCGTGGATCCTAATATTGTCTATGTTTTGCAGGACCTTCTTGCTAATACTTCAGCGTTAGTTAGGCATACTAATCACTCTGTGTGCACTAACAATTTTAAAATAGGTACAGGGTTCACCAAGGCTGTATACTTGCCCCTTTTTTATTCTACATTTATATTAACAGGCTTAAACAGGCTTTGGAGGCAGCCGAGGCAGATTGCCCATATATATAAGACCTCCCCTGCTTCCAGTACTGCTCTATGCAGAAGATGTGGTTTTGATGCCAAGAACTACTAGTGGACTAAAATTCGATCTGATAACTTTTGATGCCTATATGAATAAGCTCAACCTGCCAGTTAGTTTTACAATGTCCTTTGGGATGGTGGTGGGTCCTAGCTTAACCACAACGAAAACGTTTAGTCTGTGCAACCACACAATTTTTAAAGCTAATGCCTTCCCATATCTGGGTGTCTTGTTCGACTCTAAAATTAACAGGAAAACCTTAATTACAGCAAGAAAGAAGAGTTTATTAGGTTCACTGCAGCTGTATTTAGCTTTGCATCCAGACTGGGAAGTAGACTGCTTAAGGCCTTAATTACGATCTATCATGCCAAGTGCATCACTAATGTATCATATGGCAGTGAAATGTGGGACTACGTCAATTCCAAGGTAACTGAAAATAAATTTCTGAGCCGTTTCTTATGTGTTCTCCAAAGTGCTCTGTCTCTATGTGTTCAAGAGGAGCTGGGTGTCAATTATTTAAGCGATTTGTGAGCTCTTCACCCTCTGCTTGGGTGGATTAGGGTGTGGACAAAGGAGGAACTTTGTTTGAACAGGTTGATCTTGAGGAATTGCCTGTCATTAGACCACGGCCATAAAATTCCCTGGCTTAATTAAATCAAGGAATCCCTCCAGTGCTTGGGGAGGGCGGAACTATTCCACACCCCTGAGATTATATGTATGTTTAACCATAAATAGGTGAGAGATCATTTTTTAATCCGGAAAACATTGTGTAGGGAGGAGAATGAGCTGTTAAAACCCACTGTTCGGCTGTATGTTTTGTTGACTATGGCCTAGGTGATAGAACCTTATTTAGCACTTTTGAAAAATAGCATTGATCAATTTTTGCTCACCATGTTTAGACCCCGTTTACTGCATCTGTTAGCCTCCCGCAAAGGATGTTACAATCCTTGGTCGCTGGGTCCTTGCCGCTGCGACAATGTGTCTCCGCAGGATATGTTGTATTGTGCGAAATTTTGTAGATTTTATATGGAGCCCAAGAGAGGTTTTATCATCCTGCTACTCAAAGATAGGGTATTTTTTCAAGTACGACCTGCCCTTATGTTTTTTATAGACGTTCTCTGATGAATTGATAATTTTTAATGCTGCTTGAATTTTAAAAACTATCATGAAACTTCAGAGCTTGTGGAAAGATTAATTAAGTTGTGCCATTTTAACGGAATTGCGTCTTTTTAATTGTACTTTTATCTTTCATATTGTATATATGATTTTGTGGGATGCATTTATGGTGCATAATGTAATGGAATACAGACATATTTGATTTGATGTGATATGTTTATAGGAAGAATGTCTGAGGCCAGGTGTTAAATTATGTAAAGCCCTTGATTGTCAGGATGATGGCTTTTCACTGGCAATCATAATGGTATTTAGCACATAGGATGCTGGAGACAGTAACAACCTGGATTATGTAAGATATTCTTTGGTGTCCATTTCAGGCTTAGCACACACATCTGGGCAATCAGAGTGCAGAATGGTCAAAATGCTGTACAACCAGTATTTCTCCTGGGGGTCAAGACAGAAAAACAAAAATATGATGTTGCCTTTCCTTCAGCTAGTATCCAACCAATCTTGCAAATGTTTGATTCACCACTTTCGAAGCAATACTGCATCTGTCTTACTCAGCACTCAATAGCCTGTGCTTTAGACTTCTCAGCTTATTAGATTCTCATGATTCACAAATGTTATAGACCTCTGTCTTTCAGTGGTGACTTGTGAACTTACAAAGTAGTATGGGTAAAAGGGCAACCATACACTGCTTTGAGTGAGTGTTGCGAATCAACACAGTTTCCATTAGGAAAGTTTAGCAAAAAACACAAACATTTGACATTTTATGGCACATTTGTCACTGAAATTGGCTAAAATGCCATAGGTTTTAGGTGTACTTCAAATAGCCTGGATGTACAAGTTCCATTATATATTAGAGCCTCATTAAACAGGCTATTATGACTACGTGGTCTATGTATCAAAAGGATGTACACTGATGAGAAAAATATTATGTTTTATTGGTGATTTCCTACCAACTGGACTTTCTTTTGATGTACAGACCACACTCTTATTCGGTTTAGCAAAACCCCGATGAATTGTGTCTCATATCTCATGAAGCTTCAGACTTACATTTTGAATTGGAACGTGAGCGTATTGACCAGTGATTTGAAAGACAGCACTCTTTTCCTAAAAATGATTCTAGTCACAAGACAAGAGTTGTTCTTTCAAGTCAGGACAGAGAGAGAAACGTGCAACAGATATCCCAAACAAAACGTTTTTCTCAGACAACTGTACCAATGATCATTTAGGTCACAATTGCAAGACAATAAAGGCTTTAGAACTCAGAGTACAATAAATGTATAGGAAGATGATAAAAAATAAACGTACAGGTATGGTGAGGTTGAATCGGTATAATGATAGTGAAATGAACACTGATGAATCAGAATACAGAAACAAGAATTGAAAAGGTTGTAGAAGAACAAACAAGCATTGACAAAGGCAATATTTCCTACCCATGAAGCCTGTTGGCTTTGCCAATTGTTTTTGTTTAATGGCAAATGTCCACAGCTAATGAATCGAATTTAATAAATTAAATGCATTCAAAGTTGTCGTTCATATTCACTCTGATCATCTTTGAAAGCATGATATTTTATTTTGCTTTTACATATCCCGGTTAAAGAGAACCACACTAGTTGTACACATCCAAGGCAGCCCTCTTTAAACTGATGGGCAAAAAAAGAAAAAATATTGAAAGATGTGGTCATCTTAACATGGTCAAAATCGTTTAATTCAGCTGCCTGCCAAGGGCACAGCAGGGGGCTAAAAATTAATAAGGGTGGTGATGGGGGCAAGAGGGAATGGGAAAGGGGAATGGCATAAATAGGAGGGGAATGGAGTGAAAAAAGAGAAGAGCAAGGCGGAGCAGTGATACAGAGGAATGGATAAAGTAGCACCATAATAGAACGTCTGACATCAGCAGTGGGAGGATATCTCAAACAATCAAGATGCTGTGAGACCAAAAATGCTCCTGTGCAGGAACACCACAAGAATAGGGAGGCTAGCCACTGAATCAGAAGCAGAGACATGACATAAATAACATGGGCAAGGGGCTGGCTCCGAAGCCCATTCTATGTATATGTCAAGTACAGCAAACAGAAGGTTTTGCCAACAAACATCTAAAGCTTTCTGTGACCAAGTGCTAAAATGAGTATCTTTTAAATGCCAGGATATGTAGTATAGGTCTGTTCAGGGACAAATGCTTCACATGTCTAAACCAAACATATCTAACACTGAGTAAGGACAGGAAGGAAAACACATGAGCGAGAAAGGTAATCTGAACATCATGAGAGAACAATAGACAGGGTAAGTAACAAATGCATTCAACAAACGTAAAGAGGCATCACTAAGAAAGAAAGAGCAGGAGCAAAAACGTGTGAATTTACGAGCTTGGACTGGTGACTTCTGAAAAATACAACAACTGGAAAACAGGAGGAGCAGAATTCTGCACTCAACCCAACACACTGCATTACCAATCCCAATTAAGATACCCATTACACAACAAAACAGCTGAATAATCCTCTTCCTCAGCTACCATCTTTATCCAATTAAAAGAGTCACATTCACATCACAGTTCACATTGCAGCTGAAACCACCTCATTTTCTTTGTGCATTGAATATTTTGATGGGGTTCTCATTCCCCCCACCATGTAGAAACCCTGTGTTTCATCTTAAGTGTGAATGAGTGTGTCTAAGATGTTGAGGATTTTGAAGACCTGACTGAGGTGGAGTTTCTGGCCCTTCCAATGCAGGACAACATCATTTGTGGACATGACTGCTCCCAGCACACAAGGATCACTGCCAAGCCACTACCAAGCCAAGCTTTTTAAAAAATCACCAAAGGAGATATGTCTCTCCTCTAACTCATGGTTAATGATAAGCTAGAAGCAGGAATATTACATACAGCGCCCTCTCCTGGACTGATAGTTTATAATCTGGTAGTGCTATTCTCTCCTCTTTCAGAGCTGAGTCTATTTCACAAAGCACCAGGGTGTCAGATAGTAGGGTCTGGACATGCTCACATTTATTGGTCAGTATGACTTTTTGGGTGAAATCCAGTGTCTGTTTTCTGGTAGTGAGCGAAGTGTAGCTGCTGGCAGAGCTAAGGTGTGAGGCAGGAGCAAGTGAGAAGGGGTCCCCATTGAGAATGTTTAAAAAGTTTATTTTTTAGGAACAGGCAATGGTCCCACTGATTACTGCCTCTGCTTAAAAAATAAAAATGAAACATTTCATTTTTTATTTTTAAATGCATCCCATTTTCCTTTAAGTAAAACGGGCTGCATTAAAAAAAAAACATTGCTTAATGTAAAAGGATGACAGACAAGGTGGACTGCTGACCCCAGCTGCGATGGCAGAAAACCCTTGAGGGTCACAAATTGCGACCTAACTCATTAATATTGATTAGGTAGGTCGAATTGCTACCTGCTACAAATTGGTAATTTGCAAAACAACTTGTTAATACATAGGTAGCTTGGCAAATTACCACACTGGTCGCAAATTTATGACCTATTGGACCAGATGTACCAAAAATCCAGTTTGCGATTTCCTAATTGCAAAGCTTTGCAATCCGCAATTAGGAAATCGCAAACTGCAATGTACTACAGTATGTTTAACACTGTTTGCGTTACCCAAATGGGTTGCAAGGGACCTGCCTCATCAATATTCATGAGGCAGGACACAAATTGTGACCCATTGGAAAGGGCCAGCACTTACAGGGATGGTGGCCTGCTGGTGTCAGCAGACCAACATATCAGTGATTGACTTTCAAATAAAGGAGTATTTTTGTTTTGTAATGCAGCCCGTTCTCCTCAAAGGAGAACGGGCTGCATTACAAAAAGAAAACTAAAACATTGTCACCTACATTTACAAAGGGGAAGAGGTTCCTTGGGTATCCCTTCCCCTTTGCAAATGGGTTATCGACTTCTGTAGGGAGTAGGTAAAATGAATATTTTGAGACCGCATTCCGGTAGCAAAACATTCATACTGCCAGTGCTATTTGGTATTAAGAAGGGAAACACGCCCCTTTCTAATATGGAATCACAAAAGGAAAGAAAGAGTGCCTAATATGGCTTCTGCTATCACTAACACACCGCTACTCAAGTCTGAACCTGGACAGAGACCAGTCACAGCCTTAAACCGCGACTTTGCGTGGTTTATTAAGCCAGAAGACAAAAGACCCTTGGAGTAAATGCTTTATTGGTTAGTGATTACTGCTGGACCAATATAAAACAACGAAAACATTAGCTGCTGTTATTACAAGCAATACAACACTCACTGCTTTAATCCCAGTTCAAAGATGAACTTGTAGTTCAATTCGGGAAATGCCGTAACTGAAAACACATAACATATACAGATCACTGAATATGCATTTCCTTGCCACAAGGTTTGGCTGCAGAAGCCTGAAAAGAAAAATTAATATTTTCCACATGGCGGAAGTCACGGGCAGAGGTTTGTAAACCTTAAGGGCACTTTATTATTGGGTTGAAAAACAATTACTGCCAATTTGCATGAGGGCTGCAAATGGATAATGCCAAATTACCCTGGTAGGTGCTGCCTGTCACGTATCTTTGGGAAATGTATTCATGCTCGCGGCTGATGCCTGGCACCTGTGCTATTTATTATCCCTTAGCAACCTGCGCTGCCCACCCTCAAGGTAAGTGAGACTTTGCATGTTCTTCAAAGTGAATTATTGCCTTCATTGTGCAGTTTAAAATGTTAAATTGCCAAAATGTATGTACAAAGGTACTTTACAGTTGGAAAGCCGCAATGTGCAAAATCACCAGATTTGCAAATCGGAAAAAAACTTTCCAACTTACAAAAGGGCTTTTGCGACCCATTTTAAATCACAGAAATGAGGTGGCATGAAAGGGTTAATAACATCCTATTATTTGTGAATCGTTATGGTATGCAACAATAGCTTGTACGGACAATTGCAGTTGATAGAGCGTTCCGTACTAGTAATTTACCTGTAGTTTGGACGCTCTTTAGGCCGATTAATCTTTTGGCTAAGTGGGACCCTCGCCACCCTTAATCAATCAATTTAATCAAATCAATAATCAATAACGAACATAAGCAATCCCCTGATCAACATAACACTTAACAATTAATCCAGAATACATTTTCGGCGAACCCTGACCTTTCAGTCAGGAATAACCACACCAGTTTATTCAAAGTTAGTGAATTTTATTTCCCTATATTAACAAAGCTAGCACAATATAGATGTGTCTCAACACCAAATGATAAACATATATGAACATTAATAGCTGTCCATAACGGCGAAACAGGTGCAATCTATGCAGCATTTGAATAACAAGGCATTCGATAATAGCAATGCAAATCACTAAAACTATAATCTGTAATGAGCTAATTGCATACATTTAGTCAGCATAACAAGATCTCAAATTGCATCGTGCGACAAAAGGAATCCTCATCTAACCTCAAATTAGCATCGGCATGTGGGACTTCATGCAAAAACAATTTAGCAACATTAATTTAGAAAACTCCTAACTAGGGCTCTTATCAAAATCAGCAGTTGGTTACCTAAAGGAAACACAATGCAATTGTACAATTTCCTTTCATATTTACCAATTTCAATCAGCATTCAAGGAAGTCTTCGTCTCGCAGGTACCGTTTCTCGATCAGCATGGGACGGGGCAAAGGGGCAGGGGTGGACGGGGCAATTGCCTCACGGCGGCAAGATAAAACTACTACTTCATGCAAAGGGACAAATCAAAGTTAAAGTCTCTAGGGCCAGAATCATTTAAGTCTCTTTCTCTCGATTAGAGAAAGCATCAAAGTCTCTCAAAATGGCGTCGCAGCAAGGTGGGCCATAATAGCTGCAAAATGGCGCAATGGGTGCAATGTCGGGTAATGGCTGTAATGGCCGCAAAAAAAAATGGCTACCTTCTTCTCGTGCACCTGGTTTAAATAGACAACAGTTCAAATCCAGCAGGGTCTTCCATTGGAGGGTTCATAGGTTAGCTTCAAATTGTCCAATCAAAAACAACAGTTCTCAAGCTTTTACTTAAGCATACATTATCCTTGGAGACGGGTACGCAAGTTGCAACATTTTGTACCAATTAACTCACTTTCAGAGCTTCCATTGTCCGCACCTGCAGATCGACCTTGGAGTAAAGAGAAAATATGCCAGGCTGGCACGAAACCTTAAGATAAGCATGTGAACGATCTCAGTGGAAAAGTACAGCTTCAAGCAGAAATACATGTTTAATAGCACATTGGAAAAATACGAGCATCTAAACCGTGAGACCAGGCAACTAGGCCGAAGCCTGCACTAAAGTTATGCTAAGCTAAACATTTCAAACAAGCAAATCGTAGCACACGTTTATGATTATGTCGGATTAGTGCAATTCTAATACACCACGTTATATAAAGCACGCTTATAAATGTTGGCAAACTACTCTGAGGGCACATTTTGTCCCCGTACAATCTTTGTTAGTTCGGTTAAAGTCACACATGATTATTTCACACTACGTTTATGCGTTAATAAATGTAAAACCTTCATTTCTGCTTCATCAATCCCTCCTCTGATGACTACTTGTCATCACACCAAACCATGCCCACAAATTTTATTCCATTAAAATTCTGTCAGTTCTCTTTTCCTTTTTATCCCCCTAGTTTTCGCTTTGTATTCTTCTGCCATTCTTTTCATCATTTTCTCTTCCTCCCTTCTTCTAATTCTTTCCATAATCATTATTATTCCCCTTTTTATTCCCCAAATTCCAAATATGCAAATCAGTACTATTAAAATTCCCTGTATTATTTTTAGTAATATTCCATTCCAAATTCCCCCAATCCAATTTCCCACTGAAGCAAGTCCTTTTCCAACCTTCTCCCACACTCCTGGTTCCTTCAATTCCTTCAAATCTGCACTCTCTTTTGTTAGATTAGCAAGCATAGTTTTAATCTTCACACTATTGTCTGGAATATACGTACAACAGTGTTGTGCACCAAGCATTTTGCAAACGCCGCCATCCTTTGCTAAAAGAATGTCTTTAGCAAGCCTATTTTGAAGAGTCATAGCTCTTTCCGCTGCAAGTTCAGCATCTATCAGGATTATAGCACCTGAAAACTTTGTCAACATGTTATCCACTATAGTAGACAACTTTCTTATTTTGATGGAATTCAACACAACTCCCAACGAAGGAATCATGGCTCCAAATATATCTCCTACCACAGCAGCTGCGGTCTCTCTTTTCTGGATACGATGGGATCCAGATGTCTTTTGAATCATCGATAGGTCATCCAGCTGATAAACCTTTGGGAACACTATACCCAAATAACATCTCCCCCACCATCCCTTTGGAAGACGATAATAGGCATTATACCCACAAATGTAATATACACCTGGAATGACAGGGTCAAGTCCGTTCATCATGAATGTCCATTTGGCCTTAAAGATAAACGTATGTTTACACTCACTCGCTCCTACGAAAATGTTATCATAATAAGATTCACCTCGATATATACAGAATTTCCCTACATGCCAAGCATCTAAAGCAATTCTCCCTTGTGTCTTTATTGCGGCAAAATCATAATTATCTACTGAAGTCCTCTTATGTAGCTCCTTTTCTAATTTCGCATTCATTTGTGCCCTTCTATCATCTGTGCGATCTAAAAAGCTTATTTCTACTGCAGAGAGCGAGCAGGTAAGGTTTTCCCTATGAGCGTGAGCCGTTTCAAAAGGTTGCATTGGCTCGAAAAATTCCCTCATTATTTTAGCATCCCAATCTTTAGCAATCTGGCTTAGCTGCGCTATTATAGGAACATATGCAAAGGTAACATCATAATTCGAGTAAAAATACTGTATGTTAGTTTGACCATAAAATCTAGACATTACTATACTACATGTAATCCCGTATGTAAGAGGCATGTGGTGATAAGTCACCCCTTCCTTTACTGATGTCGGTATCTGTGTACACACGTAACAATCTTTCGCATCCATAGTCTCAACATATTCTGTTAGCAAGCGATAGAAAACATTATACGAAAGTTCTTTCTTATCATGCAAGAGCCTCTCATCTAATTCTAGTCTTTTCCGTGCGGTTAGTTCAGTGACAGTAACAGGAGCAAGAGTAGAAGCATCAATTTTCTCATTCTCACCCTTTCCATGCATTCCAAGCACAATGGCCATTATTATTAGTACACATGCAATTACTAAGCCTACACACACGTATTTACAATATTTCTTTCTACTGTTTTGCGTCATGATCTGTATAGAATCAGAGAGCTAGAAGCACCTATAAAGAAACTATTTAGCAATTCAGTTACAAAACTGAACGAGCGCAACGTTCACACAGTCTTCTTCAAGAGGCCAGTCACTTATCGGTTAGCAGCATTTGTCTCAATTCGGCAATAACTCAGTCTTTTATCAGTTCAGCAAGTGTCTCATCCGGTTTAGCAATGTCTCAACTGGTTGTTTGTATCACGTTAGATTGTAGCGAGCAATGTCATTTATTACCCTTTCAATCAACACTGTCCATAAAACTTTTCTTTTCTGTTGGTATCTCTTCTTCTTCGTTCTCGAGGCTTAGAGATACGAATTCGTCAGTCCAATCGTCATTGACTACATATGCCCATTCTGGACCGGAATATCTCCTGTTTGGTATCCTTTTCCTTTTCAGTTTTGCTTCTCTTTTCAATTCTGTCTCACTGGTACTTTCCTCTTTGGCCAAGTCCTTTCCTTCACTTGAGGATGGTACCACGACAGTCACTTCCTTTCTTTTCTCTTTCACTTTTGGCCTTTCTCCGTCGTTCAAATTTTCTCTATTTCTTAGTTTTATGGGTGATATACTTAGTCTCCTCTTTGCACCGTGTCCATTTGATGGACCTGCGATCTTTTCTGTGGAAGCTTGAACTTTTTCGTTCTGTTCTGCCTTGTCCCCTCCTCCTGGGGAATCAATCACGTTCTCCTTTTCTTTTTCTCTATCGTCTGCTTCTGGGAGAGCCCTCCTCTGATCAGGCTCTCCTGCCTTTTCACCTCTTTCGAGCCCTTCGTCACCGTTACTTTCTTCAGGCTCTTTATCACTTTCAGCTGCTTCAGGTTCCTTGTCGCCTTCAGCTGCTTCAGGCTCTTTGCTACCCTCAGCTGCTTCAGGCTCTTTGTCACCTTCAGCTGCTTCGTCGCTGTCTGAACTTTCTCCTTGGTCTCCCCCAAGCGAGTTGGTCTCTTCGTCCTCAGAGAATGCCTCTCTCTCTTCCGTTTCTGCCTGTTCGCTTTCAGTTTTATTTTGCTCTGTCTCAGCACTCAGCACTGTTTTATCAGGCACTGGCAGTTTCAGCGCTTCAACTTCCTCATCTGTGGGACACAACACTTTCTTTGTGTGACTGGCGTGAATCCAGTTGGGAACCCCTGCACACTTCACAGCAGTAGTTGTCGTCAGGATCACTTGGAAAGGGCCTTTCCAACGGGGTTCCAGACACGACTTTCTCACGTGCTTCTTTACCACGAACCAGTCACCTGCTTTCAGTGCGTGTCCTGGACCTTGGATCGGTGGCAAGGTGGTTGCTTCCACCTGGTGAGAGAAAGAGCGAACCACGTCAGCCAGACCTTTGCAGTAGTCTAACACTATATCATCTGTAATATTCAAAAGCGCGTTTGCGGGAACTGCAGGAAGTCTCATAGCCCTGCCCATGAGAATTTTGTGCGGAGACAATCCAGTCTTTCTATCAGGGGTGTTCCTCATTGACATTAGCACCAAGGGCAATGCGTCAGGCCATTTCAAATTTGTCGATGCACATATTTTCGCCATTCTTGATTTCAATGTACCATTCATGTGTTCCACCAGTCCTGAGGCTTCAGGGCGATAGCTACAATGCAGTTTTTGCTCAATGTTCAGCGCTTCGCAAAGTAACTTTATCACCTCGTTATTGAAGTGACTTCCCCTATCTGATTCTAAAGAGATCGGGAATCCGAAACGTGGTATTAACTCTCTCAACAATAGCTTTGCAACTGTAAGGCTGTCATTTCTACGTGTGGGGTATGCCTCAATCCAGTGACTAAAAATGCACACAATCACCAACACATACTTCAGACCTCCATGCACAGGCATCTCAATGAAGTCCATCTGCATTCGACTAAACGGGCCACTGGCTCTGCCAATGTGGCTCGCGTTCACAACCGTTCCCTTCCCTGGGTTCATCTGCTGGCAAGTGACACATCGATGGCAAACTGCTTCTGCAGCTTGACGAAATCTGGGGTTAAACCAATCAGTTTTGAACAATCTTATCATGGCATCTCTCCCTAGGTGAGCTTGCCCATGATAGAACCGCGCAAGCTGTGATAAGAGACTATTTGGCAAAACAAATTTTCCCTCATTTGAAACCCATAACTCATCTGGTCTTTTTATACATTGTGATTTAATCCAGGAATCTCTTTCATCCTCCCTGACATTATTCTGTAGTGCTTTTAGTTCATCTATTGTATCTACGACCTTCAAGGCAAATGCTTCAGCTGGTTCGAGTTCTGGTTCACTTATCGAATTCCATTCATCTCTGAGTAATATACAGTTCAAGGCACAAAATCTTGCGACTTGATCCGCATATGCATTTCCCAGAGAAACATAGTCTTGTCCTTTTGTAAGAGCACTACACTTTACCACTGCAACTTCGGCTGGCATTTGAATGGCGTGTAACAATTCCCTTATCCTTTCCCCATTTTTCACTGGGGATCCTGAAGAAGTCAGGAAACCTCTCTGTGACCATAGTTGTCCAAAGTCGTGCACAATCCCAAACCTGTACTGACTATCAGTGTAAATAGTGACTTTCATCAATGCAGACAGTTGACATGCTCTTGTAAGGGCTACAAGTTCTGCTACTTGTGCAGAATAGACTCCTTGAAGCCACCCCGCTTCCAAGACACCTGTTACAGTACATACAGCATATCCTGCTTTCAAAATTCCCATCCCATCTCTTAGACATGAACCATCAACGAAAACAATTTGGTCATTTTCATCAAGCTTAGTATCCTTAATGTCCGGTCGAGGTTTTGTGCAAAATTCAGTCACCTGAAGGCAGTCATGCTCGACGTCTTCAGCGTCCTCAATTTCAGCATTTTCACCAGGAAGCAATGTTGCTGGATTCAGCGTAGTGCACCTTTTCAGCTGCACGTTCGGTGAGGCCAGAATTATCGTTTCATACCTTGTGAGTCTTGCTCCAGTCATGTGTTGCGTTCGGGAACGGGTCAAAAGTATTTCGACTGAGTGAGGGACCATGACTGTTACTGGGTGTCCCATCACTATTCCTTCACTCTGAGTGAGGCTGATACCAACTGCTGCTACGGCGCGCAAACACCCTGGAAGTGCTGCTGCGACCGGATCCAAAGTAGCTGAAAAATACGCTACTGGTCTGTTTATGCCACCATGGGCTTGAGTCAAGACAGACAGAGAACATGCATCACGTTCATGACAAAACAATGTGAAAGGCTTTGTGTAATCAGGCATACCTAAAGCTGGAGCCCTGCACATGCATTCCTTCAATTCAACAAAAGCATCCATCTCATCTCCTTTCAGCTCAATTTGATCCAAGGCATCCTTCTGGGTCAGCTTCAGTAAAGGCTTTGCTAGAGTTGAGAAGTTGGGAATCCACTGACGACAGTAGCCCACCATTCCCAAAAACTTCCTCACCTCCCTCCTTGTCTTTGGTGGACTCATTTGAAGTACACTTGTTATTCTTTCCTTCATTATTCTCCTTGACCCTTTCTCTATCTGGTGACCCAAGTATTTCACTTTCTTCTGACAGAACTGCAATTTGGAAGGAGACACCTTGTGTCCATTCCTTCCCAAATGGTTCAAAAGAGCAATGGTATCGGCTGTGCAGCCACCTTCTGTCTTTGATGCAATCAGTAGGTCATCGATGTACTGTACTAGGGTCGACTCGAATGGCAATTCTAGCGCTTCCAAGTCTTTCTTTAGAATCTGATTGAATATCGACGGTGACTCAGAAAACCCTTGAGGAATTCGACACCAACTGTACACTCTGTCTAAGAATTTGAAACAAAAGAGAAATTGGTTGTCCTCATGAAGAGGCACCGAGAAGAACGCTTGTGACAAGTCGATGACTGAGAACCACTCGGCATCGCAAGGGACCTGAAACATTATCACAGCTGGATTCGGTACTACAGGGCAGCATTTGACTATGATGTCATTTATCTTCCTCAAGTCCTGCACGAGTCGGACCTTTCCACTCGGCTTTATTAGTCCCATGATTGGTGAATTACATGGACTGCTTAACACTTCTTTCAGTACTCCCTGTTTTACAAATTCGTCTATGAGTTGGGCAACTTTCATGAGGGTGTCTTGTGTCATGTGGTATTGTGGGGTCTGGGGAAAGGTTGCATTGGGTTTTACAGTCACTTTCACTGGTTCCACTCCTTTCATCAATCCCACCTCTTTCCCTGTCATATCCCACACTTCCTTTCCGACTGTTTCCCGTAATTCAGCTGGAATATCTTCTTCAGTTATCATCGGGAACAGACAAATCAGAGGATAATCTTCATCGACAGTTTCCATCTCCTCCCCCTCTACACTGTCCTCTTCTTCCCCATCACTGCTCGTCTGAATTTTGATTCCCTCGTTCGAACACATAATCGAACATCCCAATTTGCACAATAGGTCTCTCCCTAACAGTGCTATCGGGCTTGAGTCACATACCACAAATTGGTGTAACCCTTGATAGTTACCGATGCTGACTGGTACCGGATCTGTAATCGGGTTTGTCAGGTGCCTGTTTGCTACTCCCACCACTTGAACTGTCCTTCCTGAGAGTGGCAAATTTGGTACTTCACTGCTCTTAACAGTTGAACGTGTGGCTCCCGTGTCAACCAAGAATGAGACACGATGACCCATTACTCTTCCCTCCACGTACGGACCCTTTTGATCAACTTCCAAGGATGCTGCAAGCACACAATCTCCTTCCTCTCCTGAACTTTCACTCTCCCATACATTGTTTATTCCACTCTCACTGTGTAATGGGAACTGTTGTACGGTGCTATTTGTACTCATTACCTGACCCGAGACCTGTGGAGGAACCATCACTTGCTGCTGACTCATTGGTGCCAAAGGTATTTGCATTTGCTGATTAGGTACCATGGGAAACTGCTGTTGCATTGGCTGCATTTGCGTCATACGGGGCATCTGCATTTGCTGCGGCTGCATGGGCTGTAACCCCTGCAACTGATTTACGGTCTGAAAATTTGGGGTTGGACCTCTCATGTTCGGTCCCCTCATTGTCTGAAATGCATTGACATCGTTGTTTTGCTGACCAACACCTGCACCTTCCTGCACCACCATCGGGCACTCGCGTTTCCAATGACCGACAATTCCGCACACGTGACACGGCATCACCTTCTTCATTGCCTGCACACCATTCACAACAGTGTTCAAATCCGGACCATTATTCACAAAACCTCCTCTGCCTCTGCCTCTCGCCTGTGGCTGAAACGCCATGTTTCCCTGCAACTGCGGCTGCTGTTGCGGTACCTGTTGTTGAAACCCTTGCATCCCTTGCAAACCTTGCAGACCTTGCAAACCTGTCTGAGCTGCCTTAAGCTGCATCATCATCACTTTCTCCTTCAACTTTTTCTGTTTCACTTCAATTTCGTCGCTACAGTATTTCGCATAGTTCAACACCTCGTCAATCGGTTTCGACTGCCAACAAATCAAATGCGACTTTATCATCTGACTTATCTCTGGTCTCAGCCCTTCCACAAATCTAAACACAAAATGAAGCATGTCCTTCGCCTCTATTGTTTCCGTGCCACTGTAGTTCTTGAACGCCTTCAACAACCTCTCATAGTAACTATGAATCGACTCTTTAGCTTCTTGGGCAGTGCGATCGATCTTCTGCCAATCCACATTTTTCGCGGCAACCTTCGTCTTCAAATGCTCAATCACCTTATAGTACAGGCTCATCACCATAGGTGATGGTGCACCCGTATCCCTGTCTCTTTCTGGTTCACTTGTCAGCCAACCTACAGCTCTTTTGCAATCCTCCCACAAATCTGCCGGAACCACAATCTCAAAGAGGGTGTTCAGGTCTTCCCAGAGACATTTTGCAAGCTTCACAAACCTATCCGTCTGTTGATACCATTTAATCGGTTTCTCTCTCAGTTTGGGAAAATTCATCCGTAAAAGACTGAATGTTGCTTCTGTGCCACGGTACATGTATTAATTTTCCCCCTGCTGTCTCTCTCATTGGTAACATGGTTACTGCCTCGCTACTCTGTGGTCTTTTCTCGTTGAGCTCTGTAGCACTGTCCCTCCTCTTTTCCTTTCTCTTTACCCACCTGCTTTCCCACTTGTCTAAGCACCTCCACACTTGTGCACTCTGCAGCAATTCTCTAAGATGCGCCTTCATGCCTGCTGACCTCATGTGTTCAAAATCTGTGGTCCCAAAATCCAATCTGTAGCTCCTGCTCAAGTGTTTCATCTTGTCTATATCGACCCCGTTTTTGTCGGCTATTTCCTGCAAGCTTTTATGTACCTTATTCACTTCTTTCGTAATCCTTGGACATAGGTATCTCAGCTCTTCTTCCGAGTAGGACTCTAACCTATTCACACCCATAGTCCCTTCCACCAATTCTTGTGCTTCCATGTTCAACCTCATCCTACTCATATAATCTTCTCCCTTCCCACTGGCTGAGCTTTGTGTGGAATTCAGACTGTTGAACCACTGTGACAGCTGTTGCGCATTCAGCCCCATCAGTGTAGCATTCACATCGACTTCCATTGATGGTTGCGGCAACTTTTCAGTGTTCGATGTTAGAGGTATTATCAGTGGGGGGCTCAACCTCACCAGTGTTGACTGAGCACATATGGGGCTAAACTCCATCAAAGATCCAGATCCAGTTGGCTGAGCCGCTATCGGAGTTATCCCTGGAGTGTTTTCTATGCACCTCCTTTCTGTCCCGTTCTGCAGCATTGATCCCTGACCGCTCATACCTAAGTTAGGCTGACTGTACAAAGGTACCGGTGGACCTACAGTAATGGGTAGTGATATCGCATCTGGGTTCTGTCCATTTCCCATGTTCTGAGACATGTTCATTCCCACACTATGGGTCATCATTGCCGGCATGCCCATCTGACTCCCCGTCATCTGAGCATGTGCGTTTCCCCCCTGCATCTGCTTTTGAGGCATCAAAAACTGGGTTGATTCAGCTTGTGCCAGTGTTGGGTTGTGACCATTCTGTCCTCCCATTGCGGCTGGATCTAGAATCATTCCCGTACTGTTGTCACTGCTGTAGTACCTTGGGACCTGCGACTGATAATTTTCTGCCGGTTTCAACATGGGCACATCTGGATATATTCTCCTAACCTGCGGTACCTGCGGGGTGAACAGTAAACTCGGGTCCTTAGATCCCGATGATGCTCCTGAACTCTGAGTTTCACTGTTCTGTACCGGTGCCGGAGGGGCAGAACTGGTACTTGGACCTTGTCCACTCTCTGCATAAGGTGGTGGACGGTCGTTCAGCAATTGCATGATTAACTCCTCATCCTCTAACTCCTCTTCTCTTCTCAACTTTTCCTCGTCCTCTCTATCCTTGGAACACCTCATGTTTGTCTTACAGGTAGCTTTCTTACCTGTCTCCTCTTCTTCCTTAGTAATTGCGGGAAACAATTTTATCCCCTGCAATACATCTGACCTCCACACCTTCTGTGCATTATCCCACCTAGCGTCCGCTAGTGTCTTTTCTACCTTCCTTATCCTAGTCTCGAACTTATTTTGCTGTTTCTGTCTAGCCATCAGTTCCCAAATCGCTAGAGCCTCAAACTGTGCTGGCCTTGGAGGTACCTTCATGTCGTACATCGCGAATCTTAAATTCTCTAGGATCCTTATATTGAATGTCCCATGTATCGGGAACGCTACGCTCCCATGTTTCTCTGTCAGCTTGTGCCATTGCTTTAGCCAAAGACACGGAGCTACCCCCTTCTCTTCCATTACAATGTAAGCTGGTGTACCTTCGGGCGGCGTCTCCTCTCCTACGCTCGCTTTAATGTAAGAGTCACCCTTCATCGCACTCCTAAATGCTTTAAAAAATTTCATTTTCTCGTCTTTTTATTTCACAAAGTTTGTAATCAATAGGTGACTTTAATTCCCGGAATACTCTTCGCTTGCCTTTCCCCTTCCAACCGAGCCCCACGGACTGCGTCCAATCCGTGCGCGACCCTTCTCACCAACCAACCTATCCCAGCGCGGCTCCTAGTGACGTCACACTCACACACACTGCGGCTGACAAAGCCTCGCGGCTAGTCCTCCTTTACTCAGCTCTTTTCGTAACAACTTCTTGCATGTATCGCGAGCTACCAGAAATATAAAACAGATCTGTCTGTTTACTACAGGAAGGGTAACACAATCGCTTCAGGACCTTAGGGATTTTTCACTAGCCTCGGCAGTTATTCCATCTTTCTCGGTCCCCACGTTCGCAAGCAAATCTGACCCGCAGACCTACTCTCAACTTGTCAATGATCTATTCTAGTGCACTTAGAATCTTGTCAAAGCCCGAAGTCGAAGTTTTCTTTCACTCCCTTAACACACGTACCGACTTGTTGACCACGCCCGATCAACCTACTAAACCGCCCAGACCACAACATAAAACAACATACTCCGGAGTCTCTTGACCTCGCAGGGCCCGTCTCAACAACAACAACCACGTGGACCTTTCTATGCACGAAGCGCCACACGCACATGAAGTTCGACGACTTCCCTACTCTCACACTCGGAGTCGCACCTCCGCTATTTCTATGAAGTTCGACGACTTCCCTACTTCTACACTCGGAGTCGCACCTCCGCTATCCTTTAAAAAGAAAAAAATTCCTCGCAACCTTTTCACACAATCTGCGGCAATAAGCTGTGCAAGCGCAAAACCCTAACTTCTCTCATACCGCCAGCGCTGATCTCACACCTCCATTCTCTTCATTCGCAAGCTCCGAGATCCCGGGAAAGTCGCGGTGGACCTAGCCCATCATCATTTTTCCAATCAGTTTTATCCAAGAAGAATCTAGTTCAACTTCTCGAGTGGGGTCTCAAAGGGCGTAACCGTTAATTCAACACCATGTACTTTAAGAGTACGGGGTCCCAAAAGGCGAAACCGTCCTCTGTTTATGCGTTAATAAATGTAAAACCTTCATTTCTGCTTCATCACAGTCACAAACCATTGATCAGTTACAAACACCCGGGGTAAAAGATTTGCAGAGGGTAAGATGTCCACATGGAAAGGCTTCCCTTTTGAGAATCATTGTGGATCGCCTGAAGATCATGGATGTCATTTCAAAGAGGATTGCAAAACGTGAAACGCCTTATTATTATTTATGAGGAAGGGGTTTTGTGACCTCCTGTGAATATATATTTTACCATGTGGCAGATAATTATCTCCTTCTGTGAAAATGTATTTTGTCATGTGACTGATAAGTACAAATGAAATCTGGCAAAGCATCCTATTAATGTTCATGTTGTATATACCGTCTTTCTTTACTTCTGTTATCCACTTCCTGTTATTTTCCTATCTAGACCGTTTCCAGTAGATTCCTAGAAACATTAGGTCTGAGAATGTAGTTGTAATAGACAGCAGGGGAAAATGAAAAGTTCCACTCACAATTTCAGGGTATTGACCAGATTAGACAGATTTGATGGGGTCAGATGTTAGAGCTATCACTCAGATTACTCACATCTTACAAACCCAGAAAAAAAAAATATTTATTTATTACTCTTGCTGTCACACTCCTAGTTCCAACCATCGGGAAGATGCTGGACCTCCAATCCCAGCTGGGGTGCACAGTGTAAGAAGTAACAAATGTCTGGTTTCACCGACAGCCCCCAGTGGGGAAAGAGGGATGGAATAAAACAAGACAAAGAAGAACCCACATCACTGCAGGAACTGCTTGACTGCCCTAGACACTGCATAGGAGGGTGGAACTTCCTGGACTTCAATATCTTCTAGTTAGATGCGATGCACTACGAGACAACAAAAAACAATTTGCTTACTATTTCTTACTTAGAACTCTGAAGCAAATATTTACACTTCTGGTAAACTTGTAGGCATCGTCATAAATGTTAAAGAGAGAGAGAACAGCACCCAATTTGAGAATAATTTAAGAACTTCCAGAGCTCTGTAACATACAGGTTTTCCAAGTCTGAAGTCTCTAGACACGTATTCCAAGGTGCTAGATACAACTTGTCAAGAATGCAATGACAAACTTTCAGTTCGTATTTGAAGAGTTCAGAGCACTACAACAAGGTTTCAAAGTGCTGGGCCTCAGGGGGAGGACTCAATACTCCAACAAAGTTTAAAGTCCAAAATAGTATAACTTTAAGGAAGAAAGTCATGCAATATAACAAGACCAGGGTTTAGTGCGCACTAACCTGAGAGTTAAGCACTTAACCTTAACAACACTGGAACTGGAATCCCAAAATAAGAGGAAATTCGGTGCAAGAAGCTCAGCAGAAGCAGAGTCATAACTCACGAAGAACACTCGAAGCATTGTAGACACCAGAATCAAGGACTCATCAGAAAAGCTTGGAAGACAAGAGTGCTGGAAATTCAGGGTGAATAAGGAGATGATCACAGGAAACTTGCTGGTGTACATCAGGAACAGGTTCGATGCCAAGCACTGATGCAGATTCAAGGAGTGTATTTATAAAGGAAGACAGCAGTTTTCTAGAACGGCACGTGCCCCACGTGGAGGCGTGGAATATTCTAGTGAACCTGAGAAGGGGTACATACACATGTTGCAAAACAGGGGAAACTGCCCTTTTACTACATATGGGTCACCCCTAAGGTATGCATTGGGTAGCCCTATGGGCAGAGTGTGGTGTAACTAAAAGACATGTGTCTTCCTTGTGTGGCATGTCCTAATAGTGACAAACCGCCTATTAGGTTTCTCACTGTTGGTAGGCCTGCTCCTCTCATAGGCAAGCATTGGGAATTCCCTTAAAGGAACATAAGTGGTAATTTCTGACCTATGATGAGTAGTGTGGACATGTTTGTTATGTTTGGAATAGTGGTAAGAAATCCTGCTTATTGGTGTAGGTGGATGTTTTATTACTATTGTGGAAATGACACTTTTAGAAAGTGGCCATTTTATTGTGCTTATGACTCTTGTGCTTTGCAGCCTGACTCCAATCCATGTCTGAGGTAGAGTGACAGCTGGGCTTTGTGCATACTTTCCAGACAGACATCACACAGGGAGGGTAGAGGTGCAATAGAATGGCATCTGCATACTGAGTGGTCTTCCTGGGCTGGGAGAGAGGGAAGCTGGGATCACTTACATTTGTATAGGCTGTGTCCTTCCTTCACTCAAACAGCTTGTTTATCCCTCCTGATGCCTGGAGTCAGGACTGGGGTTGAAGAGGCTGTTGTGCACTTCTGAAAGTCTTTTGAAGTGTCCCATAGATCAAAGACATTTTGAGTATAAGTACAGGGGCAGTAACCCCTTGTTTTTAGACACTCCGTGTGTCTTGTAACCAGATTTTGGTGGCTCTACATGCTGCACATTGCCAGAGACTGTTGTGCTGCCAGAAAGGACCACCATTGGGGCTACTAGCCTGGTGGACTGAGAGAAGGACTGCCCCTCTGTAAAGGTATCCTATTTGCTGGCCTGCCCACCTGCCCTATGCACCTCAGTTGTTCTTCAAGGGTGGATGGGTGGCCTTACCTCCCCCAATCCCTGTTTACTGTGGGAATCCTAGGTTCCTGAAGGGCCCCATCTCTATAGTTGGTATTTGTCTAGAGTTATGCCCTTCAATTTAGCTCTGGGAGAGTGCTACCAAGTTCCCCCGTTGTGGCCCCCAGCATGTGAAGAGCACTACTGTTCAGTTTCTCAGAGGCTGAAGGGCATGGACCCTTCCCCCCTACCTGCAGCACACAAGTAATAGTGAGCGCTCTAAATGCCACTATTTCTGTTTGGGGATCAGCGGTGAGGAAGGAGGAGGATGGCGTTGTCTGGCAGCAACTGGTGCAATCTGATTGGTGCTGCTGGGGCACAAGCAGGCATCAACTCACATGGTGAAGGTGCCGTGCGACGGGTGCTCTCTTCAGCTGTGTATTTACCCCTGCGTTACCCGGGGAGGTGCGGGAAGGACCTATGAGGCTTCCTCTAGTTAGGCAGCCCCTTGGGAAGCCCTGCAGGGCTCTGGTTGCACTACTTCTTGGATGAATGGCTGGAGGTCAGTCACTACACAGCTCAGACACGAGCAGCTGCCTTGGATGATTCAACATATGGGGAACCTAACAAGATCTCCTGCTCGTTCTGCTTGGAAATTACCATACTGACGGTGGCAAGCAACACAGGTACTCCCATGCCCTACAGTTTCCCTGAAATTACCGTAATCACTGTAGTAGGAATGCAGGTGTTCCTGTAACCTACGGTTGGTGCTCACCTTACTGCCGAACCTATCATATTATAGAGGTGCATGTGCACTGGATCGATGTGTTTAAAGTGGTATTTTGCAAATCAGATATTGCTGACGATATATGATAGCCATAGTTAATGATTTATGTACTACAGGGATGATTGGTAATCCATGTACTTTCATGCTGTCAGTGGTTACACTGCATTTCACGACCTGATGTATACTATATGTTGTTTTTTCTGCCAGGATAGAAAATATATTTTGGGACCTGCCTTGTATGCTTTGAGAGGGTGTGTTTTTATGACATGTGCAATATAGAAATGTTTCTTTTATTTTGTACTATGATGGTTTGACAATTGCGCAGTCAGCAAAGTAATAATTGGACTATGTTTTATATGTAATACAGTTTATTTTCATATAATCTAGTGTTGTGTCTCTTTTGTAGTGTATTTATTGCATCATTAGTGTGTATGTGTTGTGCAAACACTTTACACATCCCCTCTGGGGTAAGTCTGACTGCTCTGGCCAAGCTACCAAGGGGGTGAGCAGGGGTTATCTTGGGTGTGTAACTCCCTCGCCCCAACTAGAGCGGTGGGTTCTGCCTGGCTTAGGTGCATACCCTAGCCAACAAGAAACCCCATTTCTAACATAGGTATAAATGACAGAATGAGAAAATATTGCTGATGAATTAAAATACATAACAGCAAGTGCCAGCTACCATAATGAAAATAGTGTCTTCAACTAAGGTCCTGATTTAAGAAAAATGCGTCAAAACAATTACCGCCGGCTAACGTCATTCCTTAGCACCTTATTTAAAAAATGACACACCATGGCACTAAGGGAAAGTTAGCATAAAAAAATTACGCTAACCATCTGGGCACATCTGAAGTGTTGGCCTCTTATTGCCCAGGTTTTAAGGAAAATGATGGAGTGCAACGTAGTGCCACATTTGGCAGTATCACACCCCGTCACTTTCAATAAGGTTGGGTGCATCATTTTGAAGCGTTTATGGCGCAGGTCTGTGTTGGCCCCTGCATCAGCAAAATTTTTGATGCCGAGCACCAATGCACACAACCTTGCTCCATGGTGCAAGGATGGCTGCAATGCAGAGATGATGGATTTTGGGCAGGAAGGGACACCTTTGCACTTTCTATGTGTGCTGTAGGTGAAGGGCAATGACACAAGGAGGAAGGAAAGCATTGTGCCTTGTTGCAACATCCTAACGCCACCCTTAGGGTGGTGTTGTATATTGTCCCAGCCTCAGGTTTACATGTAGCCTTAAATCTGCGGCAACAATAATATGCAATGGATGTTGTTGTGGCACAGCCACACTGAATGCACGCACCTTCCAGGCAAAGGGCTGCAATTGTAGTTGCCATATTTTCAAGGTAGTGTTAAGTCACAATAAGTGCATAGCGCCACCGGAGCGTCACTAAAAGTGAGGCTCCGGTGGGGATGGGGCCTTTTGATTCTGGCACAATGGGGGTTATTCTAACTTTGGAGGAGGTGTTAATCCGTCCCAAAAGTGACGGAAAAGTGACGGATTTACCACCAGCCGTATTACGAGTCCATTATATCCTATGGAACTCGTAATACGGCTGGTGGTATATCCGTCACTTTACCGTCACTTTTGGGACGGATTAACACTCCTCCAAAGTTAGAATAACCCCCTATATGTCCCGATGCAACCGTTTTGCATGCATTCAGTATGTCCAATGTGGTTCCCCCTCCTGACATTTGTAAAATTCCAGATGGTCACCCCTGCAACTTGCTGTGCAGTTGTGGTAGGTCTTGGTAGTCTGAGCTGACTTGTGATTCCAGTGACCAGCTCCTCCGGGTGATGGCTGTCTCCATCTCCTACAGCTCATCCAGGTCCTCCTGGGGTGCGGGACGTCCACCTCAAGTTTGCAGTGCTGCTTTTCGGTTCCTGACCAGTTTCTCTTTAGTTCTGTACTTGCAATCATGCCGGCACTTCTTACAATCGGTGACAGACTTCTTCACCTCTCCGACGCTGTTGACTTCATCTACTGTTGCCTGACATATAGCCTCTCTCCTACCTTTTGCCAATTTGGAGGTGATGAACAGCTGGTGTTGGTGCTCCGTCACCTCTCTGACCATTATGTCATTCTCCTCCTCAATAAAGCAACACTATCACTTCCTCTTCTCCTTCTCCTGGGACTTTGCTGGTCCCTCCTCGCTTCTACTGGGCTCATTGGGATCTCTCTGGAGTCTCTCCTTGCCTGCATTGTCCATCTTGTCTCGCAGTTCTTTTTCTTGTTCTCCCGTGTTTTTTTTTTTTTAATGCTAATCCTTTTAAATATGGCAGTAACACATTTAACGTTAAAAAAAAATGCTGCAAAATGTTCTAATTCCACTTTTACAGCATTAGCTTCATTTTTCGTTCTGGTATTTCTTTCCATCATCCCTTCCTGCACATAAACAATCTACAATGGCAATTTGGCACTTCTATGTGTGCTGCAAAATGCAGCACACATGGAAGTACCAAAGTATCATTTTTGAATGATTGTTTATTTGCCGAAAGGGATACCTTTCTACACATAAAGGATCCCTCCCCTCAACGCAGACACCCTTGCACTATGATGCAAGGTTGCCTCATTGGGGCAGGCAGCTTGATTTAGTGCCAGCGCAGGGTTAACTGCAGGGCTGTGCCGTACTCTTGTGAATAAGACGCAGCCTTGCATTTGAAAACTAGTACAGTGTGGCAATGTTGAATTTGGCGCAGCACCGCACTGTGCCAGTTTCTTCTAGATCTGGCCCTGAGTATTACACATGGGCAGGTGGATCAGTGGCAGCAGTGAAGTGATTCCTGCACACAAACAATCATCCATGGTACTTTGTTTCTCCTACGTGTGCTGCAGAGTGCGGCACACATAGAAAAAGCAAAAGAACGAGGAGGAATAAAAGCATTCGTCTTTGTTTTGCCATACTAACACCACCCCGAGTGGTGTTCGTTTTAATACGCAGCCACAGATTTATGATTTCACGTAAATCTGGGGCAGAGTCAAAAACAATGGCTGTTGCAATGGAACACCCACTGAAACACCCATTGCACCCTCTTCTGATGCAGAAAACTGCATTGCAGGGGCCCATATTTACAAGGAGGTATAACGCCACAAAAAGTAGAGTTACACCTCCTTATAAATATGGAGCAGTGTAAAGCACCACTGGAGTGTCACTAAAAGTGACACTCCGGTAGCGCTAGGGCCTTTACAGTTTGGCCCTTAGTGTGCAACATGTCCTACGTTAGATGCGCAGGGTGGTCCAACAACAAATCACACACACCTCCATGCACCATTTGGAAATGGGCACAAAAGTGAATATGTACAACATATGGGGCATGTCTGTGATCATACTTTGTGCTGCTGTACAAGTAGCTTCCATTTCACCATGTAATAAGGATGACTGTGTTGTGGGAATGGTTGGTGTTGTTCACAAAGGGACACTGTTAGACCTTACAGCCTTAGGGTGTTCCCCCCTAACATTGTGCCTGCCTCCCTCCACTTTGTAAATGCTGTTTTTGCTGGTTTTTAGCCTCTGCACACTTAACCACTGCTAACCAGTGCTAAAGTGCATATGCTCTCTCCCTTTAAACATGGTAACATTGGATCATACCCCATTGGACTAATTAATTTACTTATAAGTCCCTAGCTGAGTGCACTATGTGTGCCCAGGGCCTGTAGATAAAATTGCTACTAGTGGGCCTGCCATTACAAGGCCTGTGTGTGTGCGGTTTCACTGCCAATTCGACATGGCATTTAAAAGTACTTACCAAGCATAAAACTCCCCTTTTTCTATATTTAAGACACCCCTAAGGTATGCCCTAGGTAACCCATAGGGCAGGGTGCTATGTAGGCTAACATTGGGGCTGCCCTCATACATTGTTTGAGTGGTGGCTGCTTACCTGAAAGGAGTAGGAAGGTCATATTTAGTATGGCCAGAATGGTGATATAAAATCCTGCTGACTGGTGAAGTTGGATTTAATATTACTATTTTAGAAATGCCACTTTTAGAAAGTGAGCATTTCTCTGCACTTAAATCTTTCTGTGCCTTACAATCCATGTCTGTCTGGGTTTAGTTGACAGCTCCTTGTGCATTCACTCAGACACACCCCAAACACCGGATACACAGCCTTACTTGCATACATCTGCATTTTAAATGGGTCTTCCTGGACTGGGAGGGTGGAGGGCCTGCTGTCACACAAAGGACTGCCACACCCCCTACTGGGAACCTAGCAGACAGAATTGAACTGAAAGGGGACCTGGTGCACTTCTAAGCCACTCTTTGAAGTCTCCCCCATTTCAAAGGCACATTTGGGTATATAAACAGGGCCTCTGCCCCTACCAAATCAGACACTTCCTGGAGAAGAAACCTGTAACCAGAACCTGCATCCTGCCAAGAAGAACTGCCTGGCTGCCCAAAGGACTCACCTGTCTGCTTTCTGTGAAGGACTGCTGCCTTGCTGTTGCCCTGCTGCCTTGCTGCTCTCTGGCTGGGGTGAAGAAGTGCTCTCCAAGTGCTGGGATAGAGCTTGCCCCCTGTTCCCTGAAGTCTCCAGACCAAAAAGACTTCATTTCTTCCAGAAGGACTCCTTGCGTGGTGAAAATCGACGCACAGCCTGCCAGAAACAACACACAGCCTGCACCGCAGTGAAAATGTCACCACACGGCGAACCGGAATGAAGCAGCCCGACTTCGCAACGAGAAGACTGACGCAGCGTCAGCTTAGTGACCGGAAATCCGACGCATGGCCCACCGCGTCAGAGCACAGCGACCCGGAGTGACGGGGCAACAATGGGGCATCCCGGCACCTCAGGGAACAGGGGCAGGGGGTGGTGGGGGTGGGAATTTACGACAGAGGTGGGGCTTAGATGAAGGTGGAGGGGGTTTGGGTTTGGCCTTGGAAGGTGGGGGAGTGTACTTAGACCGAGTCGAGGCAGATGAAACAGGCTCTGCACGGGGCTTCTTCCTCTCTGGGGAAGGGGCACAGGAATGGGAAGGGCAGACACGTGTGGACTGTGACGTGGAAGGAGTGGATAGGGCAAGGAGGTGTGCACGTTTATGGACGAGATGGGTTGGGCCAATGGGATGGAATATGTCAGCACGGGAGAGGAAGAGTTTCTTTGGTGCAATTGGGTTGGGCCTGGAGGAAGGCGTGGGAGTGGAGGTAGAGGGAGTGGTCGTAAGTGGTGTAGGTGTGTGTGATGCTGAGGTGTATTGGATGTGTGATGGGTGGGTGTTTTGGTACTTTTGAGTGTCTTGGAAGAAGGGGGAGGGGTGGACACAGTGGGACAAGACAGGCTGACAGTGTGAATGTATGCTGTGTAGTTGTCTGCAAGGCTGGTGAGTGTGCTGCATGTTTCAATTAAAGTAGTTGTGGTAAGTGCAGATGTGGTGTCTGGGGTGCATGTATGGATGTGTGCTATTGTGGTGACTGCAGGAATAGGCTCAGCAACAGTGAATGAAGGTCCAGTGCCTGGGGGTGTGGATGTAGAGGGGACAGAGAGGGAGGCAGAAGAGGTGGGCACACTGGGGGAACTGTATGTTGTTGTGTGTGCATGTGTATGTTGGCTGTGTGAATGCTTATGTTGGGAGGTGTGGTGCTTGTGTTTTGAAGTGTGCTTCATGTGTGTTGAGGTGTGTGCCTGCGTGTCAGAATGTGTGCCTTGGACGGGTGAATCGAGAGGGGTGCTGGAAGGGGTAGAGGAGGTTGGAGGGGGGACGGAATGACCAGGGACACAGGCTGCCATCCAAGAGGAGGCCAGAGCCTGAAAAGATCTCTGTAGGCCAGACACTGCACCATGAATTCCATCCAGATAGGCATTGGTCTGCTGCATCTCTGATGCTAGCCCCTGGATGGCATTGACAATGGTTTTCTGCCCTACAGAGATGATTCTTAAGAGGTCAATAGCCTTCTCCGTGAGGGCAGCAGGGCTGACTGGGGCAGGGGAAGAGGTGCCTGGGGCGAAGGAGACGCCCACCTTACTGGGTGAGCAGGCACTGTCAACTCGGTGGGGAGCAAATGGGAGGGTGTGATGGTATGGGGGTGGCTGAAGAGGACACAGTAGGTGTGAGCCCACTAGGGTCCGTCACTGCCAGGGAGCCCCCTTCGGAGGAGGTATCGGAGTCACTACCTCCAGTGGTAGTTGCCTCCCTGTCAGGACCCCAGTGACGTGTTGGTGCAATTTGGTGCGTTGGCGCAATTGCCTATATGTTACAGCCACCATTTCTGTGAAGCCACGCACCTTGTGCAGTAAAAGTCACCTGCCCAGACGATTGGGTCATTGGTGGTTTTATTGCCATCACCATTACCCATGAACATTAAAGTGAAACCTCACCACCCTCACCATTTAACCATGATCACCACTGTAGAAATAAAACCAGGAAGTCAGGGAGGACTTTATTTCCCAGCCTCCTCTGACGATAATTACTTTGGGTGTGGTCAGGCTATAAATACCTGCCCCACCCGTTTAACCGACGCTTCCTATTCTGAGCGTCTGCGGGGAGCTGATGTCTTCTGCGTTGCTGCCTGGATTTAATCGAGCCTGTCTTTTTTTGCGAGCGGCCGGCTCACGGCGGTGAGAAATTTCCTTTAGGGCATTTCTGCCCTCTCTGTGAACTCCGAATTCGGAGTCTATTTAGATAAGGAAACAGTCTGAGCATGTTGCTTAGCAACATAGTTTCTCTCGGCTGTTTTACCCTGCGTGACTCAAAGTAACCATTTTCTCAGTGACATTTTCTTTTGAAGTTGGCTACCTAATTGCTTATGCATATTTCGCTTAGAAAATTGTATTATTTTCTTACGTTGTGAATGCACTAATTCAAGCCACAGTGTTACTTGAGTTTACATGTTATTTCTTGGCACAAAGAAAGCAACATTGTGCTTTTGTTTTACAATTTCTTGTTGAGACTCGAGAAAGTTCATTCAGAGAAAAGATAACATTATAATTTTGCCCCGCATGAGTGGCATTAAAGAACACTAGTGTCATTTTATGTCTAATGATTTATAAGACAAAGTATTTTGTGGTATATATTGATCTACGGCTTTTTTTGATCTCTGGAGTAAGAGTTGTGCAGAATTTTATTCCAAAACATCTACATAGGAAGTTTGTTTCTTCTGGTAGCAATTGAAATTAGCGAGATCATTGAGAGGCAGTGATTTATTGTTGCATAACCATTTCATCCTCAAAAATACTTTATTTGATTGAATACAACAATCATAAAAGCAGATAATTCATATTAAAAACATCACTCAATATTTGAAATAATAAGAGAACACGAATAAGTCAGACCATACCTAAAAGGACCGTATAGCGGGATTACGTTGCAAGGAATTAACTAACTTCTCATAAAAACCACAGTTCAAAAACAGGACAGATAAAATCAATAAAAGAGTATGTTTTCAAACAAAAGCTATTATCGTTAATAAAATACATTTAAAATTTATACAAATAAGAAAAACCTATCTAGGTTAACTGATAATGTGGTCTAGCCTTCATCAATGCACATAAAAATAAAGCTATTCCATTGCAAATCATAATTGATGGTAGGGACAGGAGGTAATTGAAGGCTGGGCGACATTGTTTAAAATGCATTGATTTTAAAAATGGGATCACAAACGCTTTCCTTAAGTCTGCATAGAATTTACAGAAAAAGAGAATGTGTATTGTACTTTGGTCAGACACTGAGGCCTTCATCCTGACCTTGGCGGGCGGCGGAGGCCGCTCGTCAAAGTCCCGCCATCAGGTTACCGTTCCACGGTCGAAAGACCGCGGCGGTAATTCTGACATTCCCGCTGGGCTGGCGGGCGGCCGCCTTCAGGCCGCCCGCCAGCCCAGCGGGAAAGAGGCTTCCACGATGAAGCCGGCTCGGAATCGAGCCGGCGGAGTGGAAGCTGTGCGACGGGTGCAGTTGCACCCGTCGCGTATTTCACTGTCTGCGCAGCAGACAGTGAAATACATTTAGGGGCCCTCTTACGGGGGCCCCTGCAGTGCCCATGCCAGTGGCATGGGCACTGAAGGGGCCCCCAGGGGCCCCGCGACCCCCCCTACCGCCATCCGGTTCCCGGCGGGCGGACCGCCGGGAACTGGATGGCGGTAGGGGGGGTCGGAATCCCCTCGGCGGCGCAGCAAGCTGCGCCGCCTTGGAGGATTCCAACGGGCAGCGGAAAACCGGCGAGAGACCGCCGGTTTTCCTGCACTGACCGCGGCCAAAGCGCCGCGGTCAGAATGCCCTGCGGGGCACCGCCGGTCTGTCGGCGGTGCTCCCGCCGACCCTGGCCCCGGCGGTCTAAGACCGCCGGGGTTAGAATCACCCCCTGAGTCACAAGGACATTTTACCAAGACTGGGGTCCAATCATTAGTACTCGGAAAACTAACAAGACGATGGAAAATCTCTAATCTTAGGCGCGTAAGGACGAACCGATGCCTTGGATTCAGTACATTACTCAAATATGGTTCCATGCCATCTGTTTGTTGCAACATGAAATTCCTCATTATGCTGGGTTTCTTTACCTCAGTGGCCCATCTAAAATCGGGCAGGTGAGTAAGACAGATATTTTTCAGTTCCTTCCTGAAAATTGTTTCCAGTTTTGCCAGGGTGGAATATAACTCAGGATAGCCCAGCTCTATGAAAAAATTCTTTATATAATTTAGCCATGGAAGTTTCAGCAGATAAGATAATGCCAATGCATCTTCTATGATGGCCCTGTTCAGCCTAGCGGAATCAGAAGTCCATACTTGATGCCATACTAGGATTGGTTGAATACGAATTAAATCTGTAAGGTATGATGCCCCCAATTCCATATGGCACACCAGTGTAGGGGTAGATTTTGGAGCACTTAAAATAAACTTTAAAAAATCATTTTCAACTAGCTGTAGGATGTTGCAGTTCCTATATCCCTGAGTCCTGCCCCGTACATTGCAACAGAAACACATTTTGCATTGTACAATATCATCATATCCTTGGGGGTCGCTCTACCAACCTTTTTCGAAAAGGTTTTTACAGCCATGATAGTTTTAGTAAATGACAGCTTCCTCGATTTTATGGCTTGTGACTATGTCCCTTCATTATCAAACGTAATGCCTAGGTATGAGAAGGTTCCTGCGTCATCTAGTTTCGTACCTTTTAGAATGATCTGGGGTTTCTTTATAGAATTTCTACCACGTCATCGAGAAGGTTTTAGAATGGTTAATTCTGAGACCTAAGGCTTCCATATACTTATCAAAGGTTGTAAGTAGCCTCTGCAATGCTACTGGGGTGCGGGCCATCAGAACGGCATCATCCGCGTACAGGAGTGCTGGGATCTTTCGAGAACCAACTTGTGGGAGGTCACTGCAAGCATCAGATGATACCCCCTCTAGTTTGTTAATATATAAAGCAAATAGTAGTGGTGCTAGTGCACAGCCTTGCCGTACCCCCGTTCAATAGCAAAGGCTGAAGTGCATTCACCCTGAAGCCCATAACGCACCTTGGCTTTAGCTCTGGCGTGTAGTTCCCTAATAAATTGAACAATAGTTGAGTCTACCCCCATGTCCAATAAGATAGGCCATAGTTTGCTATGGACCACGCAGTCAAATGCTGAAGTCAGGTCGACAAACACTAGGTATAAGGCTCCCTCCTTAGCCCTCATATATTTACAGAGTATAATATCTAAGTTCAGAGCCTGCTCCGTAGTCCCTATCCCAGCTCTAAAGCCATATTGCATAACCATTTACTGTAAGTTATGCATTAACCTTTTCCTTTTCAGACCTCCCTCCTGGCTGTTCCTTCCTGATTACCCCTTCCCCCGCCGGGCCCCTCTAAAGTTCAGCATAACGGCATCTGACTTTGGTGTTGCCTGGAAGTGGGACCCTTATCAGCATTGTGCAGATCCCAAGAACTTGGACCCTCTGACACTCCCCTTGGTACTCCCCTCACCCTCGAACCCACTGGTCCCCTTGGCGTCGGAAGACTCTGCCTCCAAGGATCCGTGGGCCGCTGCATCCCTACTCACCGGTGCCTCAGCTCCCTCGCCAGATTATGCTGATGTACACAGACAACACAAGAGAACAGGGATGGGGAGACAAAAAAGCAGAGACACTTGTAAATAGCTGAATTGAGTTAATATAGTGGTTCACACATACACCCACTCAGAAGACCCGCCTACAGGCAGCACCTACCCCTATACCCATGGCTATGCCCCTGACTAGTGCCCAGAACCCTGCTCTACAGCCATTCCCCAATAACTTAAGGACCCAACATGTAGTAGACCTGACAAAAACATCCATATTCCCCACGGGGCGCAAAATGTAGATGGACATCAGTCAGGGTCCCTGCAACTAAGCAGCATAAGTCTGAATGCACACACACACGTCCATCAAGGGAAAAATAAATGGGATGAGTACTCACCCCCTTGTGACTGCTGTGCAGCCTTCAAGCGCCCATCCGGGTCTGGGTACGCCACCGCCAGGATGCGTTGCATTAGGGTGGTCAGTGCCCGATGGGCACCCCTTCCCCGTTGGGAGGACTTCCCCAGCTGGGCCTCGCAGATTTTTCACGTCCAGCGCCGGAGGCCCTCCCACCTCTTCCTGCAGTGGATGCTCTGCCTGTTGTAGACCCCCAGGGTCCACACTTCCTTGGCGATGGCATGCCAAGGTGCCCTCTTCTGGTGGGCGCTTCCCTAAAAGGGGCACACATAAATGTGACACAGAGGTCAGGCACTGGCCAATCATATACAGCTGGCTACATGTCAACAATGGGACGGACAGTACAAACCCACGAACAGCACATACATTCGCAGCATGTCTGGTACCCTGGCCCACCCAGTGTCAGATCTGCACACATGTATGCAGTTAACACCAATCATAACACACATCCATGGCCCCCAATCCTCCCACTCACCTGTACCTCTGGCCGTCTGTAGAGGTTAGTGTACCGGGGCAGGACCCCGTCCACGAGCCTCTCCAATTCCTCTTGGGTGAAGACCGGGGACCTTTCCCCTGCAACACGTGCCGCTTCCATGACCAGAGGTAGGACACAGCAGTACACTCAGTGGAGTACCTGTTTGCACAAGATCAGGGAGTCAAGTGAAGTTGGGGTGCCGACTTTGCGTACTCACAGCGGCGGTGTACACCGTCAACGCCGGCAGAGATCATGATACACTAGGATTCCCCATTGACATCCATGTTAACCAATGAATTGGCGCACAGCGGTAAACACGGCCTTATGCTGGTACGTCAACCGCTAGCGATATGAGGTCACTTCCACAACGACAGTAATGGATTACATGGGGCAGACATTTTGGCAAACACTACACATTTTTAAAACTCACATCTGCACAATGCAGGCTCATTGTTCCCCAAACACCCATAGGCATGTGGCAATTAACATTACTGCACCTGACAAGCCCTGATCTATCAATGTGGTCAAGTTGCTGTTATGTCATACACACTATGCATTTGTGTCGACGACAATCATGCCAGCAGTGCTCAATGACTGACAATGTGTGCCGATATATGTGTGTTCCTCACACATGTTTTCAACTCCTCCTAGGTACAGACCCTTGTGGCGAGGAAGGGCCCCAACAGTGTATAGTCCACTTGTGGATTTCCGAACCATGGCGGAGCGTCACATCATTATCAATTAGAGACTCACCCGTGCAACTATTCTTGAACTTTGTGCATTCCTGGATCCTGCAGTGACTCTGGCAAATCGTAATCAGCATGCCATCCCTACTGATGTGCAGGTGCTTTCTGCACTCCATTTCCTGGCCACAGGCTCATTTCAAGTGACAGTGGGCATGGATGCAGGTTTTTCACAGCCAATGTTTAGCATTATACTGACATGATTCCTGAATGCATTTGTACGACACCTGCAGTCCTATGTGAGGTTGCCCCAAAGTGCCGCCCTCCCTGCCATCAAGTCGGACTTCTATGCCTTTGCCAACATACCCACGTGATAGGTGCCAACGATGGCACCCACATAGCTACCATCCCCCCAAGAGTCAGTGAACAGGTGTACAGAAACAGTACGAACTTTCATGCCATGAACATTCAATTTGTGTGTACTGCAGACCAGTACATCACACATGTGAATGCCATGTTCCTTGGTTCAGTCCATGATTCATTTATGCTGAGGAACAGTAGTGTGCCACACAAGATGGAACAACTACAAGAGGACAGAGGGTGGATCATAGGTAGATGTTTCTGTCACTTATTGCCACCTAGCACACAGCCTGGCTGTCTGCCTTCGAGGCTTGTCATTTGAAGTTGTGTTGTGCACCTTTTTCTAGGTGATTCTGGCTATCCCAACTTACGCTGGCTCCTGACACCAGTGAGGAATTCTGGAACAGATGCATAGAGGAATTACAAATAGGCCCATAGACGTACTAGGAGGCTGATAGAGCGTGCAATAGGTCTCCTGAAGGCTCAATTTCGTTGTCTACATATCTCTGGCCGTTCCATGGCCTATGGGCCTGAAAAGATGTGTAGAATAGTGGTGGTCTGCTGAATGCTGCACAACGTTGCGGTGAGAAATTCTATCCCCCTCTTGGAGGAGGAGGGTGCTGTATATACAGACCAGCTTCCTCAGAGAGGGGATGAGAGTGATGGTGATGATGAGGAAGGGGAAGGTGTAAATCCCAGGACCCAACTGATACAACTCTATTTCCAGTAACTATGTGGGACAATTGGCTGAGATTGGTGTCTGTGCATCATACTGTCAGTGTGCCTTGTCATCTGGTGGTGGGGGTTGGATCAATACTAATTGCCACAGTGACCAGGTCTGCATAGGACAGATTACAATTAAGTCCATTATTTCAAAACATATTCAGGCACAACAACATGTAATGCGTGTGGTGCTTTTTTTATGCTACTCAGGTACAAATAAAGGAGTTATCAACCAGTTGCATCCATAATTCACTTTGTTCACACTTGATGACAAGGGACATTGTAACAGGTGAAAAATGTGTTTTATTTAGTGCAGGGACAAAATCGTGCAGATTACAGTGATGGGAATGGGTCAATGGTGTTTATCCAAAATGGCAACATGGTGGCAGTATTGTTGGCAGTTTTGGTAGGTCCATCCATGCTTACATGAGTTTTCATTATTTGTAGCACAGTTTGGTGGTTGATTGAGTGGGACACTTAGTAGATAGTTTTTAGCAGAGTCACTTCTTAGATGGGTTCTTGGCAGGTGTTCCTGTCCCATCTCTTGGCCTGAGGGCCCGTTTGGGCACCTGTTGTTGGTCTGTAAGGGTTGAGATGGATGTCCCCTGTTTTTCCTCAGAGGGTAGTACATGTGAGGTTGATGCTGGTGCTCTTGTTGTCTGGTCTGTATCCTGTGCTGTAGTGGGGGCTTCCTGTTCTGTGTGGGCCTCAGGCTGTGTTTGGACATCTGCAGCAGCGCACCTGCTATGCTGGTCATTGTGGCATTGTGCAGTTTCCACTGCTGCATGGCCTCTTGGTGGTGTGCCTGCTGCATCCTCTGACTCTGCTCCAGGGTGGATACTATCTGGGCCAATCTGTCCTGGGTATGGTGGTAGGCTCCCAGGACCTTTGAAATCACGTCCTGGGCTGCAGCATCCATCCTGTGGCCTCCCCCCTGGGCCACTGATGCCCTACCACTGGGCCTAGCCCCCTGTGCCTGTGTCCCCTGTACAGGTCTTGCGGTACCACTTGTACTGGGGCCATCGTCTTCCTGCCTGTTGGTAGGGGGCGACTGTAGCCTCTGTACTTGTTTTCCACCAATCTGTGGCCTGGATACACAGGTGTGGGGATGTTGCCCTGGGCTGATGTTATTGGCTGGGTGGTAGGGGTGTCAGTGGTATCCTGGGTGTAGCTGCTGGATGGTGACAGTCCAGGACTGTGTGAGGTGTCTCTGTCTCCCTGTGGGGCACTGGCACTCCTTGTCCTCTCCGTCAGGGTGGCATGGGTGGTGGAAATGGACATGTCTGTTATATTAGCATGGTCGGATGGGGTGCAGAGGCCTGGGCGTGTTTGTGCAACTAACACACTGTGGGGCAATGCAGGGTGCTTTGGTGAGGTTGGCATTGCTTTTAGCTTAGGATGTGGAGGTGCATTGTGGGTGTTATAGGCCATTGTGATTCCTTGCAGAGGTAGGTGGGTGTGCACCGGGGGAGGGATGTGGGCCTGTTAGTGGGTTTGTGGGTATGCAGGGGGAGTGGATTCAGTGCCTGTGGGCTGGGAGGGGTAGTGGTCCTGGTGGGTGTTGGAGGGGTGGGGTGGTGCATGCATTCCAGGTGTGATGGATATGGGGTAATTGCAGATGACTTACCCAAGTCCATTCCTCCAGTGAGTCCAGTGAGGCCCTCAGGGTGCAGGATGGCCAGTACCTTTTACTCCCAGTCAGTGTAGTCAGGTGGTGTTGGTGGAGGTCCTCCCCCAGTCTTCTGGACTGCAATGTGGTGCTGAGATGCCATGGCCCTGACCTTCCCCCGCAGGTCATTCCATCTGTTCCGGATGTCATCCCTGGTGCGTGGATGGTGTCCCACTGCATTGACCCTGTTGACAACGGTCTGCCATAGCTCCATCTTCCTGGTGATGGGTGTGTGCTGCACCTGAGCCCCGAATAGTTGTTGCTCGACCTTCAGAAGCTCGTCCACCATGGTCCTTAGCTCCCTTTCTGTGAAGTGTGGGTGTTTTGGGGGTGCCATGGTGAGTGTCGTGAATGGTGTCTGGTGTGGATCTAGGTGAGGGTGCTCTTGTGTGGTTGGGTGTGAGTATCGTGGATTGTGGCATTCGGTGTCTGCTTCTGGTGTTCTCTGTTTTCGTTAGCCTACTTTTGTTGCAAAGGATTATGGGGTGTGTCTGTGAGTGTTTTATAGTGTTGTGGATGTGTGTCAGGTGTGTGGGTTTCTAACTTATCCAATGTGTGCACTTCTTACTGTTGGGTCCACTTGCTGCCTGTGGCGGTCTGCTCCACCAATGGTCGTTCGGCTTCCACTGACCGCCAAGGTGATTTGTGCATCATTATTTGGAGGGCGGAGTGTTGGTGTGCTCGGCGGTGGCGGGGTGGGAGGTCCAGCATTTCTGCCGACAGAGTCCTGGCGGAGACTGGTGGACCGGTGATTTTTGTTGGAATCAGATTTTGCATCATTATATGGCGGGTTTCTGCTCACCGCCAATGGCGGTCTTCTGTTCACTGTCGCCATGGCGGTCGGCAGTGTTTATCGCCGTGTTCATAATGAGGGCCTTTGTTAGCTTTAAAAAGACTTAAGACTTATGACTTTTCAATTATATCTCTACATTTACTAATTGCATCTTTGATCGTTTATATATACATATATATTTTTCTAAACACTGTGTGGTGTATGTTTGTGGTGCTATATGGTGTTATTGAATGATTTATTGCACAAATACTGTAGACATTACCTTCTAAGTTAAGCCTGACTGCTCAGTGCCAAGCTACCAGAGGGTGGGCACAGGATAATTTGGACTGTGTGTGACTTACCCTGACTAGAGGGTCCTTGCTTGAACAGGGGGTAACCTGGCTGCCAACCAAAGACTCAATTTCTAACAGACTCCTTCATGCGTAATAACAGGCACAAGTGGCATCAATGTTGAACTACTGACCCAATGTCACCAGCCTGTAATGCAACCGTACCCTCATACAAACAGTTGCCAATGTGGATCCAAGTTGCCCATTCCCCTTGTGCCACATTAACAAAGTCACAAAATGCATGCATTGAGAGCCACATTGTACATTCTTACACCATGATATTCCTGTGGCAAATATGCTGTATGCAAGGAAATGTTCCTTATGCAACTAATGGGGCTGACAATCCATAAAGACTGCCTGGTAAAGGCAGATTACAAAGTGACACAAGCATTGTAAGCAATGGACCTCCCTCTGCTTTGCTGCACTAGTGCAATCCATCCTGGTGCCAGTGCAATCAAGCACCAAAATAGTGACAATACTCAGTAGACTGCTGTGGGAATGTCCACCTTGGTGAACACATATGTAAGTGATGGCTCGGGGAAGGGGTCTGCAAGGAATATGGTGGTATGGGATCAATGCACCAAATACCTTGAAAGGTTGCCCTATGTGTGATGCACAATGCAACACATAATAAACAACTACAACCTGGAGTCTGTAACATGTCACTGATCCACCAGTAGCAAGTAAATAAGGAGCAGTTCCTCCTTGTTGCAGTGATGCCTTATGTGCTCCCACAAATGGCAGTCCCCAGGACCTTTGATTCCACATCTCTATCCCCTGATGTGAGTGTGGCCCCTTAACTTCAACAACAGCCCCCAAGGCACAGGAGGCACCACACACATCAGAGGATGAAGATGTGGAAGGAACAACATTCACATGTAAAACCACAGGGTAGCACCAGTCTATGCCACATGGACAGTAGCTCCTTAGTTCAGTGCTTAAGATCATGCCAGTGTTGTCACAACTGGCAATGTGCCCTCTTCATTCAACCACTGTTGACTTATCTTCATTGGACTGTCATTGTCTCTATTCCTACCTATTGTCAATTTGGACACCTCCTCATTAATGCACACTTCTCCACATGTCACTTACCCATGGACTCTGAATGTACATCAAACGGCTCAGGATCTCTCATGAGGTCAGTGAAATTGACATTGTACTGCTTTGGAAACTAAACTTGCACATGGAAATAAATCACCATAATCACATGTATCATGCACTTCTTTCAGTGTTTAATCAACTCATATAAATGTCTGCATTGTGTGAAGCAATGTCAATGAGAACAGAACCAAATGACATGTGTGGCTTACTGTCAGATACAAAGGCACACCCTAGGACCCAAACATGATAAAGGTAATGAATGGTATTGTGACTACAAACAACTTACTGAGCCTCCCAAGCACGTATTGAACATGTATCAAGGCAAGATGACAAATGGCATGAATGGTTCAGAACTCAAGTGTCAGGAAATTTCCCAGACGAATAGACCAATTCAACAAATATGTGAGGAACTAAAGAGCATATTTAAGACTGTGATAGGCAGCTGTCAGTGTGCCTGCATCCATAGCCCAAATAAGGTGGAGTATAATGTGCAAAACCTTTCTAAAGTGATTGTGATAGACCTTAGCAATGACAATTGATGTTACATCATTACCTGTCAAAGATATTGTATCTATACACAATCTGAGTGTCAGGAACTGCGCTGAAAACCATCTTGAGAAGCTGATGTCATAGTGCTGCCAATCAGACAGCTCCTTGTTCATTAGGGATACACATAGCCATACATGTAAATCAATACTGAATGAATACCCTAAGGCATTTTCCTAACTTGCCCAGTTCAGACATGAAAAGACCCAGACAGTCAATCATCATGGACACCTAATTGTCAAAAAGTAACAGGATTTATTGGACCTAAAAACACAACCTTTTGCAATCCTACCCTTCTCAATAATCTACACTAAGCTAACCTATCTTAATTTAACCCTACAGCTATCTATCCTATTCTAAAATCTTATACACATAATGCCTCTCAATCAACATTGTCCCCCCTCCACTTCTGAACCAATAGACACGTAGGACAACATGAACTAAAGCTACACATATACTAACTAATCCTATATTCTAAACAAATATATTTTTGTGTGTTTTTTTGGTATTTTAATTTTTTGTACATATACCCCTAAACATAACTCCCTACCCAACTACCCCTCAAACAAAACCAATGCTTAAATCCCACCCTCAAACTACACTAACTATATCCTACAACTAACCTACCTTATCCTACCTAACCTATGTCTAACCCCTTAAAACCCACTAAAACGTTAAATAATGCACCCTGGGGAAGGGAAGGTCCAGGGAAGTGGTGAGTATCCACACCTATAGCTTCTTCAGCTTCCTCTTGATATATTTTAGTATTTTGTCATTTCTGACATTGTCTGCCTCAAGTATGGCCAACCTAGCCTTGACCTTGCCCAGGTCTTTATGCCTTTGTGCCTCAAAGCTGGACCCAGTGGCCGATGGTGGTGGCTGTTGTGGTGCTGGTGCCATCAAATGTGCTGCAGATGTTGATGCTGCCAGACCTGATGGAGCAACCACGGACTTGGTGCAGAGGACATTCCTTTAGTTGAGGTAGCTGCAGGCTGTTGAGCTGGTCCACTATTAGGAAAGGCCTTCCATGAGTCTGACGACTTTTCAGTGCAGTACCTCCTTGTCATTTTCTTGTAACCAGCTTGGACCTTGCAAATGTGCCAGAAACGTTCAACACTTTTGGTGAATTTCTGTTTCTGGGCTGGAGTCATAGTAGCAGCTAAAACATGAGGAGCACATGTCACTAGTAACTGTGTTGGGTAGAGGAAGATTAAGCATGCATTGTAAACAGCGTTTTCTGATGACACGTTGTCAACCAGTCAGCCAACAATAAAGGCAAGACCCAAGTCCATACAAATCTGACTAGCGAGGAACTCCAGTATTTTGCACATGTCACGGGGATAATGGCTCTCCAAAGTTGCACACTAGGGCCTAGATGTGAGAGGGTCTAGGACCTCCTTGCACCACATTAGTGTCATAAGCAATATGACAGTAATAAGGCACAACAATGCCAAATGGTCACCAGAATATCAACAAAGTAGTGCAAACATGTATTGTGCCACTTTGTCACCCCTCACCCCACATTAGGCCTGTGCCAGGAATGATGTATGCAATGGTTGCTTTACACCCTGTAGAGTGGCTGCTAAAATGGCGCACTGCAATCTAAGAGATTCAGCTGCCTCATTTTGCTTTTCCTACTTTTAATGCCAGCTCAGAGCTGGAATTAAAAGGGGGCACACCATTGGTCACAATGGGCCCCTATGTACAGTCCAGGGTTAGCATTAGATTTTCTTGGACTAACTATGAATAGTACATCATTTGCATCAAGATGGTAACCACATTTGGCACATATACAGCACACACATGGTGGCAGATTGGGGGGAGCTAAGGACCGCAAGAGAAGTGGCGCAGCACTGGATGCAGCACTTATTTACTTGTATCTTCCCCTATTTGTGCACAAACTTGATACACCTCCTTTCTACCAGGTACACACTTACAATGCACATGCCATACACATGTGATGTGATCATGCTTGCCCACAACTATCATGATGGCTAAAACCTGTAGTTTCATCTGCACACATCTTATTTGTTACAATCCATGGACTTGTCCCACATCCATCTGGAGAAAAGCAAAAATCTCAATGTGTACTCAAATGAATGTTGTCCTTCTCAAAATAGCTCATTGCAAGCCAGGTGCCTCACTTAATTATTGATTAGCAGTGAAGCACCGGTGGTGCAAGTGTCTCCTTGCAAATGGCCCTTGCAGAGCTCTACCCAGGTGCATATATTGTACAATGTCCTGACTGAATTTGTGCAACATGTGGCACACAGTTCAGGAACAGGTGCTGTGGAAACATATGTTTGCAACATCCATGCATTACAGAAAGCCAGAACCTCTGACACATGTCGTGAATGACATCAGTGTGTTTGTGGCTATAAAAAACTTTCCAGAAATCCGCTAATCCAGGCACCTGTGCAACATTTAATTTATTCCACATCCTCAGCATACCATAAGACATGAGACCCAAAGATACATGATGATGTCTAAATTGACACACATGCCATTAGTACATGGCTTAATACACATCAAACCCTCTCACACACAACACTGTCTGTACACATGTGACATACAAGGTGACAGTTACTGGTTGCACTGGGGTCTCCGAGAGTGGAAACCTCACCTATTGTGTAGTGTGGAGGTCTACCTGCAAGACATGACAGGAAGACATAGCTTTATGATTTGTGAACAAAGATTAGAATGGACAACTGTTACATATTGCACTTGTTCAGCTAAGTGACCTAGTCAACTTAGTGTTAGGAATGACCCACTGCCATCTACAACATGTCAGTCAGACAGACAGAGGTAGTACCCAAAACGTATATAGCAATGTGAATCAGCCATACATACTTGTCTCTGATTCATACGTCACACTTACTGGAGAACAGGGCACTGTTACTTATGCAAAGCTTAGGGGCAGATAATAGGGAAGTGTTGTTGTGCCTAGTGGAGTGCCACTTTCTTGGTACCGCTTAGCAACCCCCTACCACCACCACCATGCATGTGCAGTATCTGAGATACAGTGCACCATGGTGCCGAGTAGGAGGCAATGCCATCATAATTGTTGAAGCTTTTTATGTACAGTTCAGGGTGAATGCCAAGAGTTTTGCCCAACCCTGAACAGTACATTGGGGTCCATCATAATTAATGGTGTGCTCCCTTTTAATGTCTAGTCTGAGCAGGCATAGAAAATGCCAGAATGATTTACACAAAGAGTTCTCTCTGTTTTCTTTGTGCCTTTCATTTTTTGTCCCCCCCTAATGGGGCAATGGCCCCCTTGTATACATCATGTATGGTGTAGGCATACTGTTGCCCATAGACTCCCAAAGTGGCACAATGCATGCATTGTGCAACTTTATCACCCTTTCCGCTACATTATGCCTGTGCCAGCCATTATGTATGCAAAATGAGCGCTTGCCCGTTAGGGGGCTGAAGAAATGGCACATTGAAACCTAAAGGAACATTTTACTTTATATTGTTCTGCACTGGGTGCAGCGCGACTTTCCTTAATTCTGCCCCTTTACATCCTCAACTTTCTCATGACATGCTAATGTTATCCTTATGCCCTACTGTCATGCACATGCAAAGGAGGATGGTGCAATGTTACAGGTTTACTTACCAACAGTTCCTCCAACCCGAACCACCAGCTGATCCAGGAGATCACCTTCCCTGGCAATGAGGTCTGCCCACTGTTGCTTGATCTGGTGGTCTGTGCACTCCACCTTGAAGATCCTGGGCAGCTGGAACAGAACCTTCCCCAAGCACAGCTTCCTGGCCACCCAAGGGTAGCCCATTATTACACGGCCACCCATTTTCAACATATTGGAGAGCTAGTGGCACACTAACCAAATGAACCCCCCCCCATCAGTTCATCTGGACTCATGAGCTATGCCCTTCTCTTGCCAAACATCCTGCTGTCTCCTTCCACAGCAACTAATGATCCAAAAAAAACAAAAGAATATTATTACCCCAACAATCTACACTACCCAAAGACTAACACCTGACAATACAAATGAAATGACAGGACAATAACACTACACAAAACTTACAAATACAACAAAATGGACTGAACAGCAACACAACACAGCACAAAACTCTCAGCAAAACCACTCCTCAACCAGCACCAGCTCCACACAACCTCTCTCAACCACAGACAGAATAGACTGCAAAGTAAAAGTGAAAGTAAATTCACTTTACCATGTGTGCAGCAAGGAAGTCCTGTTACATCACTTCCTGGGTTTATGTGTCACATTTTCTGATATGTGTCGTTTTTTTTGACGCATGACAGCATTGATTGAATTTCTTCCATGAAGGATGAAGAGGCCTGTCAACTTGCAATTGATGTGCAGAGGTCAGGCACCATTTTTTGAATTTGCGATGTTTGTAGGACAATGGTATGCATCAAACCTTTTGACGCATATCAAGCATTGGGTGGATTTTTAAGGGAAGGCTGAGACAGCAAAACAGTTCAGACGTGCATGGTGCCAGGCATCATTTTAGTGATTTGTGCTGTGTGGAGATGTACCATATGCATCAAAAGTTTGGACGCATGACATCCATGAGTGGATTTTGGTGGAAAAGCTGACAATGCACCCACATTCACATTCCTTGTTACAGGGGCTATGCATCTATGTAGTTCATATGGTACGGCTACATGTGTGTGCATGTGCATTTAATTGTGTACCGGTGATATAGGAATGTGTTACCATATGTACCTATGGGGAAACAACCTTAACAACTACGTTTGAATTACTACTTGCTTTAACAACGAATCTTGAAGAACTACTGGGTCTTAACAACGAAGTTTTGAACAACTACTGGTTTAACAACGATTTTACCTTAACAACTAATGCCAGAACAACGAATTTTAAGGTAAGTGAATTATTTTTTGATGAATTTTAAGGTGAGTTTTGTGTTTTGTTTTTTATTTGTTTAGGGTTTAATTATTATATGTTTAGTTTTTTAAAGTATATTGTGTGGATTAAGTAATGGATTCTATGGGTTGTGGGTGTTATGGGTAGGGTATTGTATTAATACTCAGGTATTATGTTAAGTACTTTTGTATTTTTTATGTGTTGTAATTTATGTTGCGGGTTTAGGGGTGGGATATATGGGATGTAGGGGTTATGGGTGGGGAAGTGTATTAATACTCAGGTATTAATTTAAGTACTTGTGTTTTTTTATATGTTGTAATTTATGTTGTTGGTTTAGGGGCGGGATATATGGGATGTAGGGGTTATGGGTGGGGAAGTGTTTTAATACTCGGGTATTAATTTAAGTACTTGTGTTTTTTTATATGTTGTAATTTAAGTTGTTGGTTTAGGGGCGGGATATATGGGATGTAGGGGTTATGGGTGGGGAAGTGTATTAATACTCAGGTATTATTTTAAGTAATTGTGTTTTTTATATGTTGTAATTTATGTTGTAGGTTTAGGGGCGGGATATGTGGGATGTAGGGGTTATGGGTGGGGAAGTGTATTCATACTCAGGTATTAATTTATGTACTTGTGTTTTTTATATGTTGTAATTTATGTTATTGGTTTAGGGGCAGGATATATGGGATGTAGGGGTTATGGGTGGGGAAGTGTATTAATACTCAGGTATTATTTTAAGTAATTGTGTGTTTTTATATGTTGTAATTTATGTTGTAGGTTTAGGGGCGGGATATATGGGATGTAGGGGTTATGGGTGGGGAAGTGTATTAATACTCAGGTATTAATTTTAGAACTTGTGTTTTTTTATATGGTGTGATTTATGTTGTGGGTTTAGGGGCGGGATATGTGGGATGTAGGGGTTATGGGTGGGGAAGTGTATTAATACTCAGGTATTAATTTAAGTACTTGTGTTTTTTTGTATGTTGTAATTTATGTTATTGGTTTAGGGGCGGGATATATGGGATGTAGGGGTTATGGGTGGGGAAGTGTGTTAATACTCAGGTATTATTTTAAGTAATTGTGTTTTTTTATATGTTGTAATTTATGTTGTAGGTTTAGGGGCGGGATATATGGGATGTAGGGGTTATGGGTGGGGAAGTGTATTAATACTCAGGTATTAATTTTAGAACTTGTGTTTTTTTATATGGTGTGATTTATGTTGTGGGTTTAGGGGCGGGATATGTGGGATGTAGGGGTTATGGGTGGGGAAGTATATTCATACTCAGGTATTAATTTGTGTACTTGTGTTTTTTTATATGTTGTAATTTATGTTGTGGGTTTAGGGGTGGGATAGATGGGATGTTGGGGTTATGGGTGGGGAAGTGTATTAATACTCAGGTATTAATTTCAGTACTTGTGTTTTTTTATATGTTGTAATTTATGTTGTGGGTTTAGGGGCGGGATATGTGGGATGTAGGGGTTATGGGTGGGCAAGTGTATTAATACTCAGGTATTAATTTAAGTACTTGTGTTTTTTTATTGTTTGTAATTTATGTTGTGGGTTTAGGGGCGGGATATATGGGATGTTGGGGTTATGGGTGGGGAAGTGTATTAATACTCAGGTATTAATTTAAGTACTTGTATTTTTTTTATATTGTAGTTTATGTTGTGGTTTTAGCTGCGGGATATATAGGATGTAGGGCTTATGGGTGGTACAGTGTATTAGTAATTGGGTGTTAATTTACATAGTTGGGTATTTTTTGTTTTGTTTTGTGAAATTGGTGTGGGGTAGTATATTCATATTTGAGTATTTTATTAGGACTTTAAGTATTTTTTTATATTTTATTAAGGGTATATTGTGGATTAATTTTTGGAATGTATGGGTTGTGGTTGTTATGGGTGGGGAAGTGTGTTAATACTTGGGTATTAATTTAAGTAATTGTATTTTATTAAATTTTGCAATTTATGTTGTGGGTTTTGGTGTGGGATATATGGGATGTAGGGGTTATGGGTGGGGAAGTGTATTAATAATTGGGTATTAATTTAAGTTATTGTATTTTATTAACATTTTTAATTTATGTTGTGGGTTTAGGGGTGGGACATATGGGATCTAGGAGTTATGGGTGGGAAGTATATTAGTAGTCTGGTATTATTTATTGTATTTGATTTTTTTATTTTTTTTTATTGAAATATATTTAGAATTAGGGGTGGGACATAGGGGATGTAGGGTTTATGGTTGGGGTATTGTTCTTATGATTAGTTTTTTTTTTCTATGTTTGAGTTTTATTTTTTTTAATGTTTTTTTTTGGGGGGGATGCAATTTGGTTTATTGGTGAATCATGATTTGGACATGTATTGATAGTTTATAATTTTTTATTATGGGTGAATTATTTTTTGTGTTATATTTTTAGGTTTTGTATTTTTTTGTTGTTGTTATTGAAGGTGTAAAAATAATTGTGTTTAAAAATAGTTATGTTTAAAAATTTATATTTGATTTTTTAATAGTATAGTAGTTGGTATAGTAGATTTTGAAATATAACAATGTTACATTTTTTTATTTTACATATTTATTAGATTTAAAATAGAAATTCTGATTTTTAAAAAGGGGTTAAAATGTTTTTTATTTTTTATTTTGATAATTTTATTTTGATCTGATGTAATTAATATTATTCATATTTTGTAATTATTTTTTGGGATGTATAATTGTATACATATATTAATTTGTCTTAATATTATTTCCAAAAATTAATTAATTAAATAATTATTTGTAGATTATATATAGATTTTTTTTTTTTTGGTGTTAGAAATGTTTGCATTTGCAATAATGTTTTTTTACATGTAAATGTAATTTAAAAAAAATAAAAATACCATTCTTTTTTATTAATATTATTTATTTTGAACATAATCAAGTTTAAAAAATGCAAAAAAAATGTTTTAAATTATTGTTTGATATTTACAGATTAATAGAAGTTTTTTTTTTTTTTTTATATTTATTTATTTATTTTCTGTGGTATTTTCTTATTTTCCCTATTATAGTCTATGAGTGAAATAGTCCGTTTTCTATTTTTAGTGCTCTTCCATGTTTACGTTGTTTGACGTCTTCTGTGTTCAGTCGGTGGAGCGTCGCGGTCAAGATAGGACGGAAGCGGAGACCTCGTTCAGGTAAGTGGGATTATAATTTTTTTTACAGTATGCAGTAGGGTATTTTTATTACAGAAATAGTTGTTGGAGGTAGTTATAAGGTAGGTAGTAGATTTTCGGTGTTTGTTATGTTTCTTATGTTTAATTATTTGTTATCGTATATTTTTGAATACGATAGTGGTTTCGTAAAAGTAAACAAATTTGTTTAGCAGTGTTTTATCTTACAAATGATTATACTGCTTTTGTAGTAGTTGGAAAGAAATGTATATTTTTTTGATAAATTTAATTTTGGGATTAATAGGTTTTGTGATTAATTTTTTATTTTGTGTTAGTAGTATCCTTTATATTGTTTTCATGTCTTTTTCTTGATAGTTAATGTTTTAATTAATGATGTGGCTTTGGTTAGTAGGTGATTAATTTTTTTACTTTTTTTTGGTAAAAAAAAGTATATTTGGTATTTTAAGTTTTTTAGATATTTCTCGAATTTCTGGTTTGGTAAAGTATTATATTTTATTTCTTTCATTGTTTTTATAGTATATAGAGCTGTTTTTTTTATCATCCATGCAATATGAATATTTTTTATTTGTTTTTGGATGACTAATGTTTTTTTTTTTCTTTTCTAAGTATGAGATGCTTCTTTCTATATTAATGAAGAAGATTTATTCAGCATCACATGTTTGGATAAAGACATGAAAACTTGAAAGGTAAGAACAATTTTTGTTGTGTAAATTTAGTGTAATTTGTTTTTGAAAAATGCCAATTTACTTGATGGTGTTTGGTGTTTTTTAGAACTGGCAAGTAATTTTTCAGTAGGTTAGTGGTTGTTAGTAATGTAGAATATATGCTAGACTGTTGAGGTACTCTGATGGTGTTATTGTATCAAATTGTTGTATTTTTGCCAAAATTCTTTTGGTCATTTCTTTGCTTTTTTTACTTGTGCGTGGGTTCAGGCTACCTGACAGTGATTGAGCAAGTCTCATTTCTTGGAAACTTTGTTCCTTTTTCAAAATTTCCATGAAATGATACAGGTTTGGGTGGGGTTTACCTATTACTTTATTGAAGACGTTGTGCCATCCTTCAATGGCATTATTAGTCTTTGCACCACCTTCTAAACAGGTTTGGTAGCAGTTCCACCATTCTATTGGAAATCTTGGTTTTCGTCTGCGACCAGATCTGTTTAGGTGTCCAATCCAGGTTTCTTAGAAGTAATTTAGTAAGGGTTCTAATTTGTCTTCATTTTGTGTATAATAGTTAGACTCTGTTATTGCGGTGTAATACTCATCTACTTTTGTAGGTGGTACAAAGCATAATGCTGTGAGTTTTTTTAATTCAAATTGTAGTATGCAATCTGAGAAATATTCTCTACTTAGGGATGATTTTTGTATTCTACACCAATATGCTTGTGAAAAGTGGAAAAAGCATCCTTGAATTTGGGTTTGTGGATATATTTTTAATATTGTATTTATCATTGATAATTCGAAATCTAGTATTACTTTTCTAGGTGTTTTATTTAATGTTTTGTTTTTGATTGTTGATAAAAATTCATTGTATGTAGAGGAATGTTTATCAGGTAGTAATGCATACACTAGGGGGATTGTAGTGTTATTTTTTGTGGCATGTATGGTGTAAATTTGAGTGAATGGATGGGGTGTAGATTTAAAAGTTCCATCCATCATCCAAATTTCACTATTTTGTAGGATTAGTAAATTGGATGTTGTGCTGAATATTAAAATTCTTTTTTGAGGGTTTTCGTTGTCGTGAATGAGGAAAGTTTCTTTGGAGAAGGTAATTGTTAGTTCTGGGGGGATGTTAATGTCTTCATAGGTTTGTGGTGTTATATGTTGGGGATTACTTGCCAGTCTTTCTCGTTGAAATATTCTCCTAAGGTTTGGTACAGAAGGCATGCTACCAGAAATCTGTACTGGAATATTTTGTACTACCTCCCTTATAACTTGTCCGCAGGAGTCATTGGAGGTGTGTGCAATGTTTTTTATTTTTTGTATGTTTTCTCTTATCTCAATTTCTATTGCAGAGGCAGAGTGGTTGTGATCTGATGTCTTAACAACTGTGTTTTCTAGAGTTACAGCTCTGCCTCTACAATGTGAAGAGTAGAATTGTACACACCTCCAATGGCTCCTGAGGTTGACAACCTTGTCTCTGCAATAAAGATAACCTTCATACTTTAGTAGCTGGTTTCGGGTTCTTGAGGTTATGTAACTTGCTTCTCCTTGCGATGCCATTAGTGAAATATCTGTAAATAATATAAAAGAATGAGGTTAAAAGAAGTTTGCAGTTTTTATTATTAAATTTGTGGTGGATTTAGTTTACTACTTAGTAAGTTAATTAATATATAATGTGTTCTATTTGTAAGTGTTTGGTGTAGGTGGTTTGTTATCTTTTATATTTGGTGATTGTGTGTTATTTATTGAGGTAATTAGGTTAGTGGGGGGTTTTAGGTTTTGGGGAGGGCGTGGGGGGGTTAGGGGGTTTTAGGTTTTGGGGTGGGGTTGGGGGGGTGGGGCGTTTTTGACTTTTGGGGAGGGGGTTGGGGTAAGGGGGTTTTAAGTTTTGGGGTGGGGTTGGGGGGGTGGGGCGTTTTTGATTTTGGGGAGGGGGTTGCGGTGAGGGGGTTTTAGGTTTTGCGGTGGGTTTGGGGGAGTGGGGTGTTTTTGGTTTTGGGGAGGGGGTGGAGGGTCAGGGGGTTTTAGGTTTTGGGATGGGGTTGGAGGGTGGGGCGTTTTTGGTTTTGGGGAAGTGGTGGAGGGTGAGGGGGTTTTAGGTTTCGGGGTGGGGTTGGGGGGTGGGGCGTTTTTGGTTTTGGGGATGTGGTGGAGGGTGAGGGGGTTTTAAGTTTTGGGGTGGGGTTGGGGGGGTGGGGCGTTTTTGGTTTTGGGGAGTGGGTGTGGGGTCAGGGGGTTTTAGGTTGTGGCGTGGGTTTGGGGGGTGGGGCGTTTTTGGTTTTGGGGAGGGGCGGGGGTAGGGGGTTTTCGGTTTTGGGGTGGGGTTGGGGGGTGGGGCGTTTTTGGTTTTGGGTAAGTGGTGGAGGGTGAGGGGGTTTTAGGTTTTGGGGTGGGGTTGGGGGGGTGGGGTGTTTTTGGTTTTGTGGAGTGGGTGTGGGGTCAGGGGGTTTTCGGTTTTGGCGTGGGGTTGGGGGTTGGGGCGTTTTTGGTTTTGGGGAGGGGGTGGGGGGTCAGGGGGTTTTTAGGTTTTGGGGTGGGGTTGGGGGGGGTGTTTTTGGTTTTGGGAGGGGGTGGGGGGTTTGGGGGTTTTAGGTTTTTGGGTGGTTTGGGGGTGGGGTGTTTTTGGTTTTGGGGAGGAGGTGGGGGTTAGGGGGTTTTAGGTTTTGGGGTGGGGTTGGGGGGGTGGGGCGTTTTTGGTTTTGGGGAGGGGGTGGGGGGTGGGGGGTCAGGGGGTTTTAGGTTTTGGGGTGTGGTTGGGGGGGGTGGGGTGAGGGATGTAGGGTGAATGGTGATTATTAGTAATGCTTTTATTAAGAATGCTTTTACAATGAAATATTGTTGTTAAGGCATTTGTGGTAAAATTATTAATAGTAAGAACAAGGTTGGTGTTCTGTCCTTGTTGTTAAGGTACTAGTTGTTTTGGAAGTTGGTGTTTTGTTGTGAAATTTATTTATGTTTATAGTCCAGCAGCTGTTTAGAGGTAAGTGTTTGGTGGAGTTGTAATAGTTATTTTTTTTATATAATATATGTACTGTGTTTGTGAAGTGTTTTTAATTTTATTGAATTTATGTGTTTGGTGTTAAGTTAAGGGGTATTTGAATAAGAATGTTTGTTTAGTTTTATTTAACTAGAAAATCTGGTTGTATGTTATAATGAAAATATTATACTTACTTTTAGTTTATTTTCTTATTTCAGATGTTAATTTTTTTTTAATTGATTTATTTCACTTTTTTATGTCTTCTGGTGTTTTTTGGGGTTCTTGGAGTCTGTAAGAAATAAGAAAGAGTGTATTATTTAGTTTATTCTTTTGTTTTATTAATTATTTAGTTTTTTGATTTAGAAGTAATTTTTTTAGTAGGTTTGAAATTTGGTGAATAATATTTGGTTTTTGTTTAAATTTATTAGGTGAATTAATTTTTATTTTTAACTAATTTGTAGATTTAATATTTTATATATATATTTTAATTATATTATGGTATTCGTTATTTAACAATTTTTTTAATGCAATTGTTTATTGTTTAGTGAAATTGTTTTTGAATAATGGTAATGGTTTACCTTTGATGGTGAAGGTGTGGTGTTTATCTTTTTGGTCAGATTCTTGATATTTATGCCTGTAACAAAATAGTACGAAAGGTACATTAATTATATATTATTTTAGCTGTGGTATAGGTTAGTACATTTCTTTATATTTATTTATGGATATTTTACCTTGTCATCTCAGTAGATGGCGGTGTTGGATAAATTATATTTTAATTCTTTTCCGTAGTGATATGCTCGTCTTCTCTGTAAGTTGTTTGGTGTAGTAATGAGTAGAAAATGGAGGTCGTTGGTATTTATATGTGTTTTTGTAAATATTGTTTTATTTGTAAATTGAATGTGTTTTCGATGTGTTTTTTTATTATGAATTCGTTTGTGATGTTAGATATATATAATTGTGGAGTGTATTTGTTTTGTAGTTTGTATTTTTTTTAATGTTCGTTCTCGTTTGTTTAGTAGGGGAAGTACTTCATGGGTCATGTAGAAAGTGTTGTAGGACTATCGTTTTATGTAGGTTTTTTTTTTAGTGTTGTGTTTGTTTTATAATTATTTAAGTATTATTTATTTTGATTTAAAACGGTGTTTATATGTTTTGGATTTTTGTGATGTTTTGTTTTTTGTATGTAGGAAAAATATTGTTATTTTCGATTTCGTTTATTTTTTACGCAGTACTGTAGTGGTTTTAATATTTTATTAATTAATCGTTATTGTTTAGTTGTGATATTAATTATTAATATTTTTCGTTGTTTGGAGTTCGTTTTAAATATATTAGGGGGCATATTTATACTCCGTTTGCGCCGAATTTGCGTCGTTTTTTTCGACGCAAATTCGACACAAAACTAACTCCATATTTATACTTTGGCGTTAGACGCGTCTAGCGCCAAAGTTCATGGAGTTAGCGTCATTTTTTTGCGTGAACACCTTCCTTGCGTTAATGATATGCAAGGTAGGCGTTCCCGTCTTAAAAAATGACTCCGATGCATATGCGTCGGATTTATACTCCCGGGCAAAAAATGACGCCCGGGAGTGGGCGGGTCTAAAAAACCCGCATTTGCGCCGGATTTTAGCGCCTGGGTCAGGGCAGGCGTTAAGGGACCTGTGGGCTCAGAATGAGCCCAGAGGTGCCCTCCCCTGCCCCCAGGGACACCCCCCTGCCACCCTTGCCCACCCCAGGAGGACACCCAAGGATGGAGGGACCCACCCCAAGGACATTAAGGTAAGTTCAGGTAAGTATTTTTTTAAAAAAAAATTTGTGGCATAGGGGGGCCTGATTTGTGCCACCCTACATGCCACTATGCCCAATGACCATGCCCAGGGGACTGGGCAAGGGTGCATGACTCCTGTCTTTGCTAAGACAGGAGTCATTTCTATGGGGGATGGGCGTCGCCATTACGCCATTTTCCCCCCACGCCGGCGCTGCCTGGTGTACGTCATTTTTTTTAACGCACACCAGACAGCGCCGGCGGCTAACGCCGGCTAACGTCATTCAATAAATACGGCGCCCACATGGCGCTTCAGAATGGCGTTAGCCGGCGCTAATTTTTTTGATAAATATGGGCCTAGGTGTTTAGCCGTTTTCGGTGTTGGGTAGTATTTGTTTGGGTATTCGTTGTTTGGCTAGTCGTTTGTTTGGGTAGTAGTTATTTTAGGATTCGTTGTTTAAATATTCGTTGTTTGGGTAGTAGTTTGTTTGGGTATTCGTTATTTGGGGAGTCGTTATTTAGGTAATATTTTTTTTGGGTAGTCATTGTTTAGGTAGTAGTTATTTGGGGAGTCGTTGTTTAGGTAGTCGTGGTTTACATAGTAGTGGTTTAGTGGAATATTCGTGATTTAGTGGTTTTCGTAGTCGTTAAATAGGTGTTCGTTGTTCAGGAATAATTTAGTTAATGTTTTTTTTCGTTGTTTAGACTTCGTTGTAAAATAATTTGTTTTATAGGTTTTTTCGGTGTTGGGAAGTCGTTGTTTAAGTAGTAGTTGTTTAGGTAGTAGTGGTTTAGTGTCATATTCGTACCTATGTGTGTGTGATGCATGTGAGGACTGATACTGTTTGCAAATTGTCTGTGTATGAAAGCTCTTAGCAGCATACATGTTTACACATGTGTACTGAGTGTCGTATGGGATACTACTCATATTGTGGGTCTCCCACATTGTCATGTCAGATTTCTGACTGTAAGTTACTATACACAACATAAGATGGGAAGGGCAATGTGCAATACATGTTCAGGCATATCATACCCGTAACAAATCTTTAGCAAAGGATGCTGTTGACTAACGCTGGCATAAGATCCTGTAAGCCATTTAAATGTGAGTGTATGTATGTACACACCCTGGTGAGTTGTAAGGATCAACTTATGGTTCCCCATGCATGCACAATTTTGGAGATGGTGTGCTAACATGTGTCATTGTAGGTATATATGTGACATGTTTTTTTGTGTGAAAATATATGTATCAGGTCTGATAAGTGCTGCATGATACAGTGGTGTGTTTAAAGATTGGACACACACCAACATTCTATTCCAGGTACCTTATATGTAGGTAATTGTTCCAAAGCTGTGTACTCATATCAGTGTAAAACATGCTTTACAATGGGGGGAACATTTGTACTGGTCATGATAAGTTGTAAGTTATCATGTGGCATGTACACATTTTATGGTGTAAATTGTACTCATTTGCCCATTCGCAAATTGATAGCAACAAGCCTGGTCCACCTAGCTGGAACATGTGTGGATACATTTTGGTATGTTGGATTAACAACATACATTTTCAAAGTTCATTTACTCAAACATAGATGTTATTGGCAGATTGGTGAAGTTGAATACAATCTGTATGGCAAGTGTGCCCTCATGCAGTGATGGTACCCAAGTCATCATTGCTCCTGTCGCAATTTGAATGGCCGTACATACAATGTAGAAATTGATTAGTCACCTCAGCTCAGTTCACTGTGTGCAATCAGCAGGCCCCTGACTGTGTCAAGGTAGCCTACTCGGAGGTTTGGGGGACGTTTGGTGGTGATCTGCTATCCTCATGATGGATCATCCGCATTGCAATGCAAAGTCCCCAGTAGACATGCACCTGCACCTGCACATTTGTGATCTCATGGCCAAGTATGTGTTTTTACCTTTGAGGTACTTGATGTCAGGCTTGCCCCATCATTTAATAGGGACTGGCAGCTTGTTTGTGTAGTTCCCATGGTTTCACATGATTTGCCAAGAATCGATGTGGTTATTCCCAGGATGCTTGGTTAGGTCATTAATAGTTTTTTAAATGGGTCTTGTCCGTAGACCCAGGGTACAGTTATTGTCCTCCCTGGGCTTCCCTTCTTTGTGGATGTCCACTATGGAAGCCTGGCACTGGTCTAGCAGGAGTATTCACCCTTCTGGCTCTGACGTGAGGCAAGCTAAGTTGCTGTCAACTTATCGGGCTCCACTGTTACTCCGTTGGGCCCTGATGCTTTGACAGGCTTCACATCCCTGATGGCCCTTACTATGGTGGTCATTCTGACCTCGGCGGTAAAAGGCGCCTACCGCCGGTCAGAAATCCTCCATAATCCCGCCGCGGTCGCGGAAACCCGCCACGGTCATTCTGACCCGCAGAAGGCAAACCTCCGAAAATCCAACCGCCACAACAGACCGCCAGACCAGCGGTCGGCGGAAAGGTGGAGGTGACCAAACCTCCACCGCCACGCCAACAGAAATACGCCCATCCCATTACGACCCACGAATCCACGCGGCGGTCATTCAAACGCGGTATTCCATTGGCGGGACACACCGCCGCGGTCAGAATACACACAAACGAACAAAACTCAGCCACATTGGATGATTTGAATCCCACACACCTGATACACATACACACACCACTCCCACACACACAATACAATATAAAACACACACCCACATCACCCACAAACCCCTACGCTAAAAAATTCGTCAAGAAGGCAAGAGCGAGACACCAGCATCCAAAAAATAACAGCCACAGCCACTCAACACCATCACCCACACACTATCCACACACAAAACAACACACACCACCACACTCAACTCACTTAAATACACATACTCCACCCCACACATCATACACACCACCCCATGGCACCCCAAAGACAACCCCGCTTCACAGACGAAGAACTCAGGGTCATGGTGGAGGAAATCGTTCGGGTAGAGCCCCAGCTGTTCGGCACACAGATACAATACACCAGCATTGCCCGGAGGACGGAGCTATGGCAGAGGATTGTCGACAGGGTGAACGCAGTGGGACAGCACCCCAGAAATCGGGAAGACATCAGGAAGCGATGGAACGACCTACGGGGGAAGGTGCGTTCCATGGTATCCAGGCACAACATCGCCGTGCAGAAGACTGGCGGAGGACCCCCACCTCAACCCCCACAATTCACATCATGGGAGGAGGAAGTCTTGAACATCCTGCATCCTGACGGCCTCGCAGGAGTCGGCGGAGGAATGGATACTGGTAAGTTGAAGCTTCAATACTGCTTCCCCCCCACCTGCATGCCAAATCAGACCCCAACCCTCACCCCCATCCTCGAACCCCACCCTCACCCCCACCCCCATCCTCACCCCCACCCTCACCCCCACCACCATCCTCACCCCCACCACCATCCTCACCCCCACCCCCAGCACACCTATTCCCCGCCAATGTCTCACCATCACAACCCACACATCCCAAAACCTAGGCCTGCATGCGTCCACTAAGCATGGACACCCATCACCAAAGCATGCCCAATGCATATACACATCCCCCCCACAAGCCACCCTCACCAAAGCCCCCACACACGAATGCCAGCACTTGGGGACACGAGAACCCACAGATACACCCATATGCCACACATTGAAACTATAACCATACCTCTATACCCCTGCAGGACCCGACCGTCAACACACCGCGGCGGAGGGGCCAGAATTCTCCACACCCCCCACCCAAGAGGCCGTCAGCGATGACAGCAGCTCTGTCGACCTGGACACCGATGACCAGCCCGGACCATCGGGGACCTCTGGACAGTCGGTTCCCCTCACACAGGCCCAGGCCACTACAGACCCAAACCCCTCTGGGAACACCAGCACAGCTCCCACCCAGCGGGCCCATGCCTCTGTCTCCAGGGCGCGTCAATCTGCGGTGTGTCTACCACTACAGGGCACCCAGGATAACCCACCACCCCAACAACAACAGGGACCTGGGGGCAGTGGTAGTGGGCACACCGGCCAGGGGGCAGAGGTCCAGGGAAACAGGGGAACTCGGAGGGCAGCTGTGCGACAGGGGGGGGAGGAGAGGCCCAGGGAACCCACTCTCCACGAGGTCCTCACCACCATCATGGGAGCATACAACCGCTCCCAGGAGACGATGGCGACGGTACTGGCCCGGTTCCAGGAGATCCAGGTACTGCAGGAGGAACACTATCGGGGGTACAGGGAGGACATCAGAGCCATCAACACCACCCTGGTTACCATGGTAGGGCTGCTGCAGGACCTCGTCAACAACAGGGCGGACACTCAACAACACCCAAGGGCCCCTGCCACTAGCCTGGACCAAGAACAGCCAACCACCTCCGCCGGCGCTAGTGGACAGGAGGCCCCCGCACAGCAGCAGCCCACCAGACCCCCACCTCCTGCAGGAGAAGAACCACCCCGCAAGAGGGCCCTGAGATCTCGCAAGAAGACAGAGTAGGATGTCAAGACCCCCGCCAGCAATGGATACCACCTGATGTCATCCCACTGTCCCACATTGTCACCCTGTCCATCCTTGAACTGCCCATGCTCCATCTCTCCACAGGCCTCTGGACAATGCACCTGTGTGACTGTTACTCTGGACTCTGCCATGGACATTCCTTCACCATAGCCCCCACCCACTTGAAACCACCCATCCCATTTTGAGCACTTCAATAAACACCTATTTTGCACCAAAATATCTGGAGTCTGGCTGTGATTTCAATAGATTGTAATTGACATGACAGTGCAAATATGTCCTTGTACATGGTGAAGTCAACAAACAGCTGCCACAAAGCTGTAGTCCATGGGGAAACGAAGCACAGGACTCGTAGTGGGGACCCCAGATCTGAAATAGGGAGGGAAAAGCCAAAACTCAGTCATCATACACTGGGGCAAATAGACAGGCAGCAGAGATGCTGGAGAGTAGTTAACATTTACTAAATTATCTTTGAAATGTTACCTGTGTCCTATTGGAAGTACTGTTCAATGATTCTGTCCCTGTTGTCTGTTTCAGCCCCGTCGTCTTCCTCCTCGTCACTCTCCTCAGGTTCCACCGCTGCCACAACACCACCGTCTCGACCATCCTCCTGCAGGAAAGGCACCTGGCGGCGCAAAGCCAGGTTGTGAAGCATGCAGCAGGCCACGATGATGTGACACAACTTAGGTGAGTACATTAGGGATCCACCTGTCATATGCAGGCACCGAAACCTGGCCTTTAGGAGGCCAAAGGTGCGTTCGATCACCCTCCTAGTACGCCCATGGGCCTCATTGTACCGTTCCTCTGCCCTGGTCCGGGGATTCCTTACTGGGGTCAGTAGCCACGACAGGTTGGGGTACCCAGAGTCCCCCACTAGCCATACACGGTGTCTCTGTAGCTGTTCCATCACGTAAGGGATGCTGCTATTCCTGAGGATGTAGGCGTCATGCACTGACCCTGGGAATTTGGCATTTACATGCGAGATGTACTGGTCAGCCAAACACACCACCTGGATGTTCATTGAATGGTAATTTTTTCTGTTCCTGTACACCTGCTCCCTGTCTCTTGGGGGAACCAAAGCCACATGGGTCCCATCAATGGCACCAATTACGTTGGGAATATGTCCAAGGGCGTAGAAACCACCCTTCACTGTAGCCAATTCGCCCACCTCAGGGAAAATGATGTAGTTCCTCACGGATTTCATCAGGGCAGACAACACTCTGGATAACACCTTCGAAAACATGGGCTGAGACATCCCAGAAGCAATTCCCACGGTTCTCTGAAATGACCCACTTGCCAAGAAATGGAGTACTGACATGACCTGCACCAGAGGGGGAATCCCTGTGGGTTGGCGGATGGGGGACATCAGGTCGGGCTCCAGCTGGGCACACAGTTCATGGATAGTGGCACGGTTAAGACGGTAGGTCAGGATAATGTGGCGTTCTTCCATTGTCGACAGGTCCACCAGCGGTCGGTACACGGGAGGATTCATCCGTCTCCTCGCCCAACCCAGCGGACGGTGCCTAGGAAGGACAACATGGAGCACACAGTCAAGCAACCCACAGGTACGTACTCACAGCTAGCACAGTATACGATTCTCTATGCAGTGAATGGCGTGTCTGAGTGGCTATGCAAGGCCTAGGCCTGTGTGACGCAGTTGAAATTGAGCCATGTGGGCCCTGGAAATGGCGGCTGCCTGACCTGTGAAGTGTGACAATGGGATGTGAGGTCAATGCGCTGGCGTGGCACACCGCGGCGGGCGGCGGGCGAAGACCGCGGCGCGAAGCCGCATTGGTTAACATTGAAGCCTATGGGTTTCAGGAGCCAATGGCGAAGGGCGCCGGCGGTGGCGGGACGCACCGCCGCGGTACGCACCGCCGCGGACGTGACCGCCATTTTCTATCTACTTATCCACTTGCGACTTGAACTTTCACAGGAGAGGACCTATACTGCAAGTGTTGCTGTGACCTCGGTCTGGAAGGGACAATGGCTGCTGCGCCTGGGGAAAGGGCCCCTGCCTTCACTGGAGAGGAGTTGGAGAAACTTGTGGATGGGGTCCTCCCCCAGTATGCGCTACTCTACGGTCCTCCAGACCAACAAGTGAGTTTAATTCAATATGGATTTCGGGCCACTGGCTGGCTTGGGGGCCTGGCGGGGGGCCTGGCGGGGATGGGGGGCATGTTGGGCCTGGCGGGGGGCATGGCGGGGGGCCTGGCGGGGATGGGGGGCATGTTGGGCCTGGTGGGGGGCATGGCGGGGGTCTGGCGGGGATTGGGGGCATGTTGGGCCTGGCGGGGGGCCTGGCGGGGATGGGGGGCATGTTGGGCCTGGCGGGGGCATGGCGGGGGGCCTGGCGGGGATGGGGGGCATGTTGGGCCTGGCGGGGGGCATGGCGGGGGGCCTGGCGGGGATGGGGGCATGTTGGGCCTGGCGGGGGGCCTGGCGGGGATGGGGGGCATGTTGGGCCTGGCGGGGGCATGGCGGGGGGCCTGGCGGGGATGGGGGGCATGTTGGGCCTGGCGGGGGGCCTGGCGGGGATGGGGGGCATGTTGGGCCTGGCGGGGGGCATGGCGGGGGGCCTGGCGGGGATGGGGGGCATGTTGGGCCTGGCGGGGGGCCTGGCGGGGGGCCTGGCGGAGATGGGGGGCATGTTGGGCCTGGCGGGGGGCCTGGCGGGGATGGGGGGCATGTTGGGCCTGGCGGGGGGCATGGCGGGAGGCCTGGCGGGGATGGGGGGCGTTGGGCCACTGGAAAGGAAAATGCTGAGAAACTTGAACGTGGTATTTCTCCCTCCCTGTACGTGTCACATAGGTCCGCGCCCATGAGAAGATCGGGATTTGGCGTGCCATCGCCAAGGAAGTCCGGGCCCTGGGGGTCCACCATCGACGGGGCACCCACTGCCGCAAGAGGTGGGAGGACATCCGCCGCGGGACCAAGAAGACCGCCGAGTCTCTGCTGGGGATGGCCTCCCAACGTAGGCGGGGTGCCTGCCGTCAACTGAGCCCCCTGATGTTCCGGATCCTGGCGGTGGCCTACCCTGAATTGGATGGGCGTGTGAGGGCAGCACAGCAGACACAAGGGGGTGAGTACAAGCATTATCTACTCTGTTGTCGCGCAGTGGAGGTGTCTGGGTGGGGGAGGAGGGCTGGGGGTCCCCCTAGGCCAGGGCGATATCTGTAGGCTGGGCACCCCGTAAGCCCCTGTGTCCCCAGCCACCACCCTCAGTAGTTTGTCAGTACAGCCATCCCTGGGCCGTGTCATCCATGGGTGCAGTTGTCAACTCTAGGCGTGTAGGGCATGTTCCACGGAATGCGTAGCGTACCCCAAGTGCGCAACTTAGTGCAGGGGGCATCTGTGTCTGTCATGTCCGCTAACTGTACCGGAGATCCATGTACTCAATATCCCTTTATTTCTCTCTCCCCCCCCCCCCTTTTTGTTTGTCTTTCTGTGCTTGTGTGCATCAGCATCATCAGGCGGAGGAGAAGTGGCATCGGGGCAGGAGGGAGCTGCATCTCACATGGCCCAGGAGGGCCATGCCACAGAGTCAGACTGGACCAGTGAGACGGAGGGCGAGGGGAGCTCCACGACGGGGACGACTGGACCCTGCAGCGACACGGACACGTCCTCGGAAGGGGGCTCCCTTGCGGGGGTGGCACCATCCGTGCCCCCGCCATTACAGGTACAGCCGCCACCCAGCGCACCATCTCCGCCCTCCCAGCAGCCCCTCAGCGTTCGCCCCGTGCCCGCTCTGCCAGGAAGCCGGGCATCTCCTTCGCCCCAGGCACCTCAGGCCCTGCCCCTGTTACCCCCGCTGCCCTCAGTGAGGAGGTCATTGACCTCCTCCGAACGCTCATTGTTGGGCAGACTACCCTTTTGAATGCCATCCAGGGGGTGGAGAGGGAGGTTCATCACAGCAATGCGTACCTGGAGGGCATTCATTCGGGTCAGGCTGCCCATCAGCGATCGTTCCAGGCTCTGGCCTCAGCACTGACGGCAGCCATTGTCCCTGTCTCCTGCCTGCCTCTACTAACTCCCTCCTCCCAGTCTCCTGTTCCTCTGCCTGTCCCACCCACACCATCAGACCAGCCTGCACACACCTCAACACCCAAGAGAAGCTCATCCAAACATAAGCACCACAGATCACGCAGACATTCACACACGCAACATTCCGATGCAGACATGCCAACAGTCACTACCACCTCTGTGACCCCCACCTCCTCGTCTCCCTCCTCCCTCCCTGTGACGTCTACACTCACACCTCCATTCACCTCACCATCAGCCAGTGTTTCCATCACCAGCACACCCTCCACTGCCATTTACACGTCCCCTGTGTCCTCTCCCACTGTGTCTGTCACCCCCTCTTCCACACCACACAAACGCAGCCACCCACCCACCCAACAGCCATCCACCTCACGACAGCCTATCCCTCCTGCACCTGCACCCAAAGACAGCAAACGTGACTCACCTACAACCACATCCTCTCCCTCCACTCCCATTCCCACTGTACCTACCACTCTCCATTGTCCCAAGAAGCTCTTCCTCGCCACTACTAACTTCTTTCCTGACCCTGAGCCCCCCCCTCCTTCTCGTCGGGGTAAGAAGAGCACCTCAGCCACCACCAGCCCTGCAGCCCCCTTGACAAGGGTGCAGGGGTATTGGAGCCCGCCAGCCCGCATGTCTGGATCTTCGCCCAGCAGCAAGGGGACAGCCAGCCCACCCCCTGGGAAGAGGAGCAGAAGGCGGAAGGGTCGCCGCAGGAGCCCGCCTTCTACATCCCCCCCGGACACCACCCAGAGACAGTCACCAGCCACAGCTCCAAAGGGAGGAAAGGGCCACAGGCCCACGACTAAGGAGGGCAAGGGCAGCAAGTCGGAGAGGTCAGGCAGCAGGCCTGCTGCCCAGGAGGAGCCCACAACCCCCATAGCCGCTGCCCCGGGAGGAACCGGCACAGCTGCCCCGGGAGAGCCCACCACCCCCATAGCCGCTGCCCAGGGAGGACCCAGCCCAGCTGGCCAGGAGGGCCCCACCACCCACAGCCCAGGTGGGCAGTGAAGGAGCACCATCCCTGCTGCCCAGGAGGGCACCACCAGGCAATTAGCAGTTGGCCATAGACCGGCCGCCGTCTCAAGAACCGCTGAACTGGGCCCCTCAGGGCAAGGACCGCTGAACTGGGCCCCGCCGTCTCAAGAACCGCTGAACTGGGCCCCGCCGTCTCAAGAACCGCTGAACTGGGCCCTTCAGGGCAAGGACCGCTGAACTGGGCCCCGCCGTCTCAAGAACCGCTGAACTGGGCCCCGCCGTCTCAAGAACCGCTGAACTGGGCCCCTCAGGGCAAGGACCGCTGAACTGGGCCCGTCGTCTCAAGAAACGCTGAACTGGGCCCCGCCGTCTCAAGAACCGCTGAACTGGGCCCTTCAGGGCAAGGACCGCTGAACTGGGCCCTGCCGTCTCAAGAACCGCTGAACTGGGCCCCGCCGTCTCAAGAACCGCTGAACTGGGCCCTTCAGGGCAAGGACCGCTGAACTGGGACCCACAGTCTCAAGCACCGCTGAACTGGGCCCTTCAGGGCAAGGACCGCTGAACTGGGCCCCGCAGTCTCAAGCACCGCTCCGCTGGGCCCCGCCGTCTCAAGAACCGCTCCGCTGGGCCCCGCCGTCTCAAGAACCGCTCCGCTGGGCCCCGCCGTCTCACGCACCGCTCCGCTGGGCCCCGCCGTCTCAAGAACCGCTGAACTGGGCCCCGCCGTCTCAAGAACCGCTGAACTGGGCCCTTCAGGGCAAGGACCGCTGAACTGGGACCCGCAGTCTCAAGCACCGCTCCGCTGGGCCCCGCCGTCTCAAGAACCGCTCCGCTGGGCCCCGCCGTCTCAAGAACCGCTCCGCTGGGCCCCGTCGTCTCACGCACCGCTCCGCTGGGCCCCGCCGTCTCAAGAACCGCTGAACTGGGCCCGCCGTCTCAAGAACCGCTGAACTGGGCCCCGCCGTCTCAAGAACCGCTGAACTGGGCCCCGCAGTCTCAAGCACCGCTCCGCTGGGCCCCGCCGTCTCACGCACCGCTCCGCTGGGCCCCGCCGTCTCAAGAACCGCTGAACTGGGCCCCGCCATCTCAAGAACCGCTGAACTGGGCCCTGCCGTCTCAAGAACCGCTGAACTGGGCCCCGCAGTCTCAAGCACTGCTCCGCTGGGCCCCGCCGTCTCACGCACCGCTCCGCTGGGCCCCGCCGTCTCAAGAACCGCTGAACTGGGCCCCGCCGTCTCAGGAACCGCTGAACTGGGCCCTTCAAGGCAAGAACCGCTGGCCCTTTGGCAGACGTGGCAGGGCAGGATCTATCTCGGGCAGGGCTGCAGGATGTCCTCTGGCCAACTTGCCTCCTCCAGTGGCAGTGGGGTCTGTTATGGACTGTATGGACTGTGGCTTTGCTCTCCCCAGGATGGCCCAGTGGGCAGGCCACCCACTGTATGGACTGTTTGGACTGTGGCTTTGCTCTCCCCAGGATGGCCCAGTGGGCAGGCCACCCACTGTATGGACTGTATGGACTGTGGCTTTGCTCTCCCCAGGATGGCCCAGTGGGCAGGCCACCCACTGTATGGACTGTATGGACTGTGGCTTTGCTCTCCCCAGGATGGCCCAGTGGGCAGGCCACCCACTGTATGGACTGTTTGGACTGTGGCTTTGCTCTCCCCAGGATGGCCCAGTGGGCAGGCCACCCACTGTATGGACTGTTTGGACTGTGGCTTTGCTCTCCCCAGGATGGCCCAGTGGGCAGGCCACCCACTGTATGGACTGTTTGGACTGTGGCTTTGCTCTCCCCAGGATGGCCCAGTGGGCAGGCCACCCACTGTATGGACTGTATGGACTGTGGCTTTGCTCTCCCCAGGATGGCCCAGTGGGCAGGCCACCCACTGTATGGACTGTATGGACTGTGGCTTTGCTCTCCCCAGGATGGCCCAGTGGTCATGGAGTCCCCTCGTGGATCTGGCGTCGTGTACTCAAGTGGCTGAGGTGCCCCCCCTTCCCTTCCCCCTGAGGTGCCTGTCCTATTTTCTTTCTGATGCCCCTGCAGTGTTCTCTCCGTGGAGTTCTTGTCGTGGGACTGGGCCTTGCCCCTTTGCACAGGACCCCTGTGATCCACGGACAGTGGTTGGACTACATTTAGTAGCTGTATATATTTTGTACATAGTTTATTTATTTATTGGGATTACTGGTGTACATATTTCAATATATCTGCCCGTTTATGATCTCTTCTTTTGGTCTTTGCATTATTTCGGAGGGGGGTGGTTTGTGGGTTGTGACAGTGATCTGTGGGAATGCATTGATGTGTGTGTTGTAGTGGGTGTGGGTGGGTGGGTGTGTGCCGGTAATCTTTTCCCTCCCCTGTGTCGTAGGTGCAGTACTCACCGATGTCTTCCGCGCCGCCGGGCGTGCTCCTGGTATATGAGCAGGAATAGGAGTGCGGGGATGACCTGCAACTCTGGTTCCATACTGCCGGAATCTCGCGTGGAGTGCGTAGAGGTGAGCGTTTTCCCGTTCGTAGTCTGTTTCCGCCGTGTTCTTATCGGCGGTGCTCCCGCCCCGGAAAAGTGGCAGATTGGTGGGTCGTAATAGGGTGGGCGGTACATTGTCTGCCGCCTGGCTGTTGGCGGGAACCGCCGCGCTGTTTGTTTGTACCGCCGTGGCGGTCGGAGTGTTAAGTTGGCGGGCTGTGTTGGCGGTTCCCGCCAGGGTCAGAATTGCATATTTTAGACCCCCGGCCTGTTGGCGGCTTGGCCGCCGCTTTATCACCGACCGCCAGGGTCAGAATGAGGGCCTATGTCCTCCAGGGAAAGTGTTTCTTCCAAGGCTTCCCTATCCTCTGTAGTGAAGCCTGGGTGGGGGGTGTCACCCAGGAGCTCGCCTACTTTGAGTTCTGTGGTGAAATACCTTGCATAATTGATTTTCCCACAGTAGTGGGTAAGCATTTAGGCTGTGGTTTGTCCACTACTAGGAAGTTCCCCTGACTCCTCCTAGATCCCAGGAGCCCATCTATCCACTGCCTCATACCTGTCTAGCCAGGCCAATATTTTTCCTGTTGTGTCCTCCATTACACTGTTGTTGTGCTGTGTTGCCCTATGGTGCATATTGGCAGCTCTTGGGCCACATCTCAGTATTAATTTTGCTGAAAGGCTAGGATATGGGCTCCCTCTGATCCCTCCTCATCAGGTAAGCTGGCCTTAAGGGACAAAAACTCATGTTCAAGAGCCTTCAATTTGTCCCTTTTTAGATGTTTCCCTTGCACCATCATGTTGAATCCCACCCCCTTGACTACTGTCTCATAGGCCTCCCACAACGTGAGTGAAGACTCGACTGATGTGCTGTTTCCCTGAAGATAATGGTGTATTGTGGCTAGCATAAATTCTCTAATTTTTGGCTCTTCATGCACTAAAGACTCAATATGCTGCAGGTGGTGTTTGCTGTCTTAGCCGAGCATACATCAGCCAGCGGGGAGAACAGTCAGAAATACCCTTGGTTAAGTTAGTGGCCTCACTGGCTTTGAACAGCTGGGGAGTCGGCAAGTGATCAATTCAGGACAGACTATCATGCAAGTGTTGGCTTGCTGCGGTAAGGGTACATCATACATCTGCCAGTCCCTGGACAGTGAGGAAGTCTACTAATGATCATCTGACTGAGTCCAGGAGCCTGGGGGATTATTGTCCAGTGCTATCACTCGGCTTTGTGTTGAGGTCCCCTTACATGATCACTTCTCCATCTGAAAAAATGTGTAGCAGAGTGGTCAGGGCTGGTAGTACTGAGTCGTAAAGTCCTGTTGTGATATCTACTGAAGGTGTGTTTAAGATACCCCACCTCCCAGGTACCAGAGAGCATCACATAGGGACCCAGCGGAGCGGATCGGGCCATGTTTGCCAAATGACATGGGGCAGCATTCTCCTCACAGACATTACTAGTCTTCTAGAAGAGTTGGTATGGTCCACATTAGCAGTCTTTTTATTTCCCCAATGGTGAAGGGCATTATACCTATTACCTAGGAGGTGAGTCTCTTGTAGAAGAACCATCAGAGGGGAATCTGGTTTGATGTACTGGGGCACCACTCCCAATTTGACTTTGTCAGCTAGGCCATTGACATTCCAGGATACTATCCTTAGGGTTGACATACTAACTTTTGACATTCCAGTGTATGGTTAAAGGACCACACAGGGGAGTTGCCAGTTCTAAGCTAGTTGGGGTCCAGACTGTGAGAGTGAGTATCCTGTGTGCCTCAGCTACATTGACTGCCCATATGTATCTTGCACGAACATTAACTACAACTATCTAATTCCCCTCTGCAATCATCACTCCCCCGCTACACTGCGCTGCAGACTCCAAATTGCTCACCTCCCCAACTGTGCATAGCATGTGTTGCCCCATCCAAATATACAGCTAACTAGAATGCGCCACTAACCCCTTCTGGCCCCCACCCAGCCTTTTATCGTAATGTCTTTATCAAGTTGGTGTCTCATATCCTCTGTCTCAATCTTGCTCGCTCCCAATTACTGATTTAGGACCATCGCAGCCTGCTCCTAGCCACCCCACAAGACACTCTGGGTGCCACATTTACGATCCCATAAGCCTCAGTTGCCTCCCCATGGGTCCCAAGATCCGTTTGGGTGATCAGGACAATGCCCCAGGCTAGGCATTATGGCCCTCATTATGACCCAAGTGGATGGCGGTATTTTGGAGAAGAGTACTGCCATCAGGCTGGCGGTACTCTTCCCCAAAACATGACATTGGCGGTTTGTCTCAAGCCCAACTGCCAATGTTCCACTCTATCCGCCAGGGCGGTAACAGCTGCCGGGCTGCAGACTTCACTGTCCCACCCGCAGGATTATGACTCCGCCTACCGCCATGGTTTCTGTGGCTTCCTTACTGCCATGAAAACCATGGCAGTAGGCACTATCCCCTGTCACTGAAAGGGGTCTCCTCCGCCCCTCTCCCCCTCCACAGAGTCCTCCCCAACCCTCCCCTCCCACTCCAGACCCCTGCACAACAGACAGCACATTCATGCATCAACATGCACACACACACTCATACCCACATTCACCCACGCATGCATACATCCATTCACACACACATCCACACACATTTACATACATGCAAGCACCCACGCATTAACACAACATAGCATACATGCACACTTACACCTGCATGCACGCACACACATACACCCACACCCCCACACACACACAAAACACCCCCCTCTCCTGTCAGAGCACCCGACTTACCTGATTGCAGGGGGTCCTCCGGCAGGAGACGAGAGGGGGCGCTGCTGCCAGCAGCAGCGTCCGCCAGCAGAACACCGCCAGGCCGTATCATGTGTCATGATACGTCTGCGGTGGTCTACTGGCCACCTTACCGCTGACTGCCGCCATGGCCGCAGCCGGAATTCCACCATACTTCTGGCGGAATTCTGGCTACGGTCATAATATGGCGGACGGTAAGTAGCCGTGGTGACGGTGTTTTGCCGGCCATCACCGCAGCGGTAGGCAGTCAATACAGACGTTGACATAATGAGGGCCTCTATGTTTTGACTCGCACCTTCACTTCAAGTGTTTCACTATTCTCCTTTGCCATGCCACCACCCCGGCACCTCTTAGGGCAGTTGCAGTGTCTTGACCTTCCTGACACTCAATCCAGCCACTCACAAACAACTTCTGGGCTTGATAAAAAGTGAGTTTTGCATGCTCCGACTAGTCAAAACAGTGCCAGATAAGTCATTGTTTATTTGTGGTCCCGCTCCCTAAGAGCCTTTTTCACCTAGAGGAAACTCTAGCACACCCTCTGGACCCAAAGACAGAAATTGGGGATGAAGGTAACCCAAGCTTTACCTATATGCAATGGAGGAGGACTGTGAAGTGCTTGGTGACTCACGTCCCGGTATCGGACTTTTATGAGTTTTGTTATGATGGGACAAGGGTGTGCTCCAGGCTTTCATGGTGCATCTGGGATGTGGTGGGCTCCATCTTCCAACAAGATTTGGGGGAGTTTATGTGTTTGCAGCTGTTTCAGGATGAGATCGTCCACAAACAAGTCCATGGCTGGACCCTTTGTATTTAGAGGTACCACTAGTATCCATACATCATTTCAGCAGGACCAGCCCTCCAAGTCTTCCACCGTGTCTTACTACTGTTCTACTGTGGCTTCACATCATTTTTCATACATGTCCACATGCTCACATTTGCTTTCCACAGCCTATGTCACATTCGCAATGAGTGTATTTTGGTACTGTGATTACTCATGTCAGCTATGAGTAGGGGTAATGACACAATCAAGCTTTCTACGTCATTCTCCACAAATACAATTTGTCAAGAGTCTGTGACTTGTTAGTCCTTTGCTTGACATACACGAACATTCTGTGTTGACTAGACATTTGTGTCTACTGGTCCCTGTATTTCACTCTCTTACTAATACATGTGAGTGGCACTAAGAAGTAGGGGCCATATGAACGAACACATTTTCCCATAGACACAGAATGGGTAAAACCCTTTGCTACATCTGGCCCTAGGTTCTCAGTACTCATGTATGATATTGTCATTAAGACTTAGCTAGGTTAACTGGCAGACACAAACCTGCCATTCTAGGTACTTCCTAGCCTTTTCCTACCTAGCCCATACATCTGTACAGCAGTCTTCATGTATATTTCCTGGATTGCTACAGGCATATGTCAAGCCAACACACTTGTGTGACATGTGTGTGACAATGTGAAATGTATAAGCTACAGACAGTGCCTACTTTCCACCAACACATTCATGTGGTAGCAAATTATTTAGAAGATGTTTATTGTTCCTGACTATGGGGCAGAATAATTAAAGTAAAGTGGTGCATAAGTCAGTACAGGGCCACTTTTCTTCCCCCCCTTTAGCATCCTCCTACCACAACCATGTGTGTGCTGTATTTTATAGACGCCACACCATGGGACAGAGTATGGAGCTATAGTGTATAGGGTAATTGTCGCAATTGATGTACTGTTCTGGGTCTGAGCTAAGATTCAGGCCCTTACCATGAACAGTCCTCATAGTCCCATTGGTACCAATGGTGTGCCCCCTTTAAACAGCTGCTCTGAACAGGTGTCAAACGTAGCAGCAATATATGGCACAGTTGGTTTTATTAGATTCCACTGCACCATTTTGGCCTCCCCCTACCTGCTGCATACCCCCTTGCATACTCAATGCCTGTCGCAGGCATTTTGTGGCACAAGGTTTTACAAAGTAGTACAATGCCTGATTTGCACCACTATGAGTTTCTGCTGCTTAAATATTTGCATAGTTGGGCCTCATTAGCGTAAGATGTTTGGTATTAGTGTTGTAAAAGGATGCAATAGGCCCTCTTAAATCAGGGCCTATGTCCCAAAGTTGTTTTCAACTATTGTGGTGTAGTCATGCTATTAGATATGGGCAAGTTAGAAGAGGTATGTGATGGTGTAAAAGAGTATGCCATGTACATTCTGAGTTTATGTGATTTTATTGATTTATTTGTATGGTGATTCTTGGAGTATAGTACTATGTGAAATAGTTTTGCACAAATAGTTCTCCTCTGCATACTCCAGCAGCAGTGTTTTGTTGTTGTCCTCCTCCAGTTGTACACCATTGTTGTCATCCTCCTCATTGGGGACATGTACTTAATCATCCCAGGGGACATGTGTGCGTGGACATATATTGTACAAAATAGTACACACAAGGATAATTTTGCAGATAAGGGGTGGTGCATATAACTTCCCTCTTCCTGTAAGATGTAGGCACCTGAACCTTGATTTAAGGAGGCCAAATGTCCTCTCCACAACATTTCTGGTCCTTATGTGGGCTTCATTGTAGACCCGCTCTACACCCATTGTAGGATTTTCAAAAGGTGTCATGACACATGGCTGAATGCCATAACCTTGGTCAGCTGCAAAGGAATGTGACAACATGTGTCAATCATGCACATTAATTAATTGCTAGGTGCCTTGGCCCATATTTGTTTTGAGTGGAGTGTTGTATCAGACTTCCATCTGCTATTGGGTGTGTTCCTGTTTGGATGTATGGTTGCATTGGTATGTGGTGGTGCACTTTCCAAACATGGTTTGTCGCTTAGGTACATGGTGATTGTAATTGCATTTTTTGTCTGTCAGTTTACCCATGCAAAATATGTGCAGTGTTGAGCCAGGGGACCAAATTTACAAGGCCCTAGAACCTTCTTGTACCACATTAGTCTAATTTTTGAAGACACTATTTTGGGCCAACTAGGTAAATAATCACAGTGCCATGATTACAAAGTGCCACTATCCATGCAGTGCAACACCTAGGCCCTTATTTCGATCCTGGTGCTCCAAAGACCACCAGGGCTGTGGAGCACCAGGTTCACCGCTGACAGGTCGGCGGTGAAGGCTGCCACATTACAAGTGTGGCAGTTTGGCCTTTGCCAAACTGCCACATCTCCGCTGGTACTGCCAGGGCGTAGGACAACCGGGACGGAGGACAGCACCTCTGGGCCGGCTGTCCACTAAAGACTGCCGGCGGTATTAGGAGTTGCCCGTCTGCCAGGGTTTCCGCGGCAGTAGCACCTCTACGAAAACCCTGAAGTAAGGGCTGTTGGTGACAGGAAATTCCTTTCCTGTCGCTGACAGGCGACTCCCCCACCCTCCTTCCAAAAAAGCACCCCTCCCTGCAACCCCCAAAGACAGCACTCCCTTCTCCCCTCCAAGACAGCACCATCCTCTCCCCGCATACACACCCACCTACACGTACCCCACATGCACGCATTAACCCACACGCATATATATGCACGCATTCACCAACATGCATGCCTACATGCATTCACCAGCACGCATACCTACACATATTCACCAACTCGCATACCTACATGTATTCACTCACATCAACAGATACGCATTCACACAAACATACCAACATGCGCTTACTTCAACAATCACACACGCATACACACTTTCATTCACACATGCATACACACTTACATTCACACATGTATACACAAAACCCCCTCCCATGTCGGATGATCAACTTACCTTGTCTGGCGAGAAGGTTGTCTAACAGGGAACTGGAACAGGCGCTTCCACCGCTGGCAGCGCCCCGCCATCAGGACACCTCCACGCCATATTACTGCTCCTTGTGGCATGGTGGTGATGGCTGTGGAACCACCTCTGTGCCGCCGACCGCCAGCATAACTGCTGAAGGATTTCCACCCAAATTGTGGCGGAAATCCTTCAGTACTCGTAATATGGCAGTCAGAAGACCACCAGCATTGTGGTCTTCTGGCACCCACGGCTTCAGCAATCTGTGTAAAAGACCGCCGAAGTCAAAATGACCACCTTAGTGTACTTTTGCAACACATTATGCCTGTGCCAAGCATTATGTATGCACAGGGCGTGTCCCCCCATTGGGCTAAAGCTAAAATGGTGCAGAAGGATATAAGTGGTTACAAAACATAATTTTTATCTGGTACTTTTGTCGCCTGCACAGAGCAGGTGTAAGTATGGGGCATACCATTGCTTTAAATGTGGGACTTTGTACTGTGCAGGATTTGCACCATACATTTGGCATTTATCCTACACAGTCCATTGATGGCAATCATCATGTTGACACTATTGCACCTACTCTGCACCATGGTGCGCCATATATTGACTACATCACACATTTTTTGGGTGTAGGGAGGCGCTAATGTGCCCAAGTGAAGTAGCACTGCTTTGGATGCTGTTCACCTTTTCTGACATGTGGCCCTTAGGGCTTTCACTTTAGACCTGCAGAAGAGTGATGTAATAGACATGTGTACCCATTGTCATGTGCCATGTAACAGGTGTAGGGACCTGTGTGTGGCATGTGAATCCCACCCCCTTACCCTAGAAAAACCTCCCTTGCACAAAGTGTTGTTGTTGGCAATGTCTGGCTGGCATACGTATGTGCATGAGATTCATATGCCCTGTGGTGGACAGTTATATGGAATGTATTATGATGTATACATGATTTTTCAGACAGATGTGGCACAGGACAGGGCATGCTGTGCTTTTCAGCAGTGCCCTGCATCAGGAGTCCAGCTCTGCTAAGTTCTATGTATCCTCATTCGTGTGCATTTCTGGTCTCTCCCTGTACATTATCAGTAGTACAACTTGCACAGTCCATTTTTGGTACCCTTGTATCATGGTTCAGTAATGTGGGATTTACCAGTATGTTTGTTGGTGTGTTGTGAGGTATCTATTCCTGCACATGATCTTTCATTGATGGTGATGTTGTATTTCAATGTGTGCTGCACTATGCACCACTCAAGGGAAAATTGTACCCAATGAGTATATCTATTATATTTAGCTGATATGTAGATGGTGATGGGACCACTCGGTTGGCAATAGATATCAGTGTGCCTGAGACTTCTACAGCATAGTATGTGGGGCAGTGCCAATATGTGAGTTATTTGACATTCGAATGGCTAATACAAATCACATAGCAGAGTGATTCCTTGGTAAGTGTTATGTGTGTACGACCTGTGGACACATGTAGTTGTTTGAGTCCAGTTTTTGCGTTTAAAGGGGCCGTTGCTCCACCTCTCCATCCAGTGATGTGTCAGTCAGGTGGTGCCAAGGACTTCTAGATATGGGCGTATGTGAGGGTGATATGCATTGCATGCAGTGTGGTGTGGCATGCGGCTTATGTGTTGTGGTCTACACATCTGTGTTTCCCTGTCCATGTATGTTTTATGTTGTGTTTGTATTGTTCGTTCTACTAGTTTGGTGTGTTATGATTTGTATGGAATCTTACCTACAAGTACGCCATTGCCATATTATCCATCCTGGAATTGTTGGTTTTGTAGTGGAGTGCCTGAAGATGTAAGCATCATGGAATCTTCTGGGATATTTTACTAGGATGTTTGTGATAATTCCATGGTGGTCCATGATGGCCTACACAATGATGAAGTGGGTATGTTTGAGGTTCCTGTTGAGGTGTTTAGTTGCTGCAGGAGGAACAAGTTGGACATGGGTGCAGTCCATTGCACTCAGCACATGCTGGAAGCCAGCTATTTGGTAGAAACCTTGCTTGGTCTCCTGCCTGGGTGTTGGGGAACCAGATGTGGTGGGGTGTGAGTCTAATGATGGCATCCAGAACCTTCGTCAGAAAGGCAGAGAGGGATAATTTGGAGATCCCACCCACTTATGCTGCAGTCATCTGGAAGGAACCTGATGCCAGCAAGTGGAGGACAGCCAGGAGTTTGGTGATGGGTGGAATTGCTGTTTGGCACCGCACTCTTGCTTTGATGTCTGGCGCAATGTGGTGGAGCAGGCATACAATGGACTCCCACCTCAGATGGTAGAGTCTGATCACCTCTTCTTCCCAGAGGGCCAGGATGCTTGCACGCTGGCGAGTGATCCTCTCCCGTCTTCTACACTGCATTCATGTCTTCTGTGGGGGTGGCTTGTGGTTGCTGCGGTGGTGTTGGTAGTACTTTGTGTCGTCATTGTCATCTTCCACGGGTGCCAAGCTGTAAGAATAACACTTCCATGGTGTCCAGTTGCTTTGCAATGCTTCTTCGCGCTTCTGTGTTTCCCTTATGTAGTAGTGTGTGGGTCTCATTTTAACGTCTGGTCTCACCAGGTCTTAAAATTTTGACACTAATCAGACTTAGCCGCTTTTTTTGGAGCTGGTCCTGTGCATGTGTCATTTTCCGTTGGGTTCTAAATTTGACGCTAGCGCCATAGAGTTATTTTTGAGGCGGGAACTCCTACCTTGCATATCACTGTCATTAACCGATGCAAGGTGAGGTGGCGATCCCAAAAAATGATGCTAAGTTGAAAAATTCTAAATCTAAATATGCTGTTAAGTTAGCACTCCCTTTGCATCAAACAAGTGGTGCAAACGTGGCACTACATTTTCTCACATCAGGGCCTAAGTATGAATGATCACTCAAAAATCTATATTATGGAAACGTAATAATTCTATCACCAAAATCAGATTCACATCTATTTTTTAACAGATGATTTTATTTTACAAAAAAGAAGCAATAGAAGGACCATATGTATACACAATTCACAGTTATCACATATCCATATTGAAGTATTGAATCTCAACGATATGGGCCACACATGGCAATCCCAACATTCTCTTCCCACTCCTACCCTCTCTGAGCCCCTTCCACGGCGCTCAGTGTGGTGTGGTAACATATCTCAACTTTACCAGCACACTGAGTTAATAAACAATTCCGCCTGAAAGCTTAAGAAAACCAAGGCACCAGAATTCCGCTGTAATTTACCTTTTTGCTGTTTCTATGTTGAGTGAGCAGGGGAATTAGTAGAAGATGAGATTACTTGTTTATGCTCATTCACGAATGCCTCGCATGCCATGGCCCCATCCGAAGGGTGACCATGCCAGTAGGCTTCCAACAATAATGCTTCCCCCTCCTTATCTGCCCACCTCAGGAGTCCCCTCTGCCATATTGTCAGTTCAGGACTCCTAGATGACTTCCAATTACAGGTGATCTCCTGCTTAGCCAAGATAAAGCCCATATCCAGGAACTTGCCTTTTACTTTCGTCTTTGAGTGCAGGAAAGTCATTTAATAGGCAATAAGAGGGATCTCTAGGAATATTTCTCTCAACTAGGCCCGAGAGGGTGTCCACTATCTCCTGCCAGTAATGAGTAAGTAGTGGGCAACTCCGGAGCATTTGAAAGAAGTCTGCCCCATGAGATCAGATTATGGACATTTAATTTCCTCCAAATTGAACATTCTATTTAACCTTTTAGGTGTTAGATAGGCTCTGTGTAAAATGTAGAAATTGTTTAGTTTGAATCTGATATTTCTTGATATTTTGGGTATGCATTCTAACACCGTGTCCCATCCGTCCTCAGTAAAAGAACAGCCTATGTCTGTTTCCCATTTCTGGCAAGTGGTAGCAAGAGGTTGAAGGGATTCCATACATATCCTATGGTATAGGCATGTAACTACATTTACAGTGCTAGCCGCCATTGCAATGTATGTACATCCATTGTGAGTGGATGGTTCCATCCAACCCAGCCCCCAGTGTTGCTTTATTGTTGCTATCAGGGCCCCATGTACAAGAAGGGGTTTGGGGAGCAAATAAAACTCTGCCTGTAATTAATTTTATGGTGGTAACATGCTGTCCCTAAATAGTTCCCCTATTTTGCATATCCCTGCCTCCCTGTGTCGATAGAGTCCACGCCAGTTATTTGTATGAGGAAGGATTGTTAAATATTCAAGTGGGAGATCAGGGGAATATAGATGTTAGGTCCTATTTTCTTGCAGACATCTTCGCCATCAATCTGCCACCACCTTGTGTTCTATCATTACGTACTAACGCAGATCATTCAGCCCCAAAAGGAGGCAGAGCAGCAAGGGGTCAGCTGGTGTACCTAGTCACCTGTCATGGGTTGGACCTTGGCGGCTTTTCACCCACTGCGTAAAGTATTGCAATTGTGCAGCGATATAGTAGGCATCAAAGTCCGGCGCTGCCAAGTCTCCCAATGCTGTAGGCCTTTGCAACTTAGAAAGCGTTACTCGTTTGTGACCCGAGCCCCTACAAAGGTTATGAGCAGCGAGTCCAGTTCCTTAAAGAGAGCTCAAGGGATTTTATTGGGTAGAGTCGTGAAATAATAGAGAAGTCGGGGCAGCACAACCATTTTTAACAGTACAACTCTTCCCATCACCGAGAGAGGGAGAGTGCTCCAGAAGTTCATACTCCATTTCAGGGAACTAACCACTCAATGGATATTTCCTTTCAAGACATCAGAGGGAGCATGGTAAATTCTTGTCCCCAAATATGTTATGCAATTGGGTTCCCAGTATAGGGTGCCCATCTCTGGAGGGAGAGGGGAGCTTCGGCAAATCAGGAACAAACTGGATTTCAGCCAGTTTACCATAAGGCATGACAGGCTGCCAAATTCTTCCAATAGCTTCTGGGCTCCCTGCAGATCTTTGTGACTGTCCCAAAGGAATAATGGAGATCATCAGCCTGAAGAGCAATATACTAAGGGCCCCAATAATCACGACCTTGGCGGGTTCGCAGTGTAACAGGCTCCATTGCCAGAGCAAATAATAACAATGAGAGCGGGCAACCCTGTTGTGTGCCACGCTCTATATCATAGCTCTGCAAGATGTGTTTGCCAGTTTTCACTCGAGCGCCAGAGCACACATAGAGAAATTGGACCCAGTGTAGGAACCCATACCCTTGGTGGAAATGCTTAATCACCTCTGAAAGGTAATTCCATTCCAGGCTGTTGAAAGGTTTTTCAACGTCTACTGAAAAAAATCGCTGAAAGGGGTGCCGTAGTGGAAGTTTTTTTAAATAGTAGAAACAGTTGGTAGATTTTCAACGCTCTGTTGCGGCTTGGAATGAATCCCAACTGGTCTCTATGTATGAGTCTATGCATATATTGAAGGAGCCTGGTGGCTAGTACTCTACTTGGAATTTTATAATCAATATTCACAATTGACAGGGGGCGATATGCCTTTATGTCATGGGGCTGCTTCCTTGGTTTTAGTATTGGTACTATTAAAGCAACCCCAGTAGTGGTCGAGAGGACCCTTAGTGACTTAGCTTCATTGAAAAGCTCCAACAGTATAGGTGACAGCTGCTCCGCATCGGTGGCATAAAACTCTATGTAGAGGCCATCATTTCCAGGTTTTTTTCCTGAAGACATATGTTTGATGGACTCACTGCTCAGCCTCTTCCAGCATCAGCGTGAGTGGTGTGAGAATGGCTGCGATATCGCAGTGGTGACTTGGGATTTGCTTTTGTATAGCATTGAATAATAGTCATAGAACACCCTATTGATGTTGGCTTGTCTGCGCACTCAATGACCTGAATCTGTTTGTATCTCCACTATTGGGGTGCCCCTATTATTGAGACTTGCCAACCAGGCCAAGAGCCGACCTGCTTTGTCTCTAGTAGCATGGGCCTTGACAAGGTAAGTTCAGTAGTCAAAACAGCAGAGCTGTTCCACCTGCTCGGCTACTCTTTCCTTAGCTTGAAGGAGAGGTCTGTGATCCACCAGTGACTCTAATCTATCAAGATCGATATGTTGCAGGATTGTTTCGGCAGACAGAACCTCCCAAAGAAAGGTTCTTCGGACACTATCATCTCAGCTATGCAGCGGCCCGCAGGACCGTCTTAAACGCGGCCCACTCTGTGTTTTTACAGTTGGTGGTCTCTTTATTGTTGATTAAGGATTGTTGGATATACAGACCAATCTCCGTCCTGAAAGGAAATCAGCTAAGGCTTCTTGCTTACGCTTCCAAGTGGATATTAGGGGATGATCATCACCCCCAGTCCAAGTGAAGCAGAACTGGGTTATGGTCAGAGATGGTCTGGCAAGATAATCTATGCTATATATTTTCTGGTGTATTGGTTGGGTGCCCAGAAATGTATCACAATGCGCATGAAGATCATAGATAGGTGAGTTATAGGAGTAGTCCCTGCTCTGTGGGTGTAAGGTACGCCATGAGTCTATCAGATTCCAGTTTTCTGCCAGCTTGTGTATGGATGGGCCGGTTTGTGTACTGGGGAATCGATCAGTGGTGGGTGCAACCTATCCAGGACGGATATCCCACACAATTAAATCTCCCCTGATGAGCACTTCACCTGGCAGGTAGGGAGAGAGCTGTTGAGACAATCTGCAAAGAAATTATCTTGGTTAATATTTGAGGCATAAATGTTTATAACGGGGATGTCTTTCCCGCCCAGTCGGCCCATTATTGCAACATACCGACCCTTGGGATCTACCTTATGGGCAGTGAATTGAAACAGGAACAAGGGTCTGACCCAAATCAAAATCCCTCTACCCCTCTGACATAGGTAGAATATGCTGTGTGATACACCTGTCCTCTCCACCTTCGCATCAAAGCAAGACCCTCTTTGTAGAGTCTGCATTTCCTGGAGGAGAGCCAGGTGAGTGCCACGGTGGGATAAGTAGGAAAAGACCTTATAGCGTTTCGTCAGGGAATGAATGCCCCTTACATTCCAGGAGATTATGTTATAGTGTGTAGAAATGGCCACATTGTGGTTTAAGAGGAAAGTTCTTGCCACCTGAGTAATGTGATACTGAGGCCTAGTGATGATATGTATGTGTGTATTGTAAGAGACAATCTACCATGCTGCGCACAAAACAATACCCAAATAAACTCAGCGACAGTAGAACAATCCAACTCCCCATCCCCAGAAGCAGTTGGTGAACCCTCCACATCCATGCTAAGGTAACTGATACCATATTGGTAGTATCGTCCACCAAGAGAATTAAGCGGTGGTGTGGGGCAATGGGCCGTGCAGCCCGCTGTAACAATGAAGGCACTAGGTTCTCTCTGAGATTGGCTACCCTCATTGTGTAGGTTCCAGCCGATTTTGCAGACATAGCCAATGCACTAGAGTGTGGCAGACAATCACAATACCATGTGCTGTGATCAGGTTGCCACTGTCTGCCGTTTAGAGGCTTAGAAGATGTCTAGTAGTGGCAACTGCAGAGCCCCAAGGGGGCAGTTTTCAAATCAAGTAATCTGCAGTTCGGGTGTGACAATGGGGAGCTCCTGATATCAGTCAGATTGGCCTGATGTAATTGTGACATTAATCGAGGTGGATTCTTCAACCTCTTCCGATTCATCCAGGTCCGCTTGTGATAGTGCGAGGCTGGAAGGCAGCCCCGTCCGGAGTTCTGCAATGTCCTTGTGGGCCCGTTGCTGTGATCGCTGGGCTTCCTCGATCAGAGGGGAACCCCCAGAAATTGCCCTCTTCCTTCTCTTCATTCATTTCAGATTTGGCTTTTGAGAGTCCTGGATTCCCTGGGGGCTTGAATGGGTTACGCCTCAATCCATGTCCATGCTTCTTTGGGGTGTATTGAAAAAGAGAGTGGTGCCTTGGGTCACAACCCTAAGTCGGGCTGGATAAAGCATGGTGTAGGAAACTCCCATTTGATGGAGTTTGCACTTTACTGCGAGAAACATGTTCTGCTGATTCTGATCTTCCCTAGAATAATCGAGGAACACCATGATCTTACTGCTGCCCAGTGTAATGTCTCCATTCCTGAGTCCCCATCTTTATAGTATAGCAGTCTTGCGATGACGACCTGTGGTTGTGCGCCAGGGCAGGATGGGGCGGGCAAGGAGGGACCCTATGGGAGTGTTCCAGAGCAAAAAAGAGTGATAAGTCAGTGGGAGCAAGATCAACTTGTATCCAGTTCTCCAGGAAGGCAATCATGTTGAGGCATTCTAAATTATCAGGTAGTCCCACAATGCGAATATTGTTCCTCCTGAAACAGTTTTCAGCATCTCCTGCACGTTGTTCAAGAGTGGGTACTTTATCGGCCATCGTAGATAACCTCAGACTTGTATCAGATATGCTGGCCGGGACATCCAAAAACTCTCTTTCTCCTCTTTACAAGGTAACTATAGCTCACGCCTTCACCCTGCACAGCTAATTAATCCACATATTATATCATTAATGACAAATTGAATGCCATCTTTCTATTCTCACTGCAACATTTGCAATAAAATTATTTGGGAGACAACTGTGCATGGCGAGGGGGCAAATTTTAGTTACCTTAGGGCGCAAGATTTAGTTACTTGAAAGAACTCTAACTATAACGGCTGAATTTCTATGGTTTTATACAAGTAAATTCAGAACCTAACTATAACGTTCCTGTCGCCTTTGGTGTTTTTCAGTGAATATATTTTTATATATATATATATATATATATATATATATATATATATTAGTCGCAAACACAGTTCCAGTAAATGCAGAGGTCGTTCCTAAGCGGTCCAGTCCGGGTCCAGGTACCGGAAACCCAATAAATTCATCAACAACACCCTCCTGAGGAAAGAGATTCCGGACCCCGTTAACAAGGCTACGGCCGAAACGCGTTATTAAATATCATATGATGGTTGCTTTCCTACGGTGTCTGGAATCCCTTTCCTCAGGAGGGTGTTGTTGATGAATATATATATATATATATATATATATATATATATATACCCTGATACCTAATAGGACTTTTAGTTCTATCTCTATGTCGGTTTCGTTCTTCGTTCTTAAAATCTGGTCACTGAAAACCACAGGCTCAAATTAAGCTCTGGTCATTCCAATTTATTACCCCAATAGTACATTAATGCAAGCCGTACCTATCGGTTCACTGCTTTCTCCAATACAATATTGACCTGCATCTCTTTGTGAGGCTTTAAAGTGATTTCTATGGTATCTCCTGTTGCTTCCTGCCCATGGGGGCAGGGTAACACCTTGATGTGTCTGTGTGCATGTATGCACTGTAGTCCCATTCCCTTGGGGAACCATAGGGCTTGTACCTTCTGCTTTTTCTCCCAATATGGACTCTTGCTTACCATCACTAATTGTACAGAAGAATAGAAGCGCTTAAATTAAACGGTTTCCTGTTGACCAGGGTGATGACGTATTTGTTGAAACCATGCCCAGTTGTTCTGAAAAAATGATTTTACTTTTGATACCCAGTTCAATGAATATGTGCAACCTCATATAAGCTGTTAGTCATTTGATCATCTTGATCATATATTACTTTATGTGTGCTTACTATACTGTCACCAGTTTTGCTATAGTTACAGTGTCTTCATGGGACACTACAGGTGATTTGGTTACTTATATGGTCATATAGGTTGTTAACTGTGGGCGTACCTGTATGACTCAGCTGTCATTCAATGTGGTGCTGTTATCATGCTTTTCCAATTTTGTGCTTAGTCTTAAGTACAGAATGTATCAATGAATGTGAGTCCAGCTTCATGGCTTTTGGATTACATGGGGTTAACCAGGTTCCATGGTATATCATCATTGAAGCCTGTCTGATGGGTCCCATGTTTTTAAACTCATCTTTGCTCTTGTTCAAATAAGGTTTTTGTCATGTTTGCACTTCTGGTCAATTATTCCATTATAGTCCACCTCAGGTCATTCTTGTGTCCCTTCTTTGTGAAATTATTTGTCATTTTTGTAGTGTTATGTCAGCATCTGATGGTACTTCGTCGTTCAGTGATTCTGAGTCTTATTTTTCTTGGGGTCATGCCAACATATTTCTACCCTCAGGGACACATGATCAGGTATACCACATTCATGGAATTACAATATGTGTGACTACATTGCTACTAAGGGTATCTTATGCTCAGGTCACTTGGGGTCGTATGTGATGTTTAGGTGCATACGGAACATTACCACTCAGAAAGTGTAATTTTTCTGGTGGTAGGCCCCACAGTGTGTTTTGTGTCTGTGTGCCAGTGATCATGGCTCTGGTGTGGACCAGATGATTTATTAGTCTGGTGTTTGTCTTAAAGGAAAACATTGGTTTTTCCATGTGTATTTTGTTACTGTTTAATATGCACCAATGTCTAGTAATATGTTCCACGTCTTTGGAGTTACTGCTAAAAGTGCTAACACAGATTAGCTGTTTGGTGTCTTCTCTCTACTTGTCTTTTAATATTAGGGGTGGACAGAGCACACAGAGTTCTATTCTGAGGAGTTGGTTAAAAACGCCACGGAATTCCACAGAGTTCGTTGTGCAGCAGAGCCTTACCCTACCATCCTGGCCTGAATGTGCCTGATCTCAGAAGCGCTAAGCAGGGTCGGGATGCCTTACCCTGCTTAGAGCTTCACAGATCGGGCCCATTCAGGCCATAGTGGTATGGCATAGCCAGCACAGGCTGCTGTTTCAGGCCTCTTGAGCTAACACAACCCATTGGCCTGAAGCCTGCTGCTCTCCACACCTGCACATTTTTCTTCACCAGCTGCCCTCCTGCGCAAACTTGCTACGGAGGGCCAAGCCCACCCCATGTCTTGAACCATACTTGTAATTGCTTCTTCTGCAATTACACACAGCCTCAGACTGCCCTTTCGTTAGGATCCAATCACTAGCATCAGCAACAAACCAGCTCACCACCAACAGTCTAATATTTTAACAAAGTGCCTAGCCTGGCTTGTCAATGGCTGTAAGGCACTCTCTCAGGCCACACACATCTCTATCTGGTGGGGACTGGCGGAACTACCACTCAGCAGCTCATGTCCACACTATCTCCAGCTCTCCCTGCTGGCATCTGCACCACACTCCATAACACCACTTCCTTTCCCAGGGACTCTGGGGGGCAGGTTCTTATCAACTGGAGCTGTGACTGCACATTTCCTTTTTTCCAAGCTCAAACCCCCCTCATATGCAAATACTGTCCATGCCCAGTGCCAGCCCAATGTGCGCATAGAAGAGAAAGCAAAACAAGAGTCTGACCTGGATCCAGCATCCAGGATGGTCTCTGTTGCCAGGGGCCTGGCTCTCTGCCTCCCTCTGCCACCCGCTCACTGCTGAGGACAGTGAAATGAGGGAGAACTGGATGCGTAGCTGGCACCGGTGCAGCCCCTCAGCAGCAGCTTGCAGCAGCTCCATGCCTGCTGGCAGAATAAAGTGCAGCTTACTTATGGGCCACACAGTGCAAGCACAGACTGTCTGTGCATGCGCTGTGTGGCACATAACTGGGCTGCACACTATTGTGCAGAAACGCTGCTCTGCTGCTGGGGCTAGCAAAGTTTTTGGCCAAATTCCACACTCCAAGTGGAGCTCCGAGCTCCAAAAGCTCTGTTAACTCTGCCAGCGGAGCACAGGTCATCGCCCACCCTTAACTAATATGCCTATAGCTCCCTTTTTTCTCAGCTCTTTCTACCACTTGCCTCTGAAAAGTCCTAGACTGAGTTTTGTCTTTTAATTTACAGTTCCAATCTTAAATTTCTTAAAGGCTGAGCAGACTTACCATTATGTTTTCTTTTTAGTGCCCAAAGATGTGCACTTTCAAAATGTAGTATGATGTTCCTGGCAGTTGGTTTTATGTACATGTTTGTAGACTTAGGGGGTCATTCTGACGGCCAGGGTTGGAGGGAGCACCGCCAACAGGCTGGCGGTGCTCCACAGGGTATTCTGACCGCGGCGGTTCAGCCGCGGCCAGAAAGGGAAAACCGGCAGTCTCCCGCCGGTTTTCCGCTGCCCTGGGAATCCCCCAGGGCGGCGCAGCTTGCTGCGCCGCCATGGGGGATTCTGACACCCCATACCGCCATCCTGTTCCTGGCGGTTCGCCCGCCAGGAACAGGATGGCGGTATGGGGTGTCGTGGGGCCCCTGGGGGCCCCTGCAGTGCCCATGCCAATGGCATGGGCACTGGAGGGGCCCCCGTAAGAGGGCCCCACTTTGTATTTCAGTGCCTGCCTTGCAGACACTGAAATACGCGACGGGTGCCACTGCACCCGTCGCACCTTCCCACTCCGCCGGCTCAATTCTGAGCCGGCGTCCACGTGGGAAGGATGATTTGCACTGGGCTGGCGGGCGGCCTTTTGGCGGTCGCCCACCAGCCCAGTGCAAATCCCAAAATACCCTCAGCGGTCTTTCGACCGCGGAGCGGTATTTTGGAGGGGGGAACTCTGGCGGGCGGCCTCCGCCGCCCGCCAGGGTGAGAATCACCCCCAGAGTACCTACAGCAACCATTCTCTTCACCAGTCAGTAAAAATGCCACAGCAGTAAATACTTTGGACATATCCGAAATGTCTTTGTCTTAGCCCAACAAGGCTGTCAAGAGTATCACTGGCAGTAGGTCCACTGTCATCCTATAAAATATTTTTTATGGTTTCACTCCAAAATTCAGACACTGTTGTACATTGCTGTGCCAGGCGAAGAAACCCAGTGCTCATCTCCTAACATCTGGAGGAGTTTGAATCAGCTTTCTGGTCTTGCCTAAATGTGCCTCTTTAGGTTAATACATTCTGTGCAGGAATTGTATGCATATCACCCTGAATCTATAATTTTGTAACCGGCCACCTATTTGGGCACAGCAGAATTTCTGTTGTTGATTGTGGGGAATGGGTATAACTCAGCCAACCACTTTGATTTCACCGTTGGGGTGCAAACAGGCATCTCAGATTGCATAGCTTTAGTCCGACAGCAATGTCCTTGGTAAAGGGGAACCTAGCATTGCTGAAAATGGAAGGAATGGCAGCAGGGGAGATGTAGTCATACTGTATTTGGCTCTATATGCCTCACAGCCCATATATGCTTGAAAATGTCTAGTGGTGAGTAGTCATCTATGCCGTGTATCTGCTGTATGGGGATCAATAGGTCGAGGGGGAAAAGGTTACCTAATTTGGTAAGTTGCAATTTCAGATATTTGCTAGCACATCTTATAAAAACATGTGAGGGTTAAGTGTTCGTTGAAGGCTAATTGTGGGCTTGGTGCATACAGTGGTTTTAAAGAGCCCGTAATGCAAAGTTTGGTCCATGATCAGATTGTGCATTTCACAGTGCAAATTTACAAGCTGGACCGCCAGGAACAGTATTTAGCGGTTGCAGGTGGATACATCTCCACTGATAGATGTGGCTAGTAGGGAGTAGGATAGTACTATTGGTGTGCATACTGAGCACCCACGGCTCACAATCAGGGGCAAGGAGCCCTCAATACCCAAAGGGTAGGGCTAGAGTCTCCCACTTTTATTCTTGGTTGTTTATCAGCCCTCGCAGGTATGGTCATATTAAAGCTGAGCGGGTTAAATAAACATGGCAGGGGGATTGGAATATTAATGAAGAAACAGGAGAGTTTGAGGAGAATGGCTATTTTGCCAGTATATTTCTACCAGCCACAATTATTGGCAATCTAATCCAGTGGGTGATCTGTCCTCCAAGCAGGACTTAACTGTGACATAATTTTCACACATTACCCCCTCCACATCCCTGCACACCCACATACACAGACATTGTATGGATGACTAGCTCCATGGTAACTGGTATTCCTTTACACACTGGGGAATTGAGGCATTAAGTGGGAAGACCACCAACTGATTTTGGGTTAGAAAAAAATACCTCAGAGTAAGTCAAATGTCATCAATTTACAAATGATCGGTTGGACGTTCATTTGCAGATCCTGGACTCATAGGGTCACCTCTTCTCCATAAAGCAAAACTATGGGCTTTCTGAATGTGAAGCTGATTCCTCTATCCTTGCTCTTATAATCTGGCAGCAGAGGACTCCGCAGCTATGGCAAATAGGGTGGGAGAAAGACAGCAGCACTGCCTTGTACCTCGAGAACTTGTGAAGGACGTTGCGATTTTGCCATTCTAGTGGAAGCATGTAGAAGGCTGGTTGTATAACAGCTTAAACATTTATTGAAACCCTGTCTAAACCCATTACGTTCTAGAGTCATGAACTGGTAGCACCACTCCAAAGAGATTCGTACATATTTTTTATACCAGGGTTGGGAATGACAAAATAGCATTCCTTAACCTAGAAATCATATGCAAATGAAACCCAAAATGCTGATACAGGTAAATCATAATAATCATAACCCTGATATTCTCTTTTCATTCTAGAATGAGATTAGGTTCTGGTTGGTAAAAAAAAATGTTTCCGCTCAATGGAAGCAAAACAGAAATACGTTGTTTGTGGACAACGTATAAGCTACAGATATATGACTCCTGACAACTTTCCGCTTCTCCTCTAAAATATTTGGTCTGTTAATTCTTCTGAAGCACAAGGTCAAGAAGCTGGGTATCGGTAAAGGATTCACTATTTTTCAATGATCACTTTTGGCCAACCAGAATTCAATGGTTCTTCTCATAATATAGAGCATTTCTTGTGAGATACATAATCAATTGGGAACGTCCTCTATTTTGGGCTCCCTGTAAACAAATAAGCCCTTCTCTGGCAAGCCCAACATTTGAGAATAATCTGGGAAACTAAGCTTAGAATTCTTTTTCTAAGCAAGCCAGAAAAGTCCTTCACTTTTTTGAAATATGAACGCTCCTACGTTCTGTATAAAAGTAAAGAAAGTACACCCGAATAATTTTCCAATGAATGATGCAAAAGATTAAGCAACCTAAGAGAGAAGCCAACTTTTTGAATTACATCTGTAAAATTAAGGTGCTTCTGTTTTAACACTTAACCTATCCTGCCATGTTTGGAATGAGTGACACTTAAAGACATAGCCCGGGAGGCACCTCATAAAATATATAATTAAATAATATCCATAGTAAATCGCAGCTGTTAGCTGACATGAAAAACATAGGGGGTCATTCCGACCCTGGGGGACGGAGGAAGCACCGCCAACAGGCTGGCGGTGCTTCAGGGGCAATTCTGACCGCGGCGGTAAAGCCACAGTCAGAAAAGGGAAACCGGCGGTTTCCCGCCGGTTTTCCCCTGCCCCAGGGAATCCTCCACGGCGGCGCTGCAAGCAGCGCCGCCATGGGGATTCCGACCCCCTTCCCGCCAGCCTGTTCCTGGCGGTTTACACCGCCAGGAAGAGGCTGGCGGGAACGGGTGTCGTGGGGCCCCTGGGGGCCCCTGCAGTGCCCATGCCACTGGCCCCATTAAGATTTTCAGTGTCATCGTTGCTGGGGCTTTCCCGCTGGGCGGGCGGGCGGCCTTTTGGCGGTCGCCCGCCGGGGTCGGAATGACCCCCATAATCTAGACCAAGTTCATTCGAATGTACACATGCATTCACTGAAGAAAGGTTTCCAATGGACGGTAGAAAAGCTTTGTTGAAAGTTAAACATTTCCTTAAGAAAATTGTGCAAGGGCATATGTTTCAGAGAAGTGAGACAGGGGTTCATAACCCTCTGAAATTCAGGAACCACAAAACTGATAATGACTAATTGTCAGCAGTACAAGTGGCTTTATTCGTACTTATTGTCTTCGGGCACTAGCAGCAATGGGATGTAGGTGAGCAAATGTGGTCAAAGTGAAATATGTAAAGATATTCAACACAAGAGACAGGGATCTGAACCATAATGCCTTTCTTGAATACAAATGAAGAGTTTCAGTCAGGTGCAGCCATTCTTCTAGATCTAGAACACTGGCCCTTTTTTAGTATCCAAACAGCCATAGGGCAGAAATGGATTAAGCTCCTTACTTCATTGCCCTTTCAGCAGTCAGAATTCCCCAGTGAGATCATCATAAACTAGCTCATACTTAATTAGTTGCAGAATGTTCCAAAATCCAATAGAAATAATAATTACTGAAGCACAATCATCTAAAAGAGGCCTCTCTGTAGAAAAAGAAAGATCAAAAACTCTAAAGATCAAGACTCAAAGATCAAAGCAAAAGAACCAAGGAAGACAAATGTCAGAAAAAAAAAAAGATCCAAAACATTGCAGACCACCAAAATAAAGCTTCAAACACAGAACCTTTATCTTTTGCCCCACTCATTTAATAGTGTTAAACTCAGTGGTGTTTTTTTCTCTAGGCTCAGGGAGCATTCCCCCCCCCCCCCCGCATGCTGCAAGTCATGCAGGAAAAAAATATAGCAATAAAAAGATTTCATTCCCATTTTATTTTTACCAACGCAATGCACACTGTAGCAGCACCAGCCTGAGCCCAGAGATCTGCTAGGCATATCCTCTGCTACCAAGCAAGGCTGGATAGATGTTCCAAAGTGCGCATGACACTTTGGTCGGCTGTTTTGCAGCAGCCAAAGTGACATGGGCCCTTTCAAGCTCTCCGCCCAGCTCTCTTAGGCAGCTGGATGGAGAACAAGCACAGGCCTCCAGGGCCTGAAAGAGCATCCAGCCATCCCGCTCCATCCAATACAGGCGCTTCATCATGCTGGTTAACAGCTCTTCATGCATCGGAGAAGGAAAAGAGGACACGCAGCCCGAGGCAAGTGCCATTTTGCTTAATTTAATTTGATACGTGTAATGTATGTCAGTGGTTGTGCTTTTTTTGTAATTAGTGTTGTGTTTTTATTTTGGCTATGGAAGGAAGAGAGTATTTTATTTGGGGCTTTTGGAGGGGGGGGTGGTTTGCTTTAGGGTTTTGGTGGGAAGGTGTGTTTTATTCTGTTTTTTTGGGGAAGTGGTGGGCCACTTCTCTCGCCCCACCTCTTTCAAAGGGTACCAAATGCTCCTGGCGACATTTGTCCCTCAGTGGCGTGTCTTGGAAAACCAGCTATTCCAAGCTGTCAACAATTCTATCAAATGACAGTTTGCAATTTTCTTCCCACGAGGAGTGCTTTAAGAGGAGGATTTTTTTGGACCACTCTAGAACCGTCTTGAGCTTTTCGTGGTAGCATAAGATGTTTGTCAATAAATGTCTCAGCTAAATATGTTTCCTTCAGTGTCTGCACTACCCCTTGATACCAGACAACAATAAATACGTTTAATGCAACTCATCTCTGAGACATGTTCAAGGGTGTAACGACATACATTAGATCATCTGTGGCTTAAAACAGAACCAAAGCAATATCCAACAATCATGTTCTTAAATCAGTTTGGGAAAAAACAACTACCTACAGTGTACATTACCTGTTTCTAGGCCAGCACGGAAATTGCAATCAGTGAAATTGCCTCTAGTTCTCTTTATTTCTGGGTGTTAAATACAATGAACTTTTTAAAAAGATGTGCAAGTGCGCAAATTAGGATATTTCCACCAACCTCAGTTGTAGTATGGGGATGTGTATTGTTCCACAAAGCTGTCAATAAAAGACATAGCTGACACCAGAACGCGTCTTAAAACAGAAATAGCAAACTAAATAAATTAAGTTAATAATCATGACTCTTTAAAAACACATAATTGCACTTAATGACATACTTTTAATGTAGACTATCCCATGACAGATTTTCATCATATACCTTAACTTGACTTTATCCAAAAACATAGCAAGTATATTCAAAATGCTCTTAGCTCTCTAAAAGAGTCAGGACTATTTTCTAATTTGGCTAACTATATAAAGTATATGTATCCATGTTTAATGTGTAGGCCGACTATAAATTTCAGTATTGGCCCATTTAACATTGGTTTTACTAAAATAAAAAGAGAAAATGGAGGCAGGATCCCTGTTTTGACTATAAGGTGCCCACATTTAACAATCTATTTATCAGATTTGTTTGAATGCCACATTCAAAGAGCATATTTTTCTGTAAACCATTGTAAGATGTTTAGAGCTAGAAAACGCTCTTATAGTCCATGTGTGACACCTTGATATTTCAGGGATCAAACCTCTATTTACTGAAAGAGACCTAGGCTCATATTTAGACTTTTTTAGTGCCGCATTTGCATCATTTTTTAACGCAAAAGCGGCGCAAATTTACAAAATACACCAAAGGCCACCATGCCAGATGAACAGGTTTGAATGTCAATTGAAATGGTGTTTATCCCGAAGAGGACACCTTCCCACCTGTCCTCTCTTACCAGTCATGAAACCGCAGAGATGAAGCTAACTGCGGTTGCTTGTATCAGACCTTTTCTTGGGTAATGATAGCAGTCTGGGGTTGCTCATATTCCTTGGTGGAGGTGATAGTTCTGATTGGAGCATGACCAAGGCATACTTTCATATGGTTGGTCTCTGTCTAGAGTGGTTTACATATCGATTTTTTAGGTTTTGTAAAGGAAACACTGGTAGTGACACAGGCATGCCATTTGTCCTACTGTAGTCACTGCACCATTGGATTCCGGCCTCACCTATCTGATAAGGCCCCAATAGACCAAAACCAATCTAGGATTGCTTATGTTCCCATTTGGAGGGGACCTCACCAGTTAATGGGCTGAACTGTTCCTTTTGGAGTAGGGAAAGGATGATTTGCAAATAGCTCATCTCTGTCTAGCGAGGCCAATAGGGCAAAACCTGATGTACTGGCATGCGGCGAGAGTAATAACCAGTTGCTCAGATTAACTCAAGCACGTTTTCCATCTTTTTGTTTTACTAAGTGAGATACAGGGCAAGATTACGACCTTGGCAGATAGGATACTCTGTCACAAACGTGACGGATATCCCGCCGGCCGTTTTACAAGTTTCATAGGATATAATGGAACTTGTAATACGGTGTTCAGGATTTCTGTCATGTGTGTGATGGAGTATCACATCCACCAATGTCGTTATCAGGCCCACTGTCTCTTGAGACATTAGGAGGACAAGGAGTTAAGCTGTCTTTTGTTGCTGTATAATTACCTACTCTCTCATGTTGAAGACTAGGTCACCCATTAATTAATTAATTCTAGCCTGCTTAAGGCAATACATTGTGGCACTCATTAAACTTTAACTTATTGCTGGCAGAATATTGACATTCCAGTCTGCTGTTATGCAGGAGAAGGAAGTGTATCAGAGTAGTAGCTTGCAGTCCTCGTCTCCATATTAATAAAATAAAGAATTGAAGGTGAAGTTAGACACCCCTGTGTGATCATTATTGTACATGTATTAGACACACGTGCCTAACATATTGCTCGCTGGGTTACTGGCATTCTGATAATAGATAGATATATCATATCCACGTGCTGGAAATTCTGTAAGAGAATAACTGAAATATTGCATAATTCAGTGCATCCATTAGGGTGGAGCAGTGAAAAGGAACATTCCAGTAGCATGCTACAGTGGAGGTGGTGTCCCAGTAATGCATCACAAAATGGCACTGCATCCGCTCTTCATCTTGTAATTGTGGAAATGTGAAATAAATCAGGTGATATCAGTCTAATTATTGATCAGGCCTGTGATAACTGTCTACGTATCCCACACACACCACATTCAGGGGCATATTTATACTCTGTTTGCACCAAATTAGCGTCATTTTTTAAAAACTCTAATTCGGTGCAAAACTAACTCCATATTTATACTTTGGTGCTAGTCCCGTCTAGCGCCAAATTTATGGAGTTAAAGCTATTTTTGGAAGAGATGCAAGGTAGGCGTTCCCATGCAAAAAATGACTGTATGGCCTTATTGCCATAGTTAGGGGCATATTTATACTCCGCGGCATATTTATACTCTGTTTGCACCAAATTAGCATCATTTTTTTACTCTAATTCGGTGCAAAACTAACTCCATATTTATATTTTGGTGCTAGACCCGTCTAGCACCAAGGCCCTGATTCATACTTTTTTTGCACCGCATGAACGTCATTTTTTGACGAAAAAGTGTCACAAACTTACAAAATATTGGCCCTTATTTATACGTTTTGCTGCAAAACTGCACTAACTCATTTTTGCACCAAAAAGTTTAGCACCGGCTTGCACCATTTCTGTGCACCAGCCGTGCACCATATTTATGGAATGGTGCAAGCCAGGGCAAAGGGTAGGCTAGAGTAAAAAAAAAATGACTTTAGTTGGGTGGGGCTGGCAGTATAGAAGAAGAGGGTTTAGCACCAAAAAATGACTTTAGGCAGGTTAGAGTAAAAAAAAATTACTCTAACTAGATTAGCGTCATTTTATGGTGCTAAACCTACCATGCCACTTGACTCCTGCCTTAGAAAAGGCAGAGTCATGCCCACCACCCCTATGGCCAGCACAGAGGACAACGGTCCCCTGGGCATGGCCATTGCACCCTGTGCCATGTAAGGGGGCCCATTTCAGGGCCCCCTATGGCACTTTCAAAAATAAAATAAAATACTTACCTGTACTTACCTGTAATGGGGTCCCCCATCCTCCGCAGTCCCTCTGCTGTGGGTGGGGGTGCCCCTGGGGCCTGGGGAGGGCACCTGTGTGCTTATTCCATGGTGTTCCACCATGGAAATAGGCCCACATGTCTCCTAACCCCTGCCCTGACCCAGGCTTTAAAAAATGGGGCAAAGCAAGCTTTGCCCCATTTGTTGACCCCTCCCCCCTCCCTTGCACCATTTTTGCATGGGAGTATAAATATGGCGTTAAGGCCATAGAGTCATTTTTTGCACGGGAACGCTTACCTTGCATCTCATTAAGGCAAGGTAGGTTTCCACTTCCAAAAATGACTTTAACTCCATGAATTTGGCGCTAAACGTGTCTAGCACCAAAGTATAAATATGGAGTTAGTTTTGCACTGATTTAGAGTACAAAAAATGATGCTAATTCAGTGCAGAGTATAAATATGCCCCTTAGCGTAAAAAAATAACACTAATCTGGTTAGAGTCATTTATTTTGACTCTAACCTGCCTAACGTCATTTTTGTTTTTACGCTAGCCTACCCTTTGCACCAGCTTGCACCATTCCATAAATATGGTGCCCAGCTGGTGCTAAAAAATGGTGCAAGCCGGTGCAAAACTTTTTGGTGCAAAAATGCATTAGTGCAGTTTTGCACCAAAAAGTATAAATAAGGCCCGCAATGGGACAACCCCATAAAATTCATTGCACCTAAAATGGATTGTTAAATAAGTAAACAAGAAGGTTAGGAAATACTGAGACTACTAGACTTGTTCCATACCTCTCTCTCTCTCTCTCTTGTGAGGAAGCTACTGGATTACTTTACACAAATGGATTAAGGAAAAAGTAAAGTGTCAATAACCTTACCAACAGGGGTGTTGGGGAAAAACACAATACGTGCAAAGAATTCACATACAAAATCCCAAAACTAAACGTTAAACTCATGCATTTTAGCATCCTGATCTCGCAAAGGTTCTCTTTTTTCATTATTTGGAATTTCTTATTTTTTCAGCAACTGGACATTTCAAGTAATTTGGTTATTTTTCGTGCTGTTATACTGTGGGTGTTTTTACCTCAAGTGTTTCTGGAGACAGAGGGCTTCATTTACAAGGCCTTGGGCACAGGACGGCGCAGCCACCAAGAAAGGGCAGAAATGCACCAAATCTACAAGATACAGCGTATTTCTGTCCTCTCCTCCTGCGCTGCAGCACAAATTGCGCCAAAGCAGGCATCCTTGCACCATGGGGATGATTGTTTTTGTACAAGAAAGGACTCCTTCCTCCACAAAAACAACCACAAGAGTTGTTTTCCTCTCTCTATGTGCTACAGAATGCAGCACACATTGAAAGAGGAAAAAATGGGGAGAAATAAAGATATTTCTCCCCGTTGCATCACCCTTACACAACCCCTGAGGTGATGTAGGATTCTGACGCATTCCCAGACTATTAACCCTAGGAATGCCTCAGATTCCTTTGGATTCCATGGGTGTTGCCTGGGAACACGCCAAGTTACAACCATGGAACGCTCAGACCCGTAGAAAGCAGTATGTTTTTAGGTGGGGCATGGCCCTCAGCTTTGACCAAACCTTAAAGTTGTGCTCTATAGTTGCATTATTTCCCAAACACTGGCTGTGCTACCAAATAACGACCCAGCAACCCCGAATATCGTTGTACAGGTATATTGACAGAATATTGAAAGGTAGGTGCATATAGAGATATGTAGATCTACTATTCCTAACTCCACATCTACATACATAGGTACATATATTTGGCGTGAGGAATAGAAAAACTATACTTACCTGTCGATGTTTTGTACTTGATGGTCTGTCCTCAATATTCTGTGCAATCGATATTCTATTTTCAATATACAGGGTGCACACAGTCAACTTTAAAACCTATCTGTTAGATGAGAGTTAAAGTAGCAGGATGTAATATTGTAAAGTAAGCTGACACGCAGCTTTACGTGACCCTCAGCTCAGACACCTCCATGCTAGACCTCTTACCTGAGGTGGTGGATGTACAGCCTCCGCACCCAAAATTTGTTTGCTGGAGGATGACCTACCTGGGGCATTCTGCATCAGGAAATCGTCACACCTGGAAGGCCCAAAAGAATAAACTTCACCTCAAGTAAAGTTAGGAAACTTCATCTGCTTCATAAAGTGTGGAGATTCCTAATTCTGATCAGCTTCGTGAGTGATGTTTCAATTTAACTTGATGCAAATTTAAAATAACTTTACAGAGAGCTTGCACCATATCCATCAAGAACATTTTGGCAAATGAATGGTGAACAATGTGTTTTAAACCTTGTAGAGATGCAACAATAGGAAAAACTAAGTACAATTTGAATGTCATTTTACATGGAAAGTTGGGAAGGTCTCACAATGAATTTCACTGTAAGGTTGTGACAAAAGATGGATAGTTCAATTACATTTCATAAAAAGCACAAATCAAAACTGCATGGACAGGCTCTGACATTGGCATACAACCCTTATAGTTACAGGCAGGTTGTGTGAAAGGTGTTGTACAAGAGGAAACCTTCATTAGACATCGACCAGCAAGACAGGTAGGCATGATAAAATATAGGTGATTGTGTGAGCCCAGGATGGGTCCATTTGAGGCCTGTGGCCTGGCTGAGGTCACTAGCAGCTGCATTGCCTCTTATGCTCAGAATGATGGTTTCACAGGTTGTATTTAAGTTCCTGCTCTGTGGTAACCTCTCTCTCTTTGATGGTGCTTGCATGGTTCCTTCTATTTGGATGCTAAATTATGAGCATTCTCTACTCTTTCACATGCAGTAGGCACCTAGCATAGGACCTTAAGGTGGCACTATATATACACGTGGCTAACAATTCTTGGACAAGCATGCACATTTCTGAGTGATGAATGTAGAAAGCATGGGTGTCTGCCATGTGTACTAGAAATGGAAAAATGTAGTTGCAAATGGATTACTTGGCATTTCTACAGGTGCAGATAAAATTCAAGCTTCATGTTATGAAACAGTGAAGAAACTGCCATATGTAAATGTACACTGAAAATCCAAATCTCTTCCTTAATAGAACGCTAACTTCTCAGCAGTAGACTGTACTTTGCAGCAAATGTATACATGGCTGGTATGCAATAAAATGAGTAGGCACAGGAACTTATCACCAAGAGCATTTAGCAACAAATACCAAAGGGATACCAGAGTTAAGCAATTTGCAAAACTCATTGTCTATCAAGTAACAATGGTTAGACCTTAGTAGTATTTTAAAGACCACTAGGCAAGGTGATTATTGGATCTCATGCTAAGATCTCTTTTAGATAATAAAGTGCAAAATTGTGCTTTAAAATCACTTTGGGCCAGGTGTTTTGACCAAACCAGATAAACTATGAATTCTACTTAAAATCTCCAGTTACCATTTCTCTACATGTATATAGCTCTCATTGTGCTCCTTAAGGCTCTCTTGTACTTTCTCCATTCATTTCCAACTTACAATCTCCACCCCAGCTATCTCTCTTAACCTTTTCCCTACTATCCATTTCTGTTTGCTGCTGCACCTGTCTTTACATTCCTGTCTCTCCTGCTCTTATTTGCTTTTCCTTTTTACTCCCTTTTCTTTCTCTTACTCATGTCTCCTTTTCTATATCCTTTTCTCTCTATCTTCTCCTATCTTTGTACTTTTCAATATTTGTATTCTCCTTCTAGCCTTTTTCTCCATATACCATTTATGACAAGTGAAACTTTCTCTTGGCAATGCATGTCCATTAGCAGCACCTGTCACCTTTCTTTGACCACTGTGCTTTTCACTGTTCCTCAGTCCCAGAAGCCCGCCATCCTGTGGACCTCCTGAAACTCGGAAGGTCCCCTGTAATCATGGAACATAGAAGTTAATGCAATGTGGCCATCATATCCATGCAGCTTGTTGTCAATTCTTGTTGGAGAGGAAAAAAGACTGGATGAATTTGGTAGGTGTTCACTGCTTTGGGGCAGAGAACGACCCATTAATGTCCATTAGTCTACTTTTACAGTGTGATGGACTTCAACAGGTCATCCACAGTACTGGAAAAGAAAATATTTCAGTAAAACCACCAGAAACATTTTCTTTTGCATAATCGAAGTTGGTATGTGAAGGAAATGGTTCCCAATAGTCTGAAGTTTGATTTCTTGTTTTGCTGCATTGCACAACATGCTGTGCGCAAGGACTATACCCAGCAGACAGAACAAAATGAATGCAGATCACACAAATGCATCTCTGGGAAACCAAAAGTGTTTACACTTTTCCCAATCACAATAGTATGCCATTGGTGTGCCTGGGCTATCACCTGTGAAAGTAAAGGCTCCATATGGTCCCTATGACACAAAGAAAGGTCAATATTTTGCTATACAAATTGACTAATCCTGAAAATGTGGGTAGCTAAGGTATTTAGGCCAGAGTTTGGTCAGCACCCGGGGAAATCATCCAGGCCTAGACATTTCTGAAAACAAGGTATCTAGAGAAGTCCTTGGTGGTATAGTTTGCGTGGATCGCAATACCTTTTCTTAGCCAGAATGCCCTGTAAACACCAAACATTGGCTACGTCACAGATTTTCCATATATTCCTATGAAGGCGAATTTCAGAATCTGAGATGATCCTTAGGATTCCTAACACCCAGTGTTACCACACTTCTCCCAATAAGAAAACTGCCCCTAATGTTCACCAACTATTAAGCATTTAGTAGATTAATTACAAAGGACTTCACAGCAGCAATATGTCTGCTTTTACCAGACATAAGATTCAAAAAGCAGATTCATACAACACAGATAATAAATTACAATGTATAAAAATCAGAAAATGTTAGTTGATGAGGAGGAGTCTAGAAAGGTCAATTGTAGCCCAAATGCTTTCAACCACAATATTTGGTTCAAGGAGGTAACTTCTCACAGAGTGTTGACCCTAGCAGAGTTTTCTATATATTAAACAATCTTTTAATATAGTCTGTTATAGCAGTGCTTTGTGACATGGCATGCTATATTGGGGTATTTCAGATTCACACTACTGCTAGTTAGAGTTCTTACATCCCTCTGCAGCAGGCACACCAACCTAACAAAGTATCTGGCTCCTGCAAACAAAATAATGATCCTTAGAGCAGCTACATTATCTCACCAGGCTATGAGGCAAGTGTAGGCTGGAGCACTGTCAGTAAAATATAAGTCGTACCTGACTTGTGATAGCTCTGCCCTGGGACAATAGACTAATAAAAGTACCATTCCATGTAGGAAACTGGAGTTTCCTGATTGGACGTTGCTTCTGAATGACTGGTAGATCTAGATAGTGGCAACCACATATGTATCAGGAATAGGAAATGTCATAAATGTTTCTGCCTTAAGAACAACATGACCATATGTCTTGTACAGTTGTTCGACCTCTTCACACAACATAATTTTACTTGACATACCATATGTGAAAGGTGAAGAGGGAGTCCAGCTAATGCCAATTGAATTCTTGGCCTCTCAGCTGTGATGCAAACTGATGTTGGCACCACCTTTCAAATCAGCTTCTCATACACAACACTGTAGCATCCTGCAGGGGTCCATCATATCCCATCTACTCTTCACATATACCTAACTTCTTTCCCAAACCTGATTAAATCATTCAAGCACAGCTGTTACAACTATGCATTTGACTCCCAATTCATTTCTAAAAATGGACTGTCTGAAAGACCACTATAATTTAAAACTTGATGAATGCCTTCGGGCTATAAACACATGGATGAAGAATAAGCTAAATACCGCAAAGACAGAGCTTATGACATGTGGACAATAACAAAAATACCAGCCTACCTCCATATTGCCTACGGAACATGAGGCCTATTGAACAATATCAATAGAAGTCAGAAACCTAGAGGTAACCATGGATTCAGGCTTATGTTTGATACCACATTTAAACAACGTAAAACAGAGTGGCTTCTACTCAATGGAAACACCACATTGCATCCTCCCATACCTTGGATGCGAACAGAAGCTGCAGCTATCCCCACACTCGTAATCTCCAAGCTTGATAATACCAACAGACTATAACTTGGTGCACCAGCATTCATATTATGTAAAATACAATTCATCCAAAATACTGTTGCAAGATTTCTCCTCTGACTTCACCCAAGAGAACTTCAGTCTTGCAATCACTCCTCTGGCTACCTATATCAAGAAGGGGATTGTTCAAGGCACTTTGCATTGTTCACAGAGCCGCCAAGGAAAAAGACCGATATACCTACAAGCTAAATTCAAGCAATGAAAACAAGCAGGACACTGCGTTCCAGGCTTCCATCACTTATATACCACCTCACCATAAGAAATGCGTAGGAGGCAATGCTTTCTCAGTACGAACCAAGCTCTGGAACATACTACTAGGTAGCATTTGGAGAATTCAGGAGCTGATACACTTTAAAAGACAGTTGAAACCACAGCTATTTCCAAGACAACTATACCACCAAACATCATGGCAACAGAACCTGGAAAGACAGTTACACAGTCAAGCTCAGTATTTAGCTTGCAACCCACAGATTGGAAACAACTCAACAAGCTAACTACTTCCAATAAGCTGGTAAGTTAAGGAGAGGTGACCTATGCTTCACCAGGCTATTACATTGCTTTTTCAGGTCATACAAAACATTTCTGGCCCACACTAATACTAATACCAAAAGGCTCAGCGGTCATCAGCCAACTGAAACTTACACCTCTTGCAACTAAGGCATATGTGCTACGAGAGTAGTTCATTGCCAGTACTGTGAAGCGAATGAACTAGCTATCACTAAATGAACAGGCATGGAATAACTGAAGAGATCTGTCACGCACTCCAGGCCCCTCTAAGGACTTCAATTTAGTCCATTACTGCAGGTCCCAAATATCTATACCCTATGATTATTTTAATCTCACAATGACTTTAGATATGAGATGATAGTAGCAATGCACATCCCTGTAGATCTCTTCACTTCTCTCTCCCTACCATAATTCCAGTTATGGCCCAGATCCATACGCTGGAGCCAGATTTACTAAGATTTTGCATCAGGCTTGTGTCACTTTTGTGGCATAGCCCAGGCACAAAATCATTTTTGGTATTTACTAAGCCATGCCAAGTCATCTTACATGGCTTTGTGTGATGTAGTAAATACCAACTAACACGAGGTAGTGGATATCATTGCCTTTTGTTGGAAAGTCGTTCCCTTGGTGAAGCATGGGCATTCTCATGCATCTACCCATGGATTTTGGTACATTCCCAAAATGTACTAAAGTTAGCAAACCTGGAAAACTGCTATGACTTTCCCATTGAGAAATATCTTTCTTTCTCCTTGTTACTTCCTCATTCTTTGTGTGCTGCATTGTGCCTCTAAGGATTCTTTATGTGAAGGAAGTTGCCCATTTCTGCACAAAAACAATCCTGCATTGTGACTAGGCAGCACACAGTGTGCCAATGCTCGGAGACAGCAGAAATGTGCCATTTCTTTTTAAATGTGACACAATTCTGCTGTCTTCTTTTCACGCATCGCTGTACAGCAAGTTGCCTTGCTGCAATACCTGAAATATATTAAATCTGGCCCCAAAATGTTGATTGGACAACCCAGTGCAGTGGCCAGGTAAGCAGACTATGGCCCTCATCATAACATTGGCGGTGAGTGAGAAAGTGGCGGAAATACTGCCAACAGGCTGGTGGTAATTATCGTCAAATTATGACCATGGCAGTGAGAACTCTCATAGACAGCTAATGTACTACACCATCCGCCAGGGTGTTAACACCACGCACGCCGGTGGTTGTCATCAACAGCTAGGCAGGAGACAAAGTACCGCCGACCATATCACAACACAGTACACCGCCACGATTTCTGGGGTGGAACTAACGCTATCAGAAGCTCCCGGAAACAGAACACAGAAGACGAAAGACTCACCTATAGAGACACAGAGAAGACCCATGCTGCCATGAAACAGGGACTGCAAGACTTTCCAATGCTCTTCGACAGCATGCTCCACCTGGAACACCAACGCCAAAGAAAACGACAACAGTGAGTACAGCCACCTAGCACACAAGGGAGGGAGGGAGGAAAAGGAGAGTGACACACACATGCACGACACACACACACCAACGCCGAAGAAAACGACAACAGTGAGTACAGCCACCTAGCACACAAGGGAGGGAGGGAGGAAAAGGAGAGTGACACACACATGCACGACACACACCATTTACACACACACCATACACACAAGCTGCAGACGAAAAACAATGGTACACGACACACGCAATAATAATACAAGGACAACAAGAAGGCAGTAATGAGAATGTATTGAATGGGAAGAGCCACCAAATGAACCAATTGGATAAAAAACTGATATGTACAAATGTCCACAAAGGGCCAGTGCCCCGTCTAAAGTACAAAGGGCCCACATGGCCAGAGGGCACAGTCCAAGGCCCAACTTGTCTCCTGCCATCATCCGCACAGAACTCTGCAGGGGAACCATTTTGCAAGTGGGCAGGCACCGCAGGGGGATGGGGGTTGGGGGAGCACCTCAGCCGAAGTCCCAGGAGGGTGGCCTAAATGCCCTCTGATGGAGGTGAAGGCTGCTCTGTCTCATCTGGAGGTGAGGGCTGCACTGTGTCAGCAGGTGAAGGTGTCTCCTGGGCAGCCTCTGCTGGTGCTGGTGAGGGCTGCACTGTCTCAGCAGGTGAAGTTGCAGCCTCTGCAGGAGGAGTGGGCCACACTGCTTCAGCTGGAGGTGAGGACTCCATGATCACTGTTGGTGGTGATGGTGGTGTCACCCTGCCAGCCTCTGCTGGAGGTGAGGGCTGCACTGTGTCAGTCGGTGAAGGTGCCTCCTGGGCAGCCTCTGCTGGAGGTGATGGCTGCACTGTCTCAACGGGTGAAGTTGCAGCATCTGCAGGAGTAGGCTGCACTGCCTCAGCTGGAGGTGAGGGCTCTGTGACCACTGGTGGTGGCGGTGGTGTCATCCTGCCAGCCTCTGCTGGAATCAAGGGCTTCTTGTCCTTCATGGAAGTAGTTGCGGTCTCCTTACCCTTCATGGCAGAAGTCTAGGGCTTCTTCCCCTTCCTGTCAGGAGGTGAGGCCTCCTTCCCCTTCATGGCAGGAGTCGAGGACTTCTTCCCCTTCATGGCCGGAGGTGCAACCTCCTTCCCCTTCAAGGCAGAAGTCTAGGGCCTGTTCCCCTTCATGGCAGGAGTCAAGGGCTTCTTCCCATTCAAGGCAGGGGTTGAGGGCTTCTTCCCCTTCATGGCAGGGTGTGTGGGATCCTTACCCTTTTTGGCTGGTGGAGTGGGATCCATCATTTTCTTGCCTCCACAAGTAGGTGGTACCTCCACTGTCTGTGTGGACTGTTTGGTTGAGGTGCTGAGCTGGGTCGTTGGGACCCTGCTCTCACGGGCAGGATGGGGAGAGGGAGGGAAGAGGTCAAGTTGGGCAAGGAAAAGCTTCTTAGGGGCTGTGGGGTAGGAAGAGGGAGAAGGGATGGGAGTGGTTGTTCGAGGTGTATGTCTGCTGGACTTGGGTGCAGGTGCATGGGCAGTGTGTGTGTGTGAGGTGGATGGCTGTTGGGTGTCTGAGTGCTTCCGTTTGTGACCTTTAGGAGGGGGGAACAGACAGGGCGGGAGAGAACACAGGGGATGCGTGAATGGATGTTGTGGAGGTGTCTGCTAGTGAGGTGTGTGTGCTGCTTGGTGTGGTCATGCTGGTGGTGGATGTTGATGCAGTGCATGCAGGTGTTAGTGTGGACGTGACTGGTAGAGAGGTGGAGGAGGAGGGGAAGACAGTGGAGGCAGTGGATGTAGTTGTATGAGCTGCTATCTGGTGTTTGCGTGAGTGCTTGTGGGCTGAAGTGTGGAGCCTGTGTTTGACTGTGCTACTCTTGTGTGATGTCTTGTGTGCATGCTCATCTGTATGTGTGCATGGGATGGGTTGGGGTTGAGGAGACTGGGACTGGGAAGTGGTATTTGAAGGGGGGACGGTAGGAACAGGGCCATTGGCTGCCATCAGAGAGGAGGCCAGAACCTGAATCGATCTCCGTTGGGCTGCCAATCCACCGTGGATGCCCTCCGGGAATGCATTGCATTGCTGCATCTGGGATGCCAGCCCCTGGATGTCATTCACAATGGTTGACTGCCCTACAGAGATGGATCTCAGGAGGTTAATTGCCTCCTCACTTGGGGCAGCAGGGCTCACTGGGGCAGGGCCTGAGGTGCCTGGGACGAAGGAGATGCCCACCCTCCTGGGTGAGCGGGCACGGGCAACTCGCTGAGGGGCTACTGGAAGGGCAGTGCTGGTATGGGGGTGGCAGCTCTACCTGCAGCTGGGGAGTGACAGAGGTGTCCGTCACCACAAGAGAGCTTCCATCGGAGGAGGTATCTGAGTCAGTGTTGTCACCTCCTGTTTCCGCCATGATGCCCCCCTCGCCCGCCGTCCCACTGGTTCCCTTGGCGTCGGTGGACTCTGCCTCCTGGGTCCTGTGGGATGTAGCTCCCTCTGTCGCCGGTGCCCCTGCTCCTCCGCCAGATGATGCTAATGCACCCATGGACAGGATGACAGAAATAAAAGGGGGGGGAGAGAGAAAGGGAGCACTAGGACAATTACCGGACCAACACCACAGAAGGCATACACAGTATCGTCACACACAGGGATCAGGATTTAGCACTATGCATTGCACTGTCAAACAATTGGCTATATGCCACAGCAAGTTGAGGGCCAACCAGCACCAACTGCACCCCTCCTGAGACCCACTAAGCCCTGTCTGTCACAGAATGCAACCCAGCTTGGTTGCCTTCTTTTTCCTTTCAACCAATACCCTGGAGCTGGATCACACTGTAATGTCTGGCCTGGCATTAAGGAGCACCCACTAACAGACACCCACCACCCGGATCTCATGCCACCTACAAATTATTGTTGTAACGGCCACTGTCCTCACCCCCTTGTGGCTGCTGTGATGCCCTCAAGCGCCCATCCAGCTCTGGGTAGGCCATCACCAGTATGCTGGCCATCAGGGTGGTCAGGTTCTGACGGGCACCCTTCCACGTTGGGAGGCCATCCCCAGCTGGGCCTCAGCGGTCTTCCGCGCCCAGCATCTCAGGTCCTCCCTCCGTTTCCGACATTGGGTGCTCCACCTACCATAGACCCCCAGGGTCCCTTCTTTTGATGGGTGCTGGCCTGCAGAGGCGATACAGATGAGAGGACACCATTACACATACAATCCAGCCTGTCACACATATGGCCCACCAATCCAGTTTCCATCACCATTGGCACACACATCACCCGCCGCCCTCCATGTTCACCACCACAAGACATTCCCCCCGACGACATGATGCTTGCACACACATTTCCATGCATCCTTCCCACATGCATTATGCCCAAGGTGTACTTACCTGTTGGTCTCGAGGCCCATACAGCAGTCCGTACTGGTGTAGGACCCCATCCACCAATCGCTCCAACTCCTCCGAAGTGAAAGGAGGGGCCCTTTCCCTGGTCACATGGGCCTTGGTAGGTTCCAGACACAGGTCACAGCAGCACACGCAGTGCAGGTGTTCTCCTGTTGAAGGTCAGGAAACAAGTGAGGAATCAGAGAGAAAATGGTGGTCACGTCCGCGGCGGTGTACACCGTCACCGCCGTTGCAGATCCACATTGGCTACTGTACTCCATAGAGCCCAATATTATCCAATGAGGAATTGCACGGCGGTGCAAGACCACCTTCCGCAATGACTCCCAACGTCGGCGGAGTTACCTCACTTCCACCTGTCCCTACATGCAGGACAGGCGGTCACCATTCCATGGTGGTGGACAGCAATCAGATTAAACTTGATTGCATCACCTTTCCATTCCCACTGTCCCATCATATAAATGCACTATGTACACTGAGGTGGTGGTTCAATTTTTTAAATTGTGACAGCCTACTCACACTTGTGGCCCTTAGGTATCAACTGCTGCGGTTGAATGGGAAGAGAAGACGAATCCCTGTGTACAGACCCCTTGTGGGCTTGGCTACACTGGAGGACAGGCACATTATACTGACTTATAGACTGGACAGGGCCAGAACCACAGAGCTGTGTGCCCAATGGAGTCTGACCTGATATCAGCTATCCGTATTCCCACTGGGATCCCCCCTGTTTTGCAAGTGCTATCAGTGCTCCATTTCCTTGCAACTGGTTCTTTCAAAGTGACAGTGGGTTTGGCAGCTGGAATGTCACAGCCAATGTTTTAAATTGTGCTGGCAAGGGTTTTGTCTGCCCTGGTGAAACACATGTGCAGCTACATTGCTTTCCCCCAGATGGAAGATTTGGCCACTGTGAAGGCAGGATTCTATGCAATGGGGCCCATCCCCAATATTATTGGGGTGATTGACAGTACACATATAGCATTTGACCCCCACCCCCCGAATGAACAGGTTTTCAGGAATCGTAAGACTTTCCACTCACTGAATGTGCAAATGGTGTGCCTGGCGGACCAATTCATCTCCCACATCACTGCCAAGTATCCTGGGTCGGTGCATGATGCCTTCGTCCTGAGGAATAGCAGCATCCCAAATGTGATGGCCCAACTACAGACGCACAGGCTGTGCCCAATAGGTGAGCCAGAGCCTCCACCCACTGTATGTCAGTGTGTGCCTTCAGGTGTTATCCCCATTGAATTGTGTAAGGCTAAATGTTGTCCCTCAATACTTGCAGGTGACTCTGGCTACCAAAACCTATTGTGGCTCCAGACCCCTGTGAGGAATGCCAGGACAGTTATAATGAGGCACATGGATGAACCAGAAGAATAATCGAGCGGACCTTTGGCCTCCTGAAGGCTAGGTTCATGTTCCTCCATCTGACAGGTGGATCCCTGTGCTACTCATCTGGAAAGGTCTGCCAGATAGTAGTGGCATGCTGCACGTTGCACAACCTGGCCCTCAGACAACATGTGCCTTTTCTGCAGGAGAAAGGGACTGGAAATTACCCTGTGGCACCAGTGGACCCTGAGGACAGTGAGGATGAGGAGGCAGAGGATGAGGACAACAGAACATCAATTATACGTCAATACTTCCAATGACTCACAGGTGAGACAGTAGAACTGACTATTACTCTGACTACTGATTTATCTGTGTGGCTGTAGCATGATGGCATTCACTTCCTTTGCATCTCAACTTACTGTCACCTATGGCTTGTCATGTTCCAGATGTTGGTAATATGACAACTATGTCCTGATGTGGTCACTACAGACAGTTACAGGTCATTATTTGTATGCTATCACAGTGTTTGGATCATTTGTACTGTGACTGTTCCCACAAATGCACATTTTCAAAACATAAAAGAGTGTCACTCAAATTGTGTTCAAGGGGATATATTGTAGTGCAAATAAGTGACTGAAAAGTGCAATGGAATGGGGTGATGGTGGAGGAACGTCCAGGGTATTGTTCCAGTCTGTTTGTAGCATATGTCCAGTGTCCAAGGTGCCATAGGAAGGGGAGCAAAGGCAGTTCAAAGTGGACAAGGTGGCAGGGTGGGACACCAGGGGGACAATCAGGAGTATCATTTCCTGGCGGTGGTCCTGGTCTTGGCAACTGTCTCTGTCTTCTGTCTGGTTCACAAGGAACATTTGTGGGGTGGTTCACCTTTTGCAGGGGGAGGGCTGCTGGTGTCCTGTGGCTCCTGTGGCGGAGCCTCCTGTCCACTAGGCTGGTCATTAGACTGGCTAGTGGTAAGGGCCCGTTGCTGTGCAGTCCATTTCCTCATGATGTTGGCCATGTCTGCCAGCAACCCTCCTATGGAGATCATGGTGGTGTTGAGCCCCTTCATGTCCTCCCTGATCTCCTGATGGTGTTCTTCCTACAGCCGCTTGTTCTCCTGCGTGTTGTTCAGGATCTGGCCCATCGTGTCCTGGGATTGTTGGTAGGCCCCCAGGACTTTAGTGAGTGCCTCCTTGAGAGTTGATTCCCTGGGCCTGACCTCCCCGGCACACGGCAGTCCTCCCAGTGTCCCTGTTGGCCTGTGCCCCTGTCCCCTGAATGGTGTGCCCACTGCCAATGACCCCAGGTCTCTGACTGTCTTGGGGGTGAGGTGTGGACTGGGGTCCCTGCACAGGTGGGCACACTGCTGATTGACGTGTCCTGGGGACAGAGGTGTGGGGACCCTGGGTGGGTGCTGTGGTGTTGGTAACTGATGGGAGAGCCTCTGTGGTGGACTTTGTGTGGGCTGGGGTGACCGAGTGACCAGTGGTTCCTGATGGGACAGGTTGGTGATCCAGATCCTGAAGTCCAGAGTTACTGTCATCACTGGGGGCTATCTTCTGTTGGGGGACTGGAAAGTTGTGGCACCTCCTCTCAGCGGAGATTGGCTAGTACACCTGTGGGGATGTGAGTGATTTATTATGCTTCATGCCTGTGACATGTGGTACATCCCTATCCTCCCCTCTATAGTTTCTGTTGCCCTGCCACCTTTGAATGTGTATGGTGATGTATTGTGGGATTGCTAGTTCTCCAAGCTGTGCATGCTTTGCTGATGGGTGTCAATGCAGGGCTGGAAGGGCTGTCCATGCATTGGTATGGCATACAGGGCTTGGCATTGGGGTTAGTCATCTGCATTGGTGCGGTGTGTGGGATGGAGTGGAGTGTTGAGGGTGTGAGATAGCATGCAGGTTTCGGGGGTGATAAGTGGTAAATGTTGACTTACCAGTGTCCAGTGCTCCGGCTACTCCAGTGAGTCCCTCAGGTTGCAGTAATGCCAAGACTTGCTCCTCCCTGCTGTGAGCTGTGGGGGAGGAGGTGGGGGGTCCACGGCCAGTCCTCTGCATGGCGAGCTGGTACCTTGCTGCCAGGGAAAGTACCTTCCCCCATATGTTGTTCCACCTCTTCCTGATGTCATCCCTTGTTCTTGGATGCTGTCCCACGGCATTTACCCTCTCCACGTTTCTCCACCATAGCTCCATCTTCCTTGCAATGTATATCTGCTGGACCTGTCCTCCAAAGAGCTGTGGATCTACCCTGACTATTTCCTCCACCATGACCCGCAACTCCTCATCTGTGAAACGGGGGTGCCTTTGTGGGGCATGGGTGTTGTGTAGTGTGTGTAAGTGTTGGGTAGTGTGATTGGGTATACGTAGTGGAGTGCGTGAGGGATGTATGGGTGTGTGTGTAGTTGTCACAGTGGTCTTGATGTCCGTCAGGTGGCAATGATTTTTATTCGTAAAGGGTTGTTGGTAATGTGGGTGTGTGTTTTATAGCAGTGTGAGTGGGTGTGTGTGGTGTGTGTATGGGTGTCAGGTGTGTGTTGTTTGAATTGGCCAATGTTGTGTAGTTTAGTATTTGGGTATCCACTCTGAGCGTAATGGTGTGTACCACCAATGGTTTACCGCCGTTGAATGTCCTCCATGGTGATTCGTGGGTCATGATGTGCTGGGCGTTGTTATGTTGGAGTAACAGTATGGGTGTTGGTACCGACAGTTTACCACTGAACTTTGGGTTGGCAGATTTGTGTATGTGGCTGTATTCTGTCGGTTTGGTGTGTGTGTGCGTGTCATAATATGCCAAACAGATATTCGCCATCCCGGTGGTATGTTGGCAGCCATCAGCGTGGCGGTAAGCAGGATTTACCACCAATGTCATAATGCGGGCATATATTGGGTCATTCTGACCCTGGCACGACCGCGGAAGCACCGCCAACAGGCTGGCGGTGCTTCCTGGGCCATTCTGACTGCGGCGGTAAAGCCGCAGTCAGAAAAGGGGAACCGGCGGTTTCCCGCCGGTTTTCCCCTGGCCCAGGGAATCCTCCATGGCGGCGCTGCTTGCAGCGCCGCCATAGGGATTCCGACCCCCTTCCCGCCACCCTGTTCCTGGCGGTTGTTAACCGGGCCCCATACAGGGTAACAGGGCCCCATAATGATTTTCAGTGTCTGCTTTGCAGACACTGAAAATCGCGACGGGTACCACTGCACCCGTCGCACCCCAGCAACTCTGCCGGCTCCATCGTTGCTGGGTCTTTCCCGCTGGGCCGGCGGGAGGCCTTTTGGCGGTCGCCCGCCGGCCCAGCGGGAAAGCCAGAATGGCCGCCGCGGTCTTTTGACCACAGTGCGGTCATTCAGCGGTTCCCGCCAGGCGGGCGGCTACCGCCGCCCGCCACGGTTGGAATGACCGCCATAATCTTTAAAAAGACCATATTGCGATCCGGAGAGCTACTCAAAGCTGCCAGCTTACTGAAAAACCACACACTGTGCTTTTGTGTCTCTCACACACCATTAGCATCCTCCACATGGCTATGCGCTGCATCTCATAACACTATAACCGCACCTCGGTGGTCATCACGCACAACATGGAAACACTTCCCACATTGGATCACAAACAAAGACGACGCCTTTATAACCACCCACCACCCCATATGGCGTAGCTTGCTGCCCATGTAGGTAAGCGCTTCAGTGCCACACAAAGGGGTAGTAAGTGTTATAAAACATTTCATTACAATAGAATACAATATTGATCATTTGTGCATCACCAAGATTTGTTTTGATCCTATTAAAATTTTTGTTTTCATCACACTTCAGAATTATGAAACAAAATGTGCTTCATTAGTGCTGCTGGTATATCATGTTGAGATATTTGCACAGTTAATTTATAGGTATTTCATTTTTTGTGAATCACTTACAAATTGACATTCTACAGCTTTTAGTTTTGCACAAACGGCCCCTGGACTTATATGATTCGGAGGCTGCAGAATTGTCCGATTCTGTGGTCACAGGGTTTTTCTGCATAATTATGAATTTACCACATTTGAAAACTAATCCATCATCTGCATGATCTGCATTTTATTTCTACTTCAAACACATCAAAATTACAAAAAAATGCTGCAACATGTTCTGACATTCAGCGGAAGGTCCTTTACAAAGCTGATTGGTCACCTTTCAGTTAATTACAGCTGTATTTGGATGTAGAACAGGTATTAATGAAGTAAAACCTTTGTCTATACAGCACTAACATGTGCAAAAAGTACAAAATAACGAAGTAATACTATGAGAAAATATGCTGCATTAAGCCACATAATTTGTGTTTTCTTGACATGTAAATTAGTCAACATTGGTTTAGGCCTCCCTGTCGCCTAATTCCAGTGACCCTATCTGCACCACAGAGATTGTCACAAAGTTCACTTTACAAAATACTCTCACTTTGCATCCAAAGGAAGAAAGGTAAACAATGTTTCCACCTTAGAACAATAAGTAGCAGCCTTTTAGAAGACATAGCCTGACATTTAACCTTTCTTGGACATACACCAAATTCAACAAGCTAAGAACACGTACAGGCACTTTTATTGCTCATTCACTGTCTGAACTCCCACACTTCAATATTGTGCCAGGTGCCTCGGTCATTTTGGGGGCCAAAGATAATTATGGGCTGGGCTTGCCCTCAAATGTCCCCCCTGGCTACATCCCTGAGGCAGCATAGTTGTTCAAGAAGCTCAGTAATGTCCCTCACACAAACTCCATTCCCATATTTTATCTTTTGCCGTGGCCACGTGTAATCAACCTGAACCAATGAATACTTTTGATGCTGGCCCAAAGTGGAATGTGTGCCATATATGTTCAATTTCCCCATGTTATTTTCCTGGGTCTTATACCTAAATCTTAGGTACTCTGTAGTATTTGGGATTTGTCACTTGACTTACAATGAACACACTCATGCAGCTAGTGTTTAATTGTCAGAGTCAGTCTTGGTCACAGGAAATTAGAGAAAATGCGCTAATTTATGAAAAATTATGCACAACTGCGCAAGTGCAGTTGTGTGTCAAAATTTTCAATGCGAGCTACCGTCATTCTCTAGTGCCATCCATGTGCCATATTAAAAAAACTACGCACAATGGCACTAAGGAAAGCACTAGCATAAAATAAAATGACGCTTAACATTGCGACATGCTGTAAGAAAAAATGAGGCTAATGCTGCAAAAATGGAGCTAGACATTTTGCAACATGTATTTTTGATGCAAAATGGGTTAGCGACACATTTAACTGCATTAAATGCACACGTAAGAAAAAAAACATTTAGAAAGACAAGATGGAGAATGATGGCCAGGAGAGACCCCAGGGAGACCCCAATCACCCAAGTACCAGCCAGGAAGTCAAGAAAAGTCCCAGGAGAAGGAGAAGAGGAAGCACAAGTGTTGCTTTAGTGGGGAGGAGCATGACATCCTGGTGAGAGAGGTGTCGGAGCACCAACACAAGCTCTTTGTCGCCTCCAAATTGCCAGTTGGTAGGAGAGACGCCATATGGCAGGCTATAGTAGACAAAGTAAAAAGCGTGGCAGAGGTGAGAAGGACTGTCACCGATTGGCCGAAGCACTGGCACGATTGCAAGCGCAAGACCAAGGAGAAACTGGCCAGGAACTGAAAGGCCACAAAGCAGACTAGAGGTGCACCACAGGAGGACCTGGATGAGCTGGAGGAGATGGTTGCAGTACTCATCCTGGAAGAGCTGGTCACTGGAATCGCTGGACAGGACAGAGCAGATTACCAAGAACTACCACAAATGCAGTGTAAGTTGCTGGGGGGGAGTCTATCTGGAATCTCACAAATGGCAGAAGGGAGAGGCACATAGGACAGACTCAAAGCATGCTAAAGGGTTGCAACGGGACACATATGCCCTGAATCAAAATGCCATATCACCACCCAAGCCACACTTGTACTGACGCTCTGGTTGCTCAATGCACTCACTATGCATATACTACACCATGTAAATATGCAGCACATTGCCTGGTAGTAAAGTGAAATTAGTGAGGCTGTGGCTGTGCCACAATAGCACCCATTGCATATTGTCATAGCCCCTGATCCAACACAACTTGTTCATCAGAAATTGGGAATGAAGTCAATACCACCCCAGGAGTGGTGTCAGGATGACGTAACAGGGCAAAATGCTTCCCTTCCTCCTTGTGTCATTTCCCTTCTCATGTGTGCTGCCTCCTGCAGCACACATTGATATGACACCATGCAGAAATAGCTTGTACATGTGGAGGAAGGGATACCTCTTAGCACATAAACAAGCATACCCCTCAAGGCAGGCAGCCCTTCATCATGCTGCAACAATGCCTGCATTGGTGCAGGGAGAACAAATCTGTGCAGCTGCAAGGGGATTTCAGGGGTGTATCTGTTTCAGGTAAACATGGCACATCCCTGCGTTTCTAAACTGGTGCAGTGTCGTGCAACACATATTGCTTCTGCCCTGAGCTTTGCCAATTGAGCAAAAATCTGGTCTAAAGTGTGCAAGCTGTGGAACTCAAACCTCACAGGGTGATCCAACAACAACTCCCAAAAACTCCATGCGCCATTTGGGAATGGCCACAAAAGTCAACACATACAACACATGGGGCATGTCTGTGAAAAACATGTTTGCAGCTGTACAAGTATCTGCAATCTCCCCATCTGACAAGATAGAGTGTGTTGTGTGAATGGTTGGTGTACTGCTTAATGGTAAAATCAACATGCATAGGAACTGGCACAAGTGGCACCAATGTTGCACTACCGGCACAATGTCAGTAGCCCATAATGCACTGTATCATCATTCAAATAATAGCCCATGTGGAACCAAGCTGCACCTTTCCCTTGTGCCACATCAACAAAGTCACAAAATGCATGCATTGATCCACATTCAACATCCTTACACCAACACATGCCTGTTGCAGATATGTTGTGTGCAAGGAACTGTTCCTGATATAGGAGAGGACAATCTAATGGGGCAGGCAATCCATAATGGTTTCACTGGCACTTCCAATTAGCACATGTGTGGGGCCTGCTACAGGCAGATGAGAATGTAACAAAAGCATTGTATGCAATGGACCTCCCTGTGCTATGCCGCAGAAGTGCCACCATTCATGGTACCAATGCATTACAGCACCAATAGAGTGATAGCACACATTACACTACTGTGGCAGTGTTCACCATTGTGGATAGGCAAGCTAATTACTTGCCACCGTAGTGTCAGTGGCAGGAACAAGCAGCCTGCAAGGAAGTAGGTGGTGTGGGATCAAAGCACAAGGGTCCAGATGTAATAGTGAATAATGGTGTGCCGCGCTTCCTCAAATTTGGCAGTGATGCGTACCGTCATTTTCAAAACTCAAGGATGCACAGTATTTACTAGAATACGGGGCACCCCCTGTGCTTCTCCCCGCACCGGCGCTAAATAAGTTGGCATGGGCCAACGCAGCAACCCTTGCACCATAGTGCGAGGGTGGCTGCATTGAGGGGGAGATTGTTTTTGTGCAGAAAGGAACACCTTTCTGCGCAAAAACATTCTTAGAAGGCCATTAGTTCTGTCTATGTGTGTTGCAAAATGCAGCACACATAGATAAAGTGAAAAATGAGGAGAAAAGATGGCATTTAACTTTTTTGCGCCATGCCAACTCCACCCTGGGGTGGTGTTATATTTTGACAATGCCTCTGGTTTACGAAAACTTGTAAATCTGAGGCACTGTCAAAGCGCAATGGGTGTTGCTGTGGCAGTCACACAGCAACTCATTGCACGCCCCTACCACGCAATGTGCTGCGTGTGAAGGGGCCCTTTTTACAAGGTGGCGATAGGCCACAATAAGTCGCTTAGCACCACCTTGTAAATCCAGCGCAAGGCATTGCGCCACCGGAGTTTTACAAAAAGTGACACTCCGGTGGCTCTTGGGGCTCCTAAATATGCCACAAAATACCTTGTCAGCTTGCCCCATGTGTGATGCACAACGATACACATATTATACAACTACAACCTTGGGTTTTCAACATGTCACTGAGCCTCCAGTAGCAGGTAAATGATGTGCCATGTCAACAGCCACCACAATCCAAGACTGACATTTCACTATATCATTGCAGAGGATGATACCTTACCTCCTGCCAACCTGCCTGTCCTGGATTTTACAGATGACATGGATGACTATCAATTAAGAGACTCTCCAGGATGTCCTAGGTTCCCTCCAGACACCACCTCCAGTCACAGGGAGGACACACAGCGTTGCAGGGTCTCCACATGAACCACCCAGCTACCAACACACAGCACCAGCCAATCATGACACAGCCCTGAACTCCGAGGACCCAGACATCACCTTCCAGAGGACAGTGGTAGGGGTCCAGTGGGAGGTGGCAAATCAGGTAACGGTGGGGTTGGAGACCATGGCAGGCAGCCTAGAGGGAGTACAGAGGTTCCTTAGTCCAATTAGGGACAACTCAATTGCCTTCAGAGGCACCCACTCCAAGCTACATGGACTCCAGCAGACCCTGGCCGACATAGCTGCTGTCATGAGGCAGAGGCTTCAACAATTGCCCTCCCAAAGTGGCAGCAGCATGATAGACAATAGGCTGAAGGTTATGCAGAATACCATGGACTCCAGACAGCGGGAAGTGGCCTTCCTCAGGAAAAACATCAGCAGTTCCTCCTTGCTGCAGTGATGCCTTATGTGTTCCCACAAATGGCAGCTGACAGGACCTTTGACTCCACATCTGTATCCCCTGATGTGTGTATGCCCCCCTCAACCTCAACAACAGCACCACCCATGGCACAGGAGGTACCACACACATCAGAGGATGCAGATATGGAAGGAGCAACATTCACAAGGAAAACCACCCGGTAGCACCAGTCTGTGCCACATGGACAGTATCTCCTTAGTTCTGTGCTTAAGATCATGCCAGTGTTGTGACAGCAGGCAATGTGCCCTCATCACTCAACCATTGTTGACTTGTCTGCTATGTACTGTCATTGTCTCAAATCTTACCTATTGGCAATTTGGACACTTCTCACTAATGCACACTTCTCCTAACCATGTCTCATTACATGTCCCTCACCCCTGGACTCTGACTGTAGAACAAATGGCTAAGGATCTCTCATGAACTGGACATTGTATAGCAGTGGAAAATACACTTGTACCTGTAACTAAAGCACCTCGTTCACATGCAACATTTCAACGTTTACCCTGATCCATCAACTCAGCTAATTGAATGCATTGTGTGAAGCCATGTCAATGAGTACAGAAAATAATTACATGAGTGCATTACTGTCAGACACAAAGCCACATACTAGAATACTAACATAAAAAGGTGAATGGTGGTGTTGTGGACTACAGCCAACTAACAGAGTCTTCAATACATGTACAGAAATCCTTGGAAGTTGACATATGGCATGTATGGGTCTGAACCAAGTGCATGGTAATTTGCCCAGATAGGAGCACCAGTACAACTAATATGTGTGGTTCAGAAGAGGCTAATCTAATCACTGACATGCAGCTGTCAGTGTTGCAGGATACAGTCACAAATTTGGCTTTTGTCACGTGTCATACTTTTCAACATTGATGCTGCTAGACCCCACCAATGACAGATGGAGTTCCATACTTACCTGTCAAAGATACAGAATGTGAATGTATAACAAATGTATTGACTAGTTCATATTATTTTAGCTGCCAATCTGACTGTTTCTTGGTCATAGGGGATGCACATGGTAATCCATGGAAATAAAGACAGGAAGTATACCCTAAGCCATTCCTCCTACTTGGCCAGTACACCTATAACAACACCCAGGCACTCAATCAATCAATCAACATGGAGAAAAAATAGTCTAATACAAACAGGATTTATTTCAAAATATTTCAAACTTCACATCTAAACCTATCCTAAAAACTATCCGACACCAAACTAACCTAAACTAACTTAACTCACACCTACATCTTCCTAACCTATTCTGAAATAATCTTACATATGTAACGCCACATCCTAAACAGTGTCCCCCAAGCCCCTTAAGAGACAAGATACAAGTAGGACAATATAAACTAAGGCTACACATTAAATTAAATTTACTTTTGTATACAGATAGATCCCATAATAACCCCCACCCAACCCTCCCAAAATAAAAAAATTACTAAAACCCACATCCCAAGCTATACTTACTCTAACCTATGCCTTCCCTATACTATTTCACTAATCTAACACTACCCATCTGAAACCCATCATAAATATCTAATAACTGCAAAAGGGAGAGGGAAGGAACTGGGAGGTTGTGGCACACACACTTCACATTTTTAGTGCTTTAGCAACTTGTGATTTTTGGCACTCTCCTTCTCCAACCGTCCCAATCTGGCTATCATGGCGGCCATGTCCCGTCTCATGTCAGATTCAAAGTTTGATGTTGTGGCTGGAGCAGGTGCTGTACGGGTGCCTGGCTTGAGACAGGTGCAGATGATGAAGAGGGAGCCAGACCCGCTGAGGCCCCCTGGTCCACAATTTTTTTCCCCAATGTGGCCTGCTTTGTTTGTGGCTGTTGCACGCCGTGCCCCTGTTGCCTTTTCCTTACAAAATCTCCTCTCCATCCTTTGATACCCAGCATTCACCTCCAATAGGTGCCTGAACCTGTCTGCCCTCTTGTGGAAAGCATGTTGTTCTGCTGGGGTCATATTGGCAGCTGAAATATGAGGAGAATAAAGCATTAAAAACAGCATTAGGTGGAGGTAGAACAGGCAGGCAATGTACACAGCATCCGGAGATGACACATGCAGTCCACCACACATTCCACAACAATTACTGACTCCAAATCTATAAATATTTCCTACCAGCCATCTATGGTATCATGTACAAGTCACTGGGATAGCGGCTATCCATTGTTGACCATCAGGGCCCAGAGGTGAGTAGACTACTGCGTCCTTGCTCAACATTTGTGTGAACAAACAAGTGAGGCTCAAGTGGCCCAACAAGTCTAGATTCCTTGTGCCATTGTCAATATGTTGCGCTTTGTATGCATTCCACCTCTTTGACACCCCTGGTGCCACATCAAGCCTAGCTCAGGCATCATGGATGTAAGGTAGGGATCATCTGATAGGGGGGCTGGAAACTTCCCACCGACTATTTTAAGGTTAGGTAAAGCTTCATTAGTGTGTACTGGGTTAAGCCCTGCTCTGAGCATACATTACAAGGGGGCACACCATTGCTCATGATGTGCCCACATTTACAATAATGCAAAGTTTCCATATAGTTTGGGCAAAGCCTGAACAGCACATCAAAGTTGTCTACAGATTTCATAACTATTGCCCCCTACCCTGTGCTATGTTGTGCAAAATGTGTAATGCGGCAAACACATGGTGGCTGCATCAGTGCCCTTAGGGCCACAGCAAGGTTGGTACTGCAATGGGTGCTGCTGCAGTATTCATATTGAATGAACAACATTTGCACATGCATGTCAGACATCACCATAGTACCAGGTATACACTCAGCATTCACATTATATGCACATGTGATGAGAGCAAGATCACTCACAGATAACATAATGGGTAGACCATGTTGGTAAATCTGCTGAGATCTAGCTTGCATAGACATTTCCGACAACTATCTGGAGCTGAACTGTATATCAACTGTGTACTCTACTGACTGTTGCCCAGCACAATACGGCTCCTTCCATGACTGCGGCCTCAATTTATATCTGAAAAGTACTGAGGCACCAGAGGTGCAAGTGTCTCCTACATAAACCCCGGAGAGACCTCTATACATTTCCTTCATCTGTACCGTTTTGTGAGTAACTGTAAGCTATGTGTGGCACACAGTGCTGCCAAAAGTGTTGTGACAAAGTTGTTGGCAACAGGCATTCTAATCACATAAACAGCAGCTCTGACACCTACCATAATCGACATCAATATGTGTGTGGGCATGCTTTCAATTTTCTAACACCCACAATTCCATAGCAACACACATTGCCACTTGTGAAACAATCAAGCCATTCTAAATGCTCCACATTGCATCAGACATGATGTCAACATCTTCACTCAGATGATTTTAAAGCATTGGTCACAGAAGACTTTTAATCATTGCATTGCACACATCAGACTGTCTCACACAAAACCCTGGAATGCAACACCTTGTGCACAAGGTGACACTTACTGGCAGCACTGGGGTCTTCAAATCTGGACACCTCTCCACTGGTGTAGGGTGGAGGCCCGCCTGCAATACATGAAAGGAAAACATTGCTTTGTGATATCTGGACACATCTGTGCATAGATGACAGTTTCAAAATCAACTTGTTAAGCTGAGTGTGCAAGTCAACCTAGCGGTAGATCAGAACAACTGTCAAACATCTATAATCTGTCAGTCAAACATAGGGTCAGATAATGAAGACCCTGGCACCTACAAAGCATCACTTTCCCTGACACTCATGTGGTCCATTTAACTGCACCATATGTACATGGAATTGTCATGCAGGTGTTTTGCTGCTTTACAACTCCATGTCCATATGGCACTGCATGACACAGTATTCTGCATCTGAGGGGCATGCAATGTTTGCTGTGGTGGCCATCCCATTGTGACACCCATAGCTTTTGACCCTGCTCCAGATGCTGAAGACATCTAACTCATTATCACTGCTAAAAGACAAACAACTTCCCAGGGGTTGTGTGAGTATTGCAAAGTGTTGAGGAATGCATTGATACATCCTTGTTTCTTGTTTCTTGCTTCTAATATGTGTATGCCATTAAAAGGCACACACACTTGAGCTATTATGCCATGTCTAGTGCTGGTGCAGAGGCAGGCCTGCTCCATACTGTCTGTAAGACGCTGCAGGCCTGTGGTACAAATTCAGCACATGTGAGTGGGGTAATAGACACATTTTGAGGTTATATGTGATACACAATGTACAGGAGGAGGAAAGTGCTAATAGTCTGGACCCAGTGCATAGACAAGCTCTCTTAAATGGTGTTGGCCAATGACACAAAGGGACAGATTTAAGGAAAGTGGTGCTGCACCAAGTGCATCACTACAGTACTTGTGTCCCTAAGTGCACCCCTTTCCCCTGTTATGAAACATACGGCGCAGCATGGTGCAGGTAGGAGGCAATTGTGTCAATTTATATGGACCCAAATGATGAACTCAGCAGGAGTAGCAACAAAAAGATTTGCACGACTTCTACTGAGTACATAGTGGCTCATCATAAACATTGATATGCCCCCTTTTAACACCTGCTCTAAGCAGCTGTTCAAAGTGCAGGAAATATGGCAATAGGAACTGTATCACATTTCCCAGACCTATGTACTTTAGCCACCGCCCTACAGGGGTAGGGTCCCCCTCCGATGCATGATGCCTGGCTCAGGCCTCATGTTGTACAGGTCTAAATGCATGCATCGTACCACTTTGTTATTATGGCGCAGGGAAGATGGCACTTCTGCCCTAGCTCTGCTTCATTGATAAAAATCACAATGGCAGCCCTAAGGTGGTGCTGGGGTTCTTAACACAGGCCCAAAACAACCTGTCCAGATCCCTTGACAAAACATGCTGCACTCAACCTTATCTCAGCCTGTCATGCATGTATAAATAAGAAGAATTAGAAATGGGGTCTTTGGTTGGCAGTCAGGTTACCACCTGTCCAAGCAAGGACCCTCACTCTAGTCAGGGTAAGTCACACACAATCCAAATTATCCTGTGCTTGGCCCCTGGTAGCTTGGCACTGATCAGTCAGGCTTAACTTAGAAGGCAATGTGTAAAGTATTTGTGCAATAAATCATACAATAACACAGTATAGCACCACAAAAATACACCACACAGTGTTTAGAAAAATACATAATATTTATCTGGTAAGATGCAGGTCAAAATGATGAAGATGCAATAAAGATCTGTTGAAATATCACTGTAAAAATGAAAGTGTCTTTATTCTCTTAAAAGCAACAAATGTCTCTTGCAAGCACAAAGTACCTGGTTTGCGTTCAAATTCTCCGCAAGGAACCGCAGAGGAGGAGTTGCATGGAAAACAGGGAGGTGTGCCTCGATTTCTCGGGCCGCACATGGCAATGCGTTGTTTCTTTTTCACACAGGGAAGGCTTTGCATTGATTTCTAGCGCTCAGACTTGGATCCTCTTCAGGTTGCGGGGTTTTCGGATGCCCCGGGGACGATGCATTGAAATCTGGTGCTTGCAGTATGAAGTCACAGCGGCTGCTTAGATCCGGTGCGTGTTGCGTGGAAATTTCTACCGCACAGCAGATGCTGTTCGTTTCCTCTCAGGAAGTCGGTCTCTGTCGTTCCGGCTCAGCTTTGCTTCTATCCAGTGGGCCATGCGTTGAATTTCCAGACGCTACGCTGGCGCTGTGTCAATCTTCTCTTTGCAAAGTCCGGATGCGTCGTTCCAGTTCCGGCATGCGGTGAATTTTTCACCACAATGCAGGTTGTGTGTCATTTTCTGCAGGCTGTGCATCGATTTCTGCTGCACAGGGAGTTCTTCTTGCAGGAATGAAGTCTTTCAGGTCCTAAGACTTCAGGGAACAGGAGGCAAGCTCTATCCAAGCCCTTGGAAAGCACTTCTCAGCACAGCCAGAGAGCAGCAAGGCAGCAGGGCAACAGCAAGGCAGCAGTCCTTCTTCGAAAAGCAGTCAGGTAAAGTCCTTTGGGCAGCCAGGCAGTTCTTCTTGGCAGGTTGCAGGTTCTGGTTCAGGTTCTTCTCCAGGAAGTGTCTGTGACAAGAGTGTCTTGTCAAGAAGTGTCTAAGTTGGTAGGGTCAGAGACCCTGCTTAAATACCCAAATTTGCCTCTGATGTGAGGGAGACTTCAAAGAGTAGCTTGGAAGTGCACAAGGTCCCCTTTCAGTTCCATCCTGTCTGCCGGGGTCCCGGTAGGGGGTGCAGCAGTCCTTTGTGTGAGGGCGGGCTACTGTCCTTTGACATGTAGGGGTCAAGCCCTCCACTCTCCTAGCCCATGAAGACCCAATCAATATGCACATGTGACTGAGCATCCTGTGCTTGGGGTTGTCGGAGTGAATGCACAAGGGAGCTGTCAACTAAACATAGCCAGACATGGATTTGAAGGCACACAAGTATTTACGTGCAGAGAAATACTCACTTTCTAAAAGTAGCATTTCTAAAATAGTTATATAAAATCCAACTTCACCATTAAGCAGGATTTTGTATCACCATTCTGGCCATACTAAATATGACCTGGCTATTCCTTTCAGATCAGGATCTACCACTCAAACAGTATGTGAGGTCAGCCCTAATGCTATCCTATGAAAGGAGCAGGCATCACAGGAGTGTAAAAACTAATTTAGGAGTTTTACACTACAAGGACATATAGAACGCACATGTTCATGTCCTGCCTTTTACCTACATAGCACCCTTCCCTATGGGCTACCTAGGGCCTACCTTAGGGGTGACTTATATGTAGAAAAAGGGGAGTTTAAGGCTTGACAAGTACTTTCAAATGCCAAGTCGAAGTGGCAGTGAAGATGTACACACAGGAACTGTAGAGGCAGGCCTGAGACATGGTTAGGGGGCTACTTCTGTGGGTGGCACAACCAATGCTGCAGCCCACTAGTAGCATTTAATTTACAGGCCCTGGGCACATGTAGTGCACTTTACCAGAGACTTATAAGTAAATTAAATAAGCCAATTGGGTATAAGCCAATGTCACCATGTTTTAAGGAGAGAGCTTAAGCACTTTAGCACTGATTAGCAGTGGTAAAGTGCGCAGAACCCTAAAGCCAGCAAAAATGAGGTCAGAAAAAGAGAAGGAGGAAGCCAAAAAGTTTGGGGGTGACCCTGCAGAAAGACCATTTCAAACAATGGTGTTGCTATGCAAATGGGATACTTACCAACTGTTCCACCAATCTGAATCCCCAGGTGATCCAGTAGGTCTTGATCCCTTGAGATCAGGTCAACCCAACAGTGTTTCAGCTGGCTGTCATTGCGTTCTCCTCCAAAAATTCTGGCTAGGTGGTGGAGCACATTGGCCCACCACAGCCTCCTGGCCTCAGTGGAGTAGTCCTGGATAATGCGGCCACACAAAACCTGCCTCATTGGTAGGTAATGCTTCACAAGCCATATAAAACCTTCCAGTTCATCAGCCGTCATCTTTGATATCCTCCCTTTTCCAAACATAATGCAGTTTTAGTATACTGCAAATGTAATAGCACACAAATAAAATAAATATAAAGCTACCCCGCCTACCCCAAATACCCAAAAAACTATACCCCTAGACAAACACCCCACAATACAGTGACAGATACAGAACAAAAACACTCCAAAAGACTGATGAAAAAACAAATATGCCACAACAGGACATGCACAAAAACACTCCAAAAACTCCAATCCACCACCAATACCAGCTCCACACACCCTCACACAGTCACAGACAATAAGACTGTGAAGTGAAAGTGAAGTCACTATACCATGTATGCAGGCAAGATGTCCTGTTCATCCCTTCTTAGGCCCGTGCGTCACGTTTTCAGATATGTGTCGTGTTTTTTTACGCTTGACTGTCATGCGTCAATTTTTTTCCCATTGTGCCTGACATGGCCTGTGGACTTGCAATTGACTCACAGGGGCCAGTTGTCATTTTTCTGCATAGGAAAGTATTTTTTTTTGGTGTTTGCCTCAAAATGTTTGATGCATGACAGAAATACATAGAAATTATTTTGAAAGGCTTGCAGTGCTCCCAGATTTACATACCATGTCACAGGTACTATACATTTATGAAGTCAGTATGGTATGGCTACATGTGTGTGCATGTCCGTTCATATCTTGACGGTGATATTGGTATGTTTTATCTATATGTTTGTATATGTGTGTGATACTTGTGATGAATGATATTGAGTGCATTTGTACATGTGTAGCTAGACTGGATCCACATACATGTTAGCATATGTGTAATATGAGTGTACATATGTGTTCTAACACATGATTGCGGGTGTACCACATTGTAATGCCTAATATACAAATGTACTTATACCAACAACACAATAGATATGATGGGCATGTGAAAGCCAAGACAAAATTTACTCAGAGAATGCAGTGGATTGCGGCTTGGTTGAAATCACATTACCCCGAGCAATGTGTGTGCATATGTCCACTCTGTGGTGTGTTGTTAGGTTCAGCATTCATGATGCTCTTCTGCATGTGTGACATATGGTTCCCCATGCATCTTAGTTGCAGGAGATGGTGTACACACATGTGTCAATGAAGGTTATGTGCTGTGTGTGTGGAAAGACATCTGTAGTGTCATTTCAGTAACATATGACCACAGCGATGTGTTCAATGGATATGAAGCGTCACACATCTAGCTTCCTGCATGGACACATGTTGGACTTTGACAAATGCCTGTGTAGTCATATCAGTGCCCCCTATGTTTCGTATGTCGGAACACATGTGAAGGTGATTTTATTCTGTCAATGATCTTGTGATACATATACACTTATATTTGTGGAAAGTTGCCTTTTGTTCAGATGTCAAAACACATTACCAGGCCTGTACCATTTAAATGGTACATGTGTGCAGAGATATCTGGCATATGTGTGCATGCCACCAACTAGGTACTCATAATCAACCACATCATGTTTTTTTATGACTGTCACATACAATGGCATACCACTGTGTAGCAGTGTTGCACTCTGGCAAAGATGGCAACCCACTCATCATCATTATTGTGGGAGTTTTTATGCCCTCACAGACCCATGTTTGCATGTTTTGGCACAGGTTTACAGAGCTCCACACTACTCAATCCACTGTGCACATGCATCAGGCCCCTGACAATGTCAATAGTCTATGTACAATGTTTTGTGAGAGGATCTAGCCTCTTCATGATTGCTCTTCGGCAGAGCAATGCACTGTCCCCTGCAGACAGACCCATGCACAATTGTGATCAAAAGGAATGGGATATAATTTTTCCTCTGGGGTACTTGATGTCAGCCTTCCCATATTATGTACTGAGGACTGGCTACTTGCACATGTAGGACATGTCACATAATGTTGCCATGGTCTGACTTACATGATTTTATGTCTTTAGTAATTTCCATGGACGGCTTGGTTAGGGGTTGTATCTCCGTTGTAAGTTCTAATTTAGAAACTTGCCAGGGGACAGATGGTGTCAGGGGCAACTTCCTGCACATAAATAATAATTAATGGCCTTTTGCTCTTTCTTTGTATGTTGCAGAATGCGGCACATATAGAAAAAGCAAAAAAAGGGAGAAATAAAAGTAATTTTCCTCGATGTGCCATGCTAAGCCCAGGCTGGGGTCGGGTTAGTTCTTGGAGCTGCCTCAGATTTACGTTTCCTTGTAAATCTGGGATAGTGCCAAAAAGTAATGAGTGTTGCATGAGTAGGCCAACAGCAACACCCATTGCACACCCCTCTGTCTCAACAAACTACGTTGGGGGCCATATTTATAAGGCGGCGTTAAACCACAAAAAGTGTATTAACACTGCCTTGTAAACAAGGCACAGGGCCACCGGAGCTACGGGCTTGAAAATATGCCCCAAAATGTACTATTGATACTCCAACCTATGTTACAGAATGGAAAGGGATAGATTTTATACAGCCATATTTACTACCCATACCCCAATTTAAGCAACAATTGGGAAAGTATTGCAGTTTGGAGGGGCGATATTTACTTTTGCTATTACAGCCTAAGAACAAGCAATTGCAATAAAATAGCTCTTGCATTTGCTTGCCTTAGAGCTATTGGCACTGTAAATTCATAACTGGACTTTTCTTGTCACATAAATTGGTCAACCCTGCCTCAAATCAAATCAAATCAAATCAAATCAAAAAACATTTATAAAGCGCGCTACTCACCCGTGAGGGTCTCAAGGCGCTAGGGGGAGGGGGTTACTGCTGCTTGAAGAACCAGGTCTTGAGTTGCCTCCGGAATGCGAGGTGGTCCTGGGTGGTCCTGAGGTTGGTGGGGAGGGAATTCCATGTCTTGGCCGCCAGGTAGGAGAAGCGTCATAATTTCATTTTTTCCTGCCACATAATTTCAGTGGCCATGCAAATAACTAAGGGTCTGATTACAACTTTGGAGGAGGTGTTAATCCGTCCCAAAAGTGACGGTAAAGTGACGGATATACCACCAGACGTATTACGAGTCAATTATATCCTATGGAACTCGTAATACGGCTGGTGGTATATCCATCACTTTACCATCACTTTTGGGATGGATTGACACCTCCTCCAAAGTTGTAATCAGGCCCTAAATGACTTCATTTAGCATTCTTCCTCTAACTGCAGCAAAAATGAAAATGTTGCATTTTAGCATTCTAATTTTAAATCTGTCATTCGAATTCTAATAGAATACCACTTTCCCCACTCCACCATCAGATTTGCTGGCTGGCAAACATGATTCCTCCCAAAAAACCACAAGACAGCAACGGAGGAGAAATAAACTAGAAGGGTCACCCAAACATATCATGAGTGTTCAAACAGTCATAGTATAACAAGGATGTTAAGTTGGCCTGAATCGTGGTCATAATTGCAATGAAGAGAGATTATTAAAACATATACAATTATCTCATAAACTTTTATCAGAAATATACTTTTAGCACTTGACTGTAATGCTAAAAGCAGCCCCTGGAGAGCACCATAACAAAAATAACATTTGTAAGAAACATGGTTATGCAACCATATAGTTAGCTCCTACAAGGCATAACCCCATGAAAAGAAAAATGAAATAAAGTAATGCAGTGTAACCATAGACCCTAAAGAACATAATGCATCATAAATACATTTTTAAAGCTCGCAGGCCTAATACAATGATGTTACAAACTACTCCCAGGTGTAAAACAAACGTTCCAGCTATGAGAGCACTTAAAAAGACACTGAATGGTGAGAAGAGTTATCATTTTGGGGTCCGCACTAACCTAATGTGGGTACCCAGAGATGATCTAGACATAAAGAGCACGTTGTGGTGAATGTTTTGAAGGTGGTCCCATTGTCCTAGGACCACCACAAGTGAGTTATGAGCAAAGATGTTTTGTCAATGTAATGCCTTGCAAATCATTATGGGGCAAGTTTTCATGCAGTGAATATTGTAGTATGTTGACTGCAATGCTCAAAACAGCCCCCAGGGAACACCACTATACAAATTGCATTTGGAAGAAACATGGTTTTGTAGCCATGCAGTCAGCCCATAGAGGGCATAACCACACGAAAATAGAATGAGAGAAAATAATGTAGTGTAACCATATGTTTAGCCCCTCTAGGACATAGTGCATTACATATTTTCAGAGCTAGCAGGTTTACTCCAATAACACAACAAACAAGGCCCTTAAAACATAACTTCTCCCAGCTATAAAACAAAAGTTCCAACCATGTGACAGCTTAACAAGAGAGTAAATGGTGGTAGGGGTTATTATTTTAGGGCCCCACTAACTTAGTGTGGAGACCCAGAAACGATCTAAACGAGAGCATGTTGTGTTGAATGTTTTGAAGGTGGTCCCATTGTCCTTGGACCAACACAGGCTGAGTTATGAGCAAAAATGTTCAGTAAAAGAAATGCTCTGCAAAGCATTAGGAGGCAACCTTCCATGCCACAAATATTGTAGTATGTTGATATGACTGTAATGCTTAGAACAGCCCCTAGAGGACACCACAATTAAAATAGCATTTGTAAGAAATATGGTCGTGTAATATATAGTTAGTCCATAAAGGGGGCATCACCATCTGAAAAAAATAGCAGTAAATAATGAAGTGTAACCACAGTAACAAGTGTAACATCAGATGTAAATTTGGTACAGACAAGCTCATGAGAGCTTTCTGTGCTCTACGGTCTTGGTTGTTTTTGGAAAGGGGAGGCGTATGGACAGAGCATGAGTATGAAAATAACAGTAATAACCAGTTGTTGAAGGAGACCAATAATGATACAGGCATGGGCCAAGCATTTGTGCAGATAAGAGCATGTGGTGCGGTGACAAGTTCATGAAGGGTGTGGTGTAAAGATTCAAAACTTACCATAGGAATATGCGCAAACCCCTGGGCGGCCCCCAAACTGGTTGAAAACTTCACTAGTCACCAGGCTGCCGGCCTGCACCCCTTGAGCTCACAGCCACTATGCCGAGTGCACTGGGGCTCTGCACGCTTGCCTCGCTCCACCTGCCTCCCACTCAACATGCTGCTCCGGGGCTAATGTGGCTCCCAGCCGCTGTCGCCGCTACCACCGCTACCATTGTACTTGACACCCCAGGGCTAATACTGACTGATGCCAACCCCCAGGGCAACTGTAACGCGGAAGCGGTGGGTGGTGAATGGTAAGCAGGCGTCCCTCACCTTGCAAGCCTCTCTCCTGCCTCAGGCTCCTCTTACTCAACTTCCACTACTAATGAGAGGTACCGCTTTTCTTAAATTATTATAAGATAAAGTATCATTAAGTTGCTTAAGCACCAGTTATTTCCGAAGATACAATACACTAACAGTGAAATAGAAGCTTCATAAAATGATTTTTCTTAATAAAATATTTAAATTCTGTTGCTAGGTCACTATGATTCACTTCAGATTTAAGTTTGGTACAGGACCTATTTTGAAGCGTTCTTAAGTTTAGAACAGATCAGAAATACTTTGGGCTATATTTATACTTTTTGACGCACAACTGCGCCAACGCAGTTGTGCGTCAAAAAAGTTAACGCTGGCTAACGCCATTCCAAAGCGCCATGCGGGCGCCTTATTTATGGAATGACGTTAGCCGGCGTAGCTGACTGGTGTGCGTCAAAAAAAATGACCCACACCTGGCAGCGCCGGCGTAGGGGAAAATGGAGCTTGGGCGTCAAAAAATGGGGCAAGTCAGGGCTGAGGCAAAATATTGGCCTCAACCCAATTTGCGCCATTTTTATTTACTCCCAAACCCCATTGAAATGACTCCTGTTTTAGCACAGACAGGAGTCATGCCCCCTTGCCCAATGGCCATGCCCAGGGGACTTATGTCCCCTGGGCATGGTCATTGGGCATAGTGGCATGTAGGGGGGCACAAATCAGGCCCTCCTATGCCCCCCCCCAAAAAAAAAAAAAACTTACCTGAACTTACCTTAAGTTCCCTGGGATGTGTCCCTCCATCCTTGGGCGTCCTCCTGGGGTGGACAAGGGTGGCAGGGGGTGTCCCTGGGGGCATGGGAGGGCACCTCTGGGCTCCTTCCGAGCCCGCAGGTCCCTTAACGCCTGCCCTGACCAGGCGTTAAAAAATGACGCTAAAGCGGCTGGATGTCATTTTTTTGACCCGCCCACTCCCGTGGCGTACAGGAGTTTAAATAAGGCGCACATGCCTTGGAGTCATTTTTTAGACGGGAACGCCTACCTTGCATATCATTAACGCAAGGTAGGTGTTCACGCTAAAAAATGACGCAAACTCCAAGATCTTTGGCGCTAGACGGGTCTAACGCCAAAGTATAAATATGGAGTTAGCTTTGCGTCGGATTTGCGTAAAAAAAAACGACGCAATTCCGGCGCAAACAGAGTATAAATATACCCCTTTGTGTCCTTTGAGTAGATTTATGTGATCCAGTTGACGTTTGACTTCAATAGTCTTGTGTTTCTCTGATTGTTTAGTGCACATCTGGAAATGTAAGCGCTATTGTGTGCTGCTGCCGTGCACATTTGAAGCAATCCATCATTGTAACTAACACATTTAACAATATATGGGTTATCCATGTAAAATTGTCAGTTTCCAACACCGTTCATTAACTATGGACATTATTTAACCAACTAATTTTGCATTTCTAGACTGCATCCAAAAATAGCAAAAAAGCTCCTAGTAAACATAGTGCATTTCACATTTTCAAGACTAGCAGGCAAGTGGCAAGGATATTATAAACAAAGACCTTAAAATACAAACTATTTCCAGCTGTAAATCAAAAGTTCCAGCCAAGACATAGCTTTGAAATGCAATCAATGGTGTGAGAGGTTATTATTTTAGAGTCCCCACTAACCTATTGTGGGTATCCAGAGAGGATGTAGATAGAAAGAGCAGATCGTGGTGTGCATTTTGTAGGTTGTCCCATTGTCCTAGGACCATCACAGGCTAAATTCTGAGCAATACGTTTTCGTAAAAGCAATGCCACGCAAAGCGTTATGGTCTGAGTTTCCCGAGTGCAGTGAATTATGTAGTATCGGCTCTCCCGCTGTGTCAGGAGAACCGCTTTGAGGATTTCTGTGTTTTTAAAGTAAAGCATTTACCAATTCCAAGTGTTTTTAGAAAGCCATGGAACGCAAAGTGGAAAGGGACAAAAGCAACATTGAAATGATTCTCATTAGGTGTAATCAATGTGAGCAGTGCTCTAATAGCGCTGCAAGCACTGTGGCAGCCATGTTACTGGATGGGGAGGGACAAAAGACATAAAGCTTAAAAGTGCCATGGAGCTTGAAGGGGAAACAAAGTAAACAATGTACAGTGTGAATTAACTGATAGTCATACAAAGCGCCCCAATAATGCCAATAGAGTTTGCACTGTGTAAGACTTGAAAGCGCCATTGAGCACAAAGCTCAACCTCAAAATAAAAACAAAGTAGTCCAGATACCATGCGTAAAACATGGATGCTGTCTAGGTTAACAGTATTTAGCCGGTGCTCTCAGCGAGGGCTAAACACCAAAAAAGACATGACGTATGCATGCCTGTGACAAATGAAATCAAGGGAGTTTTCAAAGGCAAGCACACAAAAAAATGAAATTGATGGGCATAAGATGGGCGTGGTTAAAGCCCACAGAGTAGATGACAACAGGTCAGAAGCGCTTGCACGCTTGTCCTAAAAAGTAGTGAAAGCACTGGGCTGTGAAGGGGTGAGGGTTACTATTGCTAGTCCAACCTAAGCAACAGTAAAGAAAATGAGGGACTTTTGAGGGTGTAAGATTTACTATCCCGACCTAAGCAACAAAAGGGCGTTTTTAGGAGGGGCTCGGGGGCAGATTTACTATTGTCACTCCATCCAAAGCAACACTGGTGAAAGTGTTGGACTTTGGAGGGGTCATATTTATTATTTCAACTCCAACCTAAAGATCTGCATTAAAACAGTAGACTATGGAGCAGTCCGATTTACTATTCCCACTCAAATCTGAAGCACAGTAGGGAAAGCATAGAACTTTAAATGGGTGAGATTTATTAGTTTCACTCCAACCTAAGCAAAAGTTGGAAAAGCTTTGAATTTTGGAGAAGTCAGATATATTATTCTCACTCCAACCTAAGCAATAGTGAGGAACGTTTAGGAAAAAAATATACATTATTATATGTATATTAAAATATTGAAAAATTATTTAAAAAATATATCCAAAATGTTTATAAATAACCAAAACCACTGTAAAAAACTTGGAAAAATCATTACCCATTTCAACATTATTACCAAACAGTAAGAACACTACCCATCCTAGTCTCCCACAAACCCACAAAAATGGGAAATTATACCAAAAAATAATTCACGACAAAAATGTTACAAAGTCATACATTTTTAAACAAACAAAAATACAACACATTACATTAAAGAAAATAAATAAATTCAATCGACTAAATAATTGACATAATTAAAAACATAAATATCCTAATAAAATAAAAACAGATAACTTGTTTATCTAAATGTATATACATCATTAAATAATTACTTAACAAAGTATATACAGAACCAATAATGTAATTAACCAGTTTAAAATGAAATAACAAAAAGAACAATTTTGATAATGTTTTTTTTTCAAATCTGTTTTTATTTTCCAATGAAAACATTACAAACCTGTATAAAAACACAACACAGTGCAGGTATAACAGAGCAGTATTTTACCAACATAGAATGATGCCCGAAGAGCGAACACAGCATTGTATCCTCAGGGAAGACTGAACTACACCCCTGATCCCATCCTAAATCCCCCCAAAAAAACATCCTACATCCCAATGAGACCTGACATTTTATAGCATAACCAATCAAGATAACTAAATTCCGCATTTGGTCCTCACGAGTGCGAAGAGGGAGATCATGTGTCCCCATCCCCCGCCATCCCACTGCTATTCACAGAACCTACGTCCTCCTCTTCAGTGAACTTTTCCAGCACAGCACCCCAAGCAGCCACATCAGTGAGTGCCCTTTTATCACTGCGTGTCATACGCATATGTCGTTCCTCCACAGCCCCCCACTCCAGCAAAGGTCGCAGGGGTCCGCACACTCATCCAGCCAATCGCTACTCTACGCTTAGCCAATACTAACGCTAACTGTACCATCCTATAGACCACCCCTCTACCCCGCAGCCTGCGCACCACCCCCAGAAGACATGACAAAGGAGCAACCTCCAACTCTTTCTCCGTAGCCTCGGAGATCGCCGCTACCACCTCCTGCCAGAATGCACAAACAACACTACAGGACCAGGCCATATGCAAAAATGAAGCAATAAGCTCACCACACCGAGGACAGCAAGCCTCTCGACCCGGGTCTATCTTATACGTTCTGTGGACAAAGTTAAAATGCAAACATTTAAATCTGTGATTGCAGGAGACCGTTCAAACCAAAGACAAGGCCCCATCCCAATCGGCATCCTCAATAGACAGCCCCAAATCGGCTTCTGATGCCTTCTGTCCCACGCTAATCACCCTTGGTCGATCCTCCCATAAAACCTTGTAGAACTGAGCGATCAAGTGCATTTCCTCACCCCAGTTAAGAAGACCATTCAATACCGAGGAAGCCCTGGGGTCTATCAGGAACCCATCCCAGATTTTGCAGGTTACACTTTCAAGTTTGGCGTATTGCAGAAACTGTCCAGAGCCCAACTCAAAGAGTTCCTGGGCATCGGGGAAGGAAATAAATTCACCATTAGGGTACAAATCACCGACCACCTCACAACCACCCGCCCGCCAGGCCTGCATTGACATTGTTCTTACTATATCCCGAAACGGAGACAGGTCCATATCCTTAATTCCCTGTCAAAGGGAGCCCGTCTAAGCACCTGTTCAAACACCTACTCCCAGATCCCGGCAGTAGTTCTCACCAGATAAGGTGCGGCTGGGTCAGATCTTCCCCCAAACATGAGTATATGCGCCAAAGCCCGCCCATCGCACATACCAGTATACAACCTCTTTTCCCAATTATCCGCCTCTGACATCCATTTAGCGGCACACTGTAGCTGCGCTGCAAACTAATAATATCTTATGTTGGGGATTGCCAGTCCCCTCCACTAGGTCATTCTGCAGGACAGACAGCACCACCCTACTTTGCCTGCCCGCCCATACTAGGGAGATCAACAGGCTATCCAAGCGTCAAAAAAGCCAAGCAGGCAGTGGATACAATAATTTTGATAATGTTAAATAATGAAAAATTAAATCATTTGCATAGTTGCTATTTAAGACCTAAAAGCTAACAATTTGTTAAAAAACGTATAAAATGTAAATGTTTATTTAAATATGTTTCCCCATCCTCTCATACAAACCCGGAAACCCACCACTAATTAAAAAAATAAAATAAGCTGAAAAACAAGACTTTAAGTGTGTTACCAAAATATAAAACTACAAAAAAATTACATCTAAAATTGATGCATTAATAAGATAAACAATCAGAATCTTAAAACATTGCAAAAAATGCAAAATCAATAGGAAATGCAACTATATTTAAGAACTATATTAAACACTTGAAAATATATTCTTACTTGCATAACGTACCATGATATTCATGTCACCACATTTGTGGACAACACGTGTCAAATTATATTTTTGAGATAATATTACAGTTGTGAACCAAACGTAACACGGGAAAAAAACTCACGCCATCTTGCACTCCATCAACTGCACACACTTGCTAAACAAAATCCTCCTCTATTTCTCCCATCCTCACTACTCAACATGTTCATTTTGTGAGTCAACTTCCACATCTCTACATCCAGTCTCACTCTTGCGCACCAGCACAAACCTTAAATTTCAATTATGCTTCTTAGAAAACTTTTGCAATAGCAGAACATATCTTGTCAGCTATTAGGTGATTTATAAAGCCACATCTATGACAAAAGTCTCCTGTTCCCTAATTGAAATTCTGCTCCTTCTTCACTTATCACACCTCTTTATTTCATGCACCCCACTGTGGTATTCAGGACCCACGACTAATTATTTAATGTAATGAGACTTGTTTGCAATTTATCTGGCAGTCTCTTTGGCTTTGTTCAACAATAATAAGTAGTCAGTAATTATTCTTGCACATTTCTGTTGCTGATTTTCCCATCATCTTGTCCCACATGGAAGGGTACTTACATGAATAGGGCTGTGGATGGAGGCCAACCACTTATGTTCCAACATGCTCCACAGGCAATTGTGACTTGCTTAAAACTCCCTGCCTCTCAAGTACTTGTTCTTTTTCTTTATATCGTTGAAGTTCAAACAATGATTGGCTGTTTAAAATTCATCAAGTTCATACTCCTCATCTTCTATTCACAAAGGTGTTAGATATTTTAAAAGACATCACTCTTTAGTCCTAAAACAATGCTTCAGCATCACCACCTTTATTTTCTGGTAAATAAGTTATCCCACTCAGCTTCTACCCTGGTGTCCAAACATTAATTCCATTCTTCTCATTCAAGCAAAGGGTTTCTGTGTGGCAGTAAGAAGATGTGAGGCACTCCCTGCAGCACCATTCTTCAGAATTGTTAGACTTGGTCCTTTCTACAGGGTCACCCCCAAACCTTTTGCTTTCAGGCCTCCTGTTTTTGCTGACTATGCTTTTGCTGGCCTTAGAACCAGTGGTGTCTCCTCCGCTATGCCCGCCCCCCCCACCACCAGCAGCAGCAGCTGCAAAACTTTTACCTATAAAACGATAATAAACTCTGTTTATTATCAGTTTATCGTAAAAGGGGGGCGTGGGGCAGTGAGGTGATGAAGGGAGAGTGCATAGAACTCACTCTCAGCGTGCATGTGTGTTTGGCTGGCTGTCTCAGGCCAAACACACATGCGCACTGGGCTCTCCCCAATCTAGCAAAACACAGGCACTGCATTGTTGGGTTGGAGAGTGCAGGCAGAGACTTCCATCCTGGCTGGGCACTCCGTCTAATCCTAATGCTGCTTTCATGCTGGCAACAGCATGAAAGCAGTGTAAGGATTTGACGCAGGGCAGGCTGGGAGCCGGTGCCTGCAGTCGACGAGTGGATCGGAACGGTGAGGTGCGGCACAAAAAGTAGATTATTTTATTTATTATTCATATATTTTTTTTTATCGTCGTGCTCCCCACCACATGCTGCACTGCCCCACCCCTTTTCCCTCAGGCGAGCCACCACTGCTTAGAACTCTGCCCCATTTACCACTGCTAGCCAGTGCTAATGTGCTTGTGCTCTCTCTCCTTAAAACATGTTAGATTGGTGTATACCCAACTGGCATATTTAATTTACTTGTAGGTCCACAGTACATTGGCACTACCAATGCTCTGCATCTGTAAAGTAAATGCTACTCATGGGCCTGCAGCACTGATTGTGCCACCCACTTAAGTAGCACCTTATGCATGCATTAGGCCTGACACTGCAGTATTTTTGTGTGCAGTTTTAATCTGCCATTTGAAAATGTCAAAATAAACGTTCTGGCAGCCCAACCTTCCGTTTTAATACACATGTCACCTCGTGGGTAGGTCCTGGACAGCCCAGATGACAAGGTGCAGTGCATTTAAAAATGTGGACATGTACTTTTAAGCTTTAGTTGTCCTACTGGATGAAAAATCTTAAATTTGTCTACCTCCCTCACAGGATAACATTGGAGTTACCTAATTATATTTTATAAGTATAATTTCCAAATGGGACCAGGTAACCAGTTCATTTTTGGTTCCTCTTGAATTGTAACTTAAAACCCCATCTTATGATGAAGTCTGATTTTAAATTATACTTTTGAAAATGCCACTTTTAGACAGTTGTCTTAGACATTTGGTGCCTGCATCCTGTCTCATAGTCACATGACTGGGTGCAGTTAACAGTTGGCCTTTGTGTATTCCTCCTAGACAGCCACATACAACGGGAAGCTTAGGTGTGACTGGTTGGGCTATCACTGGCAGGATGGGAGGGGGGAGCTATACCCAGCCCCACGTACACTTGAATAGGCTGTGTCCTGTCCCCACACAAAGGGCTGCATACATCCCATTAGTTAGTCTGGATCCAGGGCCAGGAAGGCGGGGCACCTGTGCACTTCAAAGACATGCCTCTAGAAGCTTCTCCCCACTTCAAAGACACACCTCTTTACTGGACCTCAGACACCAACTGTTCAGTACACTTCTGGACCTGTTGATACTCTGCCAGGAAGAAGGACTGTTGTGCAGCTGAAAGGCCGGCCACTCTGCTGGACCGCTGCTCTGAAGTAACTGCTTCCTTACTGTGCTGATCTGCTGCCTGTTGCCCTCTTGCCTAGGTGAGAAGGCCTGGACCTGCATCTCTGGAACCCATAATCCAGAGTGACTCTAAGGGCTAGTTGGCTGGCCTCCTGATCTGAAGAGCCTCAGTGACCTAACGGACTTCCAGCAACTTTGCACCTGCACCTGGACTCTGCTATCTGTGAGTCCAACGTGCCAAGTGGTGTCACCCTAGTCCTGGACCCTTGGAAGAGGGCCATAATGTGTTCTGCCAGCCTCTGTGCAACCAATGGAACCAACGCATTTCCTCTGCTGCACGGAGCAACCCTGAGCAGTCCCTACTCATCTCTGCTGCTGTGGGGATTGGTCCTGTGACAAAGACCTGCATCACCTCTGCAGCCCGCAACGCCTTTGGAACCACCACTTCACAAAGCATGTTCAGCACAGTCTCTCACATCCCTTGTTAACAGCAGCTTCAACACCAACACCAGACTCGGCATCTTAGTCTCTCAGATTTTCAGATCCGATGTAGCGCTCCAACAGCACACTGCCTCCTCAATGTCAGACTTTGCATGACTAGCGCCATCAACGGGATCCTCGACGATGATGAGGGCCTTCGGAACGCAGCCTCACCGCACGTCAGAATCGACGCAATGTCTTGGCTGCACGACTCATCTTTGACACAAATCCTCTCAACACTCTGTGAACCAGGATTTAAGATAGTCTGTTCAGCAGGCCTAACTGGGTCACTGTAGCCAGTAGCTTGCGACCAGCTATCCACTGTTGGTGCTTTGTGCTTTTTGGTGCTATTTTCACCAAAATCTTTAAAGTTACATATCTGTGGTTCTACTAATTGGCCTTTTGTTGATTTTGGCTTCTTTTACTTATTAAAGAAAGTTCTATTTTTCTAACTTGGTGTGGGATCCTTTTTGTGTGGTGTTTTCACATTATTACTGTTTGACGTGTTGCACAAATGCTTTACACATTGCTCTAAGTTAAGTCTCACTGTTCTGTGCCAAGCGACCAGGGGGTAAGCACAGGTTTATTTAGAGTTGGTTTATGCCTCACCCTGTCAAGGACTGTGGTTTCTGCATGACCAGGGCTCACACCCCAGTCAACCAACAAACCAATTTCTCTCAAGAATCAATAGCTACATGTGTACGACTATTGTGGCATGTCATAAATGGTTTAACATCTATATACTAAACATCTGAGTGCTGCTGAAATTGATGGTCTTAGGTTTTCATACCTATGCTGATTACATGCAACTCAATGTGCAATTAATTGTTCCACTTTGAGTTGCTAACAAAAGTTTTTTTCTCATGTTATTTTATGCTGTATTTGTTATGCACAAAAAAATCAACGAGAACCTTTGCGCTGAAAGTTAACTAACTCTGCACTTGTTTATGCCTTCTTTCTATTACTTGCTACATTAAATAGAAATGTTTAGTAGATTTCTAAAACAGAGTAATGCAATGAAGACTTATTTTTTTTAAATACAATGGCCCAGATTTAAGAGGACCTAGCGCCATTCCAACACCACATTAGCATCAGTTTTTTACGTTAATGTGGTGTTGGAAGGCCAAAAACTCTGCACCATATTTACAAGTGGTGCAATGCTTGCTTTGCGCCACTTCATAATCCCTTGCGCCAGATTATGGCTGCGACAGGCGTAATGTAGTCAAGAGGGCGTTCCGGCACTACGGGGACCAAAAAAAGGGTGCAAAGAAATCGAAGAGATCTTTTTGCGTCATTGTTACTTGCATGTTTAATGCCTGCTAAGCGTTAAATGGAGGTTCCCATTGTTTTCAATGGGCTTTTGGGTGCTTTGCAGGATTAGCGTCAACATTTTTATGCTAATCCTGCAAAGTGCTGGACCAGCATAAAAAATGATGATGCTAGTACCCCTGACTACCGCCATGGTGCAACATATTTTAAATATGGTGCACACATGGTGGCGTTAGGTGAGCGCTAAGGGGAGCAAGAAAAGTGGCGCTGCACTGGGTGCAGCGCCACTTTTCATAAATCTGCCCCACTGTGTATTAGCATCAGGTTGTCAACTGGTGCATATATCTGTACACCATTGCCATCTGACTTTAGATGTATGAAGATTTCCAACATCATGGTTCCAAATGGTTCCAGATACATTACGATGCTTTTTTTGTATTTGAAAACATAAGCACAACAAATACTCTCACTGCAAATCCTATGATAATCCTGCTCACCCCAATCAATTCACAGGTCTAGGAATATCACTAACGAGGAACACAACATGAGTATTGAAATCTCATAATGTTAGTTTAAAGGGAGTGTATTCCAAACTTCGGCATTCGGGCTTGAGTAGCAGAAAGAGTATGGCTGACCAAAGAGCCCTGGTTGGTTTAGACCAGGTGAATTTAGCAAAACTAAGGTCAGGAAAGACTTGAAAGATTGCTTTACCAACAATGACCTTGGCCTTGGAGGTACCATTTTACACATAAGAAGCCAGTGGCGCTGTCTTAACACAAGGGAAATGTGCTCAGATCTTGTAAAACCACTACTCAGATGGGCAGATTATTCCGAATAAGCCTCAAGTGATTGAAGGTTTTTTCAGGGGCAGCTGGGTAAAGAGCATTCCTGTAGTCTCACCTAGACTGAAGCAGTGTATGAACCACAGGAAAATTACGATCTTTAACAAACAACTATAGAATTGAATGTAAAGTCTTCAGTTGGAAAGAAAGAAACATTAGCTTCCTGAGTGATAAGTCCCAAAGTGGAGCTTTAGATAAATACCCAGACTACAGACTCAGATTGATGGAGTGGGTCAGGCCCATCGTTAGGGGCAGGTGAAGGTTATAAATAAGGAAGACATCTTTAGTCAGGGACAACTCAGTTTTAGAAAGCGTAAGTTTCATTTGGTTGACAGACATCGTCGTCGGTGGGGGCCACCAGCACTCATTTTTGGGAATCCGCACTTCCTTTTCCCGATCACACATTTCCTGTGAGAAAGAGAGAGAAAACCCACAAACGGCAAGGAAGAAGGAAGAGAAAGAGACAAATATCATCTCAATGGGAGATAACAAGGACCTGAAAGAGAAAGATGGTGTCTGGTAGTCAGTGAAAGTGGCATGAGGTGAGTTGACTATGCAGCCTTGGTATTTGGTACACAGACATTTGATAGCGCCAGACCCAGGCTTCTAAGCAGAGCTTTGGGCACTGGCCCTCTTTCTTTAACCCCTTCCCTGCCAAAGACAATATGGTTACGTCCGTGGCTGCGGCGCTGTGGTGCCACGGATGTAAAAATACGTCCTGGTATAGGCCCTCAGAGGAAGCGCTGGCGGGCCCCCCCAGGGCCTCCCCACCACCCCCCAGGGCAGGGCTGAAAGAGGAATCGCTTCCTCTTCCACCTCCGACCTGCCCTCCACCATCCCAATGACATCTGATCACGTCAGCGCGCCAATGCGCGCTGACCACATCAGAGATCAACTCCCGTCGCTCTGGAAGCAATGCTTCCAGTGCGACCAGAGGATAAACTGATTAGTTTCTCCTTGGTACAGGGGGCAGGGGAGGCAGAGAACCATGAAAAGGGAAGGAAAGGCTTTCTGTGCATTCCTGCATAGTGATCGTGCTGCAGGAAGCCATGAGACACCAGGGAATTTTTTTTGTTTGTTTGAAATTGTCATAAGGGGAGCGGCCCCTTCGGCAAGGGCCGCTCCCCATGGGGGGCATTTTATTTAAGGCCATTTCTGCCTCCCCTGGGGGGCAGATCAACCTATTTAATTAGGATGATCTGCCCCCCGGGGGGCAGAAGTCATTAGGCACCAGAGTTCTTTTTCCTTTTTTTTAATGTATTGATAAGGGGAGCGACCCCTTAGGCAAGGGTCGCTTCCAGGGGGGTCCCCTGGGGGCATTTCAGCCTATATTAATGAGGCCGATCTGCCCCCAGGGGGGAAGAAGCCATTAGACACCGGGGATTTTTTTTTATTTGTATTTATCTTGAGAAGGGAAGAGTCGCTCCCCAGGGGCAATTTTTTAATTAGGCCTTTTCTGCCCCCCCGGGGGCAGATCAACCTATATTAATTAGGTCGATCTGCCCCCAGGGGCAGAAGCCACTAGACACCAGGGATTTTTTATTTATTTATATTTGTTAGAAATGGGGTCTTTGATTGGCAGTCAGGTTACCCCCTGTCCAAGCAAGGACCCTCACTCTAGTCAGGGTAAAGGAGAATCACCCTCAGCTAACCCATGCTTACCCCCTTGGTAGCTTGGCACGAGCAGTAGGCTTAACTTCAGAGCGCTAGGTGTGAAGTATTTGAACCAGCACACACAGTAACTTAATGAAAACACTACAAAATGACACAACACAGGTTTAGAAAAATAGAGAATATTTATCTGACCAAAACAAGACCAAAATGACAAAAAGTCCACAATACACAAGTTAAGTTATCAATTAAAAAGGAAAAAGAGTTTTCATGTAGTTTTAAACACACACTAACACTGTTAGCGTGAAAATGTACCTTGGGTGCGCCAAAACTAACCCCGCACGGGCAAGTGTGCGTCAAAAAGGGCTTGCGATGTGTCGATTTCACTTACGAGCGAGACCTTGCCTCGTTCCTCCTTTTGTCAGGTCAGGCGTGTCTTTTCTTCTCTCCACAGGAGAGCGATGCATCGATCTGGTCAGCGCTCTCGGGTCCAGGCAGGCCTTGCATTGTTTTTACACGCCCAGCGGTACTTGCATCGGAAATCCAGCCGCACGATGATGCGAAAACCACGCAACGCGGGTTGCAATCTCACCAGCCTCTGTCAGCGATGCTGCATGTCGTTTCTCCAGCTCCATGCGTTGTAGGCAAGTGTTGATTTCCAGCCACGAAGCCGACAGCGCGTCAATTTTTCTGTGCGTGGATTTCTACCTCTTAGGCTGCCAGCTTCTCCTTTCAGGGTCCCAGAAACTGGATGGGCTCCACAGGGCAGATTAGGAGTCTCTCCAGAGACTCCAGGTGCTGGCAGAGAGAAGTCTTTGCAGTCGTTGAGACTTAAAACAACAGGAGGCAAGCTCTAAATCAAGCCCTTAGAGGTCTTCACAAGATGGGAGGCACAGAAAGCCCAGTCTTTACCCTCTTACTCTGGCAGAAGCAGCAACTGCAGGATAGCTCCACAAAGCACAGTCACAGACAAGGCAACTCTTCTTCCTGAGCTCTTCAGCTCTTCTCCAGGCAGAGGTTCCTCTTGGTTTCCAGAAGTGTACTAAAGTCTGTGGTTTTGGGTGCCCTTCTTATATCCAATTTCTCCTTTGAAGTAGTTCTACTTCAAAGCAAAGTCTCTCTTGAATGTGAAATCTGGCCTTACCCAGGCCAGGCCCCAGACACTCACCAGGGGGTTGGAGACTGAATTGTGTGAGGGCAGGCACACCCCTTTCAGGTGTGAGTGACTACACCTCCTAGCACAGATGGCTCATCAGGAAATGCAGACTACACCCCAGCTCCCTTTGTGTCACTGTCTAGTGCGAGGTGCAACCATCCCAAACTGACCCAGACAGGGAATCCACAAACAGGCAGAGCCACAGAAATGGTATAAGCAAGAAAATGCTCGCTTTCTAAAAGTGGCATTTTCAAACACACACTTCTAAAAATCAACTTTACTAAAAGATGTATTTTTAAATTGTGATCTCAGAGACCCCAAACTCCACATGTCCATCCGCTCCCAAAGGGAATTCACACTTTAATCTTATTTAAAGGTAGCCTCTAGGTTAACCTATGAGAGGGACATGCCTCGCAACAGTGAAAAACGAATTTAGCAATATTTCACTGTCATAACATATAAAACACATTACTATATGTCCTATCTTCAATTCAGAGATGTGCAAATAACCACTGCTTCTCAACACCTTATCTTGTGCCATTTTGGAAATACAAAGGTTTTCTTGATACCTATTTTTCACTATTTATATTTCAGAAAATGAATTGCTGTATACCCGGTATAGAATGAAAACCCATTGCAAGGTGCAGCACATTTATTGCTCTGGGTACTTAGGGTTCTTGATGAACCTACAATCCCTATGTATCCCTGCAACCAGAAGAGTCCAGCAGACGTAACAGTATATTGCTTTAAATAATCTGACATTGCAGGAAAAAGTTAACAGAGTAAAACTTTGAGACAAATGGCTGTTTTGTTCACCTCAATTTAAATGTTTTTTTATTTCAGCTATTATTTTCTGTAGGAAAACCTTGTAGGATCAACACAAACTACCCCTTTCTGAATTCATAATTTTGTCTACTTTTGAGAAATGTTTAGCTTTCTGGGATCCAGCATAGGTTTCACACCCATTTCTGTCACTCACTGGAAGGAGGCTGAAAGCTCAAAAAATAGTAAAAATGGGGTATGTCCCAGTAAAATGCCAAAATTGTGTTGAAAAATGAGGTTTTCTGATTCAAGTCTGCCTGTTCCTGAAAGCTGGGGAGCTGGTGATTTTTATCAACGCAAACCCTTTGTTGATGCCATTTTCAGGGAAAAAACTACAAGCCTTCTTCTGCAGCCCTTTTTCCAATTTTTCTGAAAAAAACTAAATTTTCGCTGTATTTTGGCTAATTTCTTGAGCTCCTTCAGGGGAACCCACAAAGTCTGGGTACCTCTAGAATTCCTAGGATGTTTGAAAAAAAAGGAGGCAAATTTGACGTGGGTAGCTTATGTGGCCAAAAAGGTATGAGGGCCTGTGGTAGTTGGTGTAGGGATGGGAACAGGTCCACACAGATGATGTTGATAACGGCCTTTTATTCAGTACAAGTTTCTCAAGTAAGATAACAGGAACTCCAGCCTTCCATAAAACCTCCAGCACCTTCAACTGTCCAGAACGGAATGCTGAGCAGCTGAGGGAGATACTAAATGCCACAGGTGAAGCTGGAATATACCAAATAGATCACACACAATACAAATACCCCTAAAACATAAAAATACTACAACAAAACACTACCTACAATATAGTTCTAGAAATAAACTCAATACTACACCACCCCCTCCCCAAATGAATTAAATCACAACAATTCTATTTAAATTCCAGATCCGTCCATCATCAAGTTTGACAGCCCCTTTAAACACTTTAACAACCTCATGTATAGGACTGAACTTAGATGAACTAGAACTGTCAGTTCTTGGTAATTTAACCTTAACTTTGTCACCAATACATACAACATTTTTTTTCACAGATTTACGAACATCATAGATTTCCTTTCTTCTTAATCGTTGATATTCATCTTTTTCTTTAGCACTGCTTACAATAGATTCTTTTTCCACACCACAAGAAAGATGTTTCCTAAGCCAGCGAGGATTGATTTTTGTATGTGGCACACGCTTCTTAAACAATAAGAAAGGAGTCTGACCAGTGCTGGAATGTGGAGTGAACCTGTACTCTTCCACTTTATTCTCCACCCAACTCTCCCAACCAACTCCATTTATTTTAGCTAATTGGATGGTTTCTTTCAAAGTTCTATTGAAACGCTCCACCATACCATTGGTTTCAGGATGACAAAGTGCACATTTTCTGTGAACAATACCCCTAGATACCAGGAAATCTCTCATAAATTTCGAGGTGAATTGAACACCATTATCTGACAGAATCGCACCAGGATTTCCCTCCCTGCTGAAAACTTTGGAGAGGAAATCCACAACAACCTTTGAAGTGATCTCAGAAACAATGCACTCTTCTGGCCAACGAGAAAGCATATCCATTAATACAATTATATACTTCGAACAAGACCTAGAAGACACAGGTCCCATAATGTCAATAGCAACTTCGTCCCACACCTCATTTGGATTTTCTTTAAGTACTAATGGTTGAGTTCTCACCTTAAGTGTCTTGTCTGCCAAACAGCATTCAACGCAATCACGTACTTTCCTTTCTAAAGCAATATCCATTCCTGGCCACCAATATGATGTTCTCATTCTTTCCTTAGTTTTGCTTATGCCGGGATGACCAGAATGTGACAGGGCAAGAAGGCGGTCACGTAAAGATAACGGAGGAACAAGTTTGTTACCCCTTAGCAACAAACCTTCATGTAACCACAACTCATTCCACACTTTCTTGTATGGTAAAATCGAGGTGCCACGATAATCCTTCAGTTTCCCTGTCTCCAGTAGATTTATCACATTAGAAAGATCTTCATCTTTACTTAATTCTTCACGCCATTCACCTTCTAAAACACATCCATCTGTTATAGTACAAACTCGTACCTCTTCATCCGTCCACCATGACATGCTATCACACTCATCAATAACATCATCAGACACTAACCTAGACAAGCAATCCGCCGTCTTGTTGTCACATCCTGGAACATATTTCACTGTAAATTTATAATCTTGGAGCCCAACTATCCACTTACAAATGCGAGAAGAAACATTATCCAAACCCTTCTTACCAAATATTTGTTGCAATGGTTTATGATCGGATAGTACTTCAAAAGAAATTCCCCAAAGAAACTGTTTAAATTTCTTAACGGCCCAATAAATTGCGAGAGCTTCTTTCTCTATAGTAGAATAATTAAATTCTGCACCACGTAAAGTGCGAGAAGCAAACGCAACCGTGGTTTCAAATCCCTCTCTCAGTTGCTTCAATACACACCCCAACCCCTTATCAGATGCATCAGTGATAAGGTGACACGGAAGACCAGGTTGGAAGCTATTGAGAGACTGGGCAGAAGAGAGTGCTTCTTTAAGATCCTGAAACTCCATCTCACAATCCTTTGACCAAACAAATTCACTCCCCTTCTTGAGTAAAAATCTAATGGAGTTTGATCTTTTAGCAAAATTGGGAATGTACCTAGCATAGAATTCTGCCATGCCTAAAAAGATCTGAATATCTTTCTTACAACTCGGAGTAGACAAATCTGCAATAGTACGTACTAAATCATCTTTCGGCTTAACACCATCACCTGAAATAACATGACCTAAATACGTTATTTGAGACTGACCAAATTTACACTTTTCTTTTTTCAGTGTGATACCCTTGGCTCTGAACAGCGAAAGAACACTTCTCAATTTCTTGATATGTTCTTCATGAGTGTTGGTGAACACAAGAACATCGTCCTGGAAAAAACACACACCCCCCAACCCACCTAAAACATCTTGCATTAGTCTCTGAAACACAGCTGCTGCTGAACATAAACCAAATGGCATACGATTAAATTTGAAAACACCAAAGGGAGTAATAAAAGAAGTGAGAAGTTTAGAATCTTCAGTCAGTTGCACTTGGTGATACGCAGAAGTTAGGTCAAGGGTAGAAAAAACTTTCGCATCTCCTAATGAACTTATCATTTCATTGATGTTCGGTAATGGAAATCTGTCTTCAACCACTTGCTTGTTCAGGTTGCGAAGATCAATACACAGTCTAATGTCTCCAGAATGTTTGGTCGCAACCACTATGGGAGCTATCCATTGTGCTGCTTCCACTTCCTGGATAATTCCACTGTCTTTAAGCCTTTCAAGTTCCTCCTTCACCTTTCCTTTTAAACTTATAGGAATGTTCCATACCTTTGAAACTATGGGTTGTGCACCTTTCCTCAAAACAATCCTATGTTTGTAGCCCTTTATGCAACCTACTTTGGCACTAAATACATCAGGATATTCATTCCATAATTGCCGTTCAAGATCCGACAACTGTTGCACCATAACCTGTGGCACTGCATTAGGGTTCAAAACAATTCCCAATTCCTTCTGATGAGGCCAACTTAAAATGGTATCTCCAACCATAGGAACGTAAATTTTCCCTGTTATTTCATTTCCTTTGAAATTAATCTTTGCATTAAAGTACCCTTTCAATTCAATAGGTTTGCCACCATACGAAAAGGGCAAAACATCAGGCAACAGCAGATCAACTTTACCTTCAAAGGATGTCTTATAATCTTCCACTGACATAAGAGATAGTTTGGCACCAGAATCCATCATCATTGTGATAGGAATTTCATTTATCATAACAAGGTCCTTTGGATAGTCACAACGAACAGTGGAAATGCAGTTAACATCGTTAACTATTTGTAAGATGAAAGGTTGATTATCATTGTCATCTGATACTTCATTGATTTTTACGTTGACTTTATTAGAGGATTTACAGCACTTAGCGAAATGACCTTTTTTGTTACATTTGTTGCAGACAACATGAATAGCTGGACAGTCTTTGAAGTTCGCTAGATGAGAAGGTGACCCACAGCTAAAGCAACATGTTTTAGTTTTGTTCTTTAAGTTAATGGAGTTTTTAGGCTTTGCATCAATTTTGTTTAAAGAAGAAGAAGCTTTGGAATTCTTTAAGGTTTCAATACACGCTGGAGAATGTTCAATTTGTTTGGCAACTTTCAACACCTCATCAAGAGAAGGATCACTCTTGGACCATAGAGCTTCTCTAATTTTATCACACTTGCATTCTAACATAAATTGATCTCTAATGCGTTCTTCAATAGTAGTACCAAAATTGCAAAGAGAAGCTAGTTTACGAAGTTTCGTTATATAGTCTTCTATAGATTCTTCATCCATCTGTTTACTTTTGCCAAAATAAAACCTTTGTAGGAGAATCGATACTTTAGGCAAAAAATGTCTGTCAAGGCAGAGAAGAGTTTCATCGAAATCATTTAAAGGAGCATCACCAACTGCTCCGTCCAAATTTGACACTGCAGGTAAAGTGTCTAATATTTCTTGCCCTTCCGCACCTAAGCAATGTTGTAGAAGAGATGTCTTCTTTTCAATAGATAGATTGGTTCCACAAACCTTTAGGTATGTTAAAAAAACTTTTTTCCATTTTGGCCAAGGAATTGTCGGATCACCAGGAGAAGATAAGAAAAAAGGAGGAGGAGAAATGTTCTGCATTATACAAAATCAGAAGAATAAAGATGAAAGAAAGTAAGAGTAGGAATAACAAAACTGAAGAAAGAGAGAAATTCAAAGAAAAGAAAGCAGAGAACAGAAGAAATAACCGATGTAAGCAGGTTAATTGTTACAAATAATGTAACAATATATGCAAAATATACAATTTGCAAAACAATAGAAACAAAAGTGCAGGAGGAAGAATACCAATGTGCCAAAAGATGAGTACTAGAAATGAAACACTGACAACATAGGCAACGATGCGCACACAACTAGATAACAGGTGTATACACACAAAACGCGAGAAAGAAAGTCTGCGCCTTTATATAGTAACTCTAGTATGCGCATTTAAATAGTAACTCTAGCGGCAAAACAAGCTGCGAACTAAAATTAAATGTAAGCGTTCCTCGTTGCCCGGTAACCGCACGCGCGGCCAAACACTGACAACATAGGCAAAGATGCGCACACAACTAGAAAACAGGTGTATACACACAAAACGCGAGAAAGAAAGTCTGCACGTTTATATAGTAACTCTAGTATGCGCGTTTAAATAGTAACTCTAGCGGCAAAACAAGCTGTGAACTAAAATTAAATGTAAGCGTTCTTCGTTGCCCGGTAACCGCACGCGCAGCCAAACAACGAGAGGTTTTCTCTCAGCACGCGAAGGAAAAAGGCTTTCCTCGCTGACTGAGAGCCCCGCGCTTGTAATAAAAGCAGAGAGAGAACAACGCTTTCCTCGTTGCTCAGAAACCGCGTAAACCGCGGTCGAGCAGCGTGGATAAAAGTAAACAAAATTAAAAGGAAAGCAATTAAAAGATAAACGGGAATGGAAATTAGAAGGCAATAGAGTAATAAAATAGAGAATAACATATAAGGCATATAAAGTAAAATAAGGTGATCTACAATACCAGAGCCAAAATAGACCAGAGTTCCTGTTTCAGAACTGAGGTTCGTCAACTCGTCGCCAAAATGTGGTAGTTGGTGTAGGGATGGGAACAGGTCCACACAGATGATGTTGATAACGGCCTTTTATTCAGTACAAGTTTCTCAAGTAAGATAACAGGAACTCCAGTCTTCCATAAAACCTCCAGCACCTTCAACTGTCCAGCACGGAATGCTGAGCAGCTGAGGGAGATACTAAATGCCACAGGTGAAGCTGGAATATACCAAATAGATCACACACAATACAGATACCCCTAAAACATAAAAATACTACAACAAAACACTACCTACAATATAGTTCTAGAAATAAACCCAATACTACAGGGCCTAAGCGCGAACTGCCCCAAATAGCCAAAAAAAGGCTTGGCACCTGAGGGGGGAAAAGGCCTGGCAGCAAAGGGGTTAACAATTTAAGCACTGCACGTAGATGTTAAATAAGAAAGATGGTGCATATATACTTCTACAGAACACCTGATTTAAGAGCTCTGTGTATAGAATTAAACAGAAATGAGGCTACTGACTTGTGGCAATCTATCAAAACGTTGTTAACCATTGTAGATCAGTTCCTTTGGTTGCGTACTTTTGAAGGCAGCTGGGAATATCTAAATACCAAGGCCCTGATGCCACTGGAATCTGCTAGACTATTAAAGTCGTTTAATGTCTAAGGTCCCAGATATCTTGCCTCCAGAAATATTTTCTATCTCCCAGATAGGAAGCTTTGTTTGTCAAACAGGGTGTTAGCCAAGACACCCAGGATGCACTGTGCCAGAGCATGGGGCTGATCTTTTCTCATATATGGGTCCCTCTGCCTGGAACAAAATTCACCTTGACATCCATCTGTTTAATTCTGGGAAGATTTTCAAAGAGAGGTTGAAAACATGGCTCTTTTCTCAAAGCTGAACACCCTATCTGTCAGCCTAGCACTGCAACACACTTTGGAGTAGCTCTGCACTCTACAAATTCTAAATCATCATCACCATTATCATGTAGACAGCACCACCACCTTAGTGCTGCTACCAGGGTAGAGCTGATTGTGAACACTGGCTTCTCTAGGCGTTTAAAAAGGCAAGTAAGAAGAGAAATAAGGCAAAAAATAATTAAAATTATTAATTCTGAGGGATTCACAGAGGCTTTCAGTGGAGGATAGTACTGCATTCTTCCACAATTTGGGTAACAATGTCTGGTCATTAGAAATGAACAAACGCTCTTTTGATCCTGGAAATGCATTCAGTCAGCCACCAAGTATTTGAGGAAGATCCAGCAAGGCAACTTTCATTGAGTATTTTGAGGATACGTGAAACAGGAGAGAATTGGCCAAAGACAGATATTGGTAGTCCATGGACTCTATTCATTTTTCATAAGGTAATTTTTTGTTCATTATCTATTAATACAGAATCCTTTATTTTGTGAATTTTCTCTTTAAATAAATCAAAGTTGTCATCACACAATGTGGATGAAGAGACAACAGCAGTCTGAATTGCTATAGGTGGTGGAACATCTTTGATAATCCTGAAATGTTCTCTGTGTAGGATGGGAGTTTAATTCATTCACTCTTTAAAAAAAAAAAAGTTCAGTGCTTTTTGTTGGGTTGTTAAATGCCTTTGCTCGTTTTAGGTAGCTTTGACTAAGGTCTAACGTTCCCCCATTTTGTTTCCATGCGTTGAACTGCTAACTGGAGCTTGGTAAATTATGTTTAATAGAAATTCCCTTGTATTTATTCTTCAAAGAAATGCAGCATCAAGTGCCTCCACAAGAGAATTATTTTATGAGGGGACACATAAGCATATCAGCATCTGAGGCTCAAATACCAGTCGCATAGTCTTTAAGAGGCAGTAGAATAAACTGGACATTATTTCCAGCACCTTTTTATAGTGATGATTTTAAAAGTGTGCTTTTTGTAGAAGCAAGGTGTGCTAACAGAGAAAAGGGTGGCATAGTTTCTCAACTGACTTTCTCTTGCAAGATGAAAAACAAGATCTAGTAAATGGCTAACAGAGTGATTGGGATCTGATGAAAGAAATCATGGATTCAAATTTCTGGGCTTTCGTTGAAATTTAGTGCTGATCCGGTAGGCATTTCAGGCCAAAGGCTGAAATTAGAGGTTTGTCAGCTTCATCACTGGGAGGCCTATGCACAGCAGTCTGTGCTTTTAGTCTGATCCAGCGTTTCTCAAATGATGACATTGGTTTGCCACCTCTTCAAAATCTGGAAGCATCAATCTGGTGAATCACCCTTTAATCACACATTGGGATTCTTGGTTTTGGGGCTCCTTCTTGGAGATAGTGGAAATGACCTATTTTACAACAAGGCGCTGTTTCTCTGTGCATTACCTCAGTAAGGCATGTGTGGGAACCGGAGGTGCTTTTATTCAGTGCCCCAATTCTCTATTTTTTGATTGGATGGTGCTTCACCCAAGTGCTACTTTTCATCCTAAAGTGATGGGTCTTAGTACCATTTAATCCTTAATTCACCTTGATACGATTTTTCCTCGAGGGAAGGAAATTCATGCTGTGGGTAAACAAGAGGTTCTGTCACTATTATTGGAAGGCGTTTTTTACATGAATAGCACATTCCCTAAGGAGGGAAAGGTTTTCCTAACTATGGTAAGTATGTGGCTGCAATTATTATTACCAGTGCACTGACAAAACTGCCTTTTCTTGTAAGAATACAAGGTGGCAGCACAGGAGGCATGCCAGTATACTGGGACACAACAGGGGGTGGAAGGGTTCCTTCAGGGCCATCCACAGAGCGGTAAACTTTGCTTCCCCCTTCTCGTTATAGATGGCAGGTGGCTGGGGCACACTTAATTACATTTAGGTCCAGTGTGTTGGCCGGTACACTTCTCACTATGTGATGGTTGGGTTTCTGTGATCTACAATTACATTTAAAATAAAAATGATTTGTGGTTGCATTACATCAGCTACTTGTTCTCCTTTTAAGTATTACTTCAGGTAGCCTTTGCTGCCTGCCAACCGGACATTTGTTAGTAATTCTTAATACACACACAGAAGGTTCAGAAGGGACTTACTTTCTCACCCCCTGTTATTAACCGTCTACGTAGTGCTTCTATTGCAATACATGGGAGGGTATAAAACATCTGAAAAATACACTTAAATATCACACCTTCAATTATCTCACACATGCAATTTTCTCACAGAAATCACATTTTTGTATATTTTCCCTTTTTGTTCAGTAGTCTTTTTTCAGGTTTTTATCAGGACTCATTTGTAAGCCGGGTGATAACATGACTGCTTAAGTGATGTTTTGCCTTTACGTGTTAGGATAAGGGGTGGACGGCAATTCCGTTCAGCCAGGAGAGTTTGGCAAAAATTCTGCCAACAGCTACATCGTGGAGTTTTACTCGAGCCCGGCTCACCAACAATAAGTTGGCGAGCACAAATGAGAAATAATGAGCTCTAGAACGCCTCCTGGTGAGACTTCTCAATGTGGGCATTCACAACAGGTCATTCCAGCTCGCATTGAGAAAGTTGTCCCTCGCATTGCGAAAGCTGCTGCTTGAGTAGAAAATCTACACGAGCGACACAAAGAAGCAGCACCCTCTGGCTTGCCAAGTGGTGCAGTTCACGATGATTTTACAGTGCCGGAGAAACTTTCGGCACACCTCTCTAAGGAGGAGACTTGACCACATCTCTTTTTCCGTATGTGTTGAATGTATTCAAGTGCAAGTTTGGACAACATGATCTGTCTGGGAGGTTTCTGAAGTCTCCCTGTTGGCTCCTATCATCCATAAACCTTCTGGTGAGCAATACGTGCATCTGTGTGTGCATCTCTTGGGGTTGGGTGTGCAGGAATTCAGGAATGTGATGAGGAAGACTAAGGTTTAGAGTGAAGATTTACACATAGGCCCTCATTATAAGTTTGTTGGAATAGGGCATATTATTTACCACACAAGGTAAATACCATTATTTCTGGGGGTGGTATTTACAACATGCCCTATTCCGAGTTGTGAGGAAAATGAAGCTTAACATGCAGAATCATTTTAATCACACAAATTCTGTATGTTTTGCCTTTTTTGGGGGGCCTTTCCCCTTGATAATAGGTTTGACCTGCCGAAATCTTTCAGGGGAAAGCTGTGCGGGTTTGATAGTTATCACACAACTGATAATTTCGATCCTCTAGCAAATACATGTTTTCAAAGGGATCGGAATTAAGCTCTGCACTTGTAATCAGGGCCCAAATATTCAGACAATGAACACCTCAACCACCTTCCCAGTCACAGTCGTTAAATAATAAGAATGTACCAAGAAGTCTTCACAGTCACTGAAAAAGCTAAGTCTGGCTTCATGTATTCGCCTTCAACTACCTTTGCTCACAACACTTGATGCATTTTGTGCTTTTAACCAATTGATTTGTCCTGGTTCAGTTCCTTGTACTTTGGAAACACTCCCCTTTGCTGTATTTTTTTATTTGAATTCCTTATTTCGTTCTATTTTAATTTGAGTGCATGCAAGTTCCATTATTTTAATATGCTTTTTGTTTCTGCTTGCTCCTTTTATACTGCCTCGGTTTTTCCTTAGTTGCTGCTCTCTAAAATGTTGGAGAAACATGTCAACCAGCACATCTCCTCCTTTGTGGAATTTCATGATGTTTGCCATCGATCACAGTCTGGTTTCAGAGCTGGCTACAGCACGGAATCTGCACTGCTGGAAGTTACCGGGTACCTCAGATGGCTTTTGGATAATGGCGGCATGGCAGCACCGATCCTGCTGGACCTGAGCGCTGCTTCGATAACGTGTCTTACAAAAACACTTTTGCTGCGCCTTGAGAACGTGGGTCTCCAAACCAAAGCACTACCCTAGATGACCCCTTTCCTACAGAATCAGACCTCTCAGGTTTTTTCATCTAATTCTGTGTTGATGTGCTACTCTCTTTCTTCCTTCCTCAGGGCTCAGCTATTAGTTTGGTGTTATTCAAAATGTATGTTTGACCTCTTCTAATATTGTTGAAAGCCATGGCCTCACTTTATTTTCCTATGCTGACAACACTCAGATGATCTTTTCTTTTTAATCTGCGGAGGGTCACAGCTCAGATACCATGAACTCCTGTCTCCTTAAGTTTTCCACCTGGATGAATATTAACTCCTTAAAGTTAAATGGGAACAAGACAGAGGTTATGTTTATGGGTAGGAACCCCCGGCTGTGGGCCCCTCAACACTGGCATGACACACTAGGAGCCCTTCCTATGGCAGTCTCTAACGTGAAGATCCTTGATTTCTGGATGGATGATGAATTATCTACGAAAATCCGAATTTCTAAGGTAGCCGCCACTTGCTTCACAGTCTTAAAATGGCAAAAGAGAATTATTTGGATGCTTTCCTTTATGGCTCAGTGGACGATTATCCATGCCTTCATTTTGCTGAGGCTGGACTACAGGCAAATTATCAGGGGGCTGTCAAGTCCTGATTCAAACACCTACAAGTGAATCAGAATTGCACGGCTAGTCTACTATTTCATCTCCCCAAGCATTCTTCTGTGTCAGGCCTTTTACGTAACCTCCAATGGCTTCCGGTGGATAAACGTATACAATTCAGAGCCCTATGCCACATGCATAAAGCAAGGTCCAATGTTGGTCCAAACTATCTGCAACAGCTAGTGGAACCCTACTGCCCCAATCGTACACTTCTGTCGAGCAACTGAAACCTCTGAAAGGTCCCGAGAGTTGAAAATGCCCACCTGGACCGTCGCTCACTTTCTCACCTGGACCCTAATCTCTTGATCATGATGCTGGATTCACAGAGAAACTGCCAATTATGACTGCTTTCACAAAAACCTCAAAACCTGGCTGTTCTGATCTTTATCGCTTCTTTCTGCTAATTCCCAACCTCTTAGGTAGCTATGAATTATGGGAGACCTTTATAGTATTATTATTATTATTAATAATATTATTAACCCCTTCGCTGCCAGGCCTTTTCCCCCTCCTGTGCCAGGCCTTTTTTTTGCCTTTTTGGGGCAGTTCACGCTTAGGCCCTCATAACTTTTTGTCCACATAAGCTTACCAAGCCAAATTTGCGTCCTTTTTTTCCAACATCCTAGGGATTCTAGAGGACCCAGACTTTGTGGGTTCCCCTGAAGGAGTCCAAGAAATTAGCCAAAATACAGTGAAAATTTCGTTTTTTTCAAAAAAATTGGAAAAAGTGGCTGCAGAAGAAGGCTTGTGGTTTTTCCCCTGTAAATGGCATCAACAAAGGGTTTGTGGTGCTAAACTCAGCAGCTTCCCAGCTTTCAGGAACAGGCAGACTTGAATAAAAAAGACCAATTTTTCAACACAATTTTGGCATTTTACTGGAACATATCCCATTTTTTAATTTTTTTGTGCTTTCAGCCTCCTTCCAGTCAGTAACAGAAATGGGCATGAAACCAATGCCGGATCCCAGAAACCTAAACATTTCTGAAAAGTAGACAAAATTCTGAATTCAGCAAGGGGTTATTTGTGTATATCCTACAAGGGTTTCCTACAGAAAATAACAATTGAAAAAGAAAAATATTGAAATTGAGGTGAGAAAAACATCAATTTTTCTCTATGTTTTACTCTGTAATTTTTCCCTGCAATGTCAGATTATCAAAAGCAATATACCGTTACGTCTGCTGGACTCCTCTGGGTACGGGGATATATAGGGCTTGTAGGTTCATCAAGAACCCTAGGTACCCAGATCCAATAAATGAGCTGCACCCTGCAGTGCGTTTTCATTCTCTACGGGTATACAGCAATTCATTTGCTGAAATATAAAGAGTAAAAAATAGCTATCAAGGAAACCTTTGTATTTCCATAAAGGGCACAAGATAAGGTGTTGAGGAGCAGTGGTTATTTGCACATCTCTGAATTCCGGGGTGACCATACTAGCATGTGAATTACAGGGCATTTCCAAAATAGATGGCTTTTTTACACACTCTCCTATATTTGGAAGGAAAAAATGTAGAGAAAGACAAGGAGCAATAACACTTGTTTTGCTAATCTATGTTCCCCCAAGTCTCCCGATAAAACTTATACCTCACTTGTTTGGGTAGGCCTAGCGTCCGCGACAGGAAACGCCCCAAAACACAACGTGGACACATCCCATTTTTTTAAAAGAAAACAGAGGTGTTTTTTGCAAAGTGCCTACCTGTAGATTTTGGCCTCTAGCTCAGCCGGCACCTAGGGAAACCTACCAAATCTGTGCATTTCTGAAAACTAGAGACCTAGGGGAATCCAAAATGGGGTGACTTGTGGGGCTCTGACCAGGTTCTGTTACCCAGAATCCTTTGCAAACCTCAAAATGTGGCTAAAAAAACACATGTTCCTCAAATTTCTGTGGCAGAAAGTTCTGAAATCTGAGAGGAGCCACAAATTTCCTTCCACCCAGCGTTCCCCCAAGTCTCCCGATAAAAATGATACCTCACTTGTGTGGGTAGGCCTAGTGCCCGCGACAGGAAATGCCCCAAAGCGCAAGGTGGACACATCCAATTTTTTGAAAGAAAACAGAGGTGTTTTTTGCAAAGTGCCTACCTGTAGATTTTGGCCTTTAGCTCAGCCGGCACCTAGGAAAACCTACCAAACCTGTGCATTTTTCAAAACTAGAGACCTAGGGGAGTCCAAGATGGGGTGACTTGTGGGGCTCTGACCATGTTCTGTTACCCAGAATCCTTTGCAAACCTCAAAATTTGGCTAAAAAAACACATGTTCCTCACATTTCTGTTGCAGAAAGTTCTGGAATCTGAGAGGAGCCACAAATTTCCTTCCACCCAGCGTTCTCCCAAGTCTCCCGATAAAAATGATACCTCACTTGTGTGGGCAGGCCTAGCGCCCGCGACAAGAAATGCCCCAAAGCACAACGTGGACACATCCCATTTTTTGAAAGAAAACAGAGGTGTTTTTTTGCAAAGTGCCTACCTGTAGATTTTGGCCTCTAGCTCAGCCGGCACCCAGGGAAACCTACCAAACCTGTGCATTTCTGAAAACTAGAGACCTAGGGGAATCCAAGATGGGGTGACTTGTGGGGCTTTCACTAGGTTCTGTTACCCAGAATCCTTTGCAAACCTCAAAATTTGGCTAAAAAAACACATGTTCCTCACATTTCTGAGGCAGAAAGTTCTGGAATCTGAGAAGAGCCACAAATTTCCTTCCACCCAGCGTTCCCCCAAGTCTCCCGATAAAAATAATACCTCACTTGTGTGGGTAGGCCTAGCGCCCCCGACAGGAAATGCCCCAAAGCGCAACGTGGACACATCCAATTTTTTGAAAGAAAACAGAGGTGTTTTTTGCAAAGTGCCTACCTGTAGATTTTGGCCTCTAGCTACGCCGGCACCTAGGGAAACCTACCAAACCTGTGCATTTCTGAAAACTAGAGACCTAGGGTAATCCAAGATGGGGTGACTTGTGGGGCTCTGACCAGGTTCTCTTACCCAGAATCCTTTGTAAACCTTAAAATTTGGCTACAAAAACACATGTTCCTCACATTTCTGTGGCAGAAAGTTCTGGAATCTGAGAGGAGCCACAAATTTACTTCCACCCAGCGTTCCCCCAAGTCTCCCGATAAAAATGATACCTCACTTGTGTGGGTAGGCCTAGCGCTCGCGACAGGAAATGCCCCAAAGCGCAACGTGGACACATCCCATTTTTTGAAAGAAAACAGAGGTGTTTTTTTGCAAAGTGCCTACCTGTAGATTTTGGCCTCTAGCTCAGCCGGCACCCAGGGAAACCTACCAAACCTGTGCATTTCTGAAAACTAGAGACCTAGGGGAATCCAAGATGGGGTGACTTGTGGGGCTCTGATCAGGTTCTGTTACCCAGAACCCTTTGCAAACCTCAAAATTTGGCTAAAAAAACACATGTTCCTCACATTTCTGTGGCAGAAAGTTCTGGAATCTGAGAGGAGCCACAAATTTCCTTCCACCCAGCGTTCCCCCAAGTCTCCCGATAAAAATGATACCTCACTTGTGTGGGTAGGCCTAGTGCCCGCGACAGGAAATGCCACAAAGCACAACGTGGACACATCCCTTTTTTTGAAAGAAAACAGAGCTGTATTTTGCAAAGTGCCTACCTGTAGATTTTGGCCTCTAGCTCAGCCGGCACCTAGGGAAACATACCAAACCTGTGCATTTTTGAAAACTAGAGACCTAGGGGAATCCAAGATGGGGTGACTTGTGGGGCTCTGACCAGGTTCTGTTACCCAGAATCCTTTGCAAACCTCAAAATTTGGCTAAAAAAACACATGTTCCTCACATTTCTGTGGCAGAAAGTTCTGGAATCTGAGAGGAGCCACAAATTTCCTTCCACCCAGCGTTCCCCCAAGTCTCCCGATAAAAATGATACCTCACTTGTGTGGGTAGGCCTAGTGCCCGCGACAGGAAATGCCCCAAAGCGCAAGGTGGACACATCCAATTTTTTGAAAGAAAACAGAGGTGTTTTTTGCAAAGTGCCTACCTGTAGATTTTGGCCTTTAGCTCAGCCGGCACCTAGGAAAACCTACCAAACCTGTGCATTTTTCAAAACTAGAGACCTAGGGGAGTCCAAGATGGGGTGACTTGTGGGGCTCTGACCATGTTCTGTTACCCAGAATCCTTTGCAAACCTCAAAATTTGGCTAAAAAAACACATGTTCCTCACATTTCTGTTGCAGAAAGTTCTGGAATCTGAGAGGAGCCACAAATTTCCTTCCACCCAGCGTTCTCCCAAGTCTCCCGATAAAAATGATACCTCACTTGTGTGGGCAGGCCTAGCGCCCGCGACAAGAAATGCCCCAAAGCACAACGTGGACACATCCCATTTTTTGAAAGAAAACAGAGGTGTTTTTTTGCAAAGTGCCTACCTGTAGATTTTGGCCTCTAGCTCAGCCGGCACCCAGGGAAACCTACCAAACCTGTGCATTTCTGAAAACTAGAGACCTAGGGGAATCCAAGATGGGGTGACTTGTGGGGCTTTCACTAGGTTCTGTTACCCAGAATCCTTTGCAAACCTCAAAATTTGGCTAAAAAAACACATGTTCCTCACATTTCTGAGGCAGAAAGTTCTGGAATCTGAGAAGAGCCACAAATTTCCTTCCACCCAGCGTTCCCCCAAGTCTCCCGATAAAAATAATACCTCACTTGTGTGGGTAGGCCTAGCGCCCCCGACAGGAAATGCCCCAAAGCGCAACGTGGACACATCCAATTTTTTGAAAGAAAACAGAGGTGTTTTTTGCAAAGTGCCTACCTGTAGATTTTGGCCTCTAGCTACGCCGGCACCTAGGGAAACCTACCAAACCTGTGCATTTCTGAAAACTAGAGACCTAGGGTAATCCAAGATGGGGTGACTTGTGGGGCTCTGACCAGGTTCTCTTACCCAGAATCCTTTGTAAACCTTAAAATTTGGCTACAAAAACACATGTTCCTCACATTTCTGTGGCAGAAAGTTCTGGAATCTGAGAGGAGCCACAAATTTACTTCCACCCAGCGTTCCCCCAAGTCTCCCGATAAAAATGATACCTCACTTGTGTGGGTAGGCCTAGCGCTCGCGACAGGAAATGCCCCAAAGCGCAACGTGGACACATCCCATTTTTTGAAAGAAAACAGAGGTGTTTTTTTGCAAAGTGCCTACCTGTAGATTTTGGCCTCTAGCTCAGCCGGCACCCAGGGAAACCTACCAAACCTGTGCATTTCTGAAAACTAGAGACCTAGGGGAATCCAAGATGGGGTGACTTGTGGGGCTCTGATCAGGTTCTGTTACCCAGAACCCTTTGCAAACCTCAAAATTTGGCTAAAAAAACACATGTTCCTCACATTTCTGTGGCAGAAAGTTCTGGAATCTGAGAGGAGCCACAAATTTCCTTCCACCCAGCGTTCCCCCAAGTCTCCCGATAAAAATGATACCTCACTTGTGTGGGTAGGCCTAGTGCCCGCGACAGGAAATGCCACAAAGCACAACGTGGACACATCCCTTTTTTTGAAAGAAAACAGAGCTGTATTTTGCAAAGTGCCTACCTGTAGATTTTGGCCTCTAGCTCAGCCGGCACCTAGGGAAACATACCAAACCTGTGCATTTTTGAAAACTAGAGACCTAGGGGAATCCAAGATGGGGTGACTTGTGGGGCTCTGACCAGGTTCTGTTACCCAGAATCCTTTGCAAACCTCAAAATTTAGCTAAAAAAACACATGTTCCTCACATTTCTGTGGCAGAAAGTTCTGGAATCTGAGAGGAGCCACAAATTTCCTTCCACCCAGCATTCCCCCAAGTCTCCCGATAAAAATGATACCTCACTTGTGTGGGTAGGCCTAGCGCCCGCGACATGAAATTCCCCAAAGCGCAACGTGGACACATCCAATTTTTTGAAAGAAAACAGAGGTGTTTTTTTGCAAAGTGCCTACCTGTAGATTTTGGCCTCTAGCTCAGCCGGCACCCAGGGAAACCTACCAAACCTGTGCATTACTGAAAACTAGAGACCTAGGGGAATCCAAGATGGGGTGACTTGTGGGGCTCTGATCAGGTTCTGTTAACCAGAACCCTTTGCAAACCTCAAAATTTGTCTAAAAAAACACATGTTCCTCACATTTCTGTGGCAGAAAGTTCTGGAATCTGAGAGGAGCCACAAATTTCCTTCCACCCAGCGTTCCCCCAAGTATCCCGATAAAAATGATACCTCACTTGTGTGGGTAGGCCTATAGCCCGCGACAGGAAATGCCCCAAAGCGCAACGTGGACACATCCCATTTTTTTAAAGAAAACAGAGGTGTTTTTTTGCAAAGTGCATACCTGTAGATTTTGGCCTCTAGCTCAGCCGGCACCCAGGGAAACCTACCAAACCTGTGCATTTCTGAAAACTAGAGACCTAGGGGAATCCAAGATGGGGTGACTTGTGGGGCTCTGATCAGGTTCTGTTACCCAGAATCCTTTGTAAACCTCAAAATTTGGCTAAAAAAACACAAGTTCCTCACATTTCTGTGGCAGAAAGTTCTGGAATCTGAGAGGAGCCACAAATTTCCTTCCACCCAGCGTTCCCCCAAGTCTCCTGATAAAAATGATAACTCACTTGTGTGGGTAGGCCTAGTGCCCGCGACAGGAAATGCCCCAAAGCACAACGTGGACACATCCCATTTTTTGCCAGAAAACAGAGCTGTATTTTGCAAAGTGCCTACCTGTAGATTTTGGCTTCTAGCGCAGCCGGCACCGAGGGAAACCTACCAAACCTGTGCATTTCTGAAAACTAGAGACCTAGGGGAATCCAAGATGGGGTGACTGGTGGGGCTCTGATCAGGTTCTGTTACCCAGAACCCTTTGCAAACCTCAAAATTTGGCTAAAAAAACACATGTTCCTCACATTTCTGTGGCAGAAAGTTCTGGAATCTGAGAGGAGCCACAAATTTCCTTCCACCCAGCGTTCCCCCAAGTCTCCCGATAAAAATGATACCTCACTTGTGTGGGTAGGCCTAGCGCTCGCAATAGGAAATGCCCCAAAGCGCAACGTGGACACATCCCATTTTTTGAAAGAAAACAGAGGTGTTTTTTTGCAAAGTGCCTACCTGTAGATTTTGGCCTCTAGCTCAGCCGGCACCCAGGGACACCTACCAAACCTGTGCATTTCTGAAAACTAGAGACCTAGGGGAATCCAAGATGGGGTGACTTGTGGGGCTCTGATCAGGTTCTGTTACCCAGAACCCTTTGCAAACCTCAAACTTTGGCTAAAAAAACACATGTTCCTCACATTTCTGTGGCAGAAAGTTCTGGAATCTGAGAGGAGCCACTAATTTCCTTCCACCCAGCGTTCCCCCAAGTCTCCCGATAAAAATGATACCTCACTTGTGTGGGTAGGCCTAGTGCCCGCGACAGGAAATGCCACAAAGCACAACGTGGACACATCCCATTTTTTGAAAGAAAACAGAGATGTATTTTGCAAAGTGCCTACCTGTAGATTTTGGCCTCTAGCTCAGCCGGCACCTAGGGAAACCTACCAAACCTGTGCATTTTTGAAAACTAGAGACCTAGGGGAATCCAAGATGGGGTGACTTGTGGGGCTCTGACCAGGTTCTGTTACCCAGAATCCTTTGCAAACCTCAAAATTTGGCTAAAAAAACACATGTTCCTCACATTTCTGTGGCAGAAAGTTCTGGAATCTGAGAGGAGCCACAAATTTCCTTCCACCCAGCGTTCCCCCAAGTCTCCCGATAAAAATGATAACTCACTTGTGTGGGTAGGCCTAGTGCCCGCGACAGGAAATGCCCCAAAGCACAACATGGACACATCCCATTTTTTGACAGAAAACAGAGCTGTATTTTGCAAAGTGCCTACCTGTAGATTTTGGCCTCTAGCTCAGCCGGCACCTAGGGAAACCTACCAAACCTGTGCATTTCTGAAAACTAGAGACCTAGGGGAATCCAAGATGGGGTGACTTGTGGGGCTCTGATCAGGTTCTGTTACCCAGAACCCTTTGCAAACCTCTAAATTTGGCTAAAAAAACACATGTTCCTCACATTTTTGTGGCAGAAAGTTCTGGAATCTGAGAGGAGCCACAAATTTCCTTCCACCCAGCGTTCCCCCAAGTCTCCCAATAAAAATGATACCTCACTTGTGTGGGTAGGCCTAGCGCTCGCGATAGGAAATGCCCCAAAGCGCAACGTGGACACATCCCATTTTTTGAAAGAAAACAGAGGTGTTTTTTTGCAAAGTGCCTACCTGTAGATTTTGGCCTCTAGCTCAGCCGGCACCCAGGGAAACCTACCAAACCTGTGCATTTCTGAAAACTAGAGACCTAGGGGAATCCAAGATGGGGTGACTTGTGGGGCTCTGATCAGGTTCTGTTACCCAGAACCCTTTGCAAACCTCAAAATTTGGCTAAAAGAAACACATGTTCCTCACATTCCTGTGGCAGAAAGTTCTGGAATCTGAGAGGAGCCACAAATTTCCTTCCACCCAGCGTTCCCCCAAGTCTCCCGATAAAAATGATACCTCACTTGTGTGGGTAGGCCTAGTGCCCGCGACAGGAAATGCCACAAAGCACAACGTGGACACATCCCATTTTTTGACAGAAAACAGAGCTGTATTTTGCAAAGTGCCTACCTGTAGATTTTGGCCTCTAGCTCAGCCGGCACCTAGGGAAACCTACCAAACCTCTGCATTTTTGAAAACTAGAGACCTAGGGGAATCCAAGATGGGGTGACTTGTGGGGCTCTGATCAGGTTCTGTTACCCAGAACCCTTTGCAAACCTCTAAATTTGGCTAAAAAAACACATGTTCCTCACATTTCTGTGGCAGAAAGTTCTGGAATCTGAGAGGAGCCACAAATTTCCTTCCACCCAGCGTTCCCCCAAGTCTCCCGATAAAAATGATACCTCACTTGTGTGGGTAGGCCTAGCGCTCGCGATAGGAAATGCCCCAAAGCGCAACGTGGACACATCCCATTTTTTGAAAGAAAACAGAGGTGTTTTTTTGCAAAGTGCCTACCTGTAGATTTTGGCCTCTAGCTCAGCCGGCACCCAGGAAAACCTACCAAACCTGTGCATTTCTGAAAACTAGAGACCTAGGGGAATCCAAGATGGGGTGACTTGTGGGGCTCTGATCAGGTTCTGTTACCCAGAACCCTTTGCAAACCTCAAAATTTGGCTAAAAAAACACATGTTCCTCACATTCCTGTGGCAGAAAGTTCTGGAATCTGAGAGGAGCCACAAATTTCCTTCCACCCAGCGTTCCCCCAAGTCTCCCGATAAAAATAATACCTCACTTGTGTGGGTAGGCCTAGCGCCCCCGACAGGAAATGCCCCAAAGCGCAACGTGGACACATCCAATTTTTTGAAAGAAAACAGAGGTGTTTTTTGCAAAGTGCCTACCTGTAGATTTTGGCCTCTAGCTACGCCGGCACCTAGGGAAACCTACCAAACCTGTGCATTTCTGAAAACTAGAGACCTAGGGTAATCCAAGATGGGGTGACTTGTGGGGCTCTGACCAGGTTCTCTTACCCAGAATCCTTTGTAAACCTTAAAATTTGGCTACAAAAACACATGTTCCTCACATTTCTGTGGCAGAAAGTTCTGGAATCTGAGAGGAGCCACAAATTTACTTCCACCCAGCGTTCCCCCAAGTCTCCCGATAAAAATGATACCTCACTTGTGTGGGTAGGCCTAGCGCTCGCGACAGGAAATGCCCCAAAGCGCAACGTGGACACATCCCATTTTTTGAAAGAAAACAGAGGTGTTTTTTTGCAAAGTGCCTACCTGTAGATTTTGGCCTCTAGCTCAGCCGGCACCCAGGGAAACCTACCAAACCTGTGCATTTCTGAAAACTAGAGACCTAGGGGAATCCAAGATGGGGTGACTTGTGGGGCTCTGATCAGGTTCTGTTACCCAGAACCCTTTGCAAACCTCAAAATTTGGCTAAAAAAACACATGTTCCTCACATTTCTGTGGCAGAAAGTTCTGGAATCTGAGAGGAGCCACAAATTTCCTTCCACCCAGCGTTCCCCCAAGTCTCCCGATAAAAATGATACCTCACTTGTGTGGGTAGGCCTAGTGCCCGCGACAGGAAATGCCACAAAGCACAACGTGGACACATCCCTTTTTTTGAAAGAAAACAGAGCTGTATTTTGCAAAGTGCCTACCTGTAGATTTTGGCCTCTAGCTCAGCCGGCACCTAGGGAAACATACCAAACCTGTGCATTTTTGAAAACTAGAGACCTAGGGGAATCCAAGATGGGGTGACTTGTGGGGCTCTGACCAGGTTCTGTTACCCAGAATCCTTTGCAAACCTCAAAATTTAGCTAAAAAAACACATTTTCCTCACATTTCTGTGGCAGAAAGTTCTGGAATCTGAGAGGAGCCACAAATTTCCTTCCACCCAGCATTCCCCCAAGTCTCCCGATAAAAATGATACCTCACTTGTGTGGGTAGGCCTAGCGCCCGCGACATGAAATTCCCCAAAGCGCAACGTGGACACATCCAATTTTTTGAAAGAAAACAGAGGTGTTTTTTTGCAAAGTGCCTACCTGTAGATTTTGGCCTCTAGCTCAGCCGGCACCCAGGGAAACCTACCAAACCTGTGCATTACTGAAAACTAGAGACCTAGGGGAATCCAAGATGGGGTGACTTGTGGGGCTCTGATCAGGTTCTGTTAACCAGAACCCTTTGCAAACCTCAAAATTTGTCTAAAAAACACATGTTCCTCACATTTCTGTGGCAGAAAGTTCTGGAATCTGAGAGGAGCCACAAATTTCCTTCCACCCAGCGTTCCCCCAAGTATCCCGATAAAAATGATACCTCACTTGTGTGGGAAGGCCTATAGCCCGCGACAGGAAATGCCCCAAAGCGCAACGTGGACACATCCCATTTTTTTAAAGAAAACAGAGGTGTTTTTTTGCAAAGTGCATACCTGTAGATTTTGGCCTCTAGCTCAGCCGGCACCCAGGGAAACCTACCAAACCTGTGCATTTCTGAAAACTAGAGACCTAGGGGAATCCAAGATGGGGTGACTTGTGGGGCTCTGATCAGGTTCTGTTACCCAGAATCCTTTGTAAACCTCAAAATTTGGCTAAAAAAACACAAGTTCCTCACATTTCTGTGGCAGAAAGTTCTGGAATCTGAGAGGAGCCACAAATTTCCTTCCACCCAGCGTTCCCCCAAGTCTCCTGATAAAAATGATAACTCACTTGTGTGGGTAGGCCTAGTGCCCACGACAGGAAATGCCCCAAAGCACAACGTGGACACATCCCATTTTTTGCCAGAAAACAGAGCTGTATTTTGCAAAGTGCCTACCTGTAGATTTTGGCTTCTAGCGCAGCCGGCACCGAGGGAAACCTACCAAACCTGTGCATTTCTGAAAACTAGAGACCTAGGGGAATCCAAGATGGGGTGACTGGTGGGGCTCTGATCAGGTTCTGTTACCCAGAACCCTTTGCAAACCTCAAAATTTGGCTAAAAAAACACATGTTCCTCACATTTCTGTGGCAGAAAGTTCTGGAATCTGAGAGGAGCCACAAATTTCCTTCCACCCAGCGTTCCCCCAAGTCTCCCGATAAAAATGATACCTCACTTGTGTGGGTAGGCCTAGCGCTCGCAATAGGAAATGCCCCAAAGCGCAACGTGGACACATCCCATTTTTTGAAAGAAAACAGAGGTGTTTTTTTGCAAAGTGCCTACCTGTAGATTTTGGCCTCTAGCTCAGCCGGCACCCAGGGACACCTACCAAACCTGTGCATTTCTGAAAACTAGAGACCTAGGGGAATCCAAGATGGGGTGACTTGTGGGGCTCTGATCAGGTTCTGTTACCCAGAACCCTTTGCAAACCTCAAACTTTGGCTAAAAAAACACATGTTCCTCACATTTCTGTGGCAGAAAGTTCTGGAATCTGAGAGGAGCCACAAATTTCCTTCCACCCAGCGTTCCCCCAAGTCTCCCGATAAAAATGATACCTCACTTGTGTGGGTAGGCCTAGTGCCCGCGACAGGAAATGCCACAAAGCACAACGTGGACACATCCCATTTTTTGAAAGAAAACAGAGATGTATTTTGCAAAGTGCCTACCTGTAGATTTTGGCCTCTAGCTCAGCCGGCACCTAGGGAAACCTACCAAACCTGTGCATTTTTGAAAACTAGAGACCTAGGGGAATCCAAGATGGGGTGACTTGTGGGGCTCTGACCAGGTTCTGTTACCCAGAATCCTTTGCAAACCTCAAAATTTGGCTAAAAAAACACATGTTCCTCACATTTCTGTGGCAGAAAGTTCTGGAATCTGAGAGGAGCCACAAATTTCCTTCCACCCAGCGTTCCCCCAAGTCTCCCGATAAAAATGATAACTCACTTGTGTGGGTAGGCCTAGTGCCCGCGACAGGAAATGCCCCAAAGCACAACATGGACACATCCCATTTTTTGACAGAAAACAGAGCTGTATTTTGCAAAGTGCCTACCTGTAGATTTTGGCCTCTAGCTCAGCCGGCACCTAGGGAAACCTACCAAACCTGTGCATTTCTGAAAACTAGAGACCTAGGGGAATCCAAGATGGGGTGACTTGTGGGGCTCTGATCAGGTTCTGTTACCCAGAACCCTTTGCAAACCTCTAAATTTGGCTAAAAAAACACATGTTCCTCACATTTCTGTGGCAGAAAGTTCTGGAATCTGAGAGGAGCCACAAATTTCCTTCCACCCAGCGTTCCCCCAAGTCTCCCGATAAAAATGATACCTCACTTGTGTGGGTAGGCCTAGCGCTCGCGATAGGAAATGCCCCAAAGCGCAACGTGGACACATCCCATTTTTTTAAAGAAAACAGAGGTGTTTTTTTGCAAAGTGCCTACCTGTAGATTTTGGCCTCTAGCTCAGCCGGCACCCAGGAAAACCTACCAAACCTGTGCATTTCTGAAAACTAGAGACCTAGGGGAATCCAAGATGGGGTGACTTGTGGGGCTCTGATCAGGTTCTGTTACCCAGAACCCTTTGCAAACCTCAAAATTTGGCTAAAAAAACACATGTTCCTCACATTCCTGTGGCAGAAAGTTCTGGAATCTGAGAGGAGCCACAAATTTCCTTCCACCCAGCGTTCCCCCAAGTCTCCCGATAAAAATGATACCTCACTTGTGTGGGTAGGCCTAGTGCCCGCGACAGGAAATGCCACAAAGCACAACGTGGACACATCCCATTTTTTGACAGAAAACAGAGCTGTATTTTGCAAAGTGCCTACCTGTAGATTTTGGCCTCTAGCTCAGCCGGCACCTAGGGAAACCTATCAAACCTCTGCATTTCTGAAAACTAGAGACCTAGGGGAATCCAAGATGGGGTGACTTGTGGGGCTCTGATCAGGTTCTGTTACCCAGAACCCTTTGCAAACCTCTAAATTTGGCTAAAAAAACACATGTTCCTCACATTTCTGTGGCAGAAAGTTCTGGAATCTGAGAGGAGCCACAAATTTCCTTCCACCCAGCGTTCCCCCAAGTCTCCCGATAAAAATGATACCTCACTTGTGTGGGTAGGCCTAGCGCTCGCGATAGGAAATGCCCCAAAGCGCAACGTGGACACATCCCATTTTTTGAAAGAAAACAGAGGTGTTTTTTTGCAAAGTGCCTACCTGTAGATTTTGGCCTCTAGCTCAGCCGGCACCCAGGAAAACCTACCAAACCTGTGCATTTCTGAAAACTAGAGACCTAGGGGAATCCAAGATGGGGTGACTTGTGGGGCTCTGATCAGGTTCTGTTACCCAGAACCCTTTGCAAACCTCAAAATTTGGCTAAAAAAACACATGTTCCTCACATTCCTGTGGCAGAAAGTTCTGGAATCTGAGAGGAGCCACAAATTTCCTTCCACCCAGCGTTCCCCCAAGTCTCCCGATAAAAATGATACCTCACTTGTGTGGGTAGGCCTAGTGCCCGCGACAGGAAATGCCACAAAGCACAACGTGGACACATCCCATTTTTTGAAAGAAAACAGAGCTGTATTTTGCAAAGTGCCTACCTGTAGATTTTGGCCTCTAGCTCAGCCGGCACCTAGGGAAACCTACCAAACCTGTGCATTTTTGAAAACTAGAGACCTAGGGGAATCCAAGATGGGGTGACTTGTGGGGCTCTGACCAGGTTCTGTTACCCAGAATCCTTTGCAAACCTCAAAATTTGGCTAAAAAAACACATGTTCCTCACATTTCTGTGGCAGAAAGTTCTGGAATCTGAGAGGAGCCACAAATTTACTTCCACCCAGCATTCCCCCAAGTCTCCCGATAAAAATGATACCTCACTTGTGTGGGTAGGCCTAGCGCCCGCGACAGGAAATTCCCCAATGCGCAACGTGGACACATCCAATTTTTTGAAAGAAAACAGAGGTGTTTTTTTGCAAAGTGCCTACCTGTAGATTTTGGCCTCTAGCTCAGCCGGCACCCAGGGAAACCTACCAAACCTGTGCATTTCTGAAAACTAGAGACCTAGGGGAATCCAAGATGGGGTGACTTGTGGGGCTCTGATCAGGTTCTGTTACCCAGAACCCTTTGCAAACCTCTAAATTTGGCTAAAAAAACACATGTTCCTCACATTTCTGTGGCAGAAAGTTCTGGAATCTGAGAGGAGCCACAAATTTCCTTCCACCCAGCGTTCCCCCAAGTCTCCCGATAAAAATGATACCTCACTTGTGTGGGTAGGCCTAGCGCTCGCGATAGGAAATGCCCCAAAGCGCAACGTGGACACATCCCATTTTTTGAAAGAAAACAGAGGTGTTTTTTTGCAAAGTGCCTACCTGTAGATTTTGGCCTCTAGCTCAGCCGGCACCCAGGAAAACCTACCAAACCTGTGCATTTCTGAAAACTAGAGACCTAGGGGAATCCAAGATGGGGTGACTTGTGGGGCTCTGATCAGGTTCTGTTACCCAGAACCCTTTGCAAACCTCAAAATTTGGCTAAAAAAACACATGTTCCTCACATTCCTGTGGCAGAAAGTTCTGGAATCTGAGAGGAGCCACAAATTTCCTTCCACCCAGCGTTCCCCCAAGTCTCCCGATAAAAATGATACCTCACTTGTGTGGGTAGGCCTAGTGCCCGCGACAGGAAATGCCACAAAGCACAACGTGGACACATCCCATTTTTTGAAAGAAAACAGAGCTGTATTTTGCAAAGTGCCTACCTGTAGATTTTGGCCTCTAGCTCAGCCGGCACCTAGGGAAACCTACCAAACCTGTGCATTTTTGAAAACTAGAGACCTAGGGGAATCCAAGATGGGGTGACTTGTGGGGCTCTGACCAGGTTCTGTTACCCAGAATCCTTTGCAAACCTCAAAATTTGGCTAAAAAAACACATGTTCCTCACATTTCTGTGGCAGAAAGTTCTGGAATCTGAGAGGAGCCACAAATTTCCTTCCACCCAGCATTCCCCCAAGTCTCCCGATAAAAATGATACCTCACTTGTGTGGGTAGGCCTAGCGCCCGCGACAGGAAATTCCCCAATGCGCAACGTGGACACATCCAATTTTTTGAAAGAAAACAGAGGTGTTTTTTTGCAAAGTGCCTACCTGTAGATTTTGGCCTCTAGCTCAGCCGGCACCCAGGGAAACCTACCAAACCTGTGCATTTCTGAAAACTAGAGACCTAGGGGAATCCAAGATGGGGTGACTTGTGGGGCTCTGATCAGGTTCTGTTACCCAGAACCCTTTGCAAACCTCAAAATATGTCTAAAAAAACACATGTTCCTCACATTTCTGTGACAGAAAGTTCTGGAATCTGAGAGGAGCCACAAATTTCCTTCCACCCAGCGTTCCCCCAAGTCTCCCGATAAAAATGATACCTCACTTGTGTGGGTAGGCCTAGTGCCCGCGACAGGAAATGCCACAAAGCACAACGTGGACACATCCCATTTTTTGAAAGAAAACAGAGCTGTATTTTGCAAAGTGCCTACCTGTAGATTTTGGCCTCTAGCTCAGCCGGCACCTAGGGAAACCTACCAAACCTGTGCATTTTTGAAAACTAGAGACCTAGGGGAATCCAAGATGGGGTGACTTGTGGGGCTCTGACCAGGTTCTGTTACCCAGAATCCTTTGCAAACCTCCAAATTTGGCTAAAAAAACACATGTTCCTCACATTTCTGTGGCAGAAAGTTCTGGAATCTGAGAGGAGCCACAAATTTCCTTCCACCCAGCGTTCCCCCAAGTCTCCCGATAAAAATGATACCTCACTTGTGTGGGTAGGCCTATAGCCCGCGACCGGAAATGCCCCAAAGCGCAATGTGGACACATCCAATTTTTTGAAAGAAAACAGAGGTGTTTTTTTGCAAAGTCCCTACCTGTAGATTTTGGCCTCTAGCTCAGCCGGCACCCAGGGAAACCTACCAAACCTGTGCATTTCTGAAAACTAGAGACCTAGGGGAATCCAAGATGGGGTGACTTGTGGGGCTCTGATCAGGTTCTGTTAACCAGAACCCTTTGCAAACCTCAAAATTTGTCAAAAAAAACACACGTTCCTCACATTTCTGTGGCAGAAAGTTCTGGAATCTGAGAGGAGCCACAAATTTCCTTCCACCCAGCGTTCCCCCAAGTCTCCCGATAAAAATGATACCTCACTTGTGTGGGTAGGCCTAGTGCCCGCGACAGGAAATGCCCCAAAGCACAACGTGGACACATCCCATTTTTTGACAGAAAACAGAGCTGTATTTTGCAAAGTGCCTACCTGTAGATTTTGGCCTCTAGCTCAGCCGGCACCTAGGGAAACCTACCAAACCTCTGCATTTTTGAAAACTAGAGACCTAGGGGAATCCAAGATGGGGTGACTTGTGGGGCTCTGACCAGGTTCTGTTACCCAGAATCCTTTGCAAACCTCAAAATTTGGCTAAAAAAACACATGTTCCTCACATTTCTGTGGCAGAAAGTTCTGGAATCTGAGAGGAGCCACAAATTTCCTTCCACCCAGCGTTCCCCCAAGTCTCCCGATAAAAATGATACCTCACTTGTGTGGGTAGGCCTAGCGCCCGCGACAGGAAATGCCCCAAAGCGCAACGTGGACACATCACATTTTTTTAAAGAAAACAGAGGTGTTTTTTTGCAAAGTGCCTACCTGTAGATTTTGGCCTCTAGCTCAGCCGGCACCCATGGAAACCTACCAAACCTGTGCATTTCTGAAAACTAGAGACCTAGGGGAATCCAAGATGGGGTGACTTGTGGGGCTCTGATCAGGTTCTGTTACCTAGAACCCTTTGCAAACCTCAAAATTTGGTTAAAAAAACACATTTTCCTCACATTTCTGTGGCAGAAAGTTCTGGAATCTGAGAGGAGCCACAAATTTCCTTCCACCCAGCGTTCCCCCAAGTCTCCCGATAAAAATGATAACTCACTTGTGTGGGTAGGCCTAGTGCCCGCGACAGGAAATGCCCCAAAGCACAACGTGGACACATCCCATTTTTTGACAGAAAACAGAGCTGTATTTTGCAAAGTGCCTACCTGTAGATTTTGGCCTCTAGCTCAGCCGGCACCTAGGGAAACCTACCATACCTGTGCATTTTTGAAAACTAGAGACCTAGGGGAATCCAAGATGGGGTGACTTGTGGGGCTCGGACCAGGTTCTGTTACCCAGAATCCTTTGCAAACCTCAAAATTTGGCTAAAAAAACACATGTTCCTCACATTTCTGTGGCAGAAAGTTCTGGAATCTGAGAGGAGCCACAAATATCCTTCCACCCAGCATTCCCCCAAGTCTCCCGATAAAAATTATACCTCACCTGTGTGGGTAGGCCTAGCGCCCGCGACAGGAAATTCCCCAAAGCGCAACGTGGACACATCCAATTTTTTGAAACAAAACAGAGGTGTTTTTTTGCAAAGTGCCTACCTGTAGATTTTGGCCTCTAGCTCAGCCGGCACCCAGGGGAATCTACCAAACCTGTGCATTTCTGAAAACTAGAGACCTAGGGGAATCCAAGATGGGGTGACTTGTGGGGCTCTGATCATGTTCTGTTACCTAGAACCCTTTGCAAACCTCAAAATTTGGTTAAAAAAACACATTTTCATCACATTTCTGTGGCAGAAAGTTCTGGAATCTGAGAGGAGCCACAAATTTCCTTCCACCCAGCGTTCCCCCAAGTCTCCCGATAAAAATGATAACTCACTTGTGTGGGTAGGCCTAGTGCCCGCGACAGGAAATGCCCCAAAGCACAACGTGGACACATCCCATTTTTTGACAGAAAACAGAGCTGTATTTTCCAAAGTGCCTACCTGTAGATTTTGGCCTCTAGCTCAGCCGGCACCTAGGGAAACCTACCAAACCTGTGCATTTTTGAAAACTAGAGACCTAGGGGAATCCAAGATGGGGTGACTTGTGGGGCTCTGACCAGGTTCTGTTACCCAGAATCCTTTGCAAACCTCAAAATTTGGCTAAAAATACACATGTTCCTCACATTTCTGTGGCAGAAAGTTCTGGAATCTGAGAGGAGCCACAAATTTCCTTCCACCCAGCATTCCCCCAAGTCTCCCGATAAAAATGATACCTCACTTGTGTGGGTAGGCCTAGCGCCCGCGACAGGAAATTCCCCAAAGCGCAACGTGGACACATCCAATTTTTTGAAAGAAAACAGAGGTGTTTTTTTGCAAAGTGCCTACCTGTAGATTTTGGCCTCTAGCTCAGCCGGCACCCAGGGGAACCTACCAAACCTGTGCATTTCTGAAAACTAGAGACCTAGGGGAATCCAAGATGGGGTGACTTGTGGGGCTCTGATCAGGTTCTGTTACCTAGAACCCTTTGCAAACCTCAAAATTTGGCTAAAAAAACACATGTTCCTCACATTTCTGTGGCAGAAAGTTCTGGAATCTGAGAGGAGCCACAAATTTCCTTCCACCCAGCGTTCCCCCAAGTCTCCCGATAAAAATGATAACTCACTTGTGTGGGTAGGCCTAGTGCCCGCGACAGGAAATGCCCCAAAGCACAACGTGGACACATCCCATTTTTTGACAGAAAACAGAGCTGTATTTTGCAAAGTGCCTACCTGTAGATTTTGGCCTCTAGCTCAGCCGGCACCTAGGGAAACCTACCAAACTTGTGCATTTTTGAAAACTAGAGACCTAGGGGAATCCAAGATGGGGTGACTTGTGGGGCTCTGATCAGGTTCTGTTACCTAGAACCCTTTGCAAAGCTCAAAATTTGGTTAAAAAAACACATTTTCCTCACATTTCTGTGGCAGAAAGTTCTGGAATCTGAGAGGAGGCACAAATTTCCTTCCACCCAGCATTCCCCCAAGTCTCCCGATAAAAATGATACCTCACTTGTGTGGGTAGGCCTAGCGCCCGCGACAGGAAATTCCCCAAAGCGCAACGTGGACACATCCAATTTTTTGAAAGAAAACAGAGGTGTTTTTTTACAAAGTGCCTACCTGTAGATTTTAGCCTCTAGCTCAGCCGGCACCCAGGGAAACCTACCAAACCTGTGCATTTCTGAAAACTAGAGACCTAGGGGAATTCAAGATGGGGTGACTTGTGGGGCTCTGATCAGGTTCTGTTACCCAGAACCCTTTGCAAACCTCAAAATTTGGCTAAAAAAACATGTTCCTCACATTTCTGTGGCAGAAAGTTCTGGAATCTGAGAGGAGCCACAAATTTCCTTCCACCCAGCGTTCCCCCAAGTCTCCCGATAAAAATGATACCTCACTTGTGTGGGTAGGCCTAGTGCCCGCGACAGGAAATGCCCCAAAGCACAACGTGGACACATCCCATTTTTTGACAGAAAACAGAGCTGTATTTTGCAAAGTGCCTACCTGTAGATTTTGGCCTCTAGCTCAGCCGGCACCTAGGGAAACCTACCAAACCTCTGCATTTTTGAAAACTAGAGACCTAGGGGAATCCAAGATGGGGTGACTTGTGGGGCTCTGACCAGGTTCTGTTACCCAGAATCCTTTGCAAACCTCAAAATTTGGCTAAAAAAACACATGTTCCTCACATTTCTGTGGCAGAAAGTTCTGGAATCTGAGAGGAGGCACAAATTTCCTTCCACCCAGCATTCCCCCAAGTCTCCCGATAAAAATGATACCTCACTTGTGTGGGTAGGCCTAGCGCCCGCGACAGGAAATTCCCCAAAGCGCAACGTGGACACATCCCATTTTTTGAAAGAAAACAGAGGTGTTTTTTTGCAAAGTGACTACCTGTAGATTTTGGCCTCTAGCTCAGCCGGCACCCGGGGAAACCTACCAAACATGTGCATTTCTGAAAACTAGAGACCTAGGGGAATCCAAGATGGGGTGACTTGTGGGGCTCTGATCAGGTTCTGTTACCTAGAACCCTTTGCAAACCTCAAAATTTGGCTAAAAAAACACATGTTCCTCACATTTCTGTGGCAGAAAGTTCTGGAATCTGAGAGGAGCCACAAATTTCCTTCCACCCAGCGTTCCCCCAAGTCTCCCGATAAAAATGATAACTCACTTGTGTGGGTAGGCCTAGTGCCCGCGACAGGAAATGCCCCAAAGCACAACGTGGACACATCCCATTTTTTGACAGAAAACAGAGCTGTATTTTGCAAAGTGCCTACCTGTAGATTTTGGCCTCTAGCTCAGCCGGCACCTAGGGAAACCTACCAAACTTGTGCATTTTTGAAAACTAGAGACCTAGGGGAATCCAAGATGGGGTGACTTGTGGGGCTCTGATCAGGTTCTGTTACCTAGAACCCTTTGCAAACCTCAAAATTTGGTTAAAAAAACACATTTTCCTCACATTTCTGTGGCAGAAAGTTCTGGAATCTGAGAGGAGGCACAAATTTCCTTCCACCCAGCATTCCCCCAAGTCTCCCGATAAAAATGATACCTCACTTGTGTGGGTAGGCCTAGCGCCCGCGACAGGAAATTCCCCAAAGCGCAACGTGGACACATCCAATTTTTTGAAAGAAAACAGAGGTGTTTTTTTACAAAGTGCCTACCTGTAGATTTTAGCCTCTAGCTCAGCCGGCACCCAGGGAAACCTACCAAACCTGTGCATTTCTGAAAACTAGAGACCTAGGGGAATTCAAGATGGGGTGACTTGTGGGGCTCTGATCAGGTTCTGTTACCCAGAACCCTTTGCAAACCTCAAAAGTTGGCTAAAAAAACATGTTCCTCACATTTCTGTGGCAGAAAGTTCTGGAATCTGAGAGGAGCCACAAATTTCCTTCCACCCAGCGTTCCCCCAAGTCTCCCGATAAAAATGATACCTCACTTGTGTGGGTAGGCCTAGTGCCCGCGACAGGAAATGCCCCAAAGCACAACGTGGACACATCCCATTTTTTGACAGAAAACAGAGCTGTATTTTGCAAAGTGCCTACCTGTAGATTTTGGCCTCTAGCTCAGCCGGCACCTAGGGAAACCTACCAAACCTCTGCATTTTTGAAAACTAGAGACCTAGGGGAATCCAAGATGGGGTGACTTGTGGGGCTCTGACCAGGTTCTGTTACCCAGAATCCTTTGCAAACCTCAAAATTTGGCTAAAAAAACACATGTTCCTCACATTTCTGTGGCAGAAAGTTCTGGAATCTGAGAGGAGCCACTAATTTCCTTCCACCCAGCGTTCCCCCAAGTCTCCCGATAAAAATGATAACTCACTTGTGTGGGTAGGCCTAGTGCCCGCGACAGGAAATGCCCCAAAGCACAACGTGGACACATCACATTTTTTGACAGAAAACAGAGCTGTATTTTGCAAAGTGCCTACCTGTAGATTTTGGCCTCTAGCTCAGCCGGCACCTAGGGAAACCTACCAAACCTGCGCATTTTTGAAAACTAGAGACCTAGGGGAATCCAAGATGGGGTGACTTGTGGGGCTCTGACCAGGTTCTGTTACCCAGAATCCTTTGCAAACCTCAAAATTTGGCTAAAAAAACACATGTTCCTCACATTTCTGTGGCAGAAAGTTCTGGAATCTGAGAGGAGGCACAAATTTCCTTCCACCCAGCATTCCCCCAAGTCTCCCGATAAAAATGATACCTCACTTGTGTGGGTAGGCCTAGCGCCCGCGACAGGAAATTCCCCAAAGCGCAACGTGGACACATCCAATTTTTTGAAAGAAAACAGAGGTGTTTTTTTGCAAAGTGCCTACCTGTAGATTTTGGCCTCTAGCTCAGCCGGCACCCAGGGGAACCTACCAAACCTGTGCATTTCTGAAAACTAGAGACCTAGGGGAATCCAAGATGGGGTGACTTGTGGGGCTCTGATCAGGTTCTGTTACCCAGAATCCTTTGTAAACCTTAAAATTTGGCTAAAAAAACACATGTTCCTCACATTTCTGTGGCAGAAAGTTCTGGAATCTGAGAGGAGCCACAAATTTCCTTCCACCCAGCGTTCCCCCAAGTCTCCCGATAAAAATGATACCTCACTTGTGTGGGTAGGCCTAGTGCCAGCGACAGGAAATGCACCAAAGCGCAACGTGGACACATCCCATTTTTTGAAAGAAAACAGAGGTGTTTTTTTGCAAAGTGCCTACCTGTAGATTTTGGCCTCTAGCTCAGCCGGCACCCACGGAAACCTACCAAACCTGTGCATTTCTGAAAACTAGAGACCTAGGGGAATTCAAGATGGGGTGACTTGTGGGGCTCTGATCAGGTTCTGTTACCCAGAACCCTTTGCAAACCTCAAAATTTGGCTAAAAAAAACATGTTCCTCACATTTCTGTGGCAGAAAGTTCTGGAATCTGAGAGGAGCCACAAATTTCCTTCCACCCAGCGTTCCCCCAAGTCTCCCGATAAAAATGATACCTCACTTGTGTGGGTAGGCCTAGTGCCCGCGACAGGAAATGCCCCAAAGCACAACGTGGACACATCCCATTTTTTGACAGAAAACAGAGCTGTATTTTGCAAAGTGCCTACCTGTAGATTTTGGCCTCTAGCTCAGCCGGCACCTAGGGAAACCTACCAAACCTCTGCATTTTTGAAAACTAGAGACCTAGGGGAATCCAAGATGGGGTGACTTGTGGGGCTCTGACCAGGTTCTGTTACCCAGAATCCTTTGCAAACCTCAAAATTTGGCTAAAAAAACACATGTTCCTCACATTTCTGTGGCAGAAAGTTCTGGAATCTGAGAGGAGGCACAAATTTCCTTCCACCCAGCATTCCCCCAAGTCTCCCGATAAAAATGATACCTCACTTGTGTGGGTAGGCCTAGCGCCCGCGACAGGAAATTCCCCAAAGCGCAACGTGGACACATCCCATTTTTTGAAAGAAAACAGAGGTGTTTTTTTGCAAAGTGACTACCTGTAGATTTTGGCCTCTAGCTCAGCCGGCACCCGGGGAAACCTACCAAACCTGTGCATTTCTGAAAACTAGAGACCTAGGGGAATCCAAGATGGGGTGACTTGTGGGGCTCTGATCAGGTTCTGTTACCCAGAACCCTTTGCAAACCTCAAAATTTGGCTAAAAAAACACATGTTCCTCACATTTCTGTGGCAGAAAGTTCTGGAATCTGAGGGGAGCCACAAATTTCCTTCCACCCAGCGTTCCCCCAAGTCTCCCGATAAAAATGATACCTCACTTGTGTGGGTAGGCCTGTAGCCCGCGACCGGAAATGCCCCAAAGCGCAATGTGGACACATCCAATTTTTTGAAAGAAAACAGAGGTGTTTTTTTGCAAAGTCCCTACCTGTAGATTTTGGCCTCTAGCTCAGCCGGCACCCAGGGAAACCTACCAAACCTGTGCATTTCTGAAAACTAGAGACCTAGGGGAATCCAAGATGGGGTGACTTGTGGGGCTCTGATCAGGTTCTGTTACCCAGAACCCTTTGCAAACCTCAAAATTTGGCTAAAAAAACACATGTTCCTCACATTTCTGTGGCAGAAAGTTCTGGAATCTGAGGGGAGCCACAAATTTCCTTCCACCCAGCGTTCCCCCAAGTCTCCCGATAAAAATGATACCTCACTTGTGTGGGTAGGCCTATAGCCCGCGACCGGAAATGCCCCAAAGCGCAATGTGGACACATCCAATTTTTTGAAAGAAAACAGAGGTGTTTTTTTGCAAAGTCCCTACCTGTAGATTTTGGCCTCTAGCTCAGCCTGCACCCAGGGAAACCTACCAAACCTGTGCATTTCTGAAAACTAGAGACCTAGGGGAATCCAAGATGGGGTGACTTGGGGGGCTCTGATCAGGTTCTGTTAACCAGAACCCTTTGCAAACCTCAAAATTTGTCAAAAAAAACACACGTTCCTCACATTTCTGTGGCAGAAAGTTCTGGAATCTGAGAGGAGCCACAAATTTCCTTCCACCCAGCGTTCCCCCAAGTCTCCCGATAAAAATGATACCTCACTTGTGTGGGTAGGCCTATAGCCCGCGACAGGAAATGCCCCAAAGCGCAACGTGGACACATCCCATTTTTTGAAAGAAAACAGAGGTTTTTTTTGCAAAGTGCATACCTGTAGATTTTGGCCTCTAGCTCAGCCGGCACTCAGGGAAACCTACCAAACCTGTGCATTTCTGAAAACTAGAGACCTAGGGGAATCCAAGATGGGGTGACTTGTGGGGCTCTGATCAGGTTCTGTTACCCAGAATCCTTTGTAAACCTCAAAATTTGGCTAAAAAAACACAAGTTCCTCACATTTCTGTGGCAGAAAGTTCTGGAATCTGAGAGGAGCCACAAATTTCCTTCCACCCAGCGTTCCCCCAAGTCTCCCGATAAAAATGATACCTCACTTGTGTGGGTAGGCCTAGCGCCCGCGACAGGAAATGCCCCAAAGCGCAACGTGGACACATCACATTTTTTTAAAGAAAACAGAGGTGTTTTTTTGCAAAGTGCCTACCTGTAGATTTTGGCCTCTAGCTCAGCCGGCACCCAGGGAAACCTACCAAACCTGTGCATTTCTGAAAACTAGAGACCTAGGGGAATCCAAGATGGGGTGACTTGTGGGGCTCTGATCAGGTTCTGTTACCTAGAACCCTTTGCAAACCTCAAAATTTGGTTAAAAAAACACATTTTCCTCACATTTCTGTGGCAGAAAGTTCTGGAATCTGAGAGGAGCCACAAATTTCCTTCCACCCAGCGTTCCCCCAAGTCTCCCGATAAAAATGATAACTCACTTGTGTGGGTAGGCCTAGTGCCCGCGACAGGAAATGCCCCAAAGCACAACGTGGACACATCCCATTTTTTGACAGAAAACAGAGCTGTATTTTGCAAAGTGCCTACCTGTAGATTTTGGCCTCTAGCTCAGCCAGCACCTAGGGAAACCTACCAAACTTGTGCATTTTTGAAAACTAGAGACCTAGGGGAATCCAAGATGGGGTGACTTGTGGGGCTCTGATCAGGTTCTGTTACCTAGAACCCTTTGCAAACCTCAAAATTTGGTTAAAAAAACACATTTTCCTCACATTTCTGTGGCAGAAAGTTCTGGAATCTGAGAGGAGGCACAAATTTCCTTCCACCCAGCATTCCCCCAAGTCTCCCGATAAAAATGATACCTCACTTGTGTGGGTAGGCCTAGCGCCCGCGACAGGAAATTCCCCAAAGCGCAACGTGGACACATCCAATTTTTTGAAAGAAAACAGAGGTGTTTTTTTACAAAGTGCCTACCTGTAGATTTTAGCCTCTAGCTCAGCCGGCACCCAGGGAAACCTACCAAACCTGTGCATTTCTGAAAACTAGAGACCTAGGGGAATTCAAGATGGGGTGACTTGTGGGGCTCTGATCAGGTTCTGTTACCCAGAACCCTTTGCAAACCTCAAAATTTGGCTAAAAAAACATGTTCCTCACATTTCTGTGGCAGAAAGTTCTGGAATCTGAGAGGAGCCACAAATTTCCTTCCACCCAGCGTTCCCCCAAGTCTCCCGATAAAAATGATACCTCACTTGTGTGGGTAGGCCTAGTGCCCGCGACAGGAAATGCCCCAAAGCACAACGTGGACACATCCCATTTTTTGACAGAAAACAGAGCTGTATTTTGCAAAGTGCCTACCTGTAGATTTTGGCCTCTAGCTCAGCCGGCACCTAGGGAAACCTACCAAACCTCTGCATTTTTGAAAACTAGAGACCTAGGGGAATCCAAGATGGGGTGACTTGTGGGGCTCTGACCAGGTTCTGTTACCCAGAATCCTTTGCAAACCTCAAAATTTGGCTAAAAAAACACATGTTCCTCACATTTCTGTGGCAGAAAGTTCTGGAATCTGAGAGGAGGCACAAATTTCCTTCCACCCAGCATTCCCCCAAGTCTCCCGATAAAAATGATACCTCACTTGTGTGGGTAGGCCTAGCGCCCGCGACAGGAAATTCCCCAAAGCGCAACGTGGACACATCCCATTTTTTGAAAGAAAACAGAGGTGTTTTTTTGCAAAGTGACTACCTGTAGATTTTGGCCTCTAGCTCAGCCGGCACCCGGGGAAACCTACCAAACATGTGCATTTCTGAAAACTAGAGACCTAGGGGAATCCAAGATGGGGTGACTTGTGGGGCTCTGATCAGGTTCTGTTACCTAGAACCCTTTGCAAACCTCAAAATTTGGCTAAAAAAACACATGTTCCTCACATTTCTGTGGCAGAAAGTTCTGGAATCTGAGAGGAGCCACAAATTTCCTTCCACCCAGCGTTCCCCCAAGTCTCCCGATAAAAATGATAACTCACTTGTGTGGGTAGGCCTAGTGCCCGCGACAGGAAATGCCCCAAAGCACAACGTGGACACATCCCATTTTTTGACAGAAAACAGAGCTGTATTTTGCAAAGTGCCTACCTGTAGATTTTGGCCTCTAGCTCAGCCGGCACCTAGGGAAACCTACCAAACTTGTGCATTTTTGAAAACTAGAGACCTAGGGGAATCCAAGATGGGGTGACTTGTGGGGCTCTGATCAGGTTCTGTTACCTAGAACCCTTTGCAAACCTCAAAATTTGGTTAAAAAAACACATTTTCCTCACATTTCTGTGGCAGAAAGTTCTGGAATCTGAGAGGAGGCACAAATTTCCTTCCACCCAGCATTCCCCCAAGTCTCCCGATAAAAATGATACCTCACTTGTGTGGGTAGGCCTAGCGCCCGCGACAGGAAATTCCCCAAAGCGCAACGTGGACACATCCAATTTTTTGAAAGAAAACAGAGGTGTTTTTTTACAAAGTGCCTACCTGTAGATTTTAGCCTCTAGCTCAGCCGGCACCCAGGGAAACCTACCAAACCTGTGCATTTCTGAAAACTAGAGACCTAGGGGAATTCAAGATGGGGTGACTTGTGGGGCTCTGATCAGGTTCTGTTACCCAGAACCCTTTGCAAACCTCAAAATTTGGCTAAAAAAACATGTTCCTCACATTTCTGTGGCAGAAAGTTCTGGAATCTGAGAGGAGCCACAAATTTCCTTCCACCCAGCGTTCCCCCAAGTCTCCCGATAAAAATGATACCTCACTTGTGTGGGTAGGCCTAGTGCCCGCGACAGGAAATGCCCCAAAGCACAACGTGGACACATCCCATTTTTTGACAGAAAACAGAGCTGTATTTTGCAAAGTGCCTACCTGTAGATTTTGGCCTCTAGCTCAGCCGGCACCTAGGGAAACCTACCAAACCTCTGCATTTTTGAAAACTAGAGACCTAGGGGAATCCAAGATGGGGTGACTTGTGGGGCTCTGACCAGGTTCTGTTACCCAGAATCCTTTGCAAACCTCAAAATTTGGCTAAAAAAACACATGTTCCTCACATTTCTGTGGCAGAAAGTTCTGGAATCTGAGAGGAGCCACTAATTTCCTTCCACCCAGCGTTCCCCCAAGTCTCCCGATAAAAATGATAACTCACTTGTGTGGGTAGGCCTAGTGCCCGCGACAGGAAATGCCCCAAAGCACAACGTGGACACATCACATTTTTTGACAGAAAACAGAGCTGTATTTTGCAAAGTGCCTACCTGTAGATTTTGGCCTCTAGCTCAGCCGGCACCTAGGGAAACCTACCAAACCTGCGCATTTTTGAAAACTAGAGACCTAGGGGAATCCAAGATGGGGTGACTTGTGGGGCTCTGACCAGGTTCTGTTACCCAGAATCCTTTGCAAACCTCAAAATTTGGCTAAAAAAACACATGTTCCTCACATTTCTGTGGCAGAAAGTTCTGGAATCTGAGAGGAGGCACAAATTTCCTTCCACCCAGCATTCCCCCAAGTCTCCCGATAAAAATGATACCTCACTTGTGTGGGTAGGCCTAGCGCCCGCGACAGGAAATTCCCCAAAGCGCAACGTGGACACATCCAATTTTTTGAAAGAAAACAGAGGTGTTTTTTTGCAAAGTGCCTACCTGTAGATTTTGGCCTCTAGCTCAGCCGGCACCCAGGGGAACCTACCAAACCTGTGCATTTCTGAAAACTAGAGACCTAGGGGAATCCAAGATGGGGTGACTTGTGGGGCTCTGATCAGGTTCTGTTACCCAGAATCCTTTGTAAACCTTAAAATTTGGCTAAAAAAACACATGTTCCTCACATTTCTGTGGCAGAAAGTTCTGGAATCTGAGAGGAGCCACAAATTTCCTTCCACCCAGCGTTCCCCCAAGTCTCCCGATAAAAATGATACCTCACTTGTGTGGGTAGGCCTAGTGCCAGCGACAGGAAATGCACCAAAGCGCAACGTGGACACATCCCATTTTTTGAAAGAAAACAGAGGTGTTTTTTTGCAAAGTGCCTACCTGTAGATTTTGGCCTCTAGCTCAGCCGGCACCCACGGAAACCTACCAAACCTGTGCATTTCTGAAAACTAGAGACCTAGGGGAATTCAAGATGGGGTGACTTGTGGGGCTCTGATCAGGTTCTGTTACCCAGAACCCTTTGCAAACCTCAAAATTTGGCTAAAAAAAACATGTTCCTCACATTTCTGTGGCAGAAAGTTCTGGAATCTGAGAGGAGCCACAAATTTCCTTCCACCCAGCGTTCCCCCAAGTCTCCCGATAAAAATGATACCTCACTTGTGTGGGTAGGCCTAGTGCCCGCGACAGGAAATGCCCCAAAGCACAACGTGGACACATCCCATTTTTTGACAGAAAACAGAGCTGTATTTTGCAAAGTGCCTACCTGTAGATTTTGGCCTCTAGCTCAGCCGGCACCTAGGGAAACCTACCAAACCTCTGCATTTTTGAAAACTAGAGACCTAGGGGAATCCAAGATGGGGTGACTTGTGGGGCTCTGACCAGGTTCTGTTACCCAGAATCCTTTGCAAACCTCAAAATTTGGCTAAAAAAACACATGTTCCTCACATTTCTGTGGCAGAAAGTTCTGGAATCTGAGAGGAGGCACAAATTTCCTTCCACCCAGCATTCCCCCAAGTCTCCCGATAAAAATGATACCTCACTTGTGTGGGTAGGCCTAGCGCCCGCGACAGGAAATTCCCCAAAGCGCAACGTGGACACATCCCATTTTTTGAAAGAAAACAGAGGTGTTTTTTTGCAAAGTGACTACCTGTAGATTTTGGCCTCTAGCTCAGCCGGCACCCGGGGAAACCTACCAAACCTGTGCATTTCTGAAAACTAGAGACCTAGGGGAATCCAAGATGGGGTGACTTGTGGGGCTCTGATCAGGTTCTGTTACCCAGAACCCTTTGCAAACCTCAAAATTTGGCTAAAAAAACACATGTTCCTCACATTTCTGTGGCAGAAAGTTCTGGAATCTGAGGGGAGCCACAAATTTCCTTCCACCCAGCGTTCCCCCAAGTCTCCCGATAAAAATGATACCTCACTTGTGTGGGTAGGCCTGTAGCCCGCGACCGGAAATGCCCCAAAGCGCAATGTGGACACATCCAATTTTTTGAAAGAAAACAGAGGTGTTTTTTTGCAAAGTCCCTACCTGTAGATTTTGGCCTCTAGCTCAGCCGGCACCCAGGGAAACCTACCAAACCTGTGCATTTCTGAAAACTAGAGACCTAGGGGAATCCAAGATGGGGTGACTTGTGGGGCTCTGATCAGGTTCTGTTACCCAGAACCCTTTGCAAACCTCAAAATTTGGCTAAAAAAACACATGTTCCTCACATTTCTGTGGCAGAAAGTTCTGGAATCTGAGGGGAGCCACAAATTTCCTTCCACCCAGCGTTCCCCCAAGTCTCCCGATAAAAATGATACCTCACTTGTGTGGGTAGGCCTATAGCCCGCGACCGGAAATGCCCCAAAGCGCAATGTGGACACATCCAATTTTTTGAAAGAAAACAGAGGTGTTTTTTTGCAAAGTCCCTACCTGTAGATTTTGGCCTCTAGCTCAGCCTGCACCCAGGGAAACCTACCAAACCTGTGCATTTCTGAAAACTAGAGACCTAGGGGAATCCAAGATGGGGTGACTTGGGGGGCTCTGATCAGGTTCTGTTAACCAGAACCCTTTGCAAACCTCAAAATTTGTCAAAAAAAACACACGTTCCTCACATTTCTGTGGCAGAAAGTTCTGGAATCTGAGAGGAGCCACAAATTTCCTTCCACCCAGCGTTCCCCCAAGTCTCCCGATAAAAATGATACCTCACTTGTGTGGGTAGGCCTATAGCCCGCGACAGGAAATGCCCCAAAGCGCAACGTGGACACATCCCATTTTTTGAAAGAAAACAGAGGTTTTTTTTGCAAAGTGCATACCTGTAGATTTTGGCCTCTAGCTCAGCCGGCACTCAGGGAAACCTACCAAACCTGTGCATTTCTGAAAACTAGAGACCTAGGGGAATCCAAGATGGGGTGACTTGTGGGGCTCTGATCAGGTTCTGTTACCCAGAATCCTTTGTAAACCTCAAAATTTGGCTAAAAAAACACAAGTTCCTCACATTTCTGTGGCAGAAAGTTCTGGAATCTGAGAGGAGCCACAAATTTCCTTCCACCCAGCGTTCCCCCAAGTCTCCCGATAAAAATGATACCTCACTTGTGTGGGTAGGCCTAGCGCCCGCGACAGGAAATGCCCCAAAGCGCAACGTGGACACATCACATTTTTTTAAAGAAAACAGAGGTGTTTTTTTGCAAAGTGCCTACCTGTAGATTTTGGCCTCTAGCTCAGCCGGCACCCAGGGAAACCTACCAAACCTGTGCATTTCTGAAAACTAGAGACCTAGGGGAATCCAAGATGGGGTGACTTGTGGGGCTCTGATCAGGTTCTGTTACCTAGAACCCTTTGCAAACCTCAAAATTTGGTTAAAAAAACACATTTTCCTCACATTTCTGTGGCAGAAAGTTCTGGAATCTGAGAGGAGCCACAAATTTCCTTCCACCCAGCGTTCCCCCAAGTCTCCCGATAAAAATGATAACTCACTTGTGTGGGTAGGCCTAGTGCCCGCGACAGGAAATGCCCCAAAGCACAACGTGGACACATCCCATTTTTTGACAGAAAACAGAGCTGTATTTTGCAAAGTGCCTACCTGTAGATTTTGGCCTCTAGCTCAGCCGGCACCTAGGGAAACCTACCATACCTGTGCATTTTTGAAAACTAGAGACCTAGGGGAATCCAAGATGGGGTGACTTGTGGGGCTCGGACCAGGTTTTGTTAGCCAGAATCCTTTGCAAACCTCAAAATTTGGCTAAAAAAACACATGTTCCTCACATTTCTGTGGCAGAAAGTTCTGGAATCTGAGAGGAGCCACAAATATCCTTCCACCCAGCATTCCCCCAAGTCTCCCGATAAAAATGATACCTCACCTGTGTGGGTAGGCCTAGCGCCCGCGACAGGAAATTCCCCAAAGCGCAACGTGGACACATCCAATTTTTTGAAACAAAACAGAGGTGTTTTTTTGCAAAGTGCCTACCTGTAGATTTTGGCCTCTAGCTCAGCCGGCACCCAGGGGAATCTACCAAACCTGTGCATTTCTGAAAACTAGAGACCTAGGGGAATCCAAGATGGGGTGACTTGTGGGGCTCTGATCAGGTTCTGTTACCTAGAACCCTTTGCAAACCTCAAAATTTGGTTAAAAAAACACATTTTCCTCACATTTCTGTGGCAGAAAGTTCTGGAATCTGAGAGGAGCCACAAATTTCCTTCCACCCAGCGTTCCCCCAAGTCTCCCGATGAAAATGATAACTCACTTGTGTGGGTAGGCCTAGTGCCCGCGACAGGAAATGCCCCAAAGCACAACGTGGACACATCCCATTTTTTGACAGAAAACAGAGCTGTATTTTCCAAAGTGCCTACCTGTAGATTTTGGCCTCTAGCTCAGCCGGCACCTAGGGAAACCTACCAAACCTGTGCATTTTTGAAAACTAGAGACCTAGGGGAATCCAAGATGGGGTGACTTGTGGGGCTCTGACCAGGTTCTGTTACCCAGAATCCTTTGCAAACCTCAAAATTTGGCTAAAAATACACATGTTCCTCACATTTCTGTGGCAGAAAGTTCTGGAATCTGAGAGGAGGCACAAATTTCCTTCCACCCAGCATTCCCCCAAGTCTCCCGATAAAAATGATACCTCACTTGTGTGGGTAGGACTAGCGCCCGCGACAGGAAATTCCCCAAAGCGCAACGTGGACACATCCAATTTTTTGAAAGAAAACAGAGGTGTTTTTTTGCAAAGTGCCTACCTGTAGATTTTGGCCTCTAGCTCAGCCGGCACCCAGGGGAACCTACCAAACCTGTGCAATTCTGAAAACTAGAGACCTAGGGGAATCCAAGATGGGGTGACTTGTGGGGCTCTGATCAGGTTCTGTTACCCAGAACCCTTTGCAAACCTCAAAATTTGGCTAAAAAAACACATGTTCCTCACATTTCTGTGGCAGAAAGTTCTGGAATCTGAGAGGAGCCACAAATTTCCTTCCACCCAGCGTTCCCCCAAGTCTCCCGATAAAAATGATACCTCACTTGTGTGGGTAGGCCTATAGCCCGCGACAGGAAATGCCCCAAAGCGCAACGTGGACACATCCCATTTTTTGAAAGAAAACAGAGGTGTTTTTTTGCAAAGTGCCTACCTGTAGATTTTGGCCTCTAGCTCAGCCGGCACCCAGGGAAACCTACCAAACCTGTGCATTTTTGAAAACTAGAGACCTAGGGGAATCCAAGATGGGGTGACTTGTGGGGCTCTGATCAGGTTCTGTTACCTAGAACCCTTTGCAAACCTCAAAATTTGGTTAAAAAAACACATTTTCCTCACATTTCTGTGGCAGAAAGTTCTGGAATCTGAGAGGAGCCACAAATTTCCTTCCACCCAGCGTTCCCCCAAGTCTCCCGATAAAAATGATAACTCACTTGTGTGGGTAGGCCTAGTGCCCGCGACAGGAAATGCCCCAAAGCACAACGTGGACACATCCCATTTTTTGACAGAAAACAGAGCTGTATTTTGCAAAGTGCCTACCTGTAGATTTTGGCCTCTAGCTCAGCCGGCACCTAGGGAAACCTACCAAACTTGTGCATTTTTGAAAACTAGAGACCTAGGGGAATCCAAGATGGGGTGACTTGTGGGGCTCTGATCAGGTTCTGTTACCTAGAACCCTTTGCAAACCTCAAAATTTGGTTAAAAAAACACATTTTCCTCACATTTCTGTGGCAGAAAGTTCTGGAATCTGAGAGGAGGCACAAATTTCCTTCCACCCAGCATTCCCCCAAGTCTCCCGATAAAAATGATACCTCACTTGTGTGGGTAGGCCTAGCGCCCGCGACAGGAAATTCCCCAAAGCGCAACGTGGACACATCCAATTTTTTTAAAGAAAACAGAGGTGTTTTTTTACAAAGTGCCTACCTGTAGATTTTAGCCTCTAGCTCAGCCGGCACCCAGGGAAACCTACCAAACCTGTGCATTTCTGAAAACTAGAGACCTAGGGGAATCCAAGATGGGGTGACTTGAGGGGCTCTGATCAGGTTCTGTTACCCAGAACCCTTTGCAAACCTCAAAATTTGGCTAAAAAAACATATGTTCCTCACATTTCTGTGGCAGAAAGTTCTGGAATCTGAGAGGAGCCACAAATTTCCTTCCACCCAGCGTTCCCCCAAGTCTCCCGATAAAAATGATACCTCACTTTTGTGGGAAGAACTATAGCCCGCGACAGGAAATGCCCCAAAGCGCAACGTGGACACATCCCATTTTTTGAAAGAAAACAGAGGTGTTTTTTTGCAAAGTGCCTACCTGTAGATTTTGTCCTCTAGCTCAGCCGGCACCCAGGGAAACATACCAAACCTGTGCATTTCTGAAAACTAGAGACCTAGGGGAATCCAAGATAGGGTGACTTGTGGGGCTCTGATCAGGTTCTGTTACCTAGAACCCTTTGGAAACCTCAAAATTTGGTTAAAAAAACACATTTTCCTCACATTTCTGTGGCAGAAAGTTCTGGAATCTGAGAGGAGCCACTAATTTCCTTCCACCCAGCGTTCCCCCAAGTCTCCCGATAAAAATGATAACTCACTTGTGTGGGTAGGCCTAGTGCCCGCGACAGGAAATGCCCCAAAGCACAACGTGGACACATCACATTTTTTGACAGAAAACAGAGCTGTATTTTGCAAAGTGCCTACCTGTAGATTTTGGCCTCTAGCTCAGCCGGCACCTAGGGAAACCTACCAAACCTGTGCATTTTTGAAAACTAGAGACCTAGGGGAATCCAAGATGGGGTGACTTGTGGGGCTCTGACCAGATTCTGTTACCCAGAATCCTTTGCAAACCTCAAAATTTGGCTAAAAAAACACATGTTCCTCACATTTCTGTGGCAGAAAGTTCTGGAATCTGAGAGGAGGCACAAATTTCCTTCCACCCAGCATTCCCCCAAGTCTCCCGATAAAAATGATACCTCACTTGTGTGGGTAGGCCTAGCGCCCGCGACAGGAAATTCCCCAAAGCGCAACGTGGACACATCCAATTTTTTGAAAGAAAACAGAGGTGTTTTTTTGCAAAGTGCCTACCTGTAGATTTTGGCCTCTAGCTCAGCCGGCACCCAGGGAAACCTACCAAACCTGTGCATTTCTGAAAACTAGAGACCTAGGGGAATCCAAGATGGGGTGACTTGTGGGGCTCTGATCAGGTTCTGTTACCCAGAATCCTTTGTAAACCTTAAAATTTGGCTAAAAAAACACATGTTCCTCACATTTCTGTGGCAGAAAGTTCTGGAATCTGAGAGGAGCCACAAATTTCCTTCCACCCAGCATTCCCCCAAGTCTCCCGATAAAAATGATACCTCACTTGTGTGGGTAGGCCTAGTGCCCGCGACAGGAAATGCACCAAAGCGCAACGTGGACACATCCCATTTTTTGAAAGAAAACAGAGGTGTTTTTTTGCAAAGTGCCTACCTGTAGATTTTGGCCTCTAGCTCAGCCGGCACCCACGGAAACCTACCAAACCTGTGCATTTCTGAAAACTAGAGACCTAGGGGAATTCAAGATGGGGTGACTTGTGGGGCTCTGATCAGGTTCTGTTACCCAGAACCCTTTGCAAACCTCAAAATTTGGCTAAAAAAAACATGTTCCTCACATTTCTGTGGCAGAAAGTTCTGGAATCTGAGAGGAGCCACAAATTTCCTTCCACCCAGCGTTCCCCCAAGTCTCCCGATAAAAATGATACCTCACTTGTGTGGGTAGGCCTGTAGCCCGGACAGGAAATGCCCCAAAGCGCAACGTGGACACATCCAATTTTTTGAAAGAAAACAGAGGTGTTTTTTTGCAAAGTGCCTACCTGTAGATTTTGGCCTCTAGCTCAGCCGGCACCCAGGGAAACCTACCAAACCTGTGCATTTCTGAAAACTAGAGACCTAGGGGAATCCAAGATGGGGTGACTTGTGGGGCTCTGATCAGGTTCTGTTACCTAGAACCCTTTGGAAACCTCAAAATTTGGTTAAAAAAACACATTTTCCTCACATTTCTGTGGCAGAAAGTTCTGGAATCTGAGAGGAGCCACTAATTTCCTTCCACCCAGCGTTCCCCCAAGTCTCCCGATAAAAATGATAACTCACTTGTGTGGGTAGGCCTAGTGCCCGCGACAGGAAATGCCCCAAAGCACAACGTGGACACATCACATTTTTTGACAGAAAACAGAGCTGTATTTTGCAAAGTGCCTACCTGTAGATTTTGGCCTCTAGCTCAGCCGGCACCTAGGGAAACCTACCAAACCTGTGCATTTTTGAAAACTAGAGACCTAGGGGAATCCAAGATGGGGTGACTTGTGGGGCTCTGACCAGGTTCTGTTACCCAGAATCCTTTGCAAACCTCAAAATTTGGCTAAAAAAACACATGTTCCTCACATTTCTGTGGCAGAAAGTTCTGGAATCTGAGAGGAGGCACAAATTTCCTTCCACCCAGCATTCCCCCAAGTCTCCCGATAAAAATGATACCTCACTTGTGTGGGTAGGCCTAGCGCCCGCGACAGGAAATTCCCCAAAGCGCAACGTGGACACATCCAATTTTTTGAAAGAAAACAGAGGTGTTTTTTTGCAAAGTGCCTACCTGTAGATTTTGGCCTCTAGCTCAGCCGGCACCCAGGGGAACCTACCAAACCTGTGCATTTCTGAAAACTAGAGACCTAGGGGAATCCAAGATGGGGTGACTTGTGGGGCTCTGATCAGGTTCTGTTACCCAGAATCCTTTGTAAACCTTAAAATTTGGCTAAAAAAACACATGTTCCTCACATTTCTGTGGCAGAAAGTTCTGGAATCTGAGAGGAGCCACAAATTTCCTTCCACCCAGCGTTCCCCCAAGTCTCCCGATAAAAATGATACCTCACTTGTGTGGGTAGGCCTAGTGCCCGCGACAGGAAATGCACCAAAGCGCAACGTGGACACATCCCATTTTTTGAAAGAAAACAGAGGTGTTTTTTTGCAAAGTGCCTACCTGTAGATTTTGGCCTCTAGCTCAGCCGGCACCCACGGAAACCTACCAAACCTGTGCATTTCTGAAAACTAGAGACCTAGGGGAATTCAAGATGGGGTGACTTGTGGGGCTCTGATCAGGTTCTGTTACCCAGAACCCTTTGCAAACCTCAAAATTTGGCTAAAAAAAACATGTTCCTCACATTTCTGTGGCAGAAAGTTCTGGAATCTGAGAGGAGCCACAAATTTCCTTCCACCCAGCGTTCCCCCAAGTCTCCCGATAAAAATGATACCTCACTTGTGTGGGTAGGCCTAGTGCCCGCGACAGGAAATGCCCCAAAGCACAACGTGGACACATCCCATTTTTTGACAGAAAACAGAGCTGTATTTTGCAAAGTGCCTACCTGTAGATTTTGGCCTCTAGCTCAGCCGGCACCTAGGGAAACCTACCAAACCTCTGCATTTTTGAAAACTAGAGACCTAGGGGAATCCAAGATGGGGTGACTTGTGGGGCTCTGACCAGGTTCTGTTACCCAGAATCCTTTGCAAACCTCAAAATTTGGCTAAAAAAACACATGTTCCTCACATTTCTGTGGCAGAAAGTTCTGGAATCTGAGAGGAGGCACAAATTTCCTTCCACCCAGCATTCCCCCAAGTCTCCCGATAAAAATGATACCTCACTTGTGTGGGTAGGCCTAGCGCCCGCGACAGGAAATTCCCCAAAGCGCAACGTGGACACATCCCATTTTTTGAAAGAAAACAGAGGTGTTTTTTTGCAAAGTGACTACCTGTAGATTTTGGCCTCTAGCTCAGCCGGCACCCGGGGAAACCTACCAAACCTGTGCATTTCTGAAAACTAGAGACCTAGGGGAATCCAAGATGGGGTGACTTGTGGGGCTCTGATCAGGTTCTGTTACCCAGAACCCTTTGCAAACCTCAAAATTTGGCTAAAAAAACACATGTTCCTCACATTTCTGTGGCAGAAAGTTCTGGAATCTGAGGGGAGCCACAAATTTCCTTCCACCCAGCGTTCCCCCAAGTCTCCCGATAAAAATGATACCTCACTTGTGTGGGTAGGCCTGTAGCCCGGACAGGAAATGCCCCAAAGCGCAACGTGGACACATCCAATTTTTTGAAAGAAAACAGAGGTGTTTTTTTGCAAAGTGCCTACCTGTAGATTTTGGCCTCTAGCTCAGCCGGCACCCAGGGAAACCTACCAAACCTGTGCATTTCTGAAAACTAGAGACCTAGGGGAATCCAAGATGGGGTGACTTGTGGGGCTCTGATCAGGTTCTGTTACCCAGAACCCTTTGCAAACCTCAAAATTTGGCTAAAAAAACACATGTTCCTCATATTTCTGTGGCAGAAAGTTCTGGAATCTGAGAGGAGCCACAAATTTCCTTCCACCCAGCGTTCCCCCAAGTCTCCCCAAAAAAATGATACCTCACTTGTGTGGGTAGGCCTAGTGCCCGCGACAGGAAATGTCCCAAACCCAACGTGGACACATCCCATTTTTTGACAGAAAACAGAGCTGTATTTTCCAAAGTGCCTACCTGTAGATTTTGGCCTCTAGCTCAGCCGGCACCTAGGGAAACCTACCAAACGTGTGCATTTCTGAAAACTAGAGACCTAGGGGAATCCAAGATGGGGTGACTTGTGGGGCTCTGATCAGGTTCGGTTACCCAGAACCCTTTGCAAACCTCAAAATTTGGCTAAAAAAACACATGTTCCTCACATTTCTGTGGTAGAAAGTTCTGGAATCTGAGAGGAGCCACAAATTTCCTTCCACCCAGCGTTCCCCCAAGTCTCCCGATAAAAATGATACCTCACTTGTGTGGGTAGGCCTATAGCCCGCGACCGGAAATGCCCCAAAGCGCAATGTGGACACATCCCATTTTTTGAAAGAAAACAGAGGTGTTTTTTTGCAAAGTGCCTACCTGTAGATTTTGGCCTCTAGCTCAGCCGGCACCCAGGGAAACCTACCAAGCCTGTGCATTTCTGAAAACTAGAGACCTAGGGGAATCAAAGATGGGGTGACTTGTGGGGCTCTGATCAGGTTCTGTTACCCAGAACCCTTTGCAAACCTCAAAATTTGGCTAAAAAAACACATGTTCCTCACATTTCTGTGGCAGAAAGTTCTGGAATCTGAGAGGAGCCACAAATTTCCTTCCACCCAGCGTTCCCCCAAGTCTCCCGATAAAAATGATACCTCACTTGTGTGGGTAGGCCTAGTGCCCGCGACAGGAAATGCCCCAAAGCACAACGTGGACACATCCCATTTTTTGACAGAAAACAGAGGTGTTTTTTGCAAAGTGCCTACCTGTAGATTTTGGCCTCTAGCTCAGCCGGCACCTAGGGAAACCTACCAAACCTGTGCATTTTTTTAAACTAGAGACCTAGGTGAATCCAAGATGGGGTGACTTGTGGGGCTCTGATCAGGTTCTGTTACCCAGAACCCTTTGCAAACCTCAAAATTTGGCTAAAAAAACACATGTTCCTCACATTTCTGTGGCAGAAAGTTCTGGAATCTGAGAGGAGCCACAAATTTCCTTCCACCCAGCGTTCCCCCAAGTCTCCCGATAAAAATGATACCTCACTTTTGTGGGAAGAACTATAGCCCGCGACAGGAAATGCCCCAAAGCGCAACGTGGACACATCCCATTTTTTGAAAGAAAACAGAGGTGTTTTTTTGCAAAGTGCCTACCTGTAGATTTTGGCCTCTAGCTCAGCCGGCACCCAGGGAAACCTACCAAACCTGTGCATTTCTGAAAACTAGAGACCTAGGGGAATCCAAGATGGGGTGACTTGTGGGGCTCTGATCAGGTTCTGTTACCTAGAACCCTTTGGAAACCTCAAAATTTGGTTAAAAAAACACATTTTCCTCACATTTCTGTGGCAGAAAGTTCTGGAATCTGAGAGGAGCCACTAATTTCCTTCCACCCAGCGTTCCCCCAAGTCTCCCGATAAAAATGATAACTCACTTGTGTGGGTAGGCCTAGTGCCCGCGACAGGAAATGCCCCAAAGCACAACGTGGACACATCACATTTTTTGACAGAAAACAGAGCTGTATTTTGCAAAGTGCCTACCTGTAGATTTTGGCCTCTAGCTCAGCCGGCACCTAGGGAAACCTACCAAACCTGTGCATTTTTGAAAACTAGAGACCTAGGGGAATCCAAGATGGGGTGACTTATGGGGCTCTGACCAGATTCTGTTACCCAGAATCCTTTGCAAACCTCAAAATTTGGCTAAAAAAACACATGTTCCTCACATTTCTGTGGCAGAAAGTTCTGGAATCTGAGAGGAGCCACAAATTTCCTTCCACCCAGCGTTCCCCCAAGTCTCCCGATAAAAATGATACCTCACTTGTGTGGGTAGGCCTAGTGCCCGCGACAGGAAATGCACCAAAGCGCAACGTGGACACATCCCATTTTTTGAAAGAAAACAGAGGTGTTTTTTTGCAAAGTGCCTACCTGTAGATTTTGGCCTCTAGCTCAGCCGGCACCCACGGAAACCTACCAAACCTGTGCATTTCTGAAAACTAGAGACCTAGGGGAATTCAAGATGGGGTGACTTGTGGGGCTCTGATCAGGTTCTGTTACCCAGAACCCTTTGCAAACCTCAAAATTTGGCTAAAAAAAACATGTTCCTCACATTTCTGTGGCAGAAAGTTCTGGAATCTGAGAGGAGCCACAAATTTCCTTCCACCCAGCGTTCCCCCAAGTCTCCCGATAAAAATGATACCTCACTTGTGTGGGTAGGCCTAGTGCCCGCGACAGGAAATGCCCCAAAGCACAACGTGGACACATCCCATTTTTTGACAGAAAACAGAGCTGTATTTTGCAAAGTGCCTACCTGTAGATTTTGGCCTCTAGCTCAGCCGGCACCTAGGGAAACCTACCAAACCTCTGCATTTTTGAAAACTAGAGACCTAGGGGAATCCAAGATGGGGTGACTTGTGGGGCTCGGACCAGGTTCTGTTACCCAGAATCCTTTGCAAACCTCAAAATTTGGCTAAAAAAACACATGTTCCTCACATTTCTGTGGCAGAAAGTTCTGGAATCTGAGAGGAGCCACAAATTTCCTTCCACCCAGCATTCCCCCAAGTCTCCCGATAAAAATGATACCTCACCTGTGTGGGTAGGCCTAGCGCCCGCGACAGGAAATTCCCCAAAGCGCAACGTGGACACATCCAATTTTTTGAAACAAAACAGAGGTGTTTTTTTGCAAAGTGCCTACCTGTAGATTTTGGCCTCTAGCTCAGCCGGCACCCACGGAAACCTACCAAACCTGTGCATTTCTGAAAACTAGAGACCTAGGGGAATTCAAGATGGGGTGACTTGTGGGGCTCTGATCAGGTTCTGTTACCCAGAACCCTTTGCAAACCTTAAAATTTGGCTAAAAAAACACATGTTCCTCACATTTCTGTGGCAGAAAGTTCTGGAATCTGAGGGGAGCCACAAATTTCCTTCCACCCAGCGTTCCCCCAAGTCTCCCGATAAAAATGATACCTCACTTGTGTGGGTAGGCCTGTAGCCCGGACAGGAAATGCCCCAAAGCGCAACGTGGACACATCCAATTTTTTGAAAGAAAACAGAGGTGTTTTTTTGCAAAGTGCCTACCTGTAGATTTTGGCCTCTAGCTCAGCCGGCACCCAGGGAAACCTACCAAACCTGTGCATTTCTGAAAACTAGAGACCTAGGGGAATCCAAGATGGGGTGACTTGTGGGGCTCTGATCAGGTTCTGTTACCTAGAACCCTTTGGAAACCTCAAAATTTGGTTAAAAAAACACATTTTCCTCACATTTCTGTGGCAGAAAGTTCTGGAATCTGAGAGGAGCCACTAATTTCCTTCCACCCAGCGTTCCCCCAAGTCTCCCGATAAAAATGATAACTCACTTGTGTGGGTAGGCCTAGTGCCCGCGACAGGAAATGCCCCAAAGCACAACGTGGACACATCACATTTTTTGACAGAAAACAGAGCTGTATTTTGCAAAGTGCCTACCTGTAGATTTTGGCCTCTAGCTCAGCCGGCACCTAGGGAAACCTACCAAACCTGTGCATTTTTGAAAACTAGAGACCTAGGGGAATCCAAGATGGGGTGACTTGTGGGGCTCTGACCAGGTTCTGTTACCCAGAATCCTTTGCAAACCTCAAAATTTGGCTAAAAAAACACATATTCCTCACATTTCTGTGGCAGAAAGTTCTGGAATCTGAGAGGAGGCACAAATTTCCTTCCACCCAGCATTCCCCCAAGTCTCCCGATAAAAATGATACCTCACTTGTGTGGGTAGGCCTAGCGCCCGCGACAGGAAATTCCCCAAAGCGCAGCGTGGACACATCCAATTTTTTGAAAGAAAACAGAGGTGTTTTTTTGCAAAGTGCCTACCTGTAGATTTTGGCCTCTAGCTCAGCCGGCACCCAGGGGAACCTACCAAACCTGTGCATTTCTGAAAACTAGAGACCTAGGGGAATCCAAGATGGGGTGACTTGTGGGGCTCTGATCAGGTTCTGTTACCCAGAATCCTTTGTAAACCTTAAAATTTGGCTAAAAAAACACATGTTCCTCACATTTCTGTGGCAGAAAGTTCTGGAATCTGAGAGGAGCCACAAATTTCCTTCCACCCAGCGTTCCCCCAAGTCTCCCGATAAAAATGATACCTCACTTGTGTGGGTAGGCCTAGTGCCCGCGACAGGAAATGCACCAAAGCGCAACGTGGACACATCCCATTTTTTGAAAGAAAACAGAGGTGTTTTTTTGCAAAGTGCCTACCTGTAGATTTTGGCCTCTAGCTCAGCCGGCACCCACGGAAACCTACCAAACCTGTGCATTTCTGAAAACTAGAGACCTAGGGGAATTCAAGATGGGGTGACTTGTGGGGCTCTGTTCAGGTTCTGTTACCCAGAACCCTTTGCAAACCTCAAAATTTGGCTAAAAAAAACATGTTCCTCACATTTCTGTGGCAGAAAGTTCTGGAATCTGAGAGGAGCCACAAATTTCCTTCCACCCAGCGTTCCCCCAAGTCTCCCGATAAAAATGATACCTCACTTGTGTGGGTAGGCCTAGTGCCCGCGACAGGAAATGCCCCAAAGCACAACGTGGACACATCCCATTTTTTGACAGAAAACAGAGCTGTATTTTGCAAAGTGCCTACCTGTAGATTTTGGCCTCTAGCTCAGCCGGCACCTAGGGAAACCTACCAAACCTCTGCATTTTTGAAAACTAGAGACCTAGGGGAATCCAAGATGGGGTGACTTGTGGGGCTCTGACCAGGTTCTGTTACCCAGAATCCTTTGCAAACCTCAAAATTTGGCTAAAAAAACACATGTTCCTCACATTTCTGTGGCAGAAAGTTCTGGAATCTGAGAGGAGGCACAAATTTCCTTCCACCCAGCATTCCCCCAAGTCTCCCGATAAAAATGATACCTCACTTGTGTGGGTAGGCCTAGCGCCCGCGACAGGAAATTCCCCAAAGCGCAACGTGGACACATCCCATTTTTTGAAAGAAAACAGAGGTGTTTTTTTGCAAAGTGACTACCTGTAGATTTTGGCCTCTAGCTCAGCCGGCACCCGGGGAAACCTACCAAACCTGTGCATTTCTGAAAACTAGAGACCTAGGGGAATCCAAGATGGGGTGACTTGTGGGGCTCTGATCAGGTTCTGTTACCCAGAACCCTTTGCAAACCTCAAAATTTGGCTAAAAAAACACATGTTCCTCACATTTCTGTGGCAGAAAGTTCTGGAATCTGAGGGGAGCCACAAATTTCCTTCCACCCAGCGTTCCCCCAAGTCTCCCGATAAAAATGATACCTCACTTGTGTGGGTAGGCCTGTAGCCCGGACAGGAAATGCCCCAAAGCGCAACGTGGACACATCCAATTTTTTGAAAGAAAACAGAGGTGTTTTTTTGCAAAGTGCCTACCTGTAGATTTTGGCCTCTAGCTCAGCCGGCACCCAGGGAAACCTACCAAACCTGTGCATTTCTGAAAACTAGAGACCTAGGGGAATCCAAGATGGGGTGACTTGTGGGGCTCTGATCAGGTTCTGTTACCTAGAACCCTTTGGAAACCTCAAAATTTGGTTAAAAAAACACATTTTCCTCACATTTCTGTGGCAGAAAGTTCTGGAATCTGAGAGGAGCCACTAATTTCCTTCCACCCAGCGTTCCCCCAAGTCTCCCGATAAAAATGATAACTCACTTGTGTGGGTAGGCCTAGTGCCCGCGACAGGAAATGCCCCAAAGCACAACGTGGACACATCACATTTTTTGACAGAAAACAGAGCTGTATTTTGCAAAGTGCCTACCTGTAGATTTTGGCCTCTAGCTCAGCCGGCACCTAGGGAACCCTACCAAACCTGTGCATTTTTGAAAACTAGAGACCTAGGGGAATCCAAGATGGGGTGACTTGTGGGGCTCTGACCAGGTTCTGTTACCCAGAATCCTTTGCAAACCTCAAAATTTGGCTAAAAAAACACATATTCCTCACATTTCTGTGGCAGAAAGTTCTGGAATCTGAGAGGAGGCACAAATTTCCTTCCACCCAGCATTCCCCCAAGTCTCCCGATAAAAATGATACCTCACTTGTGTGGGTAGGCCTAGCGCCCGCGACAGGAAATTCCCCAAAGCGCAGCGTGGACACATCCAATTTTTTGAAAGAAAACAGAGGTGTTTTTTTGCAAAGTGCCTACCTGTAGATTTTGGCCTCTAGCTCAGCCGGCACCCAGGGGAACCTACCAAACCTGTGCATTTCTGAAAACTAGAGACCTAGGGGAATCCAAGATGGGGTGACTTGTGGGGCTCTGATCAGGTTCTGTTACCCAGAATCCTTTGTAAACCTTAAAATTTGGCTAAAAAAACACATGTTCCTCACATTTCTGTGGCAGAAAGTTCTGGAATCTGAGAGGAGCCACAAATTTCCTTCCACCCAGCGTTCCCCCAAGTCTCCCGATAAAAATGATACCTCACTTGTGTGGGTAGGCCTAGTGCCCGCGACAGGAAATGCACCAAAGCGCAACGTGGACACATCCCATTTTTTGAAAGAAAACAGAGGTGTTTTTTTGCAAAGTGCCTACCTGTAGATTTTGGCCTCTAGCTCAGCCGGCACCCACGGAAACCTACCAAACCTGTGCATTTCTGAAAACTAGAGACCTAGGGGAATTCAAGATGGGGTGACTTGTGGGGCTCTGTTCAGGTTCTGTTACCCAGAACCCTTTGCAAACCTCAAAATTTGGCTAAAAAAAACATGTTCCTCACATTTCTGTGGCAGAAAGTTCTGGAATCTGAGAGGAGCCACAAATTTCCTTCCACCCAGCGTTCCCCCAAGTCTCCCGATAAAAATGATACCTCACTTGTGTGGGTAGGCCTAGTGCCCGCGACAGGAAATGCCCCAAAGCACAACGTGGACACATCCCATTTTTTGACAGAAAACAGAGCTGTATTTTGCAAAGTGCCTACCTGTAGATTTTGGCCTCTAGCTCAGCCGGCACCTAGGGAAACCTACCAAACCTCTGCATTTTTGAAAACTAGAGACCTAGGGGAATCCAAGATGGGGTGACTTGTGGGGCTCTGACCAGGTTCTGTTACCCAGAATCCTTTGCAAACCTCAAAATTTGGCTAAAAAAACACATGTTCCTCACATTTCTGTGGCAGAAAGTTCTGGAATCTGAGAGGAGGCACAAATTTCCTTCCACCCAGCATTCCCCCAAGTCTCCCGATAAAAATGATACCTCACTTGTGTGGGTAGGCCTAGCGCCCGCGACAGGAAATTCCCCAAAGCGCAACGTGGACACATCCCATTTTTTGAAAGAAAACAGAGGTGTTTTTTTGCAAAGTGACTACCTGTAGATTTTGGCCTCTAGCTCAGCCGGCACCCGGGGAAACCTACCAAACCTGTGCATTTCTGAAAACTAGAGACCTAGGGGAATCCAAGATGGGGTGACTTGTGGGGCTCTGATCAGGTTCTGTTACCCAGAACCCTTTGCAAACCTCAAAATTTGGCTAAAAAAACACATGTTCCTCACATTTCTGTGGCAGAAAGTTCTGGAATCTGAGGGGAGCCACAAATTTCCTTCCACCCAGCGTTCCCCCAAGTCTCCCGATAAAAATGATACCTCACTTGTGTGGGTAGGCCTGTAGCCCGGACAGGAAATGCCCCAAAGCGCAACGTGGACACATCCAATTTTTTGAAAGAAAACAGAGGTGTTTTTTTGCAAAGTGCCTACCTGTAGATTTTGGCCTCTAGCTCAGCCGGCACCCAGGGAAACCTACCAAACCTGTGCATTTCTGAAAACTAGAGACCTAGGGGAATCCAAGATGGGGTGACTTGTGGGGCTCTGATCAGGTTCTGTTACCCAGAACCCTTTGCAAACCTCAAAATTTGGCTAAAAAAACACATGTTCCTCATATTTCTGTGGCAGAAAGTTCTGGAATCTGAGAGGAGCCACAAATTTCCTTCCATCCAGCGTTCCCCCAAGTCTCCCCAAAAAAATGATACCTCACTTGTGTGGGTAGGCCTAGTGCCCGCGACAGGAAATGTCCCAAACCCAACGTGGACACATCCCATTTTTTGACAGAAAACAGAGCTGTATTTTCCAAAGTGCCTACCTGTAGATTTTGGCCTCTAGCTCAGCCGGCACCCAGGGAAACCTACCAAACGTGTGCATTTCTGAAAACTAGAGACCTAGGGGAATCCAAGATGGGGTGACTTGTGGGGCTCTGATCAGGTTCGGTTACCCAGAACCCTTTGCAAACCTCAAAATTTGGCTAAAAAAACACATGTTCCTCACATTTCTGTGGTAGAAAGTTCTGGAATCTGAGAGGAGCCACAAATTTCCTTCCACCCAGCGTTCCCCCAAGTCTCCCGATAAAAATGATACCTCACTTGTGTGGGTAGGCCTAGTGCCCGCGACAGGAAATGTCCCAAACCCAACGTGGACACATCCCATTTTTTGACAGAAAACAGAGCTGTATTTTCCAAAGTGCCTACCTGTAGATTTTGGCCTCTAGCTCAGCCGGCACCCAGGGAAACCTACCAAACGTGTGCATTTCTGAAAACTAGAGACCTAGGGGAATCCAAGATGGGGTGACTTGTGGGGCTCTGATCAGGTTCGGTTACCCAGAACCCTTTGCAAACCTCAAAATTTGGCTAAAAAAACACATGTTCCTCACATTTCTGTGGTAGAAAGTTCTGGAATCTGAGAGGAGCCACAAATTTCCTTCCACCCAGCGTTCCCCCAAGTCTCCCGATAAAAATGATACCTCACTTGTGTGGGTAGGCCTATAGCCCGCGACCGGAAATGCCCCAAAGCGCAATGTGGACACATCCCATTTTTTGAAAGAAAACAGAGGTGTTTTTTTGCAAAGTGCCTACCTGTAGATTTTGGCCTCTAGCTCAGCCGGCACCCAGGGAAACCTACCAAGCCTGTGCATTTCTGAAAACTAGAGACCTAGGGGAATCCAAGATGGGGTGACTTGTGGGGCTCTGATCAGGTTCTGTTACCCAGAACCCTTTGCAAACCTCAAAATTTGGCTAAAAAAACACATGTTCCTCACATTTCTGTGGCAGAAAGTTCTGGAATCTGAGAGGAGCCACAAATTTCCTTCCACCCAGCGTTCCCCCAAGTCTCCCGATAAAAATGATACCTCACTTGTGTGGGTAGGCCTAGTGCCCGCGACAGGAAATGCCCCAAAGCACAACGTGGACACATCCCATTTTTTGACAGAAAACAGAGGTGTTTTTTGCAAAGTGCCTACCTGTAGATTTTGGCCTCTAGCTCAGCCGGCACCTAGGGAAACCTACCAAACCTGTGCATTTCTGAAAACTAGAGACCTAGGGGAATCCAAGATAGGGTGACTTGTGGGGCTCTGATCAGGTTCTGTTACCTAGAACCCTTTGGAAACCTCAAAATTTGGTTAAAAAAACACATTTTCCTCACATTTCTGTGGCAGAAAGTTCTGGAATCTGAGAGGAGCCACTAATTTCCTTCCACCCAGCGTTCCCCCAAGTCTCCCGATAAAAATGATAACTCACTTGTGTGGGTAGGCCTAGTGCCCGCGACAGGAAATGCCCCAAAGCACAACGTGGACACATCACATTTTTTGACAGAAAACAGAGCTGTATTTTGCAAAGTGCCTACCTGTAGATTTTGGCCTCTAGCTCAGCCGGCACCTAGGGAAACCTACCAAACCTGTGCATTTTTGAAAACTAGAGACCTAGGGGAATCCAAGATGGGGTGACTTATGGGGCTCTGATCAGGTTCTGTTACCCAGAACCCTTTGCAAACCTCAAAATTTGGCTAAAAAAACACATGTTCCTCATATTTCTGTGGCAGAAAGTTCTGGAATCTGAGAGGAGCCACAAATTTCCTTCCATCCAGCGTTCCCCCAAGTCTCCCCAAAAAAATGATACCTCACTTGTGTGGGTAGGCCTATAGCCCGCGACCGGAAATGCCCCAAAGCGCAATGTGGACACATCCCATTTTTTGACAGAAAACAGAGCTGTATTTTCCAAAGTGCCTACCTGTAGATTTTGGCCTCTAGCTCAGCCGGCACCCAGGGAAACCTACCAAACGTGTGCATTTCTGAAAACTAGAGACCTAGGGGAATCCAAGATGGGGTGACTTGTGGGGCTCTGATCAGGTTCGGTTACCCAGAACCCTTTGCAAACCTCAAAATTTGGCTAAAAAAACACATGTTCCTCACATTTCTGTGGTAGAAAGTTCTGGAATCTGAGAGGAGCCACAAATTTCCTTCCACCCAGCGTTCCCCCAAGTCTCCCGATAAAAATGATACCTCACTTGTGTGGGTAGGCCTATAGCCCGCGACCGGAAATGCCCCAAAGCGCAATGTGGACACATCCCATTTTTTGAAAGAAAACAGAGGTGTTTTTTTGCAAAGTGCCTACCTGTAGATTTTGGCCTCTAGCTCAGCCGGCACCCAGGGAAACCTACCAAGCCTGTGCATTTCTGAAAACTAGAGACCTAGGGGAATCCAAGATGGGGTGACTTGTGGGGCTCTGATCAGGTTCTGTTACCCAGAACCCTTTGCAAACCTCAAAATTTGGCTAAAAAAACACATGTTCCTCACATTTCTGTGGCAGAAAGTTCTGGAATCTGAGAGGAGCCACAAATTTCCTTCCACCCAGCGTTCCCCCAAGTCTCCCGATAAAAATGATACCTCACTTGTGTGGGTAGGCCTAGTGCCCGCGACAGGAAATGCCCCAAAGCACAACGTGGACACATCCCATTTTTTGACAGAAAACAGAGGTGTTTTTTGCAAAGTGCCTACCTGTAGATTTTGGCCTCTAGCTCAGCCGGCACCTAGGGAAACCTACCAAACCTGTGCATTTTTTTAAACTAGAGACCTAGGTGAATCCAAGATGGGGTGACTTGTGGGGCTCTGATCAGGTTCTGTTACCCAGAACCCTTTGCAAACCTCAAAATTTGGCTAAAAAAACACATGTTCCTCACATTTCTGTGGCAGAAAGTTCTGGAATCTGAGAGGAGCCACAAATTTCCTTCCACCCAGCGTTCCCCCAAGTCTCCCGATAAAAATGATACCTCACTTTTGTGGGAAGAACTATAGCCCGCGACAGGAAATGCCCCAAAGCGCAACGTGGACACATCCCATTTTTTGAAAGAAAACAGAGGTGTTTTTTTGCAAAGTGCCTACCTGTAGATTTTGGCCTCTAGCTCAGCCGGCACCCAGGGAAACCTACCAAACCTGTGCATTTCTGAAAACTAGAGACCTAGGGGAATCCAAGATAGGGTGACTTGTGGGGCTCTGATCAGGTTCTGTTACCTAGAACCCTTTGGAAACCTCAAAATTTGGTTAAAAAAACACATTTTCCTCACATTTCTGTGGCAGAAAGTTCTGGAATCTGAGAGGAGCCACTAATTTCCTTCCACCCAGCGTTCCCCCAAGTCTCCCGATAAAAATGATAACTCACTTGTGTGGGTAGGCCTAGTGCCCGCGACAGGAAATGCCCCAAAGCACAACGTGGACACATCACATTTTTTGACAGAAAACAGAGCTGTATTTTGCAAAGTGCCTACCTGTAGATTTTGGCCTCTAGCTCAGCCGGCACCTAGGGAAACCTACCAAACCTGTGCATTTTTGAAAACTAGAGACCTAGGGGAATCCAAGATGGGGTGACTTATGGGGCTCTGACCAGATTCTGTTACCCAGAATCCTTTGCAAACCTCAAAATTTGGCTAAAAAAACACATGTTCCTCACATTTCTGTGGCAGAAAGTTCTGGAATCTGAGAGGAGCCACAAATTTCCTTCCACCCAGCGTTCCCCCAAGTCTCCCGATAAAAATGATACCTCACTTGTGTGGGTAGGCCTAGTGCCCGCGACAGGAAATGCACCAAAGCGCAACGTGGACACATCCCATTTTTTGAAAGAAAACAGAGGTGTTTTTTTGCAAAGTGCCTACCTGTAGATTTTGGCCTCTAGCTCAGCCGGCACCCACGGAAACCTACCAAACCTGTGCATTTCTGAAAACTAGAGACCTAGGGGAATTCAAGATGGGGTGACTTGTGGGGCTCTGATCAGGTTCTGTTACCCAGAACCCTTTGCAAACCTCAAAATTTGGCTAAAAAAAACATGTTCCTCACATTTCTGTGGCAGAAAGTTCTGGAATCTGAGAGGAGCCACAAATTTCCTTCCACCCAGCGTTCCCCCAAGTCTCCCGATAAAAATGATACCTCACTTGTGTGGGTAGGCCTAGTGCCCGCGACAGGAAATGCCCCAAAGCACAACGTGGACACATCCCATTTTTTGACAGAAAACAGAGCTGTATTTTGCAAAGTGCCTACCTGTAGATTTTGGCCTCTAGCTCAGCCGGCACCTAGGGAAACCTACCAAACCTCTGCATTTTTGAAAACTAGAGACCTAGGGGAATCCAAGATGGGGTGACTTGTGGGGCTCGGACCAGGTTCTGTTACCCAGAATCCTTTGCAAACCTCAAAATTTGGCTAAAAAAACACATGTTCCTCACATTTCTGTGGCAGAAAGTTCTGGAATCTGAGAGGAGCCACAAATTTCCTTCCACCCAGCATTCCCCCAAGTCTCCCGATAAAAATGATACCTCACCTGTGTGGGTAGGCCTAGCGCCCGCGACAGGAAATTCCCCAAAGCGCAACGTGGACACATCCAATTTTTTGAAACAAAACAGAGGTGTTTTTTTTGCAAAGTGCCTACCTGTAGATTTTGGCCTCTAGCTCAGCCGGCACCCACGGAAACCTACCAAACCTGTGCATTTCTGAAAACTAGAGACCTAGGGGAATTCAAGATGGGGTGACTTGTGGGGCTCTGATCAGGTTCTGTTACCCAGAACCCTTTGCAAACCTTAAAATTTGGCTAAAAAAACACATGTTCCTCACATTTCTGTGGCAGAAAGTTCTGGAATCTGAGGGGAGCCACAAATTTCCTTCCACCCAGCGTTCCCCCAAGTCTCCCGATAAAAATGATACCTCACTTGTGTGGGTAGGCCTGTAGCCCGGACAGGAAATGCCCCAAAGCGCAACGTGGACACATCCAATTTTTTGAAAGAAAACAGAGGTGTTTTTTTGCAAAGTGCCTACCTGTAGATTTTGGCCTCTAGCTCAGCCGGCACCCAGGGAAACCTACCAAACCTGTGCATTTCTGAAAACTAGAGACCTAGGGGAATCCAAGATGGGGTGACTTGTGGGGCTCTGATCAGGTTCTGTTACCTAGAACCCTTTGGAAACCTCAAAATTTGGTTAAAAAAACACATTTTCCTCACATTTCTGTGGCAGAAAGTTCTGGAATCTGAGAGGAGCCACTAATTTCCTTCCACCCAGCGTTCCCCCAAGTCTCCCGATAAAAATGATAACTCACTTGTGTGGGTAGGCCTAGTGCCCGCGACAGGAAATGCCCCAAAGCACAACGTGGACACATCACATTTTTTGACAGAAAACAGAGCTGTATTTTGCAAAGTGCCTACCTGTAGATTTTGGCCTCTAGCTCAGCCGGCACCTAGGGAAACCTACCAAACCTGTGGATTTTTGAAAACTAGAGACCTAGGGGAATCCAAGATGGGGTGACTTGTGGGGCTCTGACCAGGTTCTGTTACCCAGAATCCTTTGCAAACCTCAAAATTTGGCTAAAAAAACACATATTCCTCACATTTCTGTGGCAGAAAGTTCTGGAATCTGAGAGGAGGCACAAATTTCCTTCCACCCAGCATTCCCCCAAGTCTCCCGATAAAAATGATACCTCACTTGTGTGGGTAGGCCTAGCGCCCGCGACAGGAAATTCCCCAAAGCGCAGCGTGGACACATCCAATTTTTTGAAAGAAAACAGAGGTGTTTTTTTGCAAAGTGCCTACCTGTAGATTTTGGCCTCTAGCTCAGCCGGCACCCAGGGGAACCTACCAAACCTGTGCATTTCTGAAAACTAGAGACCTAGGGGAATCCAAGATGGGGTGACTTGTGGGGCTCTGATCAGGTTCTGTTACCCAGAATCCTTTGTAAACCTTAAAATTTGGCTAAAAAAACACATGTTCCTCACATTTCTGTGGCAGAAAGTTCTGGAATCTGAGAGGAGCCACAAATGTCCTTCCACCCAGCGTTCCCCCAAGTCTCCCGATAAAAATGATACCTCACTTGTGTGGGTAGGCCTAGTGCCCGCGACAGGAAATGCACCAAAGCGCAACGTGGACACATCCCATTTTTTGAAAGAAAACAGAGGTGTTTTTTTGCAAAGTGCCTACCTGTAGATTTTGGCCTCTAGCTCAGCCGGCACCCACGGAAACCTACCAAACCTGTGCATTTCTGAAAACTAGAGACCTAGGGGAATTCAAGATGGGGTGACTTGTGGGGCTCTGTTCAGGTTCTGTTACCCAGAACCCTTTGCAAACCTCAAAATTTGGCTAAAAAAAACATGTTCCTCACATTTCTGTGGCAGAAAGTTCTGGAATCTGAGAGGAGCCACAAATTTCCTTCCACCCAGCGTTCCCCCAAGTCTCCCGATAAAAATGATACCTCACTTGTGTGGGTAGGCCTAGTGCCCGCGACAGGAAATGCCCCAAAGCACAACGTGGACACATCCCATTTTTTGACAGAAAACAGAGCTGTATTTTGCAAAGTGCCTACCTGTAGATTTTGGCCTCTAGCTCAGCCGGCACCTAGGGAAACCTACCAAACCTCTGCATTTTTGAAAACTAGAGACCTAGGGGAATCCAAGATGGGGTGACTTGTGGGGCTCTGACCAGGTTCTGTTACCCAGAATCCTTTGCAAACCTCAAAATTTGGCTAAAAAAACACATGTTCCTCACATTTCTGTGGCAGAAAGTTCTGGAATCTGAGAGGAGGCACAAATTTCCTTCCACCCAGCATTCCCCCACGTCTCCCGATAAAAATGATACCTCACTTGTGTGGGTAGGCCTAGCGCCCGCGACAGGAAATTCCCCAAAGCGCAACGTGGACACATCCCATTTTTTGAAAGAAAACAGAGGTGTTTTTTTGCAAAGTGACTACCTGTAGATTTTGGCCTCTAGCTCAGCCGGCACCAGGGGAAACCTACCAAACCTGTGCATTTCTGAAAACTAGAGACCTAGGGGAATCCAAGATGGGGTGACTTGTGGGGCTCTGATCAGGTTCTGTTACCCAGAACCCTTTGCAAACCTCAAAATTTGGCTAAAAAAACACATGTTCCTCACATTTCTGTGGCAGAAAGTTCTGGAATCTGAGGGGAGCCACAAATTTCCTTCCACCCAGCGTTCCCCCAAGTCTCCCGATAAAAATGATACCTCACTTGTGTGGGTAGGCCTGTAGCCCGGACAGGAAATGCCCCAAAGCGCAACGTGGACACATCCAATTTTTTGAAAGAAAACAGAGGTGTTTTTTTGCAAAGTGCCTACCTGTAGATTTTGGCCTCTAGCTCAGCCGGCACCCAGGGAAACCTACCAAACCTGTGCATTTCTGAAAACTAGAGACCTAGGGGAATCCAAGATGGGGTGACTTGTGGGGCTCTGATCAGGTTCTGTTACCCAGAACCCTTTGCAAACCTCAAAATTTGGCTAAAAAAACACATGTTCCTCATATTTCTGTGGCAGAAAGTTCTGGAATCTGAGAGGAGCCACAAATTTCCTTCCACCCAGCGTTCCCCCAAGTCTCCCCAAAAAAATGATACCTCACTTGTGTGGGTAGGCCTAGTGCCCGCGACAGGAAATGTCCCAAACCCAACGTGGACACATCCCATTTTTTGACAGAAAACAGAGCTGTATTTTCCAAAGTGCCTACCTGTAGATTTTGGCCTCTAGCTCAGCCGGCACCCAGGGAAACCTACCAAACGTGTGCATTTCTGAAAACTAGAGACCTAGGGGAATCCAAGATGGGGTGACTTGTGGGGCTCTGATCAGGTTCGGTTACCCAGAACCCTTTGCAAACCTCAAAATTTGGCTAAAAAAACACATGTTCCTCACATTTCTGTGGTAGAAAGTTCTGGAATCTGAGAGGAGCCACAAATTTCCTTCCACCCAGCGTTCCCCCAAGTCTCCCGATAAAAATGATACCTCACTTGTGTGGGTAGGCCTATAGCCCGCGACCGGAAATGCCCCAAAGCGCAACGTGGACACATCCCATTTTTTGAAAGAAAACAGAGGTGTTTTTTTGCAAAGTGCCTACCTGTAGATTTTGGCCTCTAGCTCAGCCGGCACCCAGGGAAACCTACCAAGCCTGTGCATTTCTGAAAACTAGAGACCTAGGGGAATCCAAGATGGGGTGACTTGTGGGGCTCTGATCAGGTTCTGTTACCCAGAACCCTTTGCAAACCTCAAAATTTGGCTAAAAAAACACATGTTCCTCACATTTCTGTGGCAGAAAGTTCTGGAATCTGAGAGGAGCCACAAATTTCCTTCCACCCAGCGTTCCCCCAAGTCTCCCGATAAAAATGATACCTCACTTGTGTGGGTAGGCCTAGTGCCCGCGACAGGAAATGCCCCAAAGCACAACGTGGACACATCCCATTTTTTGACAGAAAACAGAGGTGTTTTTTGCAAAGTGCCTACCTGTAGATTTTGGCCTCTAGCTCAGCCGGCACCTAGGGAAACCTACCAAACCTGTGCATTTTTTTAAACTAGAGACCTAGGTGAATCCAAGATGGGGTGACTTGTGGGGCTCTGATCAGGTTCTGTTACCCAGAACCCTTTGCAAACCTCAAAATTTGGCTAAAAAAACACATGTTCCTCACATTTCTGTGGCAGAAAGTTCTGGAATCTGAGAGGAGCCACAAATTTCATTCCACCCAGCGTTCCCCCAAGTCTCCCGATAAAAATGATACCTCACTTGTGTGGGTAGGCCTAGTGCCCGCGACAGGAAAGGCCCCAAAGCGCAATGTGGACACATCCCATTTTTTGAAAGAAAACAGAGGTGTTTTTTTGCAAAGTGCCTACCTGTAGAATTTGGCCTCTAGCTCAGCCGGCACCCAGGGAAATCTACCAAACCTGTGCATTTCTGAAAACTAGAGACCTAGGGGAATCCAAGATGGGGTGACTTGTGGGGCTCTGATCAGGTTCTGTTACCCAGAACCCTTTGCAAACCTCAAAATTTGGCTAAAAAAACACATGTTCCTCACATTTCTGTGGCAGAAACTTCTGGAATCTGAGAGGAGCCACTAATTTCCTTCCACCAAGCGTTCCCCCAAGTCTCCCGATAAAAATGATACCTCACTTGTGTGGGTAGGCCTAGTGCCCGCGATAGGAAATGCCCCAAAGCACAACGTGGACACATCCCATTTTTTGACAGAAAACAGAGCTGTATTTCGCAAAGTGCCTACCTGTAGATTTTGGCCTCTAGCTCAGCCGGCACCTAGGGAAACCTACCAAACCTCTGCATTTCTGAAAACTAGAGACCTAGGGGAATCCAAGATGGGGTGACTTGTGGGGCTCTGATCAGGTTCTGTTACCCAGAACCCTTTGCAAACCTCAAAATTTGGCTAAAAAAACACATGTTCCTCATATTTCTGTGGCAGAAAGTTCTGGAATCTGAGAGGAGCCACAAATTTCCTTCCACCCAGCGTTCCCCCAAGTCTCCCAAAAAAAATGATACCTCACTTGTGTGGGTAGGCCTAGTGCCCGCGACAGGAAATGTCCCAAACCCAACGTGGACACATCCCATTTTTTGACAGAAAACAGAGCTGTATTTTCCAAAGTGCCTACCTGTAGATTTTGGCCTCTAGCTCACCCGGCACCTAGGGAAACCTACCAAACGTGTGCATTTCTGAAAACTAGAGACCTAGGGGAATCCAAGATGGGGTGACTTGTGGGGCTCTGATCAGGTTCGGTTACCCAGAACCCTTTGCAAACCTCAAAATTTGGCTAAAAAAACACATGTTCCTCACATTTCTGTGGTAGAAAGTTCTGGAATCTGAGAGGAGCCACAAATTTCCTTCCACCCAGCGTTCCCCCAAGTCTCCCGATAAAAATGATACCTCACTTGTGTGGGTAGGCCTATAGCCCGCGACCGGAAATGCCCCAAAGAGCAATGTGGACACATCCCATTTTTTGAAAGAAAACAGAGGTGTTTTTTTGCAAAGTGCCTACCTGTAGATTTTGGCCTCTAGCTCAGCCGGCACCCAGGGAAACCTACCAAGCCTGTGCATTTCTGAAAACTAGAGACCTAGGGGAATCCAAGATGGGGTGACTTGTGGGGCTCTGATCAGGTTCTGTTACCCAGAACCCTTTGCAAACCTCAAAATTTGGCTAAAAAAACACATGTTCCTCACATTTCTGTGGCAGAAAGTTCTGGAATCTGAGAGGAGCCACAAATTTCCTTCCACCCAGCGTTCCCCCAAGTCTCCCGATAAAAATGATACCTCACTTGTGTGGGTAGGCCTAGTGCCGCGACAGGAAATGCCCCAAAGCACAACGTGGACACATCCCATTTTTTGACAGAAAACAGAGGTGTTTTTTGCAAAGTGCCTACCTGTAGATTTTGGCCTCTAGCTCAGCCGGCACCTAGGGAAACCTACCAAACCTGTGCATTTTTTTAAACTAGAGACCTAGGTGAATCCAAGATGGGGTGACTTGTGGGGCTCTGATCAGGTTCTGTTACCCAGAACCCTTTGCAAACCTCAAAATTTGGCTAAAAAAACACATGTTCCTCACATTTCTGTGGCAGAAAGTTCTGGAATCTGAGAGGAGCCACAAATTTCCTTCCACCCAGCGTTCCCCCAAGTCTCCCGATAAAAATGATACCTCACTTGTGTGGGTAGGCCTAGTGCCCGCGACAGGAAAGGCCCCAAAGCGCAATGTGGACACATCCCATTTTTTGAAAGAAAACAGAGGTGTTTTTTTGCAAAGTGCCTACCTGTAGATTTTGGCCTCTAGCTCAGCCGGCACCCAGGGAAACCTACCAAACCTGTGCATTTCTGAAAACTAGAGACCTAGGGGAATCCAAGATGGGGTGACTTGTGGGGCTCTGATCAGGTTCTGTTACCCAGAACCCTTTGCAAACCTCAAAATTTGGCTAAAAAAACACATGTTCCTCACATTTCTGTGGCAGAAACTTCTGGAATCTGAGAGGAGCCACAAATTTCCTTCCACCCAGCGTTCCCCCAAGTCTCCAGATAAAAATGATACCTCACTTGGGTGGGTAGGCCTGTAGCCCGCGACAGGAAATGCCCCAAAGCGCAACGTGGACACATCCCATTTTTTGAAAGAAAACAGAGGTGTTTTTTTGCAAAGTGCCTACCTGTAGATTTTGGCCTCTAGCTCAGCCGGCACCCAGGGAAACCTACCACACCTGTGCATTTCTGAAAACTAGAGACCTAGGGGAATCCAAGATGGGGTGACTTGTGGGGCTCTGATCAGGTTCTGTTACCCAGAACCCTTTGCAAACCTCAAAATTTGGCTAAAAAAACACATGTTCCTCACATTTCTGTGGCAGAAAGTTCTGGAATCTGAGAGGAGCCACAAATTTCCTTCCACCCAGCATTCCCCCATGTCTCCCGATAAAAATGATACCTCACTTGTGTGGGTAGGCCTAGTGACCGCGACAGGAAATGCCCCAAAGCACAACGTGGACACATCCCATTTTTTGACAGAAAACAGAGCTGTATTTTGCAAAGTGCCTACCTGTAGATTTTGGCCTCTAGCTCAGCCGGCACCTAGGGAAACCTACCAAACCTGTGCATTTTTTTAAACTAGAGACATAGGTGAATCCAAGATGGGGTGATTTGTGGGGATCTGATCAAGTTCTGTTACCCAGAACCCTTTGCAAACCTCAAAATTTGGCAAAAAAAATACATGTTCCTCTCATTTCTGTGGCAGAATGTTCTGGAATCTGAGAGGAGCCACAAATTTCCTTCCACCCAGCGTTCCCCCAAGTCTCCCAAAAAAAATGATACCTCACTTGTGTGGGTAGGCCTAGTGCCCGCGACAGGAAATGCCCCAAAGCACAACGTGGACACATCCCATTTTTTGACAGAAAACAGAGCTGTATTTTCCAAAGTGCCTACCTGTAGATTTTGGCCTCTAGCTCAGCCGGCACCTAGGGAAACCTACCAAACGTGTGCATTTCTGAAAACTAGAGACCTAGGGGAATCCAAGATGGGGTGACTTGTGGGGCTCTGATCAGGTTCTGTTACCCAGAACCCTTTGCAAACCTCAAAATTTGGCTAAAAAAACACATGTTCCTCACATTTCTGTGGCAGAAAGTTCTGGAATCTGAGAGGAGCCACAAATTTCCTTCCACCCAGCGTTCCCCCAAGTCTCCCGATAAAAATGATACCTCACTTGTGTGGGTAGGCCTATAGCCCGCGACAGGAAATGCCCCAAAGCGCAACGTGGACACATCCGATTTTTTGAAAGAAAACGGAGGTGTTTTTTTGCAAAGTGCCTACCTGTAGATTTTGGCCTCTAGCTCAGCCGGCACCCAGGGAAATCTAGCAAACCTGTGCATTTCTGAAAACTAGAGACCTAGGTGAATCCAAGATGGGGTGACTTGTGGGGCTCTGATCAGGTTCTGTTACCCAGAACCCTTTGCAAACCTCAAAATTTGGCTAAAAAAACACATGTTCCTCACATTTCTGTGGCAGAAAGTTCTGGAATCTGAGAGGAGCCACAAATTTCCTTCCACCCAGCGTTCCCCCAAGTCTCCCGATAAAAATGATACCTCACTTGTGTGGGTAGGCCTAGTGCCCGCGACAGGAAATGCCCCAAAGCACAACGTGGACACATCCCATTTTTTGACAGAAAACAGAGGTGTTTTTTGTAAAGTGCCTACCTGTAGATTTTGGCCTCTAGCTCAGCCGGCACCTAGGGAAACCTACCAAACCTGTGCATTTTGTTAAACTAGAGACCTAGGTGAATCCAAGATGGGGTGACTTGTGGGGCTCTGATCCGGTTCTGTTACCCAGAACCCTTTGCAAACCTCAAAATTTGGCTAAAAAAACACATGTTCCTCACATTTCTGTGGCAGAAAGTTCTGGAATCTGAGAGGAGCCACAAATTTCCTTCCACCCAGCATTCCCCCAAGTCTCCCGATAAAAATGATACCTCACTTGTGTGGGTAGGCCTAGCGCCCGCGACAGGAAATTCCCCAAAGCGCAACGTGGACACATCCAATTTTTTGAAAGAAAACAGAGGTGTTTTTTTGCAAAGTGCCTACCTGTAGATTTTGGCCTCTAGCTCAGCCGGCACTCAGGGAAACCTACCAAACCTGTGCATTTCTGAAAACTAGAGACCTAGGGGAATCCAAGATGGGGTGACTTGTGGGGCTCTGATCAGGTTCTGTTACCCAGAACCCTTTGCAAACCTCAAAATTTGGCTAAAAAAACACATGTTCCTCACATTTCTGTGGCAGAAAGTTCTGGAATCTTAGAGGAGCCACAAATTTCCTTCCACCCAGCGTTCAACCAAGTCTCCCACTAAAAATGATACCTCACTTGTGTGGGTAGGCCTGTAGCCCGCAACAGGAAATGCCCCAAAGCGCAACGTGGACACATCCCATTTTTTTAAAGAAAACAGAGGTGTTTTTTTGCAAAGTGCCTACCTGTAGATTTTGGCCTCTAGCTCAGCCGGCACCCAGGGAAACCTACCAAACCTGTGCATTTCTGAAAACTAGAGACCTAGGGGAATCCAAGATGGGGTGACTTGTGGGGCTCTGATCCGGTTCTGTTACCCAGAACCCTTTGCAAACCTCAAAATTTGGCTAAAAAAACACATGTTCCTCACATTTCTGTGGCAGAAAGTTCTGGAATCTGAGAGGAGCCACAAATTTCCTTCCACCCAGCGTTCCCCCAAGTCTCCCGATAAAAATGATACCTCACTTGTGTGGGTAGGCCTAGTGCCCGCAACAGGAAATGTCCCAAAGCACAACGTGGACACATCCCATTTTTTGACAGAAAACAGAGCTGTATTTTCCAAAGTGCCTACCTGTAGATTTTGGCCTCTAGCTCAGCCGGCACCTAGGGAAACCTACCAAACCTGTGCATTTTTTTAAACTAGAGACCTAGGTGAATCCAAGATGGGGTGACTTGTGGGGCTCTGATCAGGTTCTGTTACCCAGAACCCTTTGCAAACCTCAAAATTTGGCTAAAAAAAACACATGTTCCTCACATTTCTGTGGCAGAAAGTTCTGGAATCTGAGAGGAGCCACAAATTCCCTTCCACCCAGCGTTCCCCCAAGTCTCCCAATAAAAATGATACCTCACTTGTGTGGGTAGGCCTATAGCCCGCGACAGGAAATGCCCCAAAGCGCAACGTGGACACATCCCATTTTTTTAAAGAAAACAGAGGTGTTTTTTTGCAAAGTGCCTACCTGTAGATTTTGGCCTCTAGCTCAGCCGGCACCCAGGGAAACCTACCAAACGTGTGCATTTCTGAAAACTAGAGACCTAGGGGAATCCAAGATGAGGTGACTTGTGGGGCTCTGATCAGGTTCTGTTACCCAGAACCCTTTGCAAACCTCAAAATTTGGCTAAAAAAACACATGTTCCTCACATTTCTGTGGCAGAAAGTTCTGGAATCTGAGAGGAGCCACAAATTTCCTTCCACCCAGCGTTCCCCCATGTCTCCCGATAAAAATGATACCTCACTTGTGTGGGTAGGCCTAGTGCCCGCGACAGGAAATGCCCCAAAGCACAACGTGGACACATCCCATTTTTTGACAGAAAACAGAGGTGTTTTTTGCAAAGTGCCTACCTGTAGATTTTGGCCTCTAGCTCAGCCGGCACCTAGGGAAACCTACCAAACCTGTGCATTTTTTTAAACTAGAGACCTAGGTGAATCCAAGATGGGGTGACTTGTGGGGCTCTGATCAGGTTCTGTTACCCAGAACCCTTTGCAAACCTCAAAATTTGGCTAAAAAAACACATGTTCCTCACATTTCTGTGGCAGAAAGTTCTGGAATCTGAGAGGAGCCACAAATTTCCTTCCACCCAGCGTTCCCCCAAGTCTCCCGATAAAAATGATACCTCACTTGTGTGGGTAGGCCTAGTGCCCGCGACAGGAAATGTCCCAAAGCACAACGTGGACACATCCCATTTTTTTACAGAAAACAGAGCTGTATTTTGCAAAGTGCCTACCTGTAGATTTTGGCCTCTAGCTCAGCCGGCACCTAGGGACACCTACCAAACCTGTGCATTTTTTAAAACTAGAGACCTAGGGGATTCCAAAATGGGGTGACTTGTGGGGCTCTGACCAGGTTCTGTTACCCAGAATCCTTTGCAAACCTCAAAATTTGGCTAAAAAAACACATGTTCCTCACATTTCTGTGGCAGAAAGTTCTGGAATCTGAGAGGAGCCACAAATTTCCTTCCACCCAGCGTTCCCCCAAGTCTCCCGATAAAAATGATACCTCACTTGTGTGGGTAGGACTAGCGCCCGCGACAGGAAATGCCCCAAAGCGCAACGTGGACACATCCAATTTTTTGAAAGAAAACAGAGGTGTTTTTTTGCAAAATGCCTACCTGTAGATTTTGGCCTCTAGCTCAGCCGGCACCCAGGGAAACCTACCAAACCTGTGCATTTCTGAAAACTAGAGACCTAGGGGAATCTAAAATGGGGTGACTTGTGGGGCTCTGATCAGGTTCTGTTACCCAGAACCCTTTGCAAACCTCAAAATTTGGCTAAAAAAACACGTTCCTCACATTTCTGTGGCAGAAAGTTCTGGAATCTGAGAGGAGCCACAAATTTCCTTCCACCCAGTGTTCCCCCAAGTCTCCCGATAAAAATGATACCTCACGTGTGTGGGTAGGCCTAGCGCCCGCGACAGGAAATGCCCCGAAGCACAACGTGCACACATCCCATTGTTTTACAGAAAACAGAGGTGTTTTTTGCAAAGTGCCTACCTGTAGATTTTGGCCTCTAGTTCAGCCTGCACCTAGGGAAACCTACCAAACCTGTGAATTTTTGAAAACTAGAGACCTAGGTGAATCCAAGATGGGGTGACTTGTGGGGCTCTGACCAGGTTCTGTTACCCAGAATCCTTCGCAAACCTCAAAATTTGGCTAAAAAAACACATGTTCCTCACATTTCTGTGGCAGAAAGTTCTGGAATCTGAGAGGAGCCACAAATTTCCTTCCACCCAGCGTTCCCCCAAGTCTCCCGATAAAAATGATACCTCACTTGTGTGGGTAGGCCTAGCGCCCGCGACAGGAAATGCCCCGAAGCACAACGTGCACACATCCCATTGTTTTACAGAAAACAGAGGTGTTTTTTGCAAAGTGCCTACCTGTAGATTTTGGCCTCTAGTTCAGCCTGCACCTAGGGAAACCTACCAAACCTGTGAATTTTTGAAAACTAGAGACCTAGGTGAATCCAAGATGGGGTGACTTGTGGGGCTCTGACCAGGTTCTGTTACCCAGAATCCTTCGCAAACCTCAAAATTTGGCTAAAAAAACACATGTTCCTCACATTTCTGTGGCAGAAAGTTCTGGAATCTGAGAGGAGCCACAAATTTCCTTCCACCCAGCGTTCCCCCAAGTCTCCCGATAAAAATGATACCTCACTTGTGTGGGTAGGCCTAGTGCCCGCGACAGGAAATGTCCCAAAGCACAACGTGGACACATCCCATTTTTTTACAGAAAACAGAGCTGTATTTTGCAAAGTGCCTACCTGTAGATTTTGGCCTCTAGCTCAGCCGGCACCTAGGGACACCTACCAAACCTGTGCATTTTTTAAAACTAGAGACCTAGGGGATTCCAAAATGGGGTGACTTGTGGGGCTCTGACCAGGTTCTGTTACCCAGAATCCTTTGCAAACCTCAAAATTTGGCTAAAAAAACACATGTTCCTCACATTTCTGTGGCAGAAAGTTCTGGAATCTGAGAGGAGCCACAAATTTCCTTCCACCCAGCGTTCCCCCAAGTCTCCCGATAAAAATGATACCTCACTTGTGTGGGTAGGACTAGCGCCCGCGACAGGAAATGCCCCAAAGCGCAACGTGGACACATCCAATTTTTTGAAAGAAAACAGAGGTGTTTTTTTGCAAAATGCCTACCTGTAGATTTTGGCCTCTAGCTCAGCCGGCACCCAGGGAAACCTACCAAACCTGTGCATTTCTGAAAACTAGAGACCTAGGGGAATCTAAAATGGGGTGACTTGTGGGGCTCTGATCAGGTTCTGTTACCCAGAACCCTTTGCAAACCTCAAAATTTGGCTAAAAAAACACGTTCCTCACATTTCTGTGGCAGAAAGTTCTGGAATCTGAGAGGAGCCACAAATTTCCTTCCACCCAGTGTTCCCCCAAGTCTCCCGATAAAAATGATACCTCACGTGTGTGGGTAGGCCTAGCGCCCGCGACAGGAAATGCCCCGAAGCACAACGTGCACACATCCCATTGTTTTACAGAAAACAGAGGTGTTTTTTGCAAAGTGCCTACCTGTAGATTTTGGCCTCTAGTTCAGCCTGCACCTAGGGAAACCTACCAAACCTGTGAATTTTTGAAAACTAGAGACCTAGGTGAATCCAAGATGGGGTGACTTGTGGGGCTCTGACCAGGTTCTGTTACCCAGAATCCTTTGCAAACCTCAAAATTTGGCTAAAAAAACACATGTTCCTCACATTTCTGTGGCAGAAAGTTCTGGAATCTTAGAGGAGCCACAAATTTCCTTCCACCCAGCGTTCCCCCAAGTCTCCCGATAAAAATGATACCTCACGTGTGTGGGTAGGCCTAGTGCCTGCAACAGGAAATGCCCCAAAGCACAACGTGCACACATCCCATTGTTTTACAGAAAACAGAGGTGTTTTTTGCAAAGTGCCTACCTGTAGATTTTGGCCTCTAGTTCAGCCGGCACCTAGGGAAACCTACCAAACCTGTGAATTTTTGAAAACTAGAGACCTAGGTGAATCCAAGATGGGGTGACTTGTGGGGCTCTGACCAGGTTCTGTTACCCAGAATCCTTTGCAAACCTCAAAATTTGGCTAAAAAAAACACATGTTCCTCACATTTCTGTGGCAGAAGGTTCTGGAATATGAGAGGAGGCACAAATTTCCTTCCACCCAGCATTCCCCCAAGTCTCCCGATAAAAATGATACCTCACTTGTGTGGGTAGGCCTAGCGCCCGCGACAGGAAATGCCCCAAAACGCAACGTGGACACATCCAATTTTTTGAAAGAAAACAGAGGTGTTTTTTTGCAAAGTGCCTACCTGTAGATTTTGGCCTCTAGCTCAGCCGGCACCCAGGAAAACTGACCAAACCTGTGCATTTTTGAAAACTAGAGACCTAGGGGAATCCAAGATGGGGTGACTTGTGGGGCTCTGATCAGGTTCTGTTACCCAGAACCCTTTGCAAACCTCAAAATTTGGCTAAAAAAACACATGTTCCTCACATTTCTGTGGTAGAAAGTTCTGGAATCTGAGAGGAACCACAAATTTCCTTCCACCCAGCGTTCCCCCAAGTCTCCCGATAAAAATGATATCTCACTTGTGTGGGTAGGCCTAGTGCCCGCGACAGGAAATGCCCCAAAGCACAACGTGGACACATCCCATTTTTTGGCAGAAAACAGAGCTGTATTTTGCAAAGTGCCTACCTGTAGATTTTGGCCTCTAGCTCAGCCGGCACCTAGGGAAACCTACCAAACCTGTGCATTTTTGAAAACTAGAGACCTAGGGGAATCCAGGATGGGGTGACTTGTGGGGCTCTGACCAGGTTCTGTTACCCAGAATCCTTTGCAAACCTCGAAATTTGGCTAAAAAAACACATGTTCCTCATATTTCTGTGGCAGAAAGTTCTGGAATCTGAGAGGAGGCACAAATTTCCTTCCACCCAGCATTCCGCCAAGTCTCCCGATAAAAATGATACCTCACTTGTGTGGGCAGGCCTAGCGCCCGCGACAGGAAATGCCCCAAAGCACAACGTGGACACATCCCATTTTTTGACAGAAAACAGAGCTGTATTTTGCAAAGTGCCTACCTGTAGATTTTGGCCTCTAGCTCAGCCGGCACCCAGGGAAACCTACCAAACCTGTGCATTTCTGAAAACTAGAGACCTAGGGGAATCCAAGATGGGGTGACTTGTGGGGCTCTGATCAGGTTCTGTTACCCAGAACCCTTTGCAAACCTCAAAATTTGGCTAAAAAAACACATGTTCCTCACATTTCTGTGGCAGAAAGTTCTGGAATCTGAGAGGAGCCACAAATTTCTTTCCACCCAGCGTTCCCCCAAGTCTCCCGATAAAAATGATACCTCACGTGTGTGGGTAGGCCTAGTGCCTGCAACAGGAAATGCCCCAAAGCACAACGTGCACACATCCCATTTTTTTACAGAAAACAGAGCTGTTTTTTGCAAAGTGCCCACATGTAGATTTTGGCCTCTAGCTCAGCCGGCACCTAGGGAAACCTACCAAACCTGTGCATTTTTGAAAACTAGAGACCTAGGTGAATCCAAGATGGGGTGACTTGTGGGGCTCTGACCAGGTTCTGTTACCCAGAATCCTTTGCAAACCTCAAAATTTGGCTAAAAAAACACATGTTCCTCACATTTCTGTGGCAGAAGGTTCTGGAATCTGAGAGGAGGCACAAATTTCCTTCCACCCAGCATTCCCTCAAGTCTCCCGATAAAAATGATACCTCACTTGTGTGGGTAGGCCTAGCGCCCGCGACAGGAAATGCCCCAAAGCGCAAAGTGGACACATCCAATTTTTTGAAAGAAAACAGAGGTGTTTTTTTGCAAAGTGCCTACCTGTAGATTTTGGCCTCTAGCTCAGCCGGCACCCAGGAAAACCGACCAAACCTGTGCATTTTTGAAAACTAGAGACCTAGGAGAATCCAAGATGGGGTGACTTGTGGGGCTCTGATCAGGTTCTGTTACCCAGAACCCTTTGCAAACCTCAAAATTTGGCTAAAAAAACACATGTTCCTCACATTTCTGTGGTAGAAAGTTCTGGAATCTGAGAGGAGCCACAAATTTCCTTCCACCCAGCGTTCCCCCAAGTCTCCCTATAAAAATGATATCTCACTTGTGTGGGTAGGCCTAGTGCCCGCGACAGGAAATGCCCCAAAGCACAATGTGGACACATCCCATTTTTTGACAGAAAACAGAGCTCTATTTTGCAAAGTGCCTACCTGTAGATTTTGGCCTCTAGCTCAGCCGGCACCTAGGGAAACCTACCAAACCTGTGCATTTTTTAAAACTAGAGACCTAGGGGAATCCAAGATGGGGTGACTTGTGGGGCTCTGACCAGGTTCTGTTACCCAAAATCCTTTGCAAACCTCGAAATTTGGCTAAAAAAACACATGTTCCTCACATTTCTGTGGCAGAAAGTTCTGGAATCTGAGAGGAGGCACAAATTTCCTTCCACCCAGCATTCCCCCAAGTCTCCCGATAAAAATGATACCTCACTTGTGTGGGCAGGCCTAGCGCCCGCGACAGGAAATGCCCCAAAGCACAACGTGGACACATCCCATTTTTTGACAGAAAACAGAGCTGTATTTTGCAAAGTGCCTACCTGTAGATTTTGGCCTCTAGCTCAGCTGGCACCTAGGGAAACCTACCAAACCTGTGCATTTTTTAAAACTAGAGACCTAGGGGAATCCAAGATGGGGTGACTTGTGGGGCTCTGACCAGGTTCTGTTACCCAGAATCCTTTGCAAACCTCAAAATTTGGCTAAAAAAACACATGTTCCTCACATTTCTGTGACAGAAGGTTCTGGAATCTGAGAGGAGCCACAAATTTCCTTCTACCCAGCATTCCCCCAAGTCTCCCGATAAAAATGATACCTCACTTGTGTGGGTAGGCCTAGCGCCCGCGACAGGAAATGCCCCAAAGTACAACGTGGACACATCCCATTTTTTGACAGAAAACAGAGCTGTATTTTGCAAAGTGCCTACCTGTAGATTTTGGCCTCTAGCTCAGCCGGCACCTAGGGAAACCTACCAAACCTGTGCATTTTTGAAAACTAGAGACCTAGGGGAATCCAAGATGGGGTGACTTGTGGGGCTCTGACCAGGTTCTGTTACCCAGAATCCTTTGCAAAATTTAAAATTTGGCTAAAAAAACACATGTTCCTCACATTTCTGTGGCAGAAGGTTCTGGAATCTGAGAGGAGCCACAAATTTCCTTCCACCCAGCATTCCCCCAAGTCTCCCGATAAAAATGATACCTCACTTGTGTGGGCAGGCCTAGCGCCCGCGACAGGAAATGCCCCAAAGCACAACGTGGACACATCCCATTTTTTGACAGAAAACAGAGCTGTATTTTCCAAAGTGCCTACCTGTAGATTTTGGCCTCTAGCTCAGCCGGCACCTAGGGAAACCTACCAAACGTGTGCATTTCTGAAAACTAGAGACCTAGGGGAATCCAAGATGGGGTGACTTGTGGGGCTCTGATCAGGTTCTGTTACCCAGAACCCTTTGCAAACCTCAAAATTTGGCTAAAAAAACACATGTTCCTCACATTTCTGTGGCAGAAAGTTCTGAAATCTGAGAGGAGCCACACATTTCCTTCCACCCAGCGTTCCCCCAAGTCTCCCGATAAAAATGATACCTCACTTGTGTGGGTAGGCCTATAGCCCGCGACAGGAAATGCCCCAAAGCGCAACGTGGACACATCCCATTTTTTGAAAAAAAACAGAGGTGTTTTTTTGCAAAGTGCCTACCTGTAGATTTTGGCCTCTAGCTCAGCCGGCACCCAGGGAAACCTACCAAACCTGTGCATTTCTGAAAACTAGAGACCTAGGGGAATCCAAGATGGGGTGACTTGTGGGGCTCTGATCAGGTTCTGTTACCCAGAACCCTTTGCAAACCTCAAAATTTGGCTAAAAAAACACATGTTCCTCACATTTCTGTGGCAGAAAGTTCTGGAATCTGAGAGGAGCCACAAATTTCCTTCCACCCAGCGTTCCCCCAAGTCTCCCGATAAAAATGATACCTCACTTGTGTGGGTAGGCCTAGTGCCCGCGACAGGAAATGCCCCAAAGCACAACGTGGACACATCCCATTTTTTGACAGAAAACAGAGGTGTTTTTTGCAAAGTGCCTACCTGTAGATTTTGGCCTCTAGCTCAGCCGGCACCTAGGGAAACCTACCAAACCTGTGCATTTTTTTAAACTAGAGACCTAGGTGAATCCAAGATGGGGTGACTTGTGGGGCTCTGATCAGGTTCTGTTACCCAGAACCCTTTGCAAACCTCAAAATTTGGCTAAAAAAACACATGTTCCTCACATTTCTGTGGCAGAAAGTTCTGGAATCTTAGAGGAGCCACAAATTTCCTTCCACCCAGCGTTCCCCCAAGTCTCCCGATAAAAATGATACCTCACGTGTGTGGGTAGGCCTAGTGCCTGCAACAGGAAATGCCCCAAAGCACAACGTGCACACATCCCATTGTTTTACAGAAAACAGAGGTGTTTTTTGCAAAGTGCCTACCTGTAGATTTTGGCCTCTAGTTCAGCCGGCACCTAGGGAAACCTACCAAACCTGTGAATTTTTGAAAACTAGAGACCTAGGTGAATCCAAGATGGGGTGACTTGTGGGGCTCTGACCAGGTTCTGTTACCCAGAATCCTTTGCAAACCTCAAAATTTGGCTAAAAAAAACACATGTTCCTCACATTTCTGTGGCAGAAGGTTCTGGAATATGAGAGGAGGCACAAATTTCCTTCCACCCAGCATTCCCCCAAGTCTCCCGATAAAAATGATACCTCACTTGTGTGGGTAGGCCTAGCGCCCGCGACAGGAAATGCCCCAAAACGCAACGTGGACACATCCAATTTTTTGAAAGAAAACAGAGGTGTTTTTTTGCAAAGTGCCTACCTGTAGATTTTGGCCTCTAGCTCAGCCGGCACCCAGGAAAACTGACCAAACCTGTGCATTTTTGAAAACTAGAGACCTAGGGGAATCCAAGATGGGGTGACTTGTGGGGCTCTGATCAGGTTCTGTTACCCAGAACCCTTTGCAAACCTCAAAATTTGGCTAAAAAAACACATGTTCCTCACATTTCTGTGGTAGAAAGTTCTGGAATCTGAGAGGAACCACAAATTTCCTTCCACCCAGCGTTCCCCCAAGTCTCCCGATAAAAATGATATCTCACTTGTGTGGGTAGGCCTAGTGCCCGCGACAGGAAATGCCCCAAAGCACAACGTGGACACATCCCATTTTTTGGCAGAAAACAGAGCTGTATTTTGCAAAGTGCCTACCTGTAGATTTTGGCCTCTAGCTCAGCCGGCACCTAGGGAAACCTACCAAACCTGTGCATTTTTGAAAACTAGAGACCTAGGGGAATCCAGGATGGGGTGACTTGTGGGGCTCTGACCAGGTTCTGTTACCCAGAATCCTTTGCAAACCTCGAAATTTGGCTAAAAAAACACATGTTCCTCATATTTCTGTGGCAGAAAGTTCTGGAATCTGAGAGGAGGCACAAATTTCCTTCCACCCAGCATTCCGCCAAGTCTCCCGATAAAAATGATACCTCACTTGTGTGGGCAGGCCTAGCGCCCGCGACAGGAAATGCCCCAAAGCACAACGTGGACACATCCCATTTTTTGACAGAAAACAGAGCTGTATTTTGCAAAGTGCCTACCTGTAGATTTTGGCCTCTAGCTCAGCCGGCACCCAGGGAAACCTACCAAACCTGTGCATTTCTGAAAACTAGAGACCTAGGGGAATCCAAGATGGGGTGACTTGTGGGGCTCTGATCAGGTTCTGTTACCCAGAACCCTTTGCAAACCTCAAAATTTGGCTAAAAAAACACATGTTCCTCACATTTCTGTGGCAGAAAGTTCTGGAATCTGAGAGGAGCCACAAATTTCTTTCCACCCAGCGTTCCCCCAAGTCTCCCGATAAAAATGATACCTCACGTGTGTGGGTAGGCCTAGTGCCTGCAACAGGAAATGCCCCAAAGCACAACGTGCACACATCCCATTTTTTTACAGAAAACAGAGCTGTTTTTTGCAAAGTGCCCACATGTAGATTTTGGCCTCTAGCTCAGCCGGCACCTAGGGAAACCTACCAAACCTGTGCATTTTTGAAAACTAGAGACCTAGGTGAATCCAAGATGGGGTGACTTGTGGGGCTCTGACCAGGTTCTGTTACCCAGAATCCTTTGCAAACCTCAAAATTTGGCTAAAAAAACACATGTTCCTCACATTTCTGTGGCAGAAGGTTCTGGAATCTGAGAGGAGGCACAAATTTCCTTCCACCCAGCATTCCCTCAAGTCTCCCGATAAAAATGATACCTCACTTGTGTGGGTAGGCCTAGCGCCCGCGACAGGAAATGCCCCAAAGCGCAAAGTGGACACATCCAATTTTTTGAAAGAAAACAGAGGTGTTTTTTTGCAAAGTGCCTACCTGTAGATTTTGGCCTCTAGCTCAGCCGGCACCCAGGAAAACCGACCAAACCTGTGCATTTTTGAAAACTAGAGACCTAGGAGAATCCAAGATGGGGTGACTTGTGGGGCTCTGATCAGGTTCTGTTACCCAGAACCCTTTGCAAACCTCAAAATTTGGCTAAAAAAACACATGTTCCTCACATTTCTGTGGTAGAAAGTTCTGGAATCTGAGAGGAGCCACAAATTTCCTTCCACCCAGCGTTCCCCCAAGTCTCCCTATAAAAATGATATCTCACTTGTGTGGGTAGGCCTAGTGCCCGCGACAGGAAATGCCCCAAAGCACAATGTGGACACATCCCATTTTTTGACAGAAAACAGAGCTCTATTTTGCAAAGTGCCTACCTGTAGATTTTGGCCTCTAGCTCAGCCGGCACCTAGGGAAACCTACCAAACCTGTGCATTTTTTAAAACTAGAGACCTAGGGGAATCCAAGATGGGGTGACTTGTGGGGCTCTGACCAGGTTCTGTTACCCAAAATCCTTTGCAAACCTCGAAATTTGGCTAAAAAAACACATGTTCCTCACATTTCTGTGGCAGAAAGTTCTGGAATCTGAGAGGAGGCACAAATTTCCTTCCACCCAGCATTCCCCCAAGTCTCCCGATAAAAATGATACCTCACTTGTGTGGGCAGGCCTAGCGCCCGCGACAGGAAATGCCCCAAAGCACAACGTGGACACATCCCATTTTTTGACAGAAAACAGAGCTGTATTTTGCAAAGTGCCTACCTGTAGATTTTGGCCTCTAGCTCAGCTGGCACCTAGGGAAACCTACCAAACCTGTGCATTTTTTAAAACTAGAGACCTAGGGGAATCCAAGATGGGGTGACTTGTGGGGCTCTGACCAGGTTCTGTTACCCAGAATCCTTTGCAAACCTCAAAATTTGGCTAAAAAAACACATGTTCCTCACATTTCTGTGACAGAAGGTTCTGGAATCTGAGAGGAGCCACAAATTTCCTTCTACCCAGCATTCCCCCAAGTCTCCCGATAAAAATGATACCTCACTTGTGTGGGTAGGCCTAGCGCCCGCGACAGGAAATGCCCCAAAGTACAACGTGGACACATCCCATTTTTTGACAGAAAACAGAGCTGTATTTTGCAAAGTGCCTACCTGTAGATTTTGGCCTCTAGCTCAGCCGGCACCTAGGGAAACCTACCAAACCTGTGCATTTTTGAAAACTAGAGACCTAGGGGAATCCAAGATGGGGTGACTTGTGGGGCTCTGACCAGGTTCTGTTACCCAGAATCCTTTGCAAAATTTAAAATTTGGCTAAAAAAACACATGTTCCTCACATTTCTGTGGCAGAAGGTTCTGGAATCTGAGAGGAGCCACAAATTTCCTTCCACCCAGCATTCCCCCAAGTCTCCCGATAAAAATGATACCTCACTTGTGTGGGCAGGCCTAGCGCCCGCGACAGGAAATGCCCCAAAGCACAACGTGGACACATCCCATTTTTTGACAGAAAACAGAGCTGTATTTTCCAAAGTGCCTACCTGTAGATTTTGGCCTCTAGCTCAGCCGGCACCTAGGGAAACCTACCAAACGTGTGCATTTCTGAAAACTAGAGACCTAGGGGAATCCAAGATGGGGTGACTTGTGGGGCTCTGATCAGGTTCTGTTACCCAGAACCCTTTGCAAACCTCAAAATTTGGCTAAAAAAACACATGTTCCTCACATTTCTGTGGCAGAAAGTTCTGAAATCTGAGAGGAGCCACACATTTCCTTCCACCCAGCGTTCCCCCAAGTCTCCCGATAAAAATGATACCTCACTTGTGTGGGTAGGCCTATAGCCCGCGACAGGAAATGCCCCAAAGCGCAACGTGGACACATCCCATTTTTTGAAAAAAAACAGAGGTGTTTTTTTGCAAAGTGCCTACCTGTAGATTTTGGCCTCTAGCTCAGCCGGCACCCAGGGAAACCTACCAAACCTGTGCATTTCTGAAAACTAGAGACCTAGGGGAATCCAAGATGGGGTGACTTGTGGGGCTCTGATCAGGTTCTGTTACCCAGAACCCTTTGCAAACCTCAAAATTTGGCTAAAAAAACACATGTTCCTCACATTTCTGTGGCAGAAAGTTCTGGAATCTGAGAGGAGCCACAAATTTCCTTCCACCCAGCGTTCCCCCAAGTCTCCCGATAAAAATGATACCTCACTTGTGTGGGTAGGCCTAGTGCCCGCGACAGGAAATGCCCCAAAGCACAACGTGGACACATCCCATTTTTTGACAGAAAACAGAGGTGTTTTTTGCAAAGTGCCTACCTGTAGATTTTGGCCTCTAGCTCAGCCGGCACCTAGGGAAACCTACCAAACCTGTGCATTTTTTTAAACTAGAGACCTAGGTGAATCCAAGATGGGGTGACTTGTGGGGCTCTGATCAGGTTCTGTTACCCAGAACCCTTTGCAAACCTCAAAATTTGGCTAAAAAAACACATGTTCCTCACATTTCTGTGGCAGAAAGTTCTGGAATCTTAGAGGAGCCACAAATTTCCTTCCACCCAGCGTTCCCCCAAGTCTCCCGATAAAAATGATACCTCACGTGTGTGGGTAGGCCTAGTGCCTGCAACAGGAAATGCCCCAAAGCACAACGTGCACACATCCCATTGTTTTACAGAAAACAGAGGTGTTTTTTGCAAAGTGCCTACCTGTAGATTTTGGCCTCTAGTTCAGCCGGCACCTAGGGAAACCTACCAAACCTGTGAATTTTTGAAAACTAGAGACCTAGGTGAATCCAAGATGGGGTGACTTGTGGGGCTCTGACCAGGTTCTGTTACCCAGAATCCTTTGCAAACCTCAAAATTTGGCTAAAAAAAACACATGTTCCTCACATTTCTGTGGCAGAAGGTTCTGGAATATGAGAGGAGGCACAAATTTCCTTCCACCCAGCATTCCCCCAAGTCTCCCGATAAAAATGATACCTCACTTGTGTGGGTAGGCCTAGCGCCCGCGACAGGAAATGCCCCAAAACGCAACGTGGACACATCCAATTTTTTGAAAGAAAACAGAGGTGTTTTTTTGCAAAGTGCCTACCTGTAGATTTTGGCCTCTAGCTCAGCCGGCACCCAGGAAAACTGACCAAACCTGTGCATTTTTGAAAACTAGAGACCTAGGGGAATCCAAGATGGGGTGACTTGTGGGGCTCTGATCAGGTTCTGTTACCCAGAACCCTTTGCAAACCTCAAAATTTGGCTAAAAAAACACATGTTCCTCACATTTCTGTGGTAGAAAGTTCTGGAATCTGAGAGGAACCACAAATTTCCTTCCACCCAGCGTTCCCCCAAGTCTCCCGATAAAAATGATATCTCACTTGTGTGGGTAGGCCTAGTGCCCGCGACAGGAAATGCCCCAAAGCACAACGTGGACACATCCCATTTTTTGGCAGAAAACAGAGCTGTATTTTGCAAAGTGCCTACCTGTAGATTTTGGCCTCTAGCTCAGCCGGCACCTAGGGAAACCTACCAAACCTGTGCATTTTTGAAAACTAGAGACCTAGGGGAATCCAGGATGGGGTGACTTGTGGGGCTCTGACCAGGTTCTGTTACCCAGAATCCTTTGCAAACCTCGAAATTTGGCTAAAAAAACACATGTTCCTCATATTTCTGTGGCAGAAAGTTCTGGAATCTGAGAGGAGGCACAAATTTCCTTCCACCCAGCATTCCGCCAAGTCTCCCGATAAAAATGATACCTCACTTGTGTGGGCAGGCCTAGCGCCCGCGACAGGAAATGCCCCAAAGCACAACGTGGACACATCCCATTTTTTGACAGAAAACAGAGCTGTATTTTGCAAAGTGCCTACCTGTAGATTTTGGCCTCTAGCTCAGCCGGCACCCAGGGAAACCTACCAAACCTGTGCATTTCTGAAAACTAGAGACCTAGGGGAATCCAAGATGGGGTGACTTGTGGGGCTCTGATCAGGTTCTGTTACCCAGAACCCTTTGCAAACCTCAAAATTTGGCTAAAAAAACACATGTTCCTCACATTTCTGTGGCAGAAAGTTCTGGAATCTGAGAGGAGCCACAAATTTCTTTCCACCCAGCGTTCCCCCAAGTCTCCCGATAAAAATGATACCTCACGTGTGTGGGTAGGCCTAGTGCCTGCAACAGGAAATGCCCCAAAGCACAACGTGCACACATCCCATTTTTTTACAGAAAACAGAGCTGTTTTTTGCAAAGTGCCCACATGTAGATTTTGGCCTCTAGCTCAGCCGGCACCTAGGGAAACCTACCAAACCTGTGCATTTTTGAAAACTAGAGACCTAGGTGAATCCAAGATGGGGTGACTTGTGGGGCTCTGACCAGGTTCTGTTACCCAGAATCCTTTGCAAACCTCAAAATTTGGCTAAAAAAACACATGTTCCTCACATTTCTGTGGCAGAAGGTTCTGGAATCTGAGAGGAGGCACAAATTTCCTTCCACCCAGCATTCCCTCAAGTCTCCCGATAAAAATGATACCTCACTTGTGTGGGTAGGCCTAGCGCCCGCGACAGGAAATGCCCCAAAGCGCAACGTGGACACATCCAATTTTTTGAAAGAAAACAGAGGTGTTTTTTTGCAAAGTGCCTACCTGTAGATTTTGGCCTCTAGCTCAGCCGGCACCCAGGAAAACCGACCAAACCTGTGCATTTTTGAAAACTAGAGACCTAGGAGAATCCAAGATGGGGTGACTTGTGGGGCTCTGATCAGGTTCTGTTACCCAGAACCCTTTGCAAACCTCAAAATTTGGCTAAAAAAACACATGTTCCTCACATTTCTGTGGTAGAAAGTTCTGGAATCTGAGAGGAGCCACAAATTTCCTTCCACCCAGCGTTCCCCCAAGTCTCCCTATAAAAATGATATCTCACTTGTGTGGGTAGGCCTAGTGCCCGCGACAGGAAATGCCCCAAAGCACAATGTGGACACATCCCATTTTTTGACAGAAAACAGAGCTCTATTTTGCAAAGTGCCTACCTGTAGATTTTGGCCTCTAGCTCAGCCGGCACCTAGGGAAACCTACCAAACCTGTGCATTTTTTAAAACTAGAGACCTAGGGGAATCCAAGATGGGGTGACTTGTGGGGCTCTGACCAGGTTCTGTTACCCAAAATCCTTTGCAAACCTCGAAATTTGGCTAAAAAAACACATGTTCCTCACATTTCTGTGGCAGAAAGTTCTGGAATCTGAGAGGAGGCACAAATTTCCTTCCACCCAGCATTCCCCCAAGTCTCCCGATAAAAATGATACCTCACTTGTGTGGGCAGGCCTAGCGCCCGCGACAGGAAATGCCCCAAAGCACAACGTGGACACATCCCATTTTTTGACAGAAAACAGAGCTGTATTTTGCAAAGTGCCTACCTGTAGATTTTGGCCTCTAGCTCAGCTGGCACCTAGGGAAACCTACCAAACCTGTGCATTTTTTAAAACTAGAGACCTAGGGGAATCCAAGATGGGGTGACTTGTGGGGCTCTGACCAGGTTCTGTTACCCAGAATCCTTTGCAAACCTCAAAATTTGGCTAAAAAAACACATGTTCCTCACATTTCTGTGACAGAAGGTTCTGGAATCTGAGAGGAGCCACAAATTTCCTTCTACCCAGCATTCCCCCAAGTCTCCCGATAAAAATGATACCTCACTTGTGTGGGTAGGCCTAGCGCCCGCGACAGGAAATGCCCCAAAGTACAACGTGGACACATCCCATTTTTTGACAGAAAACAGAGCTGTATTTTGCAAAGTGCCTACCTGTAGATTTTGGCCTCTAGCTCAGCCGGCACCTAGGGAAACCTACCAAACCTGTGCATTTTTGAAAACTAGAGACCTAGGGGAATCCAAGATGGGGTGACTTGTGGGGCTCTGACCAGGTTCTGTTACCCAGAATCCTTTGCAAAATTTAAAATTTGGCTAAAAAAACACATGTTCCTCACATTTCTGTGGCAGAAGGTTCTGGAATCTGAGAGGAGCCACAAATTTCCTTCCACCCAGCATTCCCCCAAGTCTCCCGATAAAAATGATACCTCACTTGTGTGGGCAGGCCTAGCGCCCGCGACAGGAAATGCCCCAAAGCACAACGTGGACACATCCCATTTTTTGACAGAAAACAGAGCTGTATTTTCCAAAGTGCCTACCTGTAGATTTTGGCCTCTAGCTCAGCCGGCACCTAGGGAAACCTACCAAACGTGTGCATTTCTGAAAACTAGAGACCTAGGGGAATCCAAGATGGGGTGACTTGTGGGGCTCTGATCAGGTTCTGTTACCCAGAACCCTTTGCAAACCTCAAAATTTGGCTAAAAAAACACATGTTCCTCACATTTCTGTGGCAGAAAGTTCTGAAATCTGAGAGGAGCCACACATTTCCTTCCACCCAGCGTTCCCCCAAGTCTCCCGATAAAAATGATACCTCACTTGTGTGGGTAGGCCTATAGCCCGCGACAGGAAATGCCCCAAAGCGCAACGTGGACACATCCCATTTTTTGAAAAAAAACAGAGGTGTTTTTTTGCAAAGTGCCTACCTGTAGATTTTGGCCTCTAGCTCAGCCGGCACCCAGGGAAACCTACCAAACCTGTGCATTTCTGAAAACTAGAGACCTAGGGGAATCCAAGATGGGGTGACTTGTGGGGCTCTGATCAGGTTCTGTTACCCAGAACCCTTTGCAAACCTCAAAATTTGGCTAAAAAAACACATGTTCCTCACATTTCTGTGGCAGAAAGTTCTGGAATCTGAGAGGAGCCACAAATTTCCTTCCACCCAGCGTTCCCCCAAGTCTCCCGATAAAAATGATACCTCACTTGTGTGGGTAGGCCTAGTGCCCGCGACAGGAAATGCCCCAAAGCACAACGTGGACACATCCCATTTTTTGACAGAAAACAGAGGTGTTTTTTGCAAAGTGCCTACCTGTAGATTTTGGCCTCTAGCTCAGCCGGCACCTAGGGAAACCTACCAAACCTGTGCATTTTTTTAAACTAGAGACCTAGGTGAATCCAAGATGGGGTGACTTGTGGGGCTCTGATCAGGTTCTGTTACCCAGAACCCTTTGCAAACCTCAAAATTTGGCTAAAAAAACACATGTTCCTCACATTTCTGTGGCAGAAAGTTCTGGAATCTGAGAGGAGCCACAAATTTCCTTCCACCCAGCGTTCCCCCAAGTCTCCCGATAAAAATGATACCTCACTTGTGTGGGTAGGCCTAGTGCCCGCGACAGGAAATGCCCCAAAGCACAACGTGGACACATCCCATTTTTTGACAGAAAACAGAGGTGTTTTTTGCAAAGTGCCTACCTGTAGATTTTGGCCTCTAGCTCAGCCGGCACCTAGGGAAACCTACCAAACCTGTGCATTTTTTTAAACAAGAGACCTAGGTGAATCCAAGATAGGGTGACTTGTGGGGCTCTGATCAGGTTCTGTTACCCAGAACCCTTTGCAAACCTCAAATTTTGGCTAAAAAAACACATGTTCCTCACATTTCTGTGGCAGAAAGTTCTGGAATCTGAGAGGAGCCACAAATTTCCTTCCACCCAGCATTCCCCCAAGTCTCCCGATAAAAATGATACCTCACTTGTGTGGGTAGGCCTAGCGCCCGCGACAGGAAATTCCCCAAAGCGCAACGTGGACACATCCAATTTTTTGAAAGAAAACAGAGGTGTTTTTTTGCAAAGTGCCTACCTGTAGATTTTGGCCTCTAGCTCAGCCGGCACTCAGGGAAACCTACCAAACCTGTGCATTTCTGAAAACTAGAGACCTAGGGGAATCCAAGATGGGGTGACTTGTGGGGCTCTGATCAGGTTCTGTTACCCAGAACCCTTTGCAAACCTCAAAATTTGGCTAAAAAAACACATGTTCCTCACATTTCTGTGGCAGAAAGTTCTGGAATCTGAGAGGAGCCACAAATTTCCTTCCACCCAGCGTTCCCCCAAGTCTCCCGATAAAAATGATACCTCACTTGTGTGGGTAGGCCTGTAGCCCGCGACAAGAAATGCCCCAAAGCGCAACGTGGACACATCCCATTTTTTTAAAGAAAACAGAGGTGTTTTTTTACAAAGTGCCTACCTGTAGATTTTGGCCTCTAGCTCAGCCGGCACCCAGGGAAACCTACCAAACCTGTGCATTTCTGAAAACTAGAGACCTAGGGGAATCCAAGATGGGGTGACTTGTGGGGCTCTGATCCGGTTCTGTTACCCAGAACCCTTTGCAAACCTCAAAATTTGGCTAAAAAAACACATGTTCCTCACATTTCTGTGGCAGAAAGTTCTGGAATCTGAGAGGAGCCACAAATTTCCTTCCACCCAGTGTTCCCCCATGTCTCCCGATAAAAATGATACCTCACTTGTGTGGGTAGGCCTAGTGCCCGCGACAGGAAATGCCCCAAAGCACAACGTGGACACATCCCATATTTTGACAGAAAACAGAGGTGTTTTTTGCAAAGTGCCTACCTGTAAATTTTGGCCTCTAGCTCAGCCGGCACCTAGGGAAACCTACCAAACCTGTGCATTTTTTTAAACTAGAGACATAGGTGAATCCAAGATGGGGTGATTTGTGGGGATCTGATCAGGTTCTGTTACCCAGAACCCTTTGCAAACCTCAAAATTTGGCAAAAGAAATACATGTTCCTCACATTTCTGTGGCAGAAAGTTCTGGAATCTGAGAGGAGCCACAAATTTCCTTCCTCCCAGCGTTCCCCCAAGTCTCCCGATAAAAATTATACCTCACTTGTGTGGGTAGGCCTAGTGCCCGCGACAGGAAATGTCCCAAAGCACAACGTGGACACATCCCATTTTTTGACAGAAAACAGAGCTGTATTTTCCAAAGTGCCTACCTGTAGATTTTGGCCTCTAGCTCAGCCGGCACCTAGGGAAACCTACCAAACCTGTGCATTTTTTTAAACTAGAGACCTAGGTGAATCCAAGATGGGGTGACTTGTGGGGCTCTCTCAGGTTCTGTTACCCAGAACCCTTTGCAAACCTCAAAATTTGGCAAAAAAAAACACATGTTCCTCACATTTCTGTGGCAGAAAGTTCTGGAATCTGAGAGGAGCCACAAATTCCCTTCCACCCAGCGTTCCCCCAAGTCTCCCAATAAAAATGATACCTCACTTGTGTGGGTGGGCCTATAGCCCGCGACAGGAAATGCCCCAAAGCGCAACGTGGACACATCCCATTTTTTGAAAGAAAACAGAGGTGTTTTTTTGCAAAGTGCCTACCTGTAGATTTTGGCCTCTAGCTCAGCCGGCACCCAGGGAAACCTACCAAACGTGTGCATTTCTGAAAACTAGAGACCTAGGGGAATCCAAGATGAGGTGACTTGTGGGGCTCTGATCAGGTTCTGTTACCCAGAATCCTTTGCAAACATCAAAATTTGGCTAAAAAAACACATGTTCCTCACATTTCTGTGGCAGAAAGTTCTGGAATCTGAGAGGAGCCACAAATTTCCTTCCACCCAGCGTTCCCCCAAGTCTCCCGATAAAAATGATACCTCACTTGTGTGGGTAGGCCTAGTGCCCGCGACAGGAAATGCCCCAAAGCACAACGTGGACACATCCCATTTTTTGACAGAAAACAGAGGTGTTTTTTGCAAAGTGCCTACCTGTAGATTTTGGCCTCTAGCTCAGCCGGCACCTAGGGAAACCTACCAAACCTGTGCATTTTTTTAAACTAGAGACCTAGGTGAATCCAAGATAGGGTGACTTGTGGGGCTCTGATCAGGTTCTGTTACCCAGAACCCTTTGCAAACCTCAAATTTTGGCTAAAAACACACATGTTCCTCACATTTCTGTGGCAGAAAGTTCTGGAATCTGAGAGGAGCCACAAATTTCCTTCCACCCAGTGTTCCCCCAAGTCTCCCGATAAAAATGATACCTCACTTGTGTAGGTAGGCCTAGCGCCCGCGACAGGAAATGCCCCGAAGCGCAACGTGAACACATCCCATTTTTTGAAAGAAAACAGAGGTGTTTTTTTGCAAAGTGCCTACCTGTAGATTTTGGCCGCTAGCTCAGCCGGCACCCAGGGAAACCTACCAAATCTGTGCATTTCTGAAAACTAGAGACCTAGGGGAATCCAAGATGGGGTGACTTGTGGGGCTCTGATCAGGTTCTGTTACCCAGAACCCTTTGCAAACCTCAAAATTCGGCTAAAAAAACACATGTTCCTCACATTTCTGTGGCAGAAAATTCTGGAATCTTAGAGGAGCCACAAATTTCCTTCCACCCAGCGTTCCCCCAAGTCTCCCGATAAAAATGATACCTCACTTGTGTGGGTAGGCCTGTAGCCCGCGACAGGAAATGCCCCAAAGCGCAACGTGGACACATCCCATTTTTTTAAAGAAAACAGAGGTGTTTTTTTACAAAGTGCCTACCTGTAGATTTTGGCCTCTAGCTCAGCCGGCACCCAGGGAAACCTACCAAACCTGTGCATTTCTGAAAACTAGAGACCTAGGGGAATCCAAGATGGGGTGACTTGTGGGGCTCTGATCCGGTTCTGTTACCCAGAACCCTTTGCAAACCTCAAAATTTGGCTAAAAAAACACATGTTCCCCACATTTCTGTGGCAGAAAGTTCTGGAATCTGAGAGGAGCCACAAATTTCCTTCCACCCAGCGTTCCCCCATGTCTCCCGATAAAAATGATACCTCACTTGTGTGGGTAGGCCTAGTGCCCGCGACAGGAAATGCCCCAAAGCACAACGTGGACACATCCCATTTTTTGACAGAAAACAGAGGAGTTTTTTGCAAAGTGCCTACCTGTAGATTTTGGCCTCTAGCTCACCCGGCACCTAGGGAAACCTACCAAACCTGTGCATTTATTTAAACTAGAGACCTAGGTGAATCCAAGATGGGGTGACTTGTGGGGCTCTGATCAGGTTCTGTTACCCAGAACCCTTTGCAAACCTCAAAATTTGGCTAAAAAAACACATGTTCCTCACATTTCTGTGGCAGAAAGTTCTGGAATCTGAGAGGAGCCACAAATTTCCTTCCACCCAGCGTTCCCCCAAGTCTCCCGATAAAAATGATACCTCACTTGTGTGGGTAGGCCTATAGCCCGCGACAGGAAATGCCCCAAAGCGCAACGTGGACACATCCCATTTTTTGAAAGAAAACAGAGGTGTTTTTTTGCAAAGTGCCTACCTGTAGATTTTGGCCTCTAGCTCAGCCGGCACCCAGGGAAACCTACCAAACCTGTGCATTTCTGAAAACTAGAGACCTAGGGGAATCCAAGATGGGGTGACTTGTGGGGCTCTGATCAGGTTCTTTTACCCAGAACCCTTTGCAAACCTCAAAATTTGGCTAAAAAAACACATGTTCCTCACATTTCTGTGGCAGAAAGTTCTGGAATCTGAGAGGAGCCACAAATTTCCTTCCACCCAGCGTTCCCCCAAGTCTCCCGATAAAAATGATACCTCACTTGTGTGGGTAGGCCTAGTGCCCGCGACAGGAAATGCCCCAAAGCACAACGTGGACACATCCCATTTTTTGACAGAAAACAGAGGTGTTTTTTGCAAAGTGCCTACCTGTAGATTTTGGCCTCTAGCTCAGCCGGCACCTAGGGAAACCTACCAAACCTGTGCATTTTTTCAAACTAGAGACCTAGGTGAATCCAAGATGGGGTGACTTGTGGGGCTCTGATCAGGTTCTGTTACCCAGAACCCTTTGCAAACCTCAAAATTTGGCTAAAAAAACACATGTTCCTCACATTTCTGTGGCAGAAAGTTCTGGAATCTGAGAGGAGCCACAAATTTCCTTCCACCCAGCGTTCCCCCAAGTCTCCCGATAAAAATGATACCTCACTTGTGTGGGTAGGCCTAGTGCCCGCGACAGGAAATGCCCCAAAGCACAACGTGGACACATCCCATTTTTTGACAGAAAACAGAGGTGTTTTTTGCAAAGTGCCTACCTGTAGATTTTGGCCTCTAGCTCAGCCGGCACCTAGGGAAACCTACCAAACCTGTGCATTTTTTTAAACTAGAGACCTAGGTGAATCCAAGATAGGGTGACTTGTGGGGCTCTGATCAGGTTCTGTTACCCAGAACCCTTTGCAAACCTCAAATTTTGGCTAAAAAAACACATGTTCCTCACATTTCTGTGGCAGAAAGTTCTGGAATCTGAGAGGAGCCACAAATTTCCTTCCACCCAGCATTCCCCCAAGTCTCCCGATAAAAATGATACCTCACTTGTGTGGGTAGGCCGAGCGCCCGCGACAGGAAATTCCCCAAAGCGCAACGTGGACACATCCAATTTTTTGAAAGAAAACAGAGGTGTTTTTTTGCAAAGTGCCTACCTGTAGATTTTGGCCTCTAGCTCAGCCGGCACTCAGGGAAACCTACCAAACCTGTGCATTTCTGAAAACTAGAGACCTAGGGGAATCCAAGATGGGGTGACTTGTGGGGCTCTGATCAGGTTCTGTTACCCAGAACCCTTTGCAAACCTCAAAATTTGGCTAAAAAAACACATGTTCCTCACATTTCTGTGGCAGAAAGTTCTGGAATCTGAGAGGAGCCACAAATTTCCTTCCACCCAGCGTTCCCCCACGTCTCCCGATAAAAATGATACCTCACTTGTGTGGGTAGGCCTGTAGCCCGCGACAGGAAATGCCCCCAAAGCGCAACGTGGACACATCCCATTTTTTTAAAGAAAACAGAGGTGTTTTTTTACAAAGTGCCTACCTGTAGATTTTGGCCTCTAGCTCAGCCGGCACCCAGGGAAACCTACCAAACCTGTGCATTTCTGAAAACTAGAGACCTAGGGGAATCCAAGATGGGGTGACTTGTGGGGCTCTGATCAGGTTCTTTTACCCAGAACCCTTTGCAAACCTCAAAATTTGGCTAAAAAAACACATGTTCCTCACATTTCTGTGGCAGAAAGTTCTGGAATCTGAGAGGAGCCACAAATTTCCTTCCACCCAGCGTTCCCCCATGTCTCCCGATAAAAATGATACCTCACTTGTGTGGGTAGGCCTAGTGCCCGCGACAGGAAATGTCCCAAAGCACAACGTGGACACATCCCATTTTTTGACAGAAAACAGAGCTGTATTTTCCAAAGTGCCTACCTGTAGATTTTGGCCTCTAGCTCAGCCGGCACCTAGGGAAACCTACCAAACCTGTGCATTTTTTTAAACTAGAGACATAGGTGAATCCAAGATGGGGTGATTTGTGGGGATCTGATCAGGTTCTGTTACCCAGAACCCTTTGCAAACCTCAAAATTTGGCAAAAGAAATACATGTTCCTCACATTTCTGTGGCAGAAAGTTCTGGAATCTGAGAGGAGCCACAAATTTCCTTCCTCCCAGCGTTCCCCCAAGTCTCCCGATAAAAATTATACCTCACTTGTGTGGGTAGGCCTAGTGCCCGCGACAGGAAATGTCCCAAAGCACAACGTGGACACATCCCATTTTTTGACAGAAAACAGAGCTGTATTTTCCAAAGTGCCTACCTGTAGATTTTGGCCTCTAGCTCAGCCGGCACCTAGGGAAACCTACCAAACCTGTGCATTTTTTTAAACTAGAGACCTAGGTGAATCCAAGATGGGGTGACTTGTGGGGCTCTGATCAGGTTCTGTTACCCAGAACCCTTTGCAAACCTCAAAATTTGGCAAAAAAAAACACATGTTCCTCACATTTCTGTGGCAGAAAGTTCTGGAATCTGAGAGGAGCCACAAATTCCCTTCCACCCAGCGTTCCCCCAAGTCTCCCAATAAAAATGATACCTCACTTGTGTGGGTAGGCCTATAGCCCGCGACAGGAAATGCCCCAAAGCGCAACGTGGACACATCCCATTTTTTGAAAGAAAACAGAGGTGTTTTTTTGCAAAGTGCCTACCTGTAGATTTTGGCCTCTAGCTCAGCCGGCACCCAGGGAAACCTACCAAACGTGTGCATTTCTGAAAACTAGAGACCTAGGGGAATCCAAGATGAGGTGACTTGTGGGGCTCTGATCAGGTTCTGTTACCCAGAACCCTTTGCAAACATCAAAATTTGGCTAAAAAAACACATGTTCCTCACATTTCTGTGGCAGAAAGTTCTGGAATCTGAGAGGAGCCACAAATTTCCTTCCACCCAGCGTTCCCCCATGTCTCCCGATAAAAATGATACCTCACTTGTGTGGGTAGGCCTAGTGCCCGCGACAGGAAATGCCCCAAAGCACAACGTGGACACATCCCATTTTTTGACAGAAAACAGAGGTGTTTTTTGCAAAGTGCCTACCTGTAGATTTTGGCCTCTAGCTCAGCCGGCACCTAGGGAAACCTACCAAACCTGTGCATTTTTTTAAACTATAGACCTAGGTGAATCCAAGATGGGGTGACTTGTGGGGCTCTGATCAGGTTCTGTTACCCAGAACCCTTTGCAAACCTCAAAATTTGGCTAAAAAACACATGTTCCTCACATTTCTGTGGCAGAAAGTTCTGGAATCTGAGAGGAGCCACAAATTTCCTTCCACCCAGCGTTCCCCCAAGTCTCCCGATAAAAATTATACCTCACTTGTGTGGGTAGGCCTAGTGCCCGCGACAGGAAATGTCCCAAAGCACAACGTGGACACATCCCATTTTTTGACAGAAAACAGAGCTGTATTTTGCAAAGTGCCTACCTGTAGATTTTGGCCTCTAGCTCAGCCGGCACCTAGGGAAACCTACCAAACCTGTGCATTTTTTAAAACTAGAGACCTAGGGGATTCCAAAATGGGGTGACTTGTGGGGCTCTGACCAGGTTCTGTTACCCAGAATCCTTTGCAAACCTCAAAATGTGGCTAAACAAACACATGTTCCTCACATTTCTGTGGCAGAAAGTTCTGGAATCTGAGAGGAGCCACAAATTTCCTTCCACCCAGCGTTCCCCCAAGTCTCCCGATAAAAATGATACCTCACTTGTGTGGGTAGGACTAGCGCCCGCGACAGGAAATGCCCCAAAGCGCAACGTGGACACATCCAATTTTTTGAAAGAAAACAGAGGTGTTTTTTTGCAAACTGCCTACCTGTAGATTTTAGCCTCTAGCTCAGCCGGCACCCAGGGAAACCTACCAAACCTGTGCATTTCTGAAAACTAGAGACCTAGGGGAATCCAAAATGGGGTGACTTGTGGGGCTCTGATCAGGTTCTGTTACCCAGAACCCTTTGCAAACCTCAAAATGTGGCTAAAAAAACACATTCCTCACATTTCTGTGGCAGAAAGTTCTGGAATCTGAGAGGAGCCACAAATTTCCTTCCACCCAGTGTTCCCCCAAGTCTCCCGATAAAAATGATACCTCACTTGTGTAGGTAGGCCTAGCGCCCGCGACAGGAAATGCCCCGAAGCGCAACGTGAACACATCCCATTTTTTGAAAGAAAACAGAGGTGTTTTTTTGCAAAGTGCCTACCTGTAGATTTTGGCCGCTAGCTCAGCCGGCACCCAGGGAAACCTACCAAACCTGTGCATTTCTGAAAACTAGAGACCTAGGGGAATCCAAGATGGGGTGACTTGTGGGGCTCTGATCAGGTTCTGTTACCCAGAACCCTTTGCAAACCTCAAAATTTGGCTAAAAAAACACATGTTCCTCACATTTCTGTGGCAGAAAGTTCTGGAATCTTAGAGGAGCCACAAATTTCCTTCCACCCAGCGTTCCCCCAAGTCTCCCGATAAAAATGATACCTCACTTGTGTGGGTAGGCCTGTAGCCCGCGACAGGAAATGCCCCAAAGCGCAACGTGGACACATCCCATTTTTTTAAAGAAAACAGAGGTGTTTTTTTACAAAGTGCCTACCTGTAGATTTTGGCCTCTAGCTCAGCCGGCACCCAGGGAAACCTACCAAACCTGTGCATTTCTGAAAACTAGAGACCTAGGGGAATCCAAGATGGGGTAACTTGTGGGGCTCTGATCCGGTTCTGTTACCCAGAACCCTTTGCAAACCTCAAAATTTGGCTAAAAAAACACATGTTCCTCACATTTCTGTGGCAGAAAGTTCTGGAATCTGAGAGGAGCCACAAATTTCCTTCCACCCAGCATTCCCCCATGTCTCCCGATAAAAATGATACCTCACTTGTGTGGGTAGGCCTAGTGCCCGTGACAGGAAATGCCCCAAAGCACAACGTGGACACATCCCATATTTTGACAGAAAACAGAGGTGTTTTTTGCAAAGTGCCTACCTGTAAATTTTGGCCTCTAGCTCAGCCGGCACCTAGGGAAACCTACCAAACCTGTGCATTTTTTTAAACTAGAGACATAGGTGAATCCAAGATGGGGTGATTTGTGGGGATCTGATCAGGTTCTGTTACCCAGAACCCTTTGCAAACCTCAAAATTTGGCAAAAGAAATACATGTTCCTCACATTTCTGTGGCAGAAAGTTCTGGAATCTGAGAGGAGCCACAAATTTCCTTCCTCCCAGCGTTCCCCCAAGTCTCCCGATAAAAATTATACCTCACTTGTGTGGGTAGGCCTAGTGCCCGCGACAGGAAATGTCCCAAAGCACAACGTGGACACATCCCATTTTTTGACAGAAAACAGAGCTGTATTTTCCAAAGTGCCTACCTGTAGATTTTGGCCTCTAGCTCAGCCGGCACCTAGGGAAACCTACCAAACCTGTGCATTTTTTTAAACTAGAGACCTAGGTGAATCCAAGATGGGGTGACTTGTGGGGCTCTGATCAGGTTCTGTTACCCAGAACCCTTTGCAAACCTCAAAATTTGGCAAAAAAAAACACATGTTCCTCACATTTCTGTGGCAGAAAGTTCTGGAATCTGAGAGGAGCCACAAATTCCCTTCCACCCAGCGTTCCCCCAAGTCTCCCAATAAAAATGATACCTCACTTGTGTAGGTAGGCCTATAGCCCGCGACAGGAAATGCCCCAAAGCGCAACAAGGACACATCCCATTTTTTTAAAGAAAACAGAGGTGTTTTTTTGCAAAGTGCCTACCTGTAGATTTTGGCCTCTAGCTCAGCCGGCACCCAGGGAAACCTACCAAACGTGTGCATTTCTGAAAACTAGAGACCTAGGGGAATCCAAGATGAGGTGACTTGTGGGGCTCTGATCAGGTTCTGTTACCCAGAATCCTTTGCAAACATCAAAATTTGGCTAAAAAAACACATGTTCCTCACATTTCTGTGGCAGAAAGTTCTGGAATCTGAGAGGAGCCACAAATTTCCTTCCACCCAGCGTTCCCCCAAGTCTCCCGATAAAAATGATACCTCACTTGTGTGGGTAGGACTAGCGCCCGCGACAGGAAATGCCCCAAAGCGCAACGTGGACACATCCAATTTTTTGAAAGAAAACAGAGGTGTTTTTTTGCAAACTGCCTACCTGTAGATTTTAGCCTCTAGCTCAGCCGGCACCCCGGGAAACCTACCAAACCTGTGCATTTCTGAAAACTAGAGACCTAGGGGAATCCAAAATGGGGTGACTTGTGGGGCTCTGATCAGGTTCTGTTACCCAGAACCCTTTGCAAACCTCAAAATTTGGCTAAAAAACACGTTCCTCACATTTCTGTGGCAGAAAGTTCTGGAATCTGAGAGGAGCCACAAATTTCCTTCCACCCAGTGTTCCCCCAAGTCTCCCGATAAAAATGATACTTCACTTGTGTAGGTAGGCCTAGCGCCCGCGACAGGAAATGCCCCGAAGCGCAACGTGAACACATCCCATTTTTTGAAAGAAAACAGAGGTGTTTTCTTGCAAAGTGCCTACCTGTAGATGTTGGCCGCTAGCTCAGCCGGCACCCAGGGAAACCTACCAAATCTGTGCATTTCTGAAAACTAGAGACCTAGGGGAATCCAAGATGGGGTGACTTGTGGGGCTCTGATCAGGTTCTGTTACCCAGAACCCTTTGCAAACCTCAAAATTCGGCTAAAAAAACACATGTTCCTCACATTTCTGTGGCAGAAAATTCTGGAATCTTAGAGGAGCCACAAATTTCCTTCCACCCAGCGTTCCCCCAAGTCTCCCGATAAAAATGATACCTCACTTGTGTGGGTAGGCCTGTAGCCCGCGACAGGAAATGCCCCAAAGCGCAACGTGGACACATCCCATTTTTTTAAAGAAAACAGAGGTGTTTTTTTACAAAGTGCCTACCTGTAGATTTTGGCCTCTAGCTCAGCCGGCACCCAGGGAAACCTACCAAACCTGTGCATTTCTGAAAACTAGAGACCTAGGGGAATCCAAGATGGGGTGACTTGTGGGGCTCTGATCCGGTTCTGTTACCCAGAACCCTTTGCAAACCTCAAAATTTGGCTAAAAAAACACATGTTCCCCACATTTCTGTGGCAGAAAGTTCTGGAATCTGAGAGGAGCCACAAATTTCCTTCCACCCAGCGTTCCCCCATGTCTCCCGATAAAAATGATACCTCACTTGTGTGGGTAGGCCTAGTGCCCGCGACAGGAAATGCCCCAAAGCACAACGTGGACACATCCCATTTTTTGACAGAAAACAGAGGAGTTTTTTGCAAAGTGCCTACCTGTAGATTTTGGCCTCTAGCTCACCCGGCACCTAGGGAAACCTACCAAACCTGTGCATTTATTTAAACTAGAGACCTAGGTGAATCCAAGATGGGGTGACTTGTGGGGCTCTGATCAGGTTCTGTTACCCAGAACCCTTTGCAAACCTCAAAATTTGGCTAAAAAAACACATGTTCCTCACATTTCTGTGGCAGAAAGTTCTGGAATCTGAGAGGAGCCACAAATTTCCTTCCACCCAGCGTTCCCCCAAGTCTCCCGATAAAAATGATACCTCACTTGTGTGGGTAGGCCTATAGCCCGCGACAGGAAATGCCCCAAAGCGCAACGTGGACACATCCCATTTTTTGAAAGAAAACAGAGGTGTTTTTTTGCAAAGTGCCTACCTGTAGATTTTGGCCTCTAGCTCAGCCGGCACCCAGGGAAACCTACCAAACCTGTGCATTTCTGAAAACTAGAGACCTAGGGGAATCCAAGATGGGGTGACTTGTGGGGCTCTGATCAGGTTCTTTTACCCAGAACCCTTTGCAAACCTCAAAATTTGGCTAAAAAAACACATGTTCCTCACATTTCTGTGGCAGAAAGTTCTGGAATCTGAGAGGAGCCACAAATTTCCTTCCACCCAGCGTTCCCCCAAGTCTCCCGATAAAAATGATACCTCACTTGTGTGGGTAGGCCTAGTGCCCGCGACAGGAAATGCCCCAAAGCACAACGTGGACACATCCCATTTTTTGACAGAAAACAGAGGTGTTTTTTGCAAAGTGCCTACCTGTAGATTTTGGCCTCTAGCTCAGCCGGCACCTAGGGAAACCTACCAAACCTGTGCATTTTTTTAAACTAGAGACCTAGGTGAATCCAAGATGGGGTGACTTGTGGGGCTCTGATCAGGTTCTGTTACCCAGAACCCTTTGCAAACCTCAAAATTTGGCTAAAAAAACACATGTTCCTCACATTTCTGTGGCAGAAAGTTCTGGAATCTGAGAGGAGCCACAAATTTCCTTCCACCCAGCGTTCCCCCAAGTCTCCCGATAAAAATGATACCTCACTTGTGTGGGTAGGCCTAGTGCCCGCGACAGGAAATGCCCCAAAGCACAACGTGGACACATCCCATTTTTTGACAGAAAACAGAGGTGTTTTTTGCAAAGTGCCTACCTGTAGATTTTGGCCTCTAGCTCAGCCGGCACCTAGGGAAACCTACCAAACCTGTGCATTTTTTTAAACTAGAGACCTAGGTGAATCCAAGATAGGGTGACTTGTGGGGCTCTGATCAGGTTCTGTTACCCAGAACCCTTTGCAAACCTCAAATTTTGGCTAAAAAAACACATGTTCCTCACATTTCTGTGGCAGAAAGTTCTGGAATCTGAGAGGAGCCACAAATTTCCTTCCACCCAGCATTCCCCCAAGTCTCCCGATAAAAATGATACCTCACTTGTGTGGGTAGGCCTAGCGCCCGCGACAGGAAATTCCCCAAAGCGCAACGTGGACACATCCAATTTTTTGAAAGAAAACAGAGGTGTTTTTTTGCAAAGTGCCTACCTGTAGTATTTGGCCTCTAGCTCAGCCGGCACTCAGGGAAACCTACCAAACCTGTGCATTTCTGAAAACTAGAGACCTAGGGGAATCCAAGATGGGGTGACTTGTGGGGCTCTGATCAGGTTCTGTTACCCAGAACCCTTTGCAAACCTCAAAATTTGGCTAAAAAAACACATGTTCCTCACATTTCTGTGGCAGAAAGTTCTGGAATCTGAGAGGAGCCACAAATTTCCTTCCACCCAGCGTTCCCCCAAGTCTCCCGATAAAAATGATACCTCACTTGTGTGGGTAGGCCTGTAGCCCGCGACAGGAAATGCCCCAAAGCGCAACGTGGACACATCCCATTTTTTTAAAGAAAACAGAGGTGTTTTTTTACAAAGTGCCTACCTGTAGATTTTGGCCTCTAGCTCAGCCGGCACCCAGGGAAACCTACCAAACCTGTGCATTTCTGAAAACTAGAGACCTAGGGGAATCCAAGATGGGGTGACTTGTGGGGCTCTGATCAGGTTCTGTTACCCAGAACCCTTTGCAAACCTCAAAATTTGGCTAAAAAAACACATGTTCCTCACATTTCTGTGGCAGAAAGTTCTGGAATCTGAGAGGAGCCACAAATTTCCTTCCACCCAGCGTTTCCCCATGTCTCCCGATAAAAATGATACCTCACTTGTGTGGGTAGGCCTAGTGCCCGCGACAGGAAATGTCCCAAAGCACAACGTGGACACATCCCATTTTTTGACAGAAAACAGAGCTGTATTTTCCAAAGTGCCTACCTGTAGATTTTGGCCTCTAGCTCAGCCGGCACCTAGGGAAACCTACCAAACCTGTGCATTTTTTTAAACTAGAGACATAGGTGAATCCAAGATGGGGTGATTTGTGGGGATCTGATCAGGTTCTGTTACCCAGAACCCTTTGCAAACCTCAAATTTGGCAAAAGAAATACATGTTCCTCACATTTCTGTGGCAGAAAGTTCTGGAATCTGAGAGGAGCCACAAATTTCCTTCCTCCCAGCGTTCCCCCAAGTCTCCCGATAAAAATTATACCTCACTTGTGTGGGTAGGCCTAGTGCCCGCGACAGGAAATGTCCCAAAGCACAACGTGGACACATCCCATTTTTTGACAGAAAACAGAGCTGTATTTTCCAAAGTGCCTACCTGTAGATTTTGGCCTCTAGCTCAGCCGGCACCTAGGGAAACCTACCAAACCTGTGCATTTTTTTAAACTAGAGACCTAGGTGAATCCAAGATGGGGTGACTTGTGGGGCTCTGATCAGGTTCTGTTACCCAGAACCGTTTGCAAACCTCAAAATTTGGCAAAAAAAAACACATGTTCCTCACATTTCTGTGGCAGAAAGTTCTGGAATCTGAGAGGAGCCACAAATTCCCTACCACCCAGCGTTCCCCCAAGTCTCCCAATAAAAATGATACCTCACTTGTGTGGGTAGGCCTAGTGCCCGCGACAGGAAATGCCCCAAAGCGCAACGTGGACACATCCCATTTTTTGAAAGAAAACAGAGGTGTTTTTTTGCAAAGTGCCTACCTGTAGATTTTGGCCTCTAGCTCAGCCGGCACCCAGGGAAACCTACCAAACGTGTGCATTTCTGAAAACTAGAGACCTAGGGGAATCCAAGATGAGGTGACTTGTGGGGCTCTGATCAGGTTCTGTTACCCAGAACCCTTTGCAAACATCAAAATTTGGCTAAAAAAACACATGTTCCTCACATTTCTGTGGCAGAAAGTTCTGGAATCTGAGAGGAGCCACAAATTTCCTTCCACCCAGCGTTCCCCCATGTCTCCCGATAAAAATGATACCTCACTTGTGTGGGTAGGCCTAGTGCCCGCGACAGGAAATGCCCCAAAGCACAACGTGGACACATCCCATTTTTTGACAGAAAACAGAGGTGTTTTTTGCAAAGTGCCTACCTGTAGATTTTGGCCTCTAGCTCAGCCGGCACCTAGGGAAACCTACCAAACCTGTGCATTTTTTTAAACTAGAGACCTAGGTGAATCCAAGATGGGGTGACTTGTGGGGCTCTGATCAGGTTCTGTTACCCAGAACCCTTTGCAAACCTCAAAATTTGGCTAAAAAAACACATGTTCCTCACATTTCTGTGGCAGAAAGTTCTGGAATCTGAGAGGAGCCACAAATTTCCTTCCACCCAGCGTTCCCCCAAGTCTCCCGATAAAAATTATACCTCACTTGTGTGGGTAGGCCTAGTGCCCGCGACAGGAAATGTCCCAAAGCACAACGTGGACACATCCCATTTTTTGACAGAAAACAGAGCTGTATTTTGCAAAGTGCCTACCTGTAGATTTTGGCCTCTAGCTCAGCCGGCACCTAGGGAAACCTACCAAACCTGTGCATTTTTTAAAACTAGAGACCTAGGGGATTCCAAAATGGGGTGACTTGTGGGGCTCTGACCAGGTTCTGTTACCCAGAATCCTTTGCAAACCTCAAAATGTGGCTAAACAAACACATGTTCCTCACATTTCTGTGGCAGAAAGTTCTGGAATCTGAGAGGAGCCACAAATTTCCTTCCACCCAGCGTTCCCCCAAGTCTCCCGATAAAAATGATACCTCACTTGTGTGGGTAGGACTAGCGCCCGCGACAGGAAATGCCCCAAAGCGCAACGTGGACACATCCAATTTTTTGAAAGAAAACAGAGGTGTTTTTTTGCAAACTGCCTACCTGTAGATTTTAGCCTCTAGCTCAGCCGGCACCCAGGGAAACCTACCAAACCTGTGCATTTCTGAAAACTAGAGACCTAGGGGAATCCAAAATGGGGTGACTTGTGGGGCTCTGATCAGGTTCTGTTACCCAGAACCCTTTGCAAACCTCAAAATTTGGCTAAAAAAACACATTCCTCACATTTCTGTGGCAGAAAGTTCTGGAATCTGAGAGGAGCCACAAATTTCCTTCCACCCAGTGTTCCCCCAAGTCTCCCGATAAAAATGATACCTCACTTGTGTAGGTAGGCCTAGCGCCCGCGACAGGAAATGCCCCGAAGCGCAACGTGAACACATCCCATTTTTTGAAAGAAAACAGAGGTGTTTTTTTGCAAAGTGCCTACCTGTAGATTTTGGCCGCTAGCTCAGCCGGCACCCAGGGAAACCTACCAAACCTGTGCATTTCTGAAAACTAGAGACCTAGGGGAATCCAAGATGGGGTGACTTGTGGGGCTCTGATCAGGTTCTGTTACCCAGAACCCTTTGCAAACCTCAAAATTTGGCTAAAAAAACACATGTTCCTCACATTTCTGTGGAAGAAAGTTCTGGAATCTTAGAGGAGCCACAAATTTCCTTCCACCCAGCGTTCCCCCAAGTCTCCCGATAAAAATGATACCTCACTTGTGTGGGTAGGCCTGTAGCCCGCGACAGGAAATGCCCCAAAGCGCAACGTGGACACATCCCATTTTTTTAAAGAAAACAGAGGTGTTTTTTTACAAAGTGCCTACCTGTAGATTTTGGCCTCTAGCTCAGCCGGCACCCAGGGAAACCTACCAAACCTGTGCATTTCTGAAAACTAGAGACCTAGGGGAATCCAAGATGGGGTAACTTGTGGGGCTCTGATCCGGTTCTGTTACCCAGAACCCTTTGCAAACCTCAAAATTTGGCTAAAAAAACACATGTTCCTCACATTTCTGTGGCAGAAAGTTCTGGAATCTGAGAGGAGCCACAAATTTCCTTCCACCCAGCGTTCCCCCATGTCTCCCGATAAAAATGATACCTCACTTGTGTGGGTAGGCCTAGTGCCCGTGACAGGAAATGCCCCAAAGCACAACGTGGACACATCCCATATTTTGACAGAAAACAGAGGTGTTTTTTGCAAAGTGCCTACCTGTAAATTTTGACCTCTAGCTCAGCCGGCACCTAGGGAAACCTACCAAACCTGTGCATTTTTTTAAACTAGAGACATAGGTGAATCCAAGATGGGGTGATTTGTGGGGATCTGATCAGGTTCTGTTACCCAGAACCCTTTGCAAACCTCAAAATTTGGCAAAAGAAATACATGTTCCTCACATTTCTGTGGCAGAAAGTTCTGGAATCTGAGAGGAGCCACAAATTTCCTTCCACCCAGCGTTCCCCCAAGTCTCCCGATAAAAATTATACCTCACTTGTGTGGGTAGGCCTAGTGCCCGCGACAGGAAATGTCCCAAAGCACAACGTGGACACATCCCATTTTTTGACAGAAAACAGAGCTGTGTTTTCCAAAGTGCCTACCTGTAGATTTTGGCCTCTAGCTCAGCCGGCACCTAGGGAAACCTACCAAACCTGTGCATTTTTTTAAACTAGAGACCTAGGTGAATCCAAGATGGGGTGACTTGTGGGGCTCTGATCAGGTTCTGTTACCCAGAACCCTTTGCAAACCTCAAAATTTGGCCAACAAAAACACATGTTCCTCACATTTCTGTGGCAGAAAGTTCTGGAATCTGAGAGGAGCCACAAATTCCCTTCCACCCAGCGTTCCCCCAAGTCTCCCAATAAAAATGATACCTCACTTGTGTGGGTAGGCCTATAGCCCGCGACAGGAAATGCCCCAAAGCGCAACGTGGACACATCCCATTTTTTGAAAGAAAACAGAGGTGTTTTTTTGCAAAGTGCCTACCTGTAGATTTTGGCCTCTAGCTCAGCCGGCACCCAGGGAAACCTACCAAACGTGTGCATTTCTGAAAACTAGAGACCTAGGGGAATCCAAGATGAGGTGACTTGTGGGGCTCTGATCAGGTTCTGTTACCCAGAACCCTTTGCAAACATCAAAATGTGGCTAAAAAAACACATGTTCCTCACATTTCTGTGGCAGAAAGTTCTGGAATCTGAGAGGAGCCACAAATTTCCTTCCACCCAGCGTTCCCCCATGTCTCCCGATAAAAATGATACCTCACTTGTGTGGGTAGGCCTAGTGCCCGCGACAGGAAATGCCCCAAAGCACAACGTGGACACATCCCATTTTTTGACAGAAAACAGAGGTGTTTTTTGCAAAGTGCCTACCTGTAGATTTTGGCCTCTAGCTCAGCCGGCACCTAGGGAAACCTACCAAACCTGTGCATTTTTTTAAACTAGAGACCTAGGTGAATCCAAGATGGGGTGACTTGTGGGGCTCTGATCAGGTTCTGTTACCCAGAACCCTTTGCAAACCTCAAAATTTGGCTAAAAAAACACATGTTCCTCACATTTCTGTGGCAGAAAGTTCTGGAATCTGAGAGGAGCCACAAATTTCCTTCCACCCAGCGTTCCCCCAAGTCTCCCGATAAAAATGATACCTCACTTGTGTGGGTAGGCCTAGTGCCCGCGACAGGAAATGTCCCAAAGCACAACGTGGACACATCCCATTTTTTGACAGAAAACAGAGCTGTATTTTGCAAAGTGCCTACCTGTAGATTTTGGCCTCTAGCTCAGCCGGCACCTAGGGAAACCTACCAAACCTGTGCATTTTTTAAAACTAGAGACCTAGGGGATTCCAAAATGGGGTGACTTGTGGGGCTCTGACCAGGTTCTGTTACCCAGAATCCTTTGCAAACCTCAAAATTTGGCTAAACAAACACATGTTCCTCACATTTCTGTGGCAGAAAGTTCTGGAATCTGAGAGGAGCCACAAATTTCCTTCCACCCAGCGTTCCCCCAAGTCTCCCGATAAAAATGATACCTCACTTGTGTGGGTAGGACTAGCGCCCGCGACAGGAAATGCCCCAAAGCGCAACGTGGACACATCCAATTTTTTGAAAGAAAACAGAGGTGTTTTTTTGCAAAGTGCCTACCTGTAGATTTTGGCCGCTAGCTCAGCCGGCACCCAGGGAAACCTACCAAACCTGTGCATTTCTGAAAACTAGAGACCTAGGGGAATCCAAGATGGGGTGACTTGTGGGGCTCTGATCAGGTTCTGTTACCCAGAACCCTTTGCAAACCTCAAAATTTGGCTAAAAAAACACATGTTCCTCACATTTCTGTGGCAGAAAGTTCTGGAATCTTAGAGGAGCCACAAATTTCCTTCCACCCAGCGTTCCCCCAAGTCTCCCGATAAAAATGATACCTCACGTGTGTGGGTAGGCCTAGTGCCTGCAACAGGAAATGCCCCAAAGCACAACGTGCACACATCCCATTTTTTTACAGAAAACAGAGGTGTTTTTTGCAAAGTGCCTACCTGTAGATTTTGGCCTCTAGTTCAGCCGGCACCTAGGGAAACCTACCAAACCTGTGAATTTTTGAAAACTAGAGACCTAGGTGAATCCAAGATGGGGTGACTTGTGGGGCTCTGACCAGGTTCTGTTACCCAGAATCCTTTGCAAACCTCAAAATTTGGCTAAAAAAACACATGTTCCTCACATTTCTGTGGCAGAAGGTTCTGGAATCTGAGAGGAGGCACAAATTTCCTTCCACCCAGCATTCCCCCAAGTCTCCCGATAAAAATGATACCTCACTTGTGTGGGTAGGCCTAGCGCCCGCGACAGGAAATGCCCCAAAACGCAACGTGGACACATCCAATTTTTTGAAAGAAAACAGAGGTGTTTTTTGCAAAGTGCCTACCTGTAGATTTTGGCCTCTAGCTCAGCCGGCACCCAGGAAAACTGACCAAACCTGTGCATTTCTGAAAACTAGAGACCTAGGGGAATCCAAGATGGGGTGACTTGTGGGGCTCTGATCAGGTTCTGTTACCCAGAACCCTTTGCAAACCTCAAAATTTGGCTAAAAAAACACATGTTCCTCATATTTCTGTGGTAGAAAGTTCTGGAATCTGAGAGGAGCCACAAATTTCCTTCCACCCAGCGTTCCCCCAAGTCTCCCGATAAAAATGATATCTCACTTGTGGGGGTAGGCCTAGTGCCCGCGACAGGAAATGCCCCAAAGCACAACGTGGACACATCCCATTTTTTGACAGAAAACAGAGCTGTATTTTGCAAAGTGCCTACCTGTAGATTTTGGCCGCTAGCTCAGCCGGCACCCAGGGAAACCTACCAAACCTGTGCATTTCTGAAAACTAGAGACCTAGGGGAATCCAAGATGGGGTGACTTGTGGGGCTCTGATCAGGTTCTGTTACCCAGAACCCTTTGCAAACCTCAAAATTTGGCTAAAAAAACACATGTTCCTCACATTTCTGTGGCAGAAAGTTCTGGAATCTTAGAGGAGCCACAAATTTCCTTCCACCCAGCGTTCCCCCAAGTCTCCCGATAAAAATGATACCTCACGTGTGTGGGTAGGCCTAGTGCCTGCAACAGGAAATGCCCCAAAGCACAACGTGCACACATCCCATTTTTTTACAGAAAACAGAGGTGTTTTTTGCAAAGTGCCTACCTGTAGATTTTGGCCTCTAGTTCAGCCGGCACCTAGGGAAACCTACCAAACCTGTGAATTTTTGAAAACTAGAGACCTAGGTGAATCCAAGATGGGGTGACTTGTGGGGCTCTGACCAGGTTCTGTTACCCAGAATCCTTTGCAAACCTCAAAATTTGGCTAAAAAAACACATGTTCCTCACATTTCTGTGGCAGAAGGTTCTGGAATCTGAGAGGAGGCACAAATTTCCTTCCACCCAGCATTCCCCCAAGTCTCCCGATAAAAATGATACCTCACTTGTGTGGGTAGGCCTAGCGCCCGCGACAGGAAATGCCCCAAAACGCAACGTGGACACATCCAATTTTTTGAAAGAAAACAGAGGTGTTTTTTGCAAAGTGCCTACCTGTAGATTTTGGCCTCTAGCTCAGCCGGCACCCAGGAAAACTGACCAAACCTGTGCATTTCTGAAAACTAGAGACCTAGGGGAATCCAAGATGGGGTGACTTGTGGGGCTCTGATCAGGTTCTGTTACCCAGAACCCTTTGCAAACCTCAAAATTTGGCTAAAAAAACACATGTTCCTCATATTTCTGTGGTAGAAAGTTCTGGAATCTGAGAGGAGCCACAAATTTCCTTCCACCCAGCGTTCCCCCAAGTCTCCCGATAAAAATGATATCTCACTTGTGGGGGTAGGCCTAGTGCCCGCGACAGGAAATGCCCCAAAGCACAACGTGGACACATCCCATTTTTTGACAGAAAACAGAGCTGTATTTTGCAAAGTGTCTACCTGTAGATTTTGGCCTCTAGCTCAGCCGGCACCTAGGGAAACCTACCAAACCTGTGCATTTTTGAAAACTAGAGACCTAGGGGAATCCAAGATGGGGTGACTTGTGGGGCTCTGACCAGGTTCTGTTACCCAGAATCCTTTGCAAACCTCGAAATTTGGCTAAAAAAACACATGTTCCTCATATTTCTGTGGCAGAAAGTTCTGGAATCTGAGAGGAGGCACAAATTTCCTTCCACCCAGCATTCCGCCAAGTCTCCCGATAAAAATGATACCTCACTTGTGTGGGCAGGCCTAGCGCCCGCGACAGGAAATGCCCCAAAGCACAACGTGGACACATCCCATTTTTTGACAGAAAACAGAGCTGTATTTTGCAAAATGCCTACCTGTAGATTTTGGCCTCTAGCTCAGCCTGCACCCAGGGAAACCTACCAAACCTGTGCATTTCTGAAAACTAGAGACCTAGGGGAATCCAAGATGGGGTGACTTGTGGGGCTCTGATCAGGTTCTGTTACCCAGAACCCTTTGCAAACCTCAAAATTTGGCAAAAAAAACACATGTTCCTCACATTTCTGTGGCAGAAAGTTCTGGAATCTGAGAGGAGCCACAAATTTCCTTCCACCCAGCGTTCCCCCATGTCTCCCGATAAAAATGATACCTCACTTGTGTGGGTAGGCCTAGTGCCCGCGACAGGAAATGCCCCAAAGCACAACGTGGACACATCCCATATTTTGACAGAAAACAGAGGTGTTTTTTGCAAAGTGCCTACCTGTAAATTTTGGCCTCTAGCTCAGCCGGCACCTAGGGAAACCTACCAAACCTGTGCATTTTTTTAAACTAGAGACATAGGTGAATCCAAGATGGGGTGATTTGTGGGGATCTGATCAGGTTCTGTTACCCAGAACCCTTTGCAAACCTCAAAATTTGGCAAAAGAAATACATGTTCCTCACATTTCTGTGGCAGAAAGTTCTGGAATCTGAGAGGAGCCACAAATTTCCTTCCTCCCAGCGTTCCCCCAAGTCTCCCGATAAAAATTATACCTCACTTGTGTGGGTAGGCCTAGTGCCCGCGACAGGAAATGTCCCAAAGCACAACGTGAACACATCCCATTTTTTGACAGAAAACAGAGCTGTATTTTCCAAAGTGCCTACCTGTAGATTTTGGCCTCTAGCTCAGCCGGCACCTAGGGAAACCTACCAAACCTGTGCATTTTTTTAAACTAGAGACCTAGGTGAATCCAAGATGGGGTGACTTGTGGGGCTCTGATCAGGTTCTGTTACCCAGAACCCTTTGCAAACCTCAAAATTTGGCAAAAAAAAACACATGTTCCTCACATTTCTGTGGCAGAAAGTTCTGGAATCTGAGAGGAGCCACAAATTCCCTTCCACCCAGCGTTCCCCCAAGTCTCCCAATAAAAATGATACCTCACTTGTGTAGGTACGCCTATAGCCCGCGACAGGAAATGCCCCAAAGCGCAACGTGGACACATCCCATTTTTTTAAAGAAAACAGAGGTGTTTTTTTGCAAAGTGCCTACCTGTAGATTTTGGCCTCTAGCTCAGCCGGCACCCAGGGAAACCTACCAAACGTCTGCATTTCTGAAAACTAGAGACCTAGGGGAATCCAAGATGGGGTGACTTGTGGGGCTCTGATCAGGTTCTGTTACCCAGAACCCTTTGCAAACATCAAAATTTGGCTAAAAAAACACATGTTCCTCACATTTCTGTGGCAGAAAGTTCTGGAATCTGAGAGGAGCCACAAATTTCCTTCCACCCAGCGTTCCCCCATGTCTCCCGATAAAAATGATACCTCACTTGTGTGGGTAGGCCTAGCGCCCGCGACAGGAAATGCCCCAAAACGCAACGTGGACACATCCAATTTTTTGAAAGAAAACAGAGGTGTTTTTTGCAAAGTGCCTACCTGTAGATTTTGGCCTCTAGCTCAGCCGGCACCCAGGAAAACTGACCAAACCTGTGCATTTCTGAAAACTAGAGACCTAGGGGAATCCAAGATGGGGTGACTTGTGGGGCTCTGATCAGGTTCTGTTACCCAGAACCCTTTGCAAACCTCAAAATTTGGCTAAAAAAACACATGTTCCTCATATTTCTGTGGTAGAAAGTTCTGGAATCTGAGAGGAGCCACAAATTTCCTTCCACCCAGCGTTCCCCCAAGTCTCCCGATAAAAATGATATCTCACTTGTGGGGGTAGGCCTAGTGCCCGCGACAGGAAATGCCCCAAAGCACAACGTGGACACATCCCATTTTTTGACAGAAAACAGAGCTGTATTTTGCAAAGTGCCTACCTGTAGATTTTGGCCTCTAGCTCAGCCGGCACCTAGGGAAACCTACCAAACCTGTGCATTTTTGAAAACTAGAGACCTAGGGGAATCCAAGATGGGGTGACTTGTGGGGCTCTGACCAGGTTCTGTTACCCAGAATCCTTTGCAAACCTCGAAATTTGGCTAAAAAAACACATGTTCCTCATATTTCTGTGGCAGAAAGTTCTGGAATCTGAGAGGAGGCACAAATTTCCTTCCACCCAGCATTCCGCCAAGTCTCCCGATAAAAATGATACCTCACTTGTGTGGGCAGGCCTAGCGCCCGCGACAGGAAATGCCCCAAAGCACAACGTGGACACATCCCATTTTTTGACAGAAAACAGAGCTGTATTTTGCAAAATGCCTACCTGTAGATTTTGGCCTCTAGCTCAGCCGGCACCCAGGGAAACCTACCAAACCTGTGCATTTCTGAAAACTAGAGACCTAGGTGAATCCAAGATGGGGTGACTTGTGGGGCTCTGATCAGGTTCTGTTACCCAGAACCCTTTGCAAACCTCAAAATTTGGCCAAAAAAAACACATGTTCCTCACATTTCTGTGGCAGAAAGTTCTGGAATCTGAGAGGAGCCACAAATTCCCTTCCACCCAGCGTTCCCCCAAGTCTCCCAATAAAAATGATACCTCACTTGTGTGGGTAGGCCTATAGCCCGCGACAGGAAATGCCCCAAAGCGCAACGTGGACACATCCCATTTTTTGAAAGAAAACAGAGGTGTTTTTTTGCAAAGTGCCTACCTGTAGATTTTGGCCTCTAGCTCAGCCGGCACCCAGGGAAACCTACCAAACGTGTGCATTTCTGAAAACTAGAGACCTAGGGGAATCCAAGATGAGGTGACTTGTGGGGCTCTGATCAGGTTCTGTTACCCAGAACCCTTTGCAAACATCAAAATTTGGCTAAAAAAACACATGTTCCTCACATTTCTGTGGCAGAAAGTTCTGGAATCTGAGAGGAGCCACAAATTTCCTTCCACCCAGCGTTCCCCCATGTCTCCCGATAAAAATGATACCTCACTTCTGTGGGTAGGCCTAGTGCCCGCGACAGGAAATGCCCCAAAGCACAACGTGGACACATCCCATTTTTTGACAGAAAACAGAGGTGTTTTTTGCAAAGTGCCTACCTGTAGATTTTGGCCTCTAGCTCAGCCGGCACCTAGGGAAACCTACCAAACCTGTGCATTTTTTTAAACTAGAGACCTAGGTGAATCCAAGATGGGGTGACTTGTGGGGCTCTGATCAGGTTCTGTTACCCAGAACCCTTTGCAAACCTCAAAATTTGGCTAAAAAAACACATGTTCCTCACATTTCTGTGGCAGAAAGTTCTGGAATCTGAGAGGAGCCACAAATTTCCTTCCACCCAGCGTTCCCCCAAGTCTCCCGATAAAAATGATACCTCACTTGTGTGGGTAGGCCTAGTGCCCGCGACAGGAAATGTCCCAAAGCACAACGTGGACACATCCCATTTTTTGACAGAAAACAGAGCTGTATTTTGCAAAGTGCCTACCTGTAGATTTTGGCCTCTAGCTCAGCCGGCACCTAGGGAAACCTACCAAACCTGTGCATTTTTTAAAACTAGAGACCTAGGGGATTCCAAAATGGGGTGACTTGTGGGGCTCTGACCAGGTTCTGTTACCCAGAATCCTTTGCAAACCTCAAAATTTGGCTAAACAAACACATGTTCCTCACATTTCTGTGGCAGAAAGTTCTGGAATCTGAGAGGAGCCACAAATTTCCTTCCACCCAGCGTTCCCCCAAGTCTCCCGATAAAAATGATACCTCACTTGTGTGGGTAGGACTAGCGCCCGCGACAGGAAATGCCCCAAAGCGCAACGTGGACACATCCAATTTTTTGAAAGAAAACAGAGGTGTTTTTTTGCAAAGTGCCTACCTGTAGATTTTGGCCGCTAGCTCAGCCGGCACCCAGGGAAACCTACCAAACCTGTGCATTTCTGAAAACTAGAGACCTAGGGGAATCCAAGATGGGGTGACTTGTGGGGCTCTGATCAGGTTCTGTTACCCAGAACCCTTTGCAAACCTCAAAATTTGGCTAAAAAAACACATGTTCCTCACATTTCTGTGGCAGAAAGTTCTGGAATCTTAGAGGAGCCACAAATTTCCTTCCACCCAGCGTTCCCCCAAGTCTCCCGATAAAAATGATACCTCACGTGTGTGGGTAGGCCTAGTGCCTGCAACAGGAAATGCCCCAAAGCACAACGTGCACACATCCCATTTTTTTACAGAAAACAGAGGTGTTTTTTGCAAAGTGCCTACCTGTAGATTTTGGCCTCTAGTTCAGCCGGCACCTAGGGAAACCTACCAAACCTGTGAATTTTTGAAAACTAGAGACCTAGGTGAATCCAAGATGGGGTGACTTGTGGGGCTCTGACCAGGTTCTGTTACCCAGAATCCTTTGCAAACCTCAAAATTTGGCTAAAAAAACACATGTTCCTCACATTTCTGTGGCAGAAGGTTCTGGAATCTGAGAGGAGGCACAAATTTCCTTCCACCCAGCATTCCCCCAAGTCTCCCGATAAAAATGATACCTCACTTGTGTGGGTAGGCCTAGCGCCCGCGACAGGAAATGCCCCAAAACGCAACGTGGACACATCCAATTTTTTGAAAGAAAACAGAGGTGTTTTTTGCAAAGTGCCTACCTGTAGATTTTGGCCTCTAGCTCAGCCGGCACCCAGGAAAACTGACCAAACCTGTGCATTTCTGAAAACTAGAGACCTAGGGGAATCCAAGATGGGGTGACTTGTGGGGCTCTGATCAGGTTCTGTTACCCAGAACCCTTTGCAAACCTCAAAATTTGGCTAAAAAAACACATGTTCCTCATATTTCTGTGGTAGAAAGTTCTGGAATCTGAGAGGAGCCACAAATTTCCTTCCACCCAGCGTTCCCCCAAGTCTCCCGATAAAAATGATATCTCACTTGTGGGGGTAGGCCTAGTGCCCGCGACAGGAAATGCCCCAAAGCACAACGTGGACACATCCCATTTTTTGACAGAAAACAGAGCTGTATTTTGCAAAGTGTCTACCTGTAGATTTTGGCCTCTAGCTCAGCCGGCACCTAGGGAAACCTACCAAACCTGTGCATTTTTGAAAACTAGAGACCTAGGGGAATCCAAGATGGGGTGACTTGTGGGGCTCTGACCAGGTTCTGTTACCCAGAATCCTTTGCAAACCTCGAAATTTGGCTAAAAAAACACATGTTCCTCATATTTCTGTGGCAGAAAGTTCTGGAATCTGAGAGGAGGCACAAATTTCCTTCCACCCAGCATTCCGCCAAGTCTCCCGATAAAAATGATACCTCACTTGTGTGGGCAGGCCTAGCGCCCGCGACAGGAAATGCCCCAAAGCACAACGTGGACACATCCCATTTTTTGACAGAAAACAGAGCTGTATTTTGCAAAATGCCTACCTGTAGATTTTGGCCTCTAGCTCAGCCTGCACCCAGGGAAACCTACCAAACCTGTGCATTTCTGAAAACTAGAGACCTAGGGGAATCCAAGATGGGGTGACTTGTGGGGCTCTGATCAGGTTCTGTTACCCAGAACCCTTTGCAAACCTCAAAATTTGGCAAAAAAAACACATGTTCCTCACATTTCTGTGGCAGAAAGTTCTGGAATCTGAGAGGAGCCACAAATTTCCTTCCACCCAGCGTTCCCCCATGTCTCCCGATAAAAATGATACCTCACTTGTGTGGGTAGGCCTAGTGCCCGCGACAGGAAATGCCCCAAAGCACAACGTGGACACATCCCATATTTTGACAGAAAACAGAGGTGTTTTTTGCAAAGTGCCTACCTGTAAATTTTGGCCTCTAGCTCAGCCGGCACCTAGGGAAACCTACCAAACCTGTGCATTTTTTTAAACTAGAGACATAGGTGAATCCAAGATGGGGTGATTTGTGGGGATCTGATCAGGTTCTGTTACCCAGAACCCTTTGCAAACCTCAAAATTTGGCAAAAGAAATACATGTTCCTCACATTTCTGTGGCAGAAAGTTCTGGAATCTGAGAGGAGCCACAAATTTCCTTCCTCCCAGCGTTCCCCCAAGTCTCCCGATAAAAATTATACCTCACTTGTGTGGGTAGGCCTAGTGCCCGCGACAGGAAATGTCCCAAAGCACAACGTGAACACATCCCATTTTTTGACAGAAAACAGAGCTGTATTTTCCAAAGTGCCTACCTGTAGATTTTGGCCTCTAGCTCAGCCGGCACCTAGGGAAACCTACCAAACCTGTGCATTTTTTTAAACTAGAGACCTAGGTGAATCCAAGATGGGGTGACTTGTGGGGCTCTGATCAGGTTCTGTTACCCAGAACCCTTTGCAAACCTCAAAATTTGGCAAAAAAAAACACATGTTCCTCACATTTCTGTGGCAGAAAGTTCTGGAATCTGAGAGGAGCCACAAATTCCCTTCCACCCAGCGTTCCCCCAAGTCTCCCAATAAAAATGATACCTCACTTGTGTGGGTAGGCCTATAGCCCGCGACAGGAAATGCCCCAAAGCGCAACGTGGACACATCCCATTTTTTTAAAGAAAACAGAGGTGTTTTTTTGCAAAGTGCCTACCTGTAGATTTTGGCCTCTAGCTCAGCCGGCAGCCAGGGAAACCTACCAAACGTCTGCATTTCTGAAAACTAGAGACCTAGGGGAATCCAAGATGGGGTGACTTGTGGGGCTCTGATCAGGTTCTGTTACCCAGAACCCTTTGCAAACATCAAAATTTGGCTAAAAAAACACATGTTCCTCACATTTCTGTGGCAGAAAGTTCTGGAATCTGAGAGGAGCCACAAATTTCCTTCCACCCAGCGTTCCCCCATGTCTCCCGATAAAAATGATACCTCACTTGTGTGGGTAGGCCTAGCGCCCGCGACAGGAAATGCCCCAAAACGCAACGTGGACACATCCAATTTTTTGAAAGAAAACAGAGGTGTTTTTTGCAAAGTGCCTACCTGTAGATTTTGGCCTCTAGCTCAGCCGGCACCCAGGAAAACTGACCAAACCTGTGCATTTCTGAAAACTAGAGACCTAGGGGAATCCAAGATGGGGTGACTTGTGGGGCTCTGATCAGGTTCTGTTACCCAGAACCCTTTGCAAACCTCAAAATTTGGCTAAAAAAACACATGTTCCTCATATTTCTGTGGTAGAAAGTTCTGGAATCTGAGAGGAGCCACAAATTTCCTTCCACCCAGCGTTCCCCCAAGTCTCCCGATAAAAATGATATCTCACTTGTGGGGGTAGGCCTAGTGCCCGTGACAGGAAATGCCCCAAAGCACAACGTGGACACATCCCATTTTTTGACAGAAAACAGAGCTGTATTTTGCAAAGTGCCTACCTGTAGATTTTGGCCTCTAGCTCAGCCGGCACCTAGGGAAACCTACCAAACCTGTGCATTTTTGAAAACTAGAGACCTAGGGGAATCCAAGATGGGGTGACTTGTGGGGCTCTGACCAGGTTCTGTTACCCAGAATCCTTTGCAAACCTCGAAATTTGGCTAAAAAAACACATGTTCCTCATATTTCTGTGGCAGAAAGTTCTGGAATCTGAGAGGAGGCACAAATTTCCTTCCACCCAGCATTCCGCCAAGTCTCCCGATAAAAATGATACCTCACTTGTGTGGGCAGGCCTAGCGCCCGCGACAGGAAATGCCCCAAAGCACAACGTGGACACATCCCATTTTTTGACAGAAAACAGAGCTGTATTTTGCAAAATGCCTACCTGTAGATTTTGGCCTCTAGCTCAGCCGGCACCCAGGGAAACCTACCAAACCTGTGCATTTCTGAAAACTAGAGACCTAGGGGAATCCAAGATGGGGTGACTTGTGGGGCTCTGATCAGGTTCTGTTACCCAGAACCCTTTGCAAACCTCAAAATTTGGCTAAAAAAACACATGTTCCTCACATTTCTGTGGCAGAAAGTTCTGGAATCTGAGAGGAGCCACAAATTTCCTTCCACCCAGCGTTCCCCCATGTCTCCCGATAAAAATGATACCTCACTTGTGTGGGTAGGCCTAGTGCCCGCGACAGGAAATGCCCCAAAGCACAACGTGGACACATCCCATATTTTGACAGAAAACAGAGGTGTTTTTTGCAAAGTGCCTACCTGTAAATTTTGGCCTCTAGCTCAGCCGGCACCTAGGGAAACCTACCAAACCTGTGCATTTTTTTAAACTAGAGACATAGGTGAATCCAAGATGGGGTGATTTGTGGGGATCTGATCAGGTTCTGTTACCCAGAACCCTTTGCAAACCTCAAAATTTGGCAAAAGAAATACATGTTCCTCACATTTCTGTGGCAGAAAGTTCTGGAATCTGAGAGGAGCCACAAATTTCCTTCCTCCCAGCGTTCCCCCAAGTCTCCCGATAAAAATTATACCTCACTTGTGTGGGTAGGCCTAGTGCCCGCGACAGGAAATGTCCCAAAGCACAACGTGAACACATCCCATTTTTTGACAGAAAACAGAGCTGTATTTTCCAAAGTGCCTACCTGTAGATTTTGGCCTCTAGCTCAGCCGGCACCTAGGGAAACCTACCAAACCTGTGCATTTTTTTAAACTAGAGACCTAGGTGAATCCAAGATGGGGTGACTTGTGGGGCTCTGATCAGGTTCTGTTACCCAGAACCCTTTGCAAACCTCAAAATTTGGCTAAAAAAACACATGTTCCTCACATTTCTGTGGCAGAAAGTTCTGGAATCTTAGAGGAGCCACAAATTTCCTTCCACCCAGCGTTCCCCCAAGTCTCCCGATAAAAATGATACCTCACGTGTGTGGGTAGGCCTAGTGCCTGCAACAGGAAATGCCCCAAAGCACAACGTGCACACATCCCATTTTTTTACAGAAAACAGAGGTGTTTTTTGCAAAGTGCCTACCTGTAGATTTTGGCCTCTAGTTCAGCCGGCACCTAGGGAAACCTACCAAACCTGTGAATTTTTGAAAACTAGAGACCTAGGTGAATCCAAGATGGGGTGACTTGTGGGGCTCTGACCAGGTTCTGTTACCCAGAATCCTTTGCAAACCTCAAAATTTGGCTAAAAAAACACATGTTCCTCACATTTCTGTGGCAGAAGGTTCTGGAATCTGAGAGGAGGCACAAACTTCCTTCCACCCAGCATTCCCCCAAGTCTCCCGATAAAAATGATACCTCACTTGTGTGGGTAGGCCTAGCGCCCGCGACAGGAAATGCCCCAAAACGCAACGTGGACACATCCCATTTTTTGACAGAAAACAGAGCTGTATTTTGCAAAGTGTCTACCTGTAGATTTTGGCCTCTAGCTCAGCCGGCACCTAGGGAAACCTACCAAACCTGTGCATTTTTGAAAACTAGAGACCTAGGGGAATCCAAGATGGGGTGACTTGTGGGGCTCTGACCAGGTTCTGTTACCCAGAATCCTTTGCAAACCTCGAAATTTGGCTAAAAAAACACATGTTCCTCATATTTCTGTGGCAGAAAGTTCTGGAATCTGAGAGGAGGCACAAATTTCCTTCCACCCAGCATTCCGCCAAGTCTCCCGATAAAAATGATACCTCACTTGTGTGGGCAGGCCTAGCGCCCGCGACAGGAAATGCCCCAAAGCACAACGTGGACACATCCCATTTTTTGACAGAAAACAGAGCTGTATTTTGCAAAATGCCTACCTGTAGATTTTGGCCTCTAGCTCAGCCTGCACCCAGGGAAACCTACCAAACCTGTGCATTTCTGAAAACTAGAGACCTAGGGGAATCCAAGATGGGGTGACTTGTGGGGCTCTGATCAGGTTCTGTTACCCAGAACCCTTTGCAAACCTCAAAATTTGGCAAAAAAAAACACATGTTCCTCACATTTCTGTGGCAGAAAGTTCTGGAATCTGAGAGGAGCCACAAATTTCCTTCCACCCAGCGTTCCCCCATGTCTCCCGATAAAAATGATACCTCACTTGTGTGGGTAGGCCTAGTGCCCGCGACAGGAAATGCCCCAAAGCACAACGTGGACACATCCAATATTTTGACAGAAAACAGAGGTGTTTTTTGCAAAGTGCCTACCTGTAAATTTTGGCCTCTAGCTCAGCCGGCACCTAGGGAAACCTACCAAACCTGTGCATTTTTTTAAACTAGAGACATAGGTGAATCCAAGATGGGGTGATTTGTGGGGATCTGATCAGGTTCTGTTACCCAGAACCCTTTGCAAACCTCAAAATTTGGCAAAAGAAATACATGTTCCTCACATTTCTGTGGCAGAAAGTTCTGGAATCTGAGAGGAGCCACAAATTTCCTTCCTCCCAGCGTTCCCCCAAGTCTCCCGATAAAAATTATACCTCACTTGTGTGGGTAGGCCTAGTGCCCGCGACAGGAAATGTCCCAAAGCACAACGTGGACACATCCCATTTTTTTAAAGAAAACAGAGGTGTTTTTTTGCAAAGTGCCTACCTGTAGATTTTGGCCTCTAGCTCAGCCGGCACCCAGGGAAACCTACCAAACGTCTGCATTTCTGAAAACTAGAGACCTAGGGGAATCCAAGATGGGGTGACTTGTGGGGCTCTGATCAGGTTCTGTTACCCAGAACCCTTTGCAAACATCAAAATTTGGCTAAAAAAACACATGTTCCTCACATTTCTGTGGCAGAAAGTTCTGGAATCTGAGAGGAGCCACAAATTTCCTTCCACCCAGCGTTCCCCCATGTCTCCCGATAAAAATGATACCTCACTTGTGTGGGTAGGCCTAGCGCCCGTGACAGGAAATGCCCCAAAACGCAACGTGGACACATCCAATTTTTTGAAAGAAAACAGAGGTGTTTTTTGCAAAGTGCCTACCTGTAGATTTTGGCCTCTAGCTCAGCCGGCACCCAGGAAAACTGACCAAAACCTGTGCATTTCTGAAAACTAGAGACCTAGGGGAATCCAAGATGGGGTGACTTGTGGGGCTCTGATCAGGTTCTGTTACCCAGAACCCTTTGCAAACCTCAAAATTTGGCTAAAAAAACACATGTTCCTCATATTTCTGTGGTAGAAAGTTCTGGAATCTGAGAGGAGCCACAAATTTCCTTCCACCCAGCGTTCCCCAAAGTCTCCCGATAAAAATGATATCTCACTTGTGGGGGTAGGCCTAGTGCCCGCGACAGGAAATGCCCCAAAGCACAACGTGGACACATCCCATTTTTTGACAGAAAACAGAGCTGTATTTTGCAAAGTGCCTACCTGTAGATTTTGGCCTCTAGCTCAGCCGGCACCTAGGGAAACCTACCAAACCTGTGCATTTTTGAAAACTAGAGACCTAGGGGAATCCAAGATGGGGTGACTTGTGGGGCTCTGACCAGGTTCTGTTACCCAGAATCCTTTGCAAACCTCGAAATTTGGCTAAAAAAACACATGTTCCTCATATTTCTGTGGCAGAAAGTTCTGGAATCTGAGAGGAGGCACAAATTTCCTTCCACCCAGCATTCCGCCAAGTCTCCCGATAAAAATGATACCTCACTTGTGTGGGCAGGCCTAGCGCCCGCGACAGGAAATGCCCCAAAGCACAACGTGGACACATCCCATTTTTTGACAGAAAACAGAGCTGTATTTTGCAAAATGCCTACCTGTAGATTTTGGCCTCTAGCTCAGCCGGCACCCAGGGAAACCTACCAAACCTGTGCATTTCTGAAAACTAGAGACCTAGGGGAATCCAAGATGGGGTGACTTGTGGGGCTCTGATCAGGTTCTGTTACCCAGAACCCTTTGCAAACCTCAAAATTTGGCTAAAAAAACACATGTTCCTCACATTTCTGTGGCAGAAAGTTCTGGAATCTGAGAGGAGCCACAAATTTCCTTCCACCCAGCGTTCCCCCATGTCTCCCGATAAAAATGATACCTCACTTGTGTGGGTAGGCCTAGTGCCCGCGACAGGAAATGCCCCAAAGCACAACGTGGACACATCCCATATTTTGACAGAAAACAGAGGTGTTTTTTGCAAAGTGCCTACCTGTAAATTTTGGCCTCTAGCTCAGCCGGCACCTAGGGAAACCTACCAAACCTGTGCATTTTTTTAAACTAGAGACATAGGTGAATCCAAGATGGGGTGATTTGTGGGGATCTGATCAGGTTCTGTTACCCAGAACCCTTTGCAAACCTCAAAATTTGGCAAAAGAAATACATGTTCCTCACATTTCTGTGGCAGAAAGTTCTGGAATCTGAGAGGAGCCACAAATTTCCTTCCTCCCAGCGTTCCCCCAAGTCTCCCGATAAAAATTATACCTCACTTGTGTGGGTAGGCCTAGTGCCCGCGACAGGAAATGTCCCAAAGCACAACGTGAACACATCCCATTTTTTGACAGAAAACAGAGCTGTATTTTCCAAAGTGCCTACCTGTAGATTTTGGCCTCTAGCTCAGCCGGCACCTAGGGAAACCTACCAAACCTGTGCATTTTTTTAAACTAGAGACCTAGGTGAATCCAAGATGGGGTGACTTGTGGGGCTCTGATCAGGTTCTGTTACCCAGAACCCTTTGCAAACCTCAAAATTTGGCAAAAAAAAACACATGTTCCTCACATTTCTGTGGCAGAAAGTTCTGGAATCTGAGAGGAGCCACAAATTTCCTTCCTCCCAGCGTTCCCCCAAGTCTCCCGATAAAAATTATACCTCACTTGTGTGGGTAGGCCTAGTGCCCGCGACAGGAAATGCCCCAAAGCACAACGTGGACACATCCCATTTTTTGACAGAAAACAGAGCTGTATTTTGCAAAGTGCCTACCTGTAGATTTTGGCCTCTAGCTCAGCCGGCACCTAGGGAAACCTACCAAACCTGTGCATTTTTGAAAACTAGAGACCTAGGGGAATCCAAGATGGGGTGACTTGTGGGGCTCTGACCAGGTTCTGTTACCCAGAATCCTTTGCAAACCTCGAAATTTGGCTAAAAAAACACATGTTCCTCATATTTCTGTGGCAGAAAGTTCTGGAATCTGAGAGGAGGCACAAATTTCCTTCCACCCAGCATTCCGCCAAGTCTCCCGATAAAAATGATACCTCACTTGTGTGGGCAGGCCTAGCGCCCGCGACAGGAAATGCCCCAAAGCACAACGTGGACACATCCCATTTTTTGACAGAAAACAGAGCTGTATTTTGCAAAATGCCTACCTGTAGATTTTGGCCTCTAGCTCAGCCGGCACCCAGGGAAACCTACCAAACCTGTGCATTTCTGAAAACTAGAGACCTAGGGGAATCCAAGATGGGGTGACTTGTGGGGCTCTGATCAGGTTCTGTTACCCAGAACCCTTTGCAAACCTCAAAATTTGGCTAAAAAAACACATGTTCCTCACATTTCTGTGGCAGAAAGTTCTGGAATCTGAGAGGAGCCACAAATTTCCTTCCACCCAGCGTTCCCCCATGTCTCCCGATAAAAATGATACCTCACTTGTGTGGGTAGGCCTAGTGCCCGCGACAGGAAATGCCCCAAAGCACAACGTGGACACATCCCATATTTTGACAGAAAACAGAGGTGTTTTTTGCAAAGTGCCTACCTGTAAATTTTGGCCTCTAGCTCAGCCGGCACCTAGGGAAACCTACCAAACCTGTGCATTTTTTTAAACTAGAGACATAGGTGAATCCAAGATGGGGTGATTTGTGGGGATCTGATCAGGTTCTGTTACCCAGAACCCTTTGCAAACCTCAAAATTTGGCAAAAGAAATACATGTTCCTCACATTTCTGTGGCAGAAAGTTCTGGAATCTGAGAGGAGCCACAAATTTCCTTCCTCCCAGCGTTCCCCCAAGTCTCCCGATAAAAATTATACCTCACTTGTGTGGGTAGGCCTAGTGCCCGCGACAGGAAATGTCCCAAAGCACAACGTGAACACATCCCATTTTTTGACAGAAAACAGAGCTGTATTTTCCAAAGTGCCTACCTGTAGATTTTGGCCTCTAGCTCAGCCGGCACCTAGGGAAACCTACCAAACCTGTGCATTTTTTTAAACTAGAGACCTAGGTGAATCCAAGATGGGGTGACTTGTGGGGCTCTGATCAGGTTCTGTTACCCAGAACCCTTTGCAAACCTCAAAATTTGGCAAAAAAAAACACATGTTCCTCACATTTCTGTGGCAGAAAGTTCTGGAATCTGAGAGGAGCCACAAATTCCCTTCCACCCAGCGTTCCCCCAAGTCTCCCAATAAAAATGATACCTCACTTGTGTGGGTAGGCCTATAGCCCGCGACAGGAAATGCCCCAAAGCGCAACGTGGACACATCCCATTTTTTGAAAGAAAACAGAGGTGTTTTTTTGCAAAGTGCCTACCTGTAGATTTTGGCCTCTAGCTCAGCCGGCACCCAGGGAAACCTACCAAACGTGTGCATTTCTGAAAACTAGAGACCTAGGGGAATCCAAGATGAGGTGACTTGTGGGGCTCTGATCAGGTTCTGTTACCCAGAACCCTTTGCAAACATCAAAATTTGGCTAAAAAAACACATGTTCCTCACATTTCTGTGGCAGAAAGTTCTGGAATCTGAGAGGAGCCACAAATTTCCTTCCACCCAGCGTTCCCCCATGTCTCCCGATAAAAATGATACCTCACTTGTGTGGGTAGGCCTAGTGCCCGCGACAGGAAATGCCCCAAAGCACAACGTGGACACATCCCATTTTTTGACAGAAAACAGAGGTGTTTTTTGCAAAGTGCCTACCTGTAGATTTTGGCCTCTAGCTCAGCCGGCACCTAGGGAAACCTACCAAACCTGTGCATTTTTTTAAACTAGAGACCTAGGTGAATCCAAGATGGGGTGACTTGTGGGGCTCTGATCAGGTTCTGTTACCCAGAACCCTTTGCAAACCTCAAAATTTGGCTAAAAAAACACATGTTCCTCACATTTCTGTGGCAGAAAGTTCTGGAATCTGAGAGGAGCCACAAATTTCCTTCCACCCAGCGTTCCCCCAAGTCTCCCGATAAAAATTATACCTCACTTGTGTGGGTAGGCCTAGTGCCCGCGACAGGAAATGTCCCAAAGCACAACGTGGACACATCCCATTTTTTGACAGAAAACAGAGCTGTATTTTGCTAAGTGCCTACCTGTAGATTTTGGCCTCTAGCTCAGCCGGCACCCAGGGAAACCTACCAAACCTGTGCATTTCTGAAAACTAGAGACCTAGGGGAATCCAAAATGGGGTGACTTGTGGGGCTCTGATCAGGTTCTGTTACCCAGAACCCTTTGCAAACCTCAAAATTTGGCTAAAAAAACACATTCCTCACATTTCTGTGGCAGAAAGTTCTGGAATCTGAGAGGAGCCACAAATTTCCTTCCACCCAGTGTTCCCCCAAGTCTCCCGATAAAAATGATACCTCACTTGTGTAGGTAGGCCTAGCGCCCGCGACAGGAAATGCCCCGAAGCGCAACGTGAACACATCCCATTTTTTGAAAGAAAACAGAGGTGTTTTTTTGCAAAGTGCCTACCTGTAGATTTTGGCCGCTAGCTCAGCCGGCACCCAGGGAAACCTACCAAACCTGTGCATTTCTGAAAACTAGAGACCTAGGGGAATCCAAGATGGGGTGACTTGTGGGGCTCTGATCAGGTTCTGTTACCCAGAACCCTTTGCAAACCTCAAAATTTGGCTAAAAAAACACATGTTCCTCACATTTCTGTGGCAGAAAGTTCTGGAATCTTAGAGGAGCCACAAATTTCCTTCCACCCAGCGTTCCCCCAAGTCTCCCGATAAAAATGATACCTCACTTGTGTGGGTAGGCCTGTAGCCCGCGACAGGAAATGCCCCAAAGCGCAACGTGGACACATCCCATTTTTTTAAAGAAAACAGAGGTGTTTTTTTACAAAGTGCCTACCTGTAGATTTTGGCCTCTAGCTCAGCCGGCACCCAGGGAAACCTACCAAACCTGTGCATTTCTGAAAACTAGAGACCTAGGGGAATCCAAGATGGGGTAACTTGTGGGGCTCTGATCCGGTTCTGTTACCCAGAACCCTTTGCAAACCTCAAAATTTGGCTAAAAAAACACATGTTCCTCACATTTCTGTGGCAGAAAGTTCTGGAATCTGAGAGGAGCCACAAATTTCCTTCCACCCAGCGTTCCCCCATGTCTCCCGATAAAAATGATACCTCACTTGTGTGGGTAGGCCTAGTGCCCGTGACAGGAAATGCCCCAAAGCACAACGTGGACACATCCCATATTTTGACAGAAAACAGAGGTGTTTTTTGCAAAGTGCCTACCTGTAAATTTTGGCCTCTAGCTCAGCCGGCACCTAGGGAAACCTACCAAACCTGTGCATTTTTTTAAACTAGAGACATAGGTGAATCCAAGATGGGGTGATTTGTGGGGATCTGATCAGGTTCTGTTACCCAGAACCCTTTGCAAACCTCAAAATTTGGCAAAAGAAATACATGTTCCTCACATTTCTGTGGCAGAAAGTTCTGGAATCTGAGAGGAGCCACAAATTTCCTTCCTCCCAGCGTTCCCCCAAGTCTCCCGATAAAAATTATACCTCACTTGTGTGGGTAGGCCTAGTGCCCGCGACAGGAAATGTCCCAAAGCACAACGTGGACACATCCCATTTTTTGACAGAAAACAGAGCTGTATTTTCCAAAGTGCCTACCTGTAGATTTTGGCCTCTAGCTCAGCCGGCACCTAGGGAAACCTACCAAACCTGTGCATCTTTTTAAACTAGAGACCTAGGTGAATCCAAGATGGGGTGACTTGTGGGGCTCTGATCAGGTTCTGTTACCCAGAACCCTTTGCAAACCTCAAAATTTGGCAAAAAAAAACACATGTTCCTCACATTTCTGTGGCAGAAAGTTCTGGAATCTGAGAGGAGCCACAAATTCCCTTCCACCCAGCGTTCCCCCAAGTCTCCCAATAAAAATGATACCTCACTTATGTGGGTAGGCCTATAGCCCGCGACAGGAAATGCCCCAAAGCGCAACGTGGACACATCCCATTTTTTGAAAGAAAACAGAGGTGTTTTTTTGCAAAGTGCCTACCTGTAGATTTTGGCCTCTAGCTCAGCCGGCACCCAGGGAAACCTACCAAACGTGTGCATTTCTGAAAACTAGAGACCTAGGGGAATCCAAGATGAGGTGACTTGTGGGGCTCTGATCAGGTTCTGTTACCCAGAATCCTTTGCAAACATCAAAATTTGGCTAAAAAAACACATGTTCCTCACATTTCTGTGGCAGAAAGTTCTGGAATCTGAGAGGAGCCACAAATTTCCTTCCACCCAGCGTTCCCCCAAGTCTCCCGATAAAAATGATACCTCACTTGTGTGGGTAGGACTAGCGCCCGCGACAGGAAATGCCCCAAAGCGCAACGTGGACACATCCAATTTTTTGAAAGAAAACAGAGGTGTTTTTTTGCAAACTGCCTACCTGTAGATTTTAGCCTCTAGCTCAGCCGGCACCCCGGGAAACCTACCAAACCTGTGCATTTCTGAAAACTAGAGACCTAGGGGAATCCAAAATGGGGTGACTTGTGGGGCTCTGATCAGGTTCTGTTACCCAGAACCCTTTGCAAACCTCAAAATTTGGCTAAAAAACACGTTCCTCACATTTCTGTGGCAGAAAGTTCTGGAATCTGAGAGGAGCCACAAATTTCCTTCCACCCAGTGTTCCCCCAAGTCTCCCGATAAAAATGATACTTCACTTGTGTAGGTAGGCCTAGCGCCCGCGACAGGAAATGCCCCGAAGCGCAACGTGAACACATCCCATTTTTTGAAAGAAAACAGAGGTGTTTTTTTGCAAAGTGCCTACCTGTAGATTTTGGCCGCTAGCTCAGCCGGCACCCAGGGAAACCTACCAAATCTGTGCATTTCTGAAAACTAGAGACCTAGGGGAATCCAAGATGGGGTGACTTGTGGGGCTCTGATCAGGTTCTGTTACCCAGAACCCTTTGCAAACCTCAAAATTCGGCTAAAAAAACACATGTTCCTCACATTTCTGTGGCAGAAAATTCTGGAATCTTAGAGGAGCCACAAATTTCCTTCCACCCAGCGTTCCCCCAAGTCTCCCGATAAAAATGATACCTCACTTGTGTGGGTAGGCCTGTAGCCCGCGACAGGAAATGCCCCAAAGCGCAACGTGGACACATCCCATTTTTTTAAAGAAAACAGAGGTGTTTTTTTGCAAAGTGCCTACCTGTAGATTTTGGCCTCTAGCTCAGCCGGCACCCAGGGAAACCTACCAAACGTCTGCATTTCTGAAAACTAGAGACCTAGGGGAATCCAAGATGGGGTGACTTGTGGGGCTCTGATCAGGTTCTGTTACCCAGAACCCTTTGCAAACATCAAAATTTGGCTAAAAAAACACATGTTCCTCACATTTCTGTGGCAGAAAGTTCTGGAATCTGAGAGGAGCCACAAATTTCCTTCCACCCAGCGTTCCCCCATGTCTCCCGATAAAAATGATACCTCACTTGTGTGGGTAGGCCTAGCGCCCGTGACAGGAAATGCCCCAAAACGCAACGTGGACACATCCAATTTTTTTAAAGAAAACAGAGGTGTTTTTTGCAAAGTGCCTACCTGTAGATTTTGGCCTCTAGCTCAGCCGGCACCCAGGAAAACTGACCAAAACCTGTGTATTTCTGAAAACTAGAGACCTAGGGGAATCCAAGATGGGGTGACTTGTGGGGCTCTGATCAGGTTCTGTTACCCAGAACCCTTTGCAAACCTCAAAATTTGGCTAAAAAAACACATGTTCCTCATATTTCTGTGGTAGAAAGTTCTGGAATCTGAGAGGAGCCACAAATTTCCTTCCACCCAGCGTTCCCCCAAGTCTCCCGATAAAAATGATATCTCACTTGTGGGGGTAGGCCTAGTGCCCGCGACAGGAAATGCCCCAAAGCACAACGTGGACACATCCCATTTTTTGACAGAAAACAGAGCTGTATTTTGCAAAGTGCCTACCTGTAGATTTTGGCCTCTAGCTCAGCCGGCACCTAGGGAAACCTACCAAACCTGTGCATTTTTGAAAACTAGAGACCTAGGGGAATCCAAGATGGGGTGACTTGTGGGGCTCTGACCAGGTTCTGTTACCCAGAATCCTTTGCAAACCTCGAAATTTGGCTAAAAAAACACATGTTCCTCATATTTCTGTGGCAGAAAGTTCTGGAATCTCAGAGGAGGCACAAATTTCCTTCCACCCAGCATTCCGCCAAGTCTCCCGATAAAAATGATACCTCACTTGTGTGGGCAGGCCTAGCGCCCGCGACAGGAAATGCCCCAAAGCACAACGTGGACACATCCCATTTTTTGACAGAAAACAGAGCTGTATTTTGCAAAATGCCTACCTGTAGATTTTGGCCTCTAGCTCAGCCGGCACCCAGGGAAACCTACCAAACCTGTGCATTTCTGAAAACTAGAGACCTAGGGGAATCCAAGATGGGGTGACTTGTGGGGCTCTGATCAGGTTCTGTTACCCAGAACCCTTTGCAAACCTCAAAATTTGGCTAAAAAAACACATGTTCCTCACATTTCTGTGGCAGAAAGTTCTGGAATCTGAGAGGAGCCACAAATTTCCTTCCACCCAGCGTTCCCCCATGTCTCCCGATAAAAATGATACCTCACTTGTGTGGGTAGGCCTAGTGCCCGCGACAGGAAATGCCCCAAAGCACAACGTGGACACATCCCATATTTTGACAGAAAACAGAGGTGTTTTTTGCAAAGTGCCTACCTGTAAATTTTGGCCTCTAGCTCAGCCGGCACCTAGGGAAACCTACCAAACCTGTGCATTTTTTTAAACTAGAGACATAGGTGAATCCAAGATGGGGTGATTTGTGGGGATCTGATCAGGTTCTGTTACCCAGAACCCTTTGCAAACCTCAAAATTTGGCAAAAGAAATACATGTTCCTCACATTTCTGTGGCAGAAAGTTCTGGAATCTGAGAGGAGCCACAAATTTCCTTCCTCCCAGCGTTCCCCCAAGTCTCCCGATAAAAATTATACCTCACTTGTGTGGGTAGGCCTAGTGCCCGCGACAGGAAATGTCCCAAAGCACAACGTGAACACATCCCATTTTTTGACAGAAAACAGAGCTGTATTTTCCAAAGTGCCTACCTGTAGATTTTGGCCTCTAGCTCAGCCGGCACCTAGGGAAACCTACCAAACCTGTGCATTTTTTTAAACTAGAGACCTAGGTGAATCCAAGATGGGGTGACTTGTGGGGCTCTGATCAGGTTCTGTTACCCAGAACCCTTTGCAAACCTCAAAATTTGGCAAAAAAAAACACATGTTCCTCACATTTCTGTGGCAGAAAGTTCTGGAATCTGAGAGGAGCCACAAATTCCCTTCCACCCAGCGTTCCCCCAAGTCTCCCAATAAAAATGATACCTCACTTGTGTGGGTAGGCCTATAGCCCGCGACAGGAAATGCCCCAAAGCGCAACGTGGACACATCCCATTTTTTGAAAGAAAACAGAGGTGTTTTTTTGCAAAGTGCCTACCTGTAGATTTTGGCCTCTAGCTCAGCCGGCACCCAGGGAAACCTACCAAACGTGTGCATTTCTGAAAACTAGAGACCTAGGGGAATCCAAGATGAGGTGACTTGTGGGGCTCTGATCAGGTTCTGTTACCCAGAACCCTTTGCAAACATCAAAATTTGGCTAAAAAAACACATGTTCCTCACATTTCTGTGGCAGAAAGTTCTGGAATCTGAGAGGAGCCACAAATTTCCTTCCACCCAGCGTTCCCCCATGTCTCCCGATAAAAATGATACCTCACTTGTGTGGGTAGGCCTAGTGCCCGCGACAGGAAATGCCCCAAAGCACAACGTGGACACATCCCATTTTTTGACAGAAAACAGAGGTGTTTTTTGCAAAGTGCCTACCTGTAGATTTTGGCCTCTAGCTCAGCCGGCACTTAGGGAAACCTACCAAACCTGTGCATTTTTTTAAACTAGAGACCTAGGTGAATCCAAGATGGGGTGACTTGTGGGGCTCTGATCAGGTTCTGTTACCCAGAACCCTTTGCAAACCTCAAAATTTGGCTAAAAAAACACATGTTCCTCACATTTCTGTGGCAGAAAGTTCTGGAATCTGTGAGGAGCCACAAATTTCCTTCCACCCAGCGTTCCCCCAAGTCTCCCGATAAAAATTATACCTCACTTGTGTGGGTAGGCCTAGTGCCCGCGACAGGAAATGTCCCAAAGCACAACGTGGACACATCCCATTTTTTGACAGAAAACAGAGCTGTATTTTGCTAAGTGCCTACCTGTAGATTTTGGCCTCTAGCTCAGCCGGCACCTAGGGAAACCTACCAAACCTGTGCATTTTTTAAAACTAGAGACCTAGGGGATTCCAAAATGGGGTGACTTGTGGGGCTCTGACCAGGTTCTGTTACCCAGAATCCTTTGCAAACCTCAAAATGTGGCTAAACAAACACATGTTCCTCACATTTCTGTGGCAGAAAGTTCTGGAATCTGAGAGGAGCCACAAATTTCCTTCCACCCAGCGTTCCCCCAAGTCTCCCGATAAAAATGATACCTCACTTGTGTGGGTAGGACTAGCGCCCGCGACAGGAAATGCCCCAAAGCGCAACGTGGACACATCCAATTTTTTGAAAGAAAACAGAGGTGTTTTTTTGCAAACTGCCTACCTGTAGATTTTAGCCTCTAGCTCAGCCGGCACCCAGGGAAACCTACCAAACCTGTGCATTTCTGAAAACTAGAGACCTAGGGGAATCCAAAATGGGGTGACTTGTGGGGCTCTGATCAGGTTCTGTTACCCAGAACCCTTTGCAAACCTCAAAATTTGGCTAAAAAAACACATTCCTCACATTTCTGTGGCAGAAAGTTCTGGAATCTGAGAGGAGCCACAAATTTCCTTCCACCCAGTGTTCCCCCAAGTCTCCCGATAAAAATGATACCTCACTTGTGTAGGTAGGCCTAGCGCCCGCGACAGGAAATGCCCCGAAGCGCAACGTGAACACATCCCATTTTTTGAAAGAAAACAGAGGTGTTTTTTTGCAAAGTGCCTACCTGTAGATTTTGGCCGCTAGCTCAGCCGGCACCCAGGGAAACCTACCAAACCTGTGCATTTCTGAAAACTAGAGACCTAGGGGAATCCAAGATGGGGTGACTTGTGGGGCTCTGATCAGGTTCTGTTACCCAGAACCCTTTGCAAACCTCAAAATTTGGCTAAAAAAACACATGTTCCTCACATTTCTGTGGCAGAAAGTTCTGGAATCTTAGAGGAGCCACAAATTTCCTTCCACCCAGCGTTCCCCCAAGTCTCCCGATAAAAATGATACCTCACTTGTGTGGGTAGGCCTGTAGCCCGCGACAGGAAATGCCCCAAAGCGCAACGTGGACACATCCCATTTTTTTAAAGAAAACAGAGGTGTTTTTTTACAAAGTGCCTACCTGTAGATTTTGGCCTCTAGCTCAGCCGGCACCCAGGGAAACCTACCAAACCTGTGCATTTCTGAAAACTAGAGACCTAGGGGAATCCAAGATGGGGTAACTTGTGGGGCTCTGATCCGGTTCTGTTACCCAGAACCCTTTGCAAACCTCAAACTTTGGCTAAAAAAACACATGTTCCTCACATTTCTGTGGCAGAAAGTTCTGGAATCTGAGAGGAGCCACAAATTTCCTTCCACCCAGCGTTCCCCCATGTCTCCCGATAAAAATGATACCTCACTTGTGTGGGTAGGCCTAGTGCCCGTGACAGGAAATGCCCCAAAGCACAACGTGGACACATCCCATATTTTGACAGAAAACAGAGGTGTTTTTTGCAAAGTGCCTACCTGTAAATTTTGGCCTCTAGCTCAGCCGGCACCTAGGGAAACCTACCAAACCTGTGCATTTTTTTAAACTAGAGACATAGGTGAATCCAAGATGGGGTGATTTGTGGGGATCTGATCAGGTTCTGTTACCCAGAACCCTTTGCAAACCTCAAAATTTGGCAAAAGAAATACATGTTCCTCACATTTCTGTGGCAGAAAGTTCTGGAATCTGAGAGGAGCCACAAATTTCCTTCCTCCCAGCGTTCCCCCAAGTCTCCCGATAAAAATTATACCTCACTTGTGTGGGTAGGCCTAGTGCCCGCGACAGGAAATGTCCCAAAGCACAACGTGGACACATCCCATTTTTTGACAGAAAACAGAGCTGTATTTTCCAAAGTGCCTACCTGTAGATTTTGGCCTCTAGCTCAGCCGGCACCTAGGGAAACCTACCAAACCTGTGCATTTTTTTAAACTAGAGACCTAGGTGAATCCAAGATGGGGTGACTTGTGGGGCTCTGATCAGGTTCTGTTACCCAGAACCCTTTGCAAACCTCAAAATTTGGCAAAAAAAAACACATGTTCCTCACATTTCTGTGGCAGAAAGTTCTGGAATCTGAGAGGAGCCACAAATTCCCTTCCACCCAGCGTTCCCCCAAGTCTCCCAATAAAAATGATACCTCACTTGTGTGGGTAGGCCTATAGCCCGCGACAGGAAATGCCCCAAAGCGCAACGTGGACACATCCCATTTTTTGAAAGAAAACAGAGGTGTTTTTTTGCAAAGTGCCTACCTGTAGATTTTGGCCTCTAGCTCAGCCGGCACCCAGGGAAACCTACCAAACGTGTGCATTTCTGAAAACTAGAGACCTAGGGGAATCCAAGATGAGGTGACTTGTGGGGCTCTGATCAGGTTCTGTTACCCAGAATCCTTTGCAAACATCAAAATTTGGCTAAAAAAACACATGTTCCTCACATTTCTGTGGCAGAAAGTTCTGGAATCTGAGAGGAGCCACAAATTTCCTTCCACCCAGCGTTCCCCCAAGTCTCCCGATAAAAATGATACCTCACTTGTGTGGGTAGGACTAGCGCCCGCGACAGGAAATGCCCCAAAGCGCAACGTGGACACATCCAATTTTTTGAAAGAAAACAGAGGTGTTTTTTTGCAAACTGCCTACCTGTAGATTTTAGCCTCTAGCTCAGCCGGCACCCCGGGAAACCTACCAAACCTGTGCATTTCTGAAAACTAGAGACCTAGGGGAATCCAAAATGGGGTGACTTGTGGGGCTCTGATCAGGTTCTGTTACCCAGAACCCTTTGCAAACCTCAAAATTTGGCTAAAAAACACGTTCCTCACATTTCTGTGGCAGAAAGTTCTGGAATCTGAGAGGAGCCACAAATTTCCTTCCACCCAGTGTTCCCCCAAGTCTCCCGATAAAAATGATACTTCACTTGTGTAGGTAGGCCTAGCGCCCGCGACAGGAAATGCCCCGAAGCGCAACATGAACACATCCCATTTTTTGAAAGAAAACAGAGGTGTTTTTTTGCAAAGTGCCTACCTGTAGATTTTGGCCGCTAGCTCAGCCGGCACCCAGGGAAACCTACCAAATCTGTGCATTTCTGAAAACTAGAGACCTAGGGGAATCCAAGATGGGGTGACTTGTGGGGCTCTGATCAGGTTCTGTTACCCAGAACCCTTTGCAAACCTCAAAATTCGGCTAAAAAAACACATGTTCCTCACATTTCTGTGGCAGAAAATTCTGGAATCTTAGAGGAGCCACAAATTTCCTTCCACCCAGCGTTCCCCCAAGTCTCCCGATAAAAATGATACCTCACTTGTGTGGGTAGGCCTGTAGCCCGCGACAGGAAATGCCCCAAAGCGCAACGTGGACACATCCCATTTTTTTAAAGAAAACAGAGGTGTTTTTTTACAAAGTGCCTACCTGTAGATTTTGGCCTCTAGCTCAGCCGGCACCCAGGGAAACCTACCAAACCTGTGCATTTCTGAAAACTAGAGACCTAGGGGAATCCAAGATGGGGTGACTTGTGGGGCTCTGATCCGGTTCTGTTACCCAGAACCCTTTGCAAACCTCAAAATTTGGCTAAAAAAACACATGTTCCCCACATTTCTGTGGCAGAAAGTTCTGGAATCTGAGAGGAGCCACAAATTTCCTTCCACCCAGCGTTCCCCCATGTCTCCCGATAAAAATGATACCTCACTTGTGTGGGTAGGCCTAGTGCCCGCGACAGGAAATGCCCCAAAGCATAACGTGGACACATCCCATTTTTTGACAGAAAACAGAGGAGTTTTTTGCAAAGTGCCTACCTGTAGATTTTGGCCTCTAGCTCACCCGGCACCTAGGGAAACCTACCAAACCTGTGCATTTATTTAAACTAGAGACCTAGGTGAATCAAAGATGGGGTGACTTGTGGGGCTCTGATCAGGTTCTGTTACCCAGAACCCTTTGCAAACCTCAAAATTTGGCAAAAAAAAACACATGTTCCTCACATTTCTGTGGCAGAAAGTTCTGGAATCTGAGAGGAGCCACAAATTCCCTTCCACCCAGCGTTCCCCCAAGTCTCCCAATAAAAATGATACCTCACTTGTGTGGGTAGGCCTATAGCCCGCGACAGGAAATGCCCCAAAGCGCAACGTGGACACATCCCATTTTTTGAAAGAAAACAGAGGTGTTTTTTTGCAAAGTGCCTACCTGTAGATTTTGGCCTCTAGCTCAGCCGGCACCCAGGGAAACCTACCAAACGTGTGCATTTCTGAAAACTAGAGACCTAGGGGAATCCAAGATGAGGTGACTTGTGGGGCTCTGATCAGGTTCTGTTACCCAGAATCCTTTGCAAACATCAAAATTTGGCTAAAAAAACACATGTTCCTCACATTTCTGTGGCAGAAAGTTCTGGAATCTGAGAGGAGCCACAAATTTCCTTCCACCCAGCGTTCCCCCAAGTCTCCCGATAAAAATGATACCTCACTTGTGTGGGTAGGACTAGCGCCCGCGACAGGAAATGCCCCAAAGCGCAACGTGGACACATCCAATTTTTTGAAAGAAAACAGAGGTGTTTTTTTGCAAACTGCCTACCTGTAGATTTTAGCCTCTAGCTCAGCCGGCACCCCGGGAAACCTACCAAACCTGTGCATTTCTGAAAACTAGAGACCTAGGGGAATCCAAAATGGGGTGACTTGTGGGGCTCTGATCAGGTTCTGTTACCCAGAACCCTTTGCAAACCTCAAAATTTGGCTAAAAAACACGTTCCTCACATTTCTGTGGCAGAAAGTTCTGGAATCTGAGAGGAGCCACAAATTTCCTTCCACCCAGTGTTCCCCCAAGTCTCCCGATAAAAATGATACTTCACTTGTGTAGGTAGGCCTAGCGCCCGCGACAGGAAATGCCCCGAAGCGCAACATGAACACATCCCATTTTTTGAAAGAAAACAGAGGTGTTTTTTTGCAAAGTGCCTACCTGTAGATTTTGGCCGCTAGCTCAGCCGGCACCCAGGGAAACCTACCAAATCTGTGCATTTCTGAAAACTAGAGACCTAGGGGAATCCAAGATGGGGTGACTTGTGGGGCTCTGATCAGGTTCTGTTACCCAGAACCCTTTGCAAACCTCAAAATTCGGCTAAAAAAACACATGTTCCTCACATTTCTGTGGCAGAAAATTCTGGAATCTTAGAGGAGCCACAAATTTCCTTCCACCCAGCGTTCCCCCAAGTCTCCCGATAAAAATGATACCTCACTTGTGTGGGTAGGCCTGTAGCCCGCGACAGGAAATGCCCCAAAGCGCAACGTGGACACATCCCATTTTTTTAAAGAAAACAGAGGTGTTTTTTTACAAAGTGCCTACCTGTAGATTTTGGCCTCTAGCTCAGCCGGCACCCAGGGAAACCTACCAAACCTGTGCATTTCTGAAAACTAGAGACCTAGGGGAATCCAAGATGGGGTGACTTGTGGGGCTCTGATCCGGTTCTGTTACCCAGAACCCTTTGCAAACCTCAAAATTTGGCTAAAAAAACACATGTTCCCCACATTTCTGTGGCAGAAAGTTCTGGAATCTGAGAGGAGCCACAAATTTCCTTCCACCCAGCGTTCCCCCATGTCTCCCGATAAAAATGATACCTCACTTGTGTGGGTAGGCCTAGTGCCCGCGACAGGAAATGCCCCAAAGCACAACGTGGACACATCCCATTTTTTGACAGAAAACAGAGGAGTTTTTTGCAAAGTGCCTACCTGTAGATTTTGGCCTCTAGCTCACCCGGCACCTAGGGAAACCTACCAAACCTGTGCATTTATTTAAACTAGAGACCTAGGTGAATCAAAGATGGGGTGACTTGTGGGGCTCTGATCAGGTTCTGTTACCCAGAACCCTTTGCAAACCTCAAAATTTGGCAAAAAAAACACATGTTCCTCACATTTCTGTGGCAGAAAGTTCTGGAATCTGAGAGGAGCCACAAATTTCCTTCCACCCAGCGTTCCCCCAAGTCTCCCGATAAAAATGATACCTCACTTGTGTGGGTAGGCCTATAGCCCGCGACAGGAAATGCCCCAAAGCGCAACGTGGACACATCCCATTTTTTGAAAGAAAACAGAGGTGTTTTTTTGCAAAGTGCCTACCTGTAGATTTTGGCCTCTAGCTCAGCCGGCACCCAGGGAAACCTACCAAACCTGTGCATTTCTGAAAACTAGAGACCTAGGGGAATCCAAGATGGGGTGACTTGTGGGGCTCTGATCAGGTTCCTTTACCCAGAACCCTTTGCAAACCTCAAAATTTGGCTAAAAAAACACATGTTCCTCACATTTCTGTGGCAGAAAGTTCTGGAATCTGAGAGGAGCCACAAATTTCCTTCCACCCAGCGTTCCCCCAAGTCTCCCGATAAAAATGATACCTCACTTGTGTGGGTAGGCCTAGTGCCCGCGACAGGAAATGCCCCAAAGCACAACGTGGACACATCCCATTTTTTGACAGAAAACAGAGGTGTTTTTTGCAAAGTGCCTACCTGTAGATTTTGGCCTCTAGCTCAGCCGGCACCTAGGGAAACCTACCAAACCTGTGCATTTTTTTAAACTAGAGACCTAGGTGAATCCAAGATGGGGTGACTTGTGGGGCTCTGATCAGGTTCTGTTACCCAGAACCCTTTGCAAACCTCAAAATTTGGCTAAAAAAACACATGTTCCTCACATTTCTGTGGCAGAAAGTTCTGGAATCTGAGAGGAGCCACAAATTTCCTTCCACCCAGCGTTCCCCCAAGTCTCCCGATAAAAATGATACCTCACTTGTGTGGGTAGGCCTAGTGCCCGCGACAGGAAATGCCCCAAAGCACAACGTGGACACATCCCATTTTTTGACAGAAAACAGAGGTGTTTTTTGCAAAGTGCCTACCTGTAGATTTTGGCCTCTAGCTCAGCCGGCACCTAGGGAAACCTACCAAACCTGTGCATTTTTTTAAACTAGAGACCTAGGTGAATCCAAGATAGGGTGACTTGTGGGGCTCTGATCAGGTTCTGTTACCCAGAACCCTTTGCAAACCTCAAATTTTGGCTAAAAAAACACATGTTCCTCACATTTCTGTGGCAGAAAGTTCTGGAATCTGAGAGGAGCCACAAATTTCCTTCCACCCAGCATTCCCCCAAGTCTCCCGATAAAAATGATACCTCACTTGTGTGGGTAGGCCTAGCGCCCGCGACAGGAAATTCCCCAAAGCGCAACGTGGACACATCCAATTTTTTGAAAGAAAACAGAGGTGTTTTTTTGCAAAGTGCCTACCTGTAGATTTTGGCCTCTAGCTCAGCCGGCACTCAGGGAAACCTACCAAACCTGTGCATTTCTGAAAACTAGAGACCTAGGGGAATCCAAGATGGGGTGACTTGTGGGGCTCTGATCAGGTTCTGTTACCCAGAACCCTTTGCAAACCTCAAAATTTGGCTAAAAAAACACATGTTCCTCACATTTCTGTGGCAGAAAGTTCTGGAATCTGAGAGGAGCCACAAATTTCCTTCCACCCAGCGTTCCCCCAAGTCTCCCGATAAAAATGATACCTCACTTGTGTGGGTAGGCCTGTAGCCCGCAACAGGAAATGCCCCAAAGCGCAACGTGGACACATCCCATTTTTTTAAAGAAAACAGAGGTGTTTTTTTACAAAGTGCCTACCTGTAGATTTTGGCCTCTAGCTCAGCCGGCACCCAGGGAAACCTACCAAACCTGTGCATTTCTGAAAACTAGAGACCTAGGGGAATCCAAGATGGGGTGACTTGTGGGGCTCTGATCCGGTTCTGTTACCCAGAACCCTTTGCAAACCTCAAAATTTGGCTAAAAAAACACATGTTCCTCACATTTCTGTGGCAGAAAGTTCTGGAATCTGAGAGGAGCCACAAATTTCCTTCCACCCAGCGTTCCCCCATGTCTCCCGATAAAAATGATACCTCACTTGTGTGGGTAGGCCTAGTGCCCGCGACAGGAAATGTCCCAAAGCACAACGTGGACACATCCCATTTTTTGACAGAAAACAGAGCTGTATTTTCCAAAGTGCCTACCTGTAGATTTTGGCCTCTAGCTCAGCCGGCACCTAGGGAAACCTACCAAACCTGTGCATTTTTTTAAACTAGAGACATAGGTGAATCCAAGATGGGGTGATTTGTGGGGATCTGATCAGGTTCTGTTACCCAGAACCCTTTGCAAACCTCAAAATTTGGCAAAAGAAATACATGTTCCTCACATTTCTGTGGCAGAAAGTTCTGGAATCTGAGAGGAGCCACAAATTTCCTTCCTCCCAGCGTTCCCCCAAGTCTCCCGATAAAAATTATACCTCACTTGTGTGGGTAGGCCTAGTGCCCGCGACAGGAAATGTCCCAAAGCACAACGTGGACACATCCCATTTTTTGACAGAAAACAGAGCTGTATTTTCCAAAGTGCCTACCTGTAGATTTTGGCCTCTAGCTCAGCCGGCACCTAGGGAAACCTACCAAACCTGTGCATTTTTTTAAACTAGAGACCTAGGTGAATCCAAGATGGGGTGACTTGTGGGGCTCTGATCAGGTTCTGTTACCCAGAACCCTTTGCAAACCTCAAAATTTGGCAAAAAAAAACACATGTTCCTCACATTTCTGTGGCAGAAAGTTCTGGAATCTGAGAGGAGCCACAAATTCCCTTCCACCCAGCGTTCCCCCAAGTCTCCCAATAAAAATGATACCTCACTTGTGTGGGTAGGCCTAGTGCCCGCGACAGGAAATGCCCCAAAGCGCAACGTGGACACATCCCATTTTTTGAAAGAAAACAGAGGTGTTTTTTTGCAAAGTGCCTACCTGTAGATTTTGGCCTCTAGCTCAGCCGGCACCCAGGGAAACCTACCAAACGTGTGCATTTCTGAAAACTAGAGACCTAGGGGAATCCAAGATGAGGTGACTTGTGGGGCTCTGATCAGGTTCTGTTACCCAGAACCCTTTGCAAACATCAAAATTTGGCTAAAAAAACACATGTTCCTCACATTTCTGTGGCAGAAAGTTCTGGAATCTGAGAGGAGCCACAAATTTCCTTCCACCCAGCGTTCCCCCATGTCTCCCGATAAAAATGATACCTCACTTGTGTGGGTAGGCCTAGTGCCCGCGACAGGAAATGCCCCAAAGCACAACGTGGACACATCCCATTTTTTGACAGAAAACAGAGGTGTTTTTAGCAAAGTGCCTACCTGTAGATTTTGGCCTCTAGCTCAGCCGGCACCTAGGGAAACCTACCAAACCTGTTCATTTTTTTAAACTAGAGACCTAGGTGAATCCAAGATGGGGTGACTTGTGGGGCTCTGATCAGGTTCTGTTACCCAGAACCCTTTGCAAACCTCAAAATTTGGCTAAAAAAACACATGTTCCTCACATTTCTGTGGCAGAAAGTTCTGGAATCTGAGAGGAGCCACAAATTTCCTTCCACCCAGCGTTCCCCCAAGTCTCCCGATAAAAATTATACCTCACTTGTGTGGGTAGGCCTAGTGCCCGCGACAGGAAATGTCCCAAAGCACAACGTGGACACATCCCATTTTTTGACAGAAAACAGAGCTGTATTTTGCAAAGTGCCTACCTGTAGATTTTGGCCTCTAGCTCAGCCGGCACCTAGGGAAACCTACCAAACCTGTGCATTTTTTAAAACTAGAGACCTAGGGGATTCCAAAATGGGGTGACTTGTGGGGCTCTGACCAGGTTCTGTTACCCAGAATCCTTTGCAAACCTCAAAATGTGGCTAAACAAACACATGTTCCTCACATTTCTGTGGCAGAAAGTTCTGGAATCTGAGAGGAGCCACAAATTTCCTTCCACCCAGCGTTCCCCCAAGTCTCCCGATAAAAATGATACCTCACTTGTGTGGGTAGGACTAGCGCCCGCGACAGGAAATGCCCCAAAGCGCAACGTGGACACATCCAATTTTTTGAAAGAAAACAGAGGTGTTTTTTTGCAAACTGCCTACCTGTAGATTTTAGCCTCTAGCTCAGCCGGCACCCAGGGAAACCTACCAAACCTGTGCATTTCTGAAAACTAGAGACCTAGGGGAATCCAAAATGGGGTGACTTGTGGGGCTCTCATCAGGTTCTGTTACCCAGAACCCTTTGCAAACCTCAAAATTTGGCTAAAAAAACACATTCCTCACATTTCTGTGGCAGAAAGTTCTGGAATCTGAGAGGAGCCACAAATTTCCTTCCACCCAGTGTTCCCCCAAGTCTCCCGATAAAAATGATACCTCACTTGTGTAGGTAGGCCTAGCGCCCGCGACAGGAAATGCCCCGAAGCGCAACGTGAACACATCCCATTTTTTGAAAGAAAACAGAGGTGTTTTTTTGCAAAGTGCCTACCTGTAGATTTTGGCCGCTAGCTCAGCCGGCACCTAGGGAAACCTACCAAACCTGTGCATTTCTGAAAACTAGAGACCTAGGGGAATCCAAGATGGGGTGACTTGTGGGGCTCTGATCAGGTTCTGTTACCCAGAACCCTTTGCAAACCTCAAAATTTGGCTAAAAAAACACATGTTCCTCACATTTCTGTGGAAGAAAGTTCTGGAATCTTAGAGGAGCCACAAATTTCCTTCCACCCAGCGTTCCCCCAAGTCTCCCGATAAAAATGATACCTCACTTGTGTGGGTAGGCCTGTAGCCCGCGACAGGAAATGCCCCAAAGCGCAACGTGGACACATCCCATTTTTTTAAAGAAAACAGAGGTGTTTTTTTACAAAGTGCCTACCTGTAGATTTTGGCCTCTAGCTCAGCCGGCACCCAGGGAAACCTACCAAACCTGTGCATTTCTGAAAACTAGAGACCTAGGGGAATCCAAGATGGGGTAACTTGTGGGGCTCTGATCCGGTTCTGTTACCCAGAACCCTTTGCAAACCTCAAAATTTGGCTAAAAAAACACATGTTCCTCACATTTCTGTGGCAGAAAGTTCTGGAATCTGAGAGGAGCCACAAATTTCCTTCCACCCAGCGTTCCCCCATGTCTCCCGATAAAAATGATACCTCACTTGTGTGGGTAGGCCTAGTGCCCGTGACAGGAAATGCCCCAAAGCACAACGTGGACACATCCCATATTTTGACAGAAAACAGAGGTGTTTTTTGCAAAGTGCCTACCTGTAAATTTTGACCTCTAGCTCAGCCGGCACCTAGGGAAACCTACCAAACCTGTGCATTTTTTTAAACTAGAGACATAGGTGAATCCAAGATGGGGTGATTTGTGGGGATCTGATCAGGTTCTGTTACCCAGAACCCTTTGCAAACCTCAAAATTTGGCAAAAGAAATACATGTTCCTCACATTTCTGTGGCAGAAAGTTCTGGAATCTGAGAGGAGCCACAAATTTCCTTCCACCCAGCGTTCCCCCAAGTCTCCCGATAAACATTATACCTCACTTGTGTGGGTAGGCCTAGTGCCCGCGACAGGAAATGTCCCAAAGCACAACGTGGACACATCCAATTTTTTGACAGAAAACAGAGCTGTGTTTTCCAAAGTGCCTACCTGTAGATTTTGGCCTCTAGCTCAGCCGGCACCTAGGGAAACCTACCAAACCTGTGCATTTTTTTAAACTAGAGACCTAGGTGAATCCAAGATGGGGTGACTTGTGGGGCTCTGATCAGGTTCTGTTACCCAGAACCCTTTGCAAACCTCAAAATTTGGCCAAAAAAAACACATGTTCCTCACATTTCTGTGGCAGAAAGTTCTGGAATCTGAGAGGAGCCACAAATTCCCTTCCACCCAGCGTTCCCCCAAGTCTCCCAATAAAAATGATACCTCACTTGTGTGGGTAGGCCTATAGCCCGCGACAGGAAATGCCCCAAAGCGCAACGTGGACACATCCCATTTTTTGAAAGAAAACAGAGGTGTTTTTTTGCAAAGTGCCTACCTGTAGATTTTGGCCTCTAGCTCAGCCGGCACCCAGGGAAACCTACCAAACGTGTGCATTTCTGAAAACTAGAGACCTAGGGGAATCCAAGATGAGGTGACTTGTGGGGCTCTGATCAGGTTCTGTTACCCAGAACCCTTTGCAAACATCAAAATTTGGCTAAAAAAACACATGTTCCTCACATTTCTGTGGCAGAAAGTTCTGGAATCTGAGAGGAGCCACAAATTTCCTTCCACCCAGCGTTCCCCCATGTCTCCCGATAAAAATGATACCTCACTTGTGTGGGTAGGCCAAGTGCCCGCGACAGGAAATGCCCCAAAGCACAACGTGGACACATCCCATTTTTTGACAGAAAACAGAGGTGTTTTTTGCAAAGTGCCTACCTGTAGATTTTGGTCTCTAGCTCAGCCGGCACCTAGGGAAACCTACCAAACCTGTGCTTTGTTTTAAACTAGAGACCTAGGTGAATCCAAGATGGGGTGACTTGTGGGGCTCTGATCAGGTTCTGTTACCCAGAACCCTTTGCAAACCTCAAAATTTGGCTAAAAAAACACATGTTCCTCACATTTCTGTGGCAGAAAGTTCTGGAATCTGAGAGGAGCCACAAATTTCCTTCCACCCAGCGTTCCCCCAAGTCTCCCGATAAAAATGATACCTCACTTGTGTGGGTAGGCCTAGTGCCCGCGACAGGAAATGTCCCAAAGCACAACGTGGACACATCCCATTTTTTGACAGAAAACAGAGCTGTATTTTGCAAAGTGCCTACCTGTAGATTTTGGCCTCTAGCTCAGCCGGCACCTAGGGAAACCTACCAAACCTGTGCATTTTTTAAAACTAGAGACCTAGGGGATTCCAAAATGGGGTGACTTGTGGGGCTCTGACCAGGTTCTGTTACCCAGAATCCTTTGCAAACCTCAAAATTTGGCTAAACAAACACATGTTCCTCACATTTCTGTGGCAGAAAGTTCTGGAATCTGAGAGGAGCCACAAATTTCCTTCCACCCAGCGTTCCCCCAAGTCTCCCGATAAAAATGATACCTCACTTGTGTGGGTAGGACTAGCGCCCGCGACAGGAAATGCCCCAAAGCGCAACGTGGACACATCCAATTTTTTGAAAGAAAACAGAGGTGTTTTTTTGCAAACTGCCTACCTGTAGATTTTAGCCTCTAGCTCAGCCGGCACCCAGGTAAACCTACCAAACCTGTGCATTTCTGAAAACTAGAGACCTAGGGGAATCCAAAATGGGGTGACTTGTGGGGCTCTGATAAGGTTCTGTTACCCAGAACCCTTTGCAAACCTCAACATTTGGCTAAAAAAACACGTTCCTCACATTTCTGTGGCAGAAAGTTCTGGAATCTGAGAGGAGCCACAAATTTCCTTCCACCCAGTGTTCCCCCAAGTCTCCCGATAAAAATGATACCTCACTTGTGTAGGTAGGCCTAGCGCCCGCGACAGGAAATGCCCCGAAGCGCAACGTGAACACATCCCATTTTTTTAAAGAAAACAGAGGTGTTTTTTTTGCAAAGTGCCTACCTGTAGATTTTGGCCGCTAGCTCAGCCGGCACCCAGGGAAACCTACCAAACCTGTGCATTTCTGAAAACTAGAGACCTAGGGGAATCCAAGATGGGGTGACTTGTGGGGCTCTGATCAGGTTCTGTTACCCAGAACCCTTTGCAAACCTCAAAATTTGGCTAAAAAAACACATGTTCCTCACATTTCTGTGGCAGAAAGTTCTGGAATCTTAGAGGAGCCACAAATTTCCTTCCACCCAGCGTTCCCCCAAGTCTCCCGATAAAAATGATACCTCACGTGTGTGGGTAGGCCTAGTGCCTGCAACAGGAAATGCCCCAAAGCACAACGTGCACACATCCCATTTTTTTACAGAAAACAGAGGTGTTTTTTGCAAAGTGCCTACCTGTAGATTTTGGCCTCTAGTTCAGCCGGCACCTAGGGAAACCTACCAAACCTGTGAATTTTTGAAAACTAGAGACCTAGGTGAATCCAAGATGGGGTGACTTGTGGGGCTCTGACCAGGTTCTGTTACCCAGAATCCTTTGCAAACCTCAAAATTTGGCTAAAAAAACACATGTTCCTCACATTTCTGTGGCAGAAGGTTCTGGAATCTGAGAGGAGGCACAAATTTCCTTCCACCCAGCATTCCCCCAAGTCTCCCGATAAAAATGATACCTCACTTGTGTGGGTAGGCCTAGCGCCCGCGACAGGAAATGCCCCAAAACGCAACGTGGACACATCCAATTTTTTGAAAGAAAACAGAGGTGTTTTTTGCAAAGTGCCTACCTGTAGATTTTGGCCTCTAGCTCAGCCGGCACCCAGGAAAACTGACCAAACCTGTGCATTTCTGAAAACTAGAGACCTAGGGGAATCCAAGATGGGGTGACTTGTGGGGCTCTGATCAGGTTCTGTTACCCAGAACCCTTTGCAAACCTCAAAATTTGGCTAAAAAAACACATGTTCCTCATATTTCTGTGGTAGAAAGTTCTGGAATCTGAGAGGAGCCACAAATTTCCTTCCACCCAGCGTTCTCCCAAGTCTCCCGATAAAAATGATATCTCACTTGTGGGGGTAGGCCTAGTGCCCGCGACAGGAAATGCCCCAAAGCACAACGTGGACACATCCCATTTTTTGACAGAAAACAGAGCTGTATTTTGCAAAGTGTCTACCTGTAGATTTTGGCCTCTAGCTCAGCCGGCACCTAGGGAAACCTACCAAACCTGTGCATTTTTGAAAACTAGAGACCTAGGGGAATCCAAGATGGGGTGACTTGTGGGGCTCTGACCAGGTTCTGTTACCCAGAATCCTTTGCAAACCTCGAAATTTGGCTAAAAAAACACATGTTCCTCATATTTCTGTGGCAGAAAGTTCTGGAATCTGAGAGGAGGCACAAATTTCCTTCCACCCAGCATTCCGCCAAGTCTCCCGATAAAAATGATACCTCACTTGTGTGGGCAGGCCTAGCGCCCGCGACAGGAAATGCCCCAAAGCACAACGTGGACACATCCCATTTTTTGACAGAAAACAGAGCTGTATTTTGCAAAATGCCTACCTGTAGATTTTGGCCTCTAGCTCAGCCTGCACCCAGGGAAACCTACCAAACCTGTGCATTTCTGAAAACTAGAGACCTAGGGGAATCCAAGATGGGGTGACTTGTGGGGCTCTGATCAGGTTCTGTTACCCAGAACCCTTTGCAAACCTCAAAATTTGGCAAAAAAAACACATGTTCCTCACATTTCTGTGGCAGAAAGTTCTGGAATCTGAGAGGAGCCACAAATTTCCTTCCACCCAGCGTTCCCCCAAGTCTCCCGATAAAAATGATACCTCACGTGTGTGGGTAGGCCTAGTGCCTGCAACAGGAAATGCCCCAAAGCACAACGTGCACACATCCCATTTTTTTACAGAAAACAGAGGTGTTTTTTGCAAAGTGCCCACATGTAGATTTTGGCCTCTAGCTCAGCCGGCACCTAGGGAAACCTACCAAACCTGTGCATTTTTTAAAACTAGAGACCTAGGTGAATCCAAGATGGGGTGACTTGTGGGGCTCTGACCAGGTTCTGTTACCCAGAATCCTTTGCAAACCTCAAAATTTGGCTAAAAAAACACATGTTCCTCACATTTCTGTGGCAGAAGGTTCTGGAATCTGAGAGGAGGCACAAATTTCCTTCCACCCAGCATCCCCCCAAGTCTCCCGATAAAAATGATACCTCACTTGTGTGGGTAGGCCTAGCGCCCGCGACAGGAAATGCCCCAAAGCGCAACGTGGACACATCCAATTTTTTGAAAGAAAACAGAGGTGTTTTTTTGCAAAGTGCCTACCTGTAGATTTTGGCCTCTAGCTCAGCCAGCACCCAGGAAAACCGACCAAACCTGTGCATTTCTGAAAACTAGAGACCTAGGGGAATCCAAGATGGGGTGACTTGTGGGGCTCTGATCAGGTTCTGTTACCCAGAACCCTTTGCAAACCTCAAAATTTGGCTAAAAAAACACATGTTCCTCACATTTCTGTGGCAGAAAGTTCTGGAATCTGAGAGGAGCCACAAATTTCCTTCCACCCAGCGTTCCCCCATGTCTCCCGATAAAAATGATACCTCACTTGTGTGGGTAGGCCTAGTGCCCGCGACAGGAAATGCCCCAAAGCACAACGTGGACACATCCCATTTTTTGACAGAAAACAGAGGTGTTTTTTGCAAAGTGCCTACCTGTAGATTTTGGCCTCTAGCTCAGCCGGCACCTAGGGAAACCTACCAAACCTGTGCATTTTTTTAAACTAGAGACCTAGGTGAATCCAAGATGGGGTGACTTGTGGGGCTCTGATCAGGTTCTGTTACCCAGAACCCCTTGCAAACCTCAAAATTTGGCTAAAAAAACACATGTTCCTCACATTTCTGTGGCAGAAAGTTCTGGAATCTGAGAGGAGCCACAAATTTCCTTCCACCCAGCGTTCCCCCAAGTCTCCCGATAAAAATGATACCTCACTTGTGTGGGTAGGCCTAGTGCCCGCGACAGGAAATGTCCCAAAGCACAACGTGGACACATCCCATTTTTTGACAGAAAACAGAGCTGTATTTTGCAAAGTGCCTACCTGTAGATTTTGGCCTCTAGCTCAGCCGGCACCTAGGGAAACCTACCAAACCTGTGCATTTTTTAAAACTAGAGACCTAGGGGATTCCAAAATGGGGTGACTTGTGGGGCTCTGACCAGGTTCTGTTACCCAGAATCCTTTGCAAACCTCAAAATTTGGCTAAACAAACACATGTTCCTCACATTTCTGTGGCAGAAAGTTCTGGAATCTGAGAGGAGCCACAAATTTCCTTCCACCCAGCGTTCCCCCAAGTCTCCCGATAAAAATGATACCTCACTTGTGTGGGTAGGACTAGCGCCCGCGACAGGAAATGCCCCAAAGCGCAACGTGGACACATCCAATTTTTTGAAAGAAAACAGAGGTGTTTTTTTGCAAACTGCCTACCTGTAGATTTTAGCCTCTAGCTCAGCCGGCACCCAGGTAAACCTACCAAACCTGTGCATTTCTGAAAACTAGAGACCTAGGGGAATCCAAAATGGGGTGACTTGTGGGGCTCTGATAAGGTTCTGTTACCCAGAACCCTTTGCAAACCTCAACATTTGGCTAAAAAAACACGTTCCTCACATTTCTGTGGCAGAAAGTTCTGGAATCTGAGAGGAGCCACAAATTTCCTTCCACCCAGTGTTCCCCCAAGTCTCCCGATAAAAATGATACCTCACTTGTGTAGGTAGGCCTAGCGCCCGCGACAGGAAATGCCCCGAAGCGCAACGTGAACACATCCCATTTTTTTAAAGAAAACAGAGGTGTTTTTTTGCAAAGTGCCTACCTGTAGATTTTGGCCGCTAGCTCAGCCGGCACCCAGGGAAACCTACCAAACCTGTGCATTTCTGAAAACTAGAGACCTAGGGGAATCCAAGATGGGGTGACTTGTGGGGCTCTGATCAGGTTCTGTTACCCAGAACCCTTTGCAAACCTCAAAATTTGGCTAAAAAAACACATGTTCCTCACATTTCTGTGGCAGAAAGTTCTGGAATCTTAGAGGAGCCACAAATTTCCTTCCACCCAGCGTTCCCCCAAGTCTCCCGATAAAAATGATACCTCACGTGTGTGGGTAGGCCTAGTGCCTGCAACAGGAAATGCCCCAAAGCACAACGTGCACACATCCCATTTTTTTACAGAAAACAGAGGTGTTTTTTGCAAAGTGCCTACCTGTAGATTTTGGCCTCTAGTTCAGCCGGCACCTAGGGAAACCTACCAAACCTGTGAATTTTTGAAAACTAGAGACCTAGGTGAATCCAAGATGGGGTGACTTGTGGGGCTCTGACCAGGTTCTGTTACCCAGAATCCTTTGCAAACCTCAAAATTTGGCTAAAAAAACACATGTTCCTCACATTTCTGTGGCAGAAGGTTCTGGAATCTGAGAGGAGGCACAAATTTCCTTCCACCCAGCATTCCCCCAAGTCTCCCGATAAAAATGATACCTCACTTGTGTGGGTAGGCCTAGCGCCCGCGACAGGAAATGCCCCAAAACGCAACGTGGACACATCCAATTTTTTGAAAGAAAACAGAGGTGTTTTTTGCAAAGTGCCTACCTGTAGATTTTGGCCTCTAGCTCAGCCGGCACCCAGGAAAACTGACCAAACCTGTGCATTTCTGAAAACTAGAGACCTAGGGGAATCCAAGATGGGGTGACTTGTGGGGCTCTGATCAGGTTCTGTTACCCAGAACCCTTTGCAAACCTCAAAATTTGGCTAAAAAAACACATGTTCCTCATATTTCTGTGGTAGAAAGTTCTGGAATCTGAGAGGAGCCACAAATTTCCTTCCACCCAGCGTTCCCCCAAGTCTCCCGATAAAAATGATATCTCACTTGTGGGGGTAGGCCTAGTGCCCGCGACAGGAAATGCCCCAAAGCACAACGTGGACACATCCCATTTTTTGACAGAAAACAGAGCTGTATTTTGCAAAGTGTCTACCTGTAGATTTTGGCCTCTAGCTCAGCCGGCACCTAGGGAAACCTACCAAACCTGTGCATTTTTGAAAACTAGAGACCTAGGGGAATCCAAGATGGGGTGACTTGTGGGGCTCTGACCAGGTTCTGTTACCCAGAATCCTTTGCAAACCTCGAAATTTGGCTAAAAAAACACATGTTCCTCATATTTCTGTGGCAGAAAGTTCTGGAATCTGAGAGGAGGCACAAATTTCCTTCCACCCAGCATTCCGCCAAGTCTCCCGATAAAAATGATACCTCACTTGTGTGGGCAGGCCTAGCGCCCGCGACAGGAAATGCCCCAAAGCACAACGTGGACACATCCCATTTTTTGACAGAAAACAGAGCTGTATTTTGCAAAATGCCTACCTGTAGATTTTGGCCTCTAGCTCAGCCTGCACCCAGGGAAACCTACCAAACCTGTGCATTTCTGAAAACTAGAGACCTAGGGGAATCCAAGATGGGGTGACTTGTGGGGCTCTGATCAGGTTCTGTTACCCAGAACCCTTTGCAAACCTCAAAATTTGGCAAAAAAAACACATGTTCCTCACATTTCTGTGGCAGAAAGTTCTGGAATCTGAGAGGAGCCACAAATTTCCTTCCACCCAGCGTTCCCCCAAGTCTCCCGATAAAAATGATACCTCACGTGTGTGGGTAGGCCTAGTGCCTGCAACAGGAAATGCCCCAAAGCACAACGTGCACACATCCCATTTTTTTACAGAAAACAGAGGTGTTTTTTGCAAAGTGCCCACATGTAGATTTTGGCCTCTAGCTCAGCCGGCACCTAGGGAAACCTACCAAACCTGTGCATTTTTTAAAACTAGAGACCTAGGTGAATCCTAATGGGGTGACTTGTGGGGCTCTGACCAGGTTCTGTTACCCAGAATCCTTTGCAAACCTCAAAATTTGGCTAAAAAAACACATGTTCCTCACATTTCTGTGGCAGAAGGTTCTGGAATCTGAGAGGAGGCACAAATTTCCTTCCACCCAGCATCCCCCCAAGTCTCCCGATAAAAATGATACCTCACTTGTGTGGGTAGGCCTAGCGCCCGCGACAGGAAATGCCCCAAAGCGCAACGTGGACACATCCAATTTTTTGAAAGAAAACAGAGGTGTTTTTTTGCAAAGTGCCTACCTGTAGATTTTGGCCTCTAGCTCAGCCAGCACCCAGGAAAACCGACCAAACCTGTGCATTTCTGAAAACTAGAGACCTAGGGGAATCCAAGATGGGGTGACTTGTGGGGCTCTGATCAGGTTCTGTTACCCAGAACCCTTTGCAAACCTCAAAATTTGGCTAAAAAAACACATGTTCCTCACATTTCTGTGGCAGAAAGTTCTGGAATCTGAGAGGAGCCACAAATTTCCTTCCACCCAGCGTTCCCCCATGTCTCCTGATAAAAATGATACCTCACTTGTGTGGGTAGGCCTAGTGCCCGCGACAGGAAATGCCCCAAAGCACAACGTGGACACATCCCATATTTTGACAGAAAACAGAGGTGTTTTTTGCAAAGTGCCTACCTGTAAATTTTGGCCTCTAGCTCAGCCGGCACCTAGGGAAACCTACCAAACCTGTGCATTTTTTTAAACTAGAGACATAGGTGAATCCAAGATGGGGTGATTTGTGGGGATCTGATCAGGTTCTGTTACCCAGAACCCTTTGCAAACCTCAAAATTTGGCAAAAGAAATACATGTTCCTCACATTTCTGTGGCAGAAAGTTCTGGAATCTGAGAGGAGCCACAAATTTCCTTCCTCCCAGCGTTCCCCCAAGTCTCCCGATAAAAATTATACCTCACTTGTGTGGGTAGGCCTAGTGCCCGCGACAGGAAATGTCCCAAAGCACAACGTGAACACATCCCATTTTTTGACAGAAAACAGAGCTGTATTTTCCAAAGTGCCTACCTGTAGATTTTGGCCTCTAGCTCAGCCGGCACCTAGGGAAACCTACCAAACCTGTGCATTTTTTTAAACTAGAGACCTAGGTGAATCCAAGATGGGGTGACTTGTGGGGCTCTGATCAGGTTCTGTTACCCAGAACCCTTTGCAAACCTCAAAATTTGGCAAAAAAAAACACATGTTCCTCACATTTCTGTGGCAGAAAGTTCTGGAATCTGAGAGGAGCCACAAATTCCCTTCCACCCAGCGTTCCCCCAAGTCTCCCAATAAAAATGATACCTCACTTGTGTGGGTAGGCCTATAGCCCGCGACAGGAAATGCCCCAAAGCGCAACGTGGACACATCCCATTTTTTTAAAGAAAACAGAGGTGTTTTTTTGCAAAGTGCCTACCTGTAGATTTTGGCCTCTAGCTCAGCCGGCACCCAGGGAAACCTACCAAACGTCTGCATTTCTGAAAACTAGAGACCTAGGGGAATCCAAGATGGGGTGACTTGTGGGGCTCTGATCAGGTTCTGTTACCCAGAACCCTTTGCAAACATCAAAATTTGGCTAAAAAAACACATGTTCCTCACATTTCTGTGGCAGAAAGTTCTGGAATCTGAGAGGAGCCACAAATTTCCTTCCACCCAGCGTTCCCCCATGTCTCCCGATAAAAATGATACCTCACTTGTGTGGGTAGGCCTAGCGCCCGCGACAGGAAATGCCCCAAAACGCAACGTGGACACATCCAATTTTTTGAAAGAAAACAGAGGTGTTTTTTGCAAAGTGCCTACCTGTAGATTTTGGCCTCTAGCTCAGCCGGCACCCAGGAAAACTGACCAAACCTGTGCATTTCTGAAAACTAGAGACCTAGGGGAATCCAAGATGGGGTGACTTGTGGGGCTCTGATCAGGTTCTGTTACCCAGAACCCTTTGCAAACCTCAAAATTTGGCTAAAAAAACACATGTTCCTCATATTTCTGTGGTAGAAAGTTCTGGAATCTGAGAGGAGCCACAAATTTCCTTCCACCCAGCGTTCCCCCAAGTCTCCCGATAAAAATGATACCTCACTTGTGTGGGCAGGCCTAGCGCCCGCGACAGGAAATGCCCCAAAGCACAACGTGGACACATCCCATTTTTTGACAGAAAACAGAGCTGTATTTTGCAAAATGCCTACCTGTAGATTTTGGCCTCTAGCTCAGCCGGCACCCAGGGAAACCTACCAAACCTGTGCATTTCTGAAAACTAGAGACCTAGGGGAATCCAAGATGGGGTGACTTGTGGGGCTCTGATCAGGTTCTGTTACCCAGAACCCTTTGCAAACCTCAAAATTTGGCTAAAAAAACACATGTTCCTCACATTTCTGTGGCAGAAAGTTCTGGAATCTGAGAGGAGCCACAAATTTCCTTCCACCCAGCGTTCCCCCATGTCTCCCGATAAAAATGATACCTCACTTGTGTGGGTAGGCCTAGTGCCCGCGACAGGAAATGCCCCAAAGCACAACGTGGACACATCCCATATTTTGACAGAAAACAGAGGTGTTTTTTGCAAAGTGCCTACCTGTAAATTTTGGCCTCTAGCTCAGCCGGCACCTAGGGAAACCTACCAAACCTGTGCATTTTTTTTAACTAGAGACATAGGTGAATCCAAGATGGGGTGATTTGTGGGGATCTGATCAGGTTCTGTTACCCAGAACCCTTTGCAAACCTCAAAATTTGGCAAAAGAAATACATGTTCCTCACATTTCTGTGGCAGAAAGTTCTGGAATCTGAGAGGAGCCACAAATTTCCTTCCTCCCAGCGTTCCCCCAAGTCTCCCGATAAAAATTATACCTCACTTGTGTGGGTAGGCCTAGTGCCCGCGACAGGAAATGTCCCAAAGCACAACGTGAACACATCCCATTTTTTGACAGAAAACAGAGCTGTATTTTCCAAAGTGCCTACCTGTAGATTTTGGCCTCTAGCTCAGCCGGCACCTAGGGAAACCTACCAAACCTGTGCATTTTTTTAAACTAGAGACCTAGGTGAATCCAAGATGGGGTGACTTGTGGGGCTCTGATCAGGTTCTGTTACCCAGAACCCTTTGCAAACCTCAAAATTTGGCAAAAAAAAACACATGTTCCTCACATTTCTGTGGCAGAAAGTTCTGGAATCTGAGAGGAGCCACGAATTCCCTTCCACCCAGCGTTCCCCCAAGTCTCCCAATAAAAATGATACCTCACTTGTGTGGGTAGGCCTATAGCCCGCGACAGGAAATGCCCCAAAGCGCAACGTGGACACATCCCATTTTTTTAAAGAAAACAGAGGTGTTTTTTTGCAAAGTGCCTACCTGTAGATTTTGGCCTCTAGCTCAGCCGGCACCCAGGGAAACCTACCAAACGTGTGCATTTCTGAAAACTAGAGACCTAGGGGAATCCAAGATGGGGTGACTTGTGGGGCTCTGATCAGGTTCTGTTACCCAGAACCCTTTGCAAACATCAAAATTTGGCTAAAAAAACACATGTTCCTCACATTTCTGTGGCAGAAAGTTCTGGAATCTGAGAGGAGCCACAAATTTCCTTCCACCCAGCGTTCCCCCATGTCTCCCGATAAAAATGATACCTCACTTGTGTGGGTAGGCCTAGTGCCCGTGACAGGAAATGCCCCAAAGCACAACGTGGACACATCCCATTTTTTGACAGAAAACAGAGGTGTTTTTTGCAAAGTGCCTACCTGTAGATTTTGGCCTCTAGCTCAGCCGGCACCTAGGGAAACCTACCAAACCTGTGCATTTTTTTAAACTAGAGACCTAGGTGAATCCAAGATGGGGTGACTTGTGGGGCTCTGATCAGGTTCTGTTACCCAGAACCCTTTGCAAACCTCAAAATTTGGCTAAAAAAACACATGTTCCTCACATTTCTGTGGCAGAAAGTTCTGGAATCTGAGAGGAGCCACAAATTTCCTTCCACCCAGCGTTCCCCCAAGTCTCCCGATAAAAATGATACCTCACTTGTGTGGGTAGGCCTAGTGCCCGCGACATGAAATGTCCCAAAGCACAACGTGGACACATCCCATTTTTTGACAGAAAACAGAGCTGTATTTTGCAAAGTGCCTACCTGTAGATTTTGGCCTCTAGCTCAGCCGGCACCTAGGGAAACCTACCAAACCTGTGCATTTTTTAAAACTAGAGACCTAGGGGATTCCAAAATGGGGTGACTTGTGGGGCTCTGACCAGGTTCTGTTACCCAGAATCCTTTGCAAACCTCAAAATTTGGCTAAACAAACACATGTTCCTCACATTTCTGTGGCAGAAAGTTCTGGAATCTGAGAGGAGCCACAAATTTCCTTCCACCCAGCGTTCCCCCAAGTCTCCCGATAAAAATGATACCTCACTTGTGTGGGTAGGACTAGCGCCCGCGACAGGAAATGCCCCAAAGCGCAACGTGGACACATCCAATTTTTTGAAAGAAAACAGAGGTGTTTTTTTGCAAACTGCCTACCTGTAGATTTTAGCCTCTAGCTCAGCCGGCACCCAGGGAAACCTACCAAACCTGTGCATTTCTGAAAACTAGAGACCTAGGGGAATCCAAAATGGGGTGACTTGTGGGGCTCTGATAAGGTTCTGTTACCCAGAACCCTTTGCAAACCTCAAAATTTGGCTAAAAAAACACGTTCCTCACATTTCTGTGGCAGAAAGTTCTGGAATCTGAGAGGAGCCACAAATTTCGTTCCACCCAGTGTTCCCCCAAGTCTCCCGATAAAAATGATACCTCACTTGTGTAGGTAGGCCTAGCGCCCGCGACAGGAAATGCCCCAAAGCACAACGTGGACACATCCCATATTTTTACAGAAAACAGAGGTGTTTTTTGCAAAGTGCCTACCTGTAAATTTTGGCCTCTAGCTCAGCCGGCACCTAGGGAAACCTACCAAACCTGTGCATTTTTTTAAACTAGAGACATAGGTGAATCCAAGATGGGGTGATTTGTGGGGATCTGATCAGGTTCTGTTACCCAGAACCCTTTGCAAACCTCAAAATTTGGCAAAAGAAATACATGTTCCTCACATTTCTGTGGCAGAAAGTTCTGGAATCTGAGAGGAGCCACAAATTTCCTTCCTCCCAGCGTTCCCCCAAGTCTCCCGATAAAAATTATACCTCACTTGTGTGGGTAGGCCTAGTGCCCGCGACAGGAAATGTCCCAAAGCACAACGTGAACACATCCCATTTTTTGACAGAAAACAGAGCTGTATTTTCCAAAGTGCCTACCTGTAGATTTTGGCCTCTAGCTCAGCCGGCACCTAGGGAAACCTACCAAACCTGTGCATTTTTTTAAACTAGAGACCTAGGTGAATCCAAGATGGGGTGACTTGTGGGGCTCTGATCAGGTTCTGTTACCCAGAACCCTTTGCAAACCTCAAAATTTGGCAAAAAAAAACACATGTTCCTCACATTTCTGTGGCAGAAGGTTCTGGAATCTGAGAGGAGGCACAAATTTCCTTCCACCCAGCATTCCCCCAAGTCTCCCGATAAAAATGATACCTCACTTGTGTGGGTAGGCCTAGCGCCCGCGACAGGAAATGCCCCAAAACGCAACGTGGACACATCCAATTTTTTGAAAGAAAACAGAGGTGTTTTTTGCAAAGTGCCTACCTGTAGATTTTGGCCTCTAGCTCAGCCGGCACCCAGGAAAACTGACCAAACCTGTGCATTTCTGAAAACTAGAGACCTAGGGGAATCCAAGATGGGGTGACTTGTGGGGTTCTGATCAGGTTCTGTTACCCAGAACCCTTTGCAAACCTCAAAATTTGGCTAAAAAAACACATGTTCCTCATATTTCTGTGGTAGAAAGTTCTGGAATCTGAGAGGAGCCACAAATTTCCTTCCACCCAGCGTTCTCCCAAGTCTCCCGATAAAAATGATATCTCACTTGTGGGGGTAGGCCTAGTGCCCGCGACAGGAAATGCCCCAAAGCGCAACGTGGACACATCCCATTTTTTTAAAGAAAACAGAGGTGTTTTTTGCAAAGTGCCTACCTGTAGATTTTGGCCTCTAGCTCAGCCGGCACCCAGGGAAACCTACCAAACGTGTGCATTTCTGAAAACTAGAGACCTAGGGGAATCCAAGATGGGGTGACTTGTGGGGCTCTGACCAGGTTCTGTTACCCAGAATCCTTTGCAAACCTCGAAATTTGGCTAAAAAAACACATGTTCCTCATATTTCTGTGGCAGAAAGTTCTGGAATCTGAGAGGAGGCACAAATTTCCTTCCACCCAGCATTCCGCCAAGTCTCCCGATAAAAATGATACCTCACTTGTGTGGGCAGGCCTAGCGCCCGCGACAGGAAATGCCCCAAAGCACAACGTGGACACATCCCATATTTTGACAGAAAACAGAGCTGTATTTTGCAAAATGCCTACCTGTAGATTTTGGCCTCTAGCTCAGCCGGCACCCAGGGAAACCTACCAAACCTGTGCATTTCTGAAAACTAGAGACCTAGGGGAATCCAAGATGGGGTGACTTGTGGGGCTCTGATCAGGTTCTGTTACCCAGAACCCTTTGCAAACCTCAAAATTTGGCAAAAAAAACACATGTTCCTCACATTTCTGTGGCAGAAAGTTCTGGAATCTGAGAGGAGCCACAAATTTCCTTCCACCCAGCGTTCCCCCAAGTCTCCCGATAAAAATGATACCTCACGTGTGTGGGTAGGCCTAGTGCCTGCAACAGGAAATGCCCCAAAGCACAACGTGCACACATCCCATTTTTTTACAGAAAACAGAGGTGTTTTTTGCAAAGTGCCCACATGTAGATTTTGGCCTCTAGCTCAGCCGGCACCTAGGGAAACCTACCAAACCTGTGCATTTTTTAAAACTAGAGACCTAGGTGAATCCAAGATGGGGTGACTTGTGGGGCACTGACCAGGTTCTGTTACCCAGAATCCTTTGCAAACATCAAAATTTGGCTAAAAAAACACATGTTCCTCACATTTCTGTGGCAGAAGGTTCTGGAATCTGAGAGGAGGCACAAATTTCCTTCCACCCAGCATCCCCCCAAGTCTCCCGATAAAAATGATACCTCACTTGTGTGGGTAGGCCTAGCGCCCGCGACAGGAAATGCCCCAAAGCGCAACGTGGACACATCCAATTTTTTGAAAGAAAACAGAGGTGTTTTTTTGCAAAGTGCCTACCTGTAGATTTTGGCCTCTAGCTCAGCCAGCACCCAGGAAAACCGACCAAACCTGTGCATTTCTGAAAACTAGAGACCTAGGGGAATCCAAGATGGGATGACTTGTGGGGCTCTGATCAGGTTCTGTTACCCAGAACCCTTTGCAAACCTCGAAATTTGGCTAAAAAAACACATGTTCCTCACATTTCTGTGGCAGAAAGTTCTGGAATCTGAGAGGAGCCACAAATTTCCTTCCACCCAGCGTTCCCCCATGTCTCCCGATAAAAATGATACCTCACTTGTGTGGGTAGGCCTAGTGCCCGCGACAGGAAATGCCCCAAAGCACAACGTGGACACATCCCATATTTTGACAGAAAACAGAGGTGTTTTTTGCAAAGTGCCTACCTGTAAATTTTGGCCTCTAGCTCAGCCGGCACCTAGCGAAACCTACCAAACCTGTGCATTTTTTTAAACTAGAGACATAGGTGAATCCAAGATGGGGTGACTTGTGGGGCTCTGATCAGGTTCTGTTACCCAGAACCCTTTGCAAACCTCAAAATTTGGCAAAAAAAAACACATGTTCCTCACATTTCTGTGGCAGAAAGTTCTGGAATCTGAGAGGAGCCACAAATTCCCTTCCACCCAGCGTTCCCCCAAGTCTCCCAATAAAAATGATACCTCACTTGTGTGGGTAGGCCTAGTGCCCGCGACAGGAAATGTCCCAAAGCACAACGTGGACACATCCCATTTTTTGACAGAAAACAGAGCTGTATTTTGCAAAGTGCCTACCTGTAGATTTTGGCCTCTAGCTCAGCCGGCACCTAGGGAAACCTACCAAACCTGTGCATTTTTTAAAACTAGAGACCTAGGGGATTCCAAAATGGGGTGACTTGTGGGGCTCTGACCAGGTTCTGTTACCCAGAATCCTTTGCAAACCTCAAAATTTGGCTAAACAAACACATGTTCCTCACATTTCTGTGGCAGAAAGTTCTGGAATCTGAGAGGAGCCACAAATTTCCTTCCACCCAGCGTTCCCCCAAGTCTCCCGATAAAAATGATACCTCACTTGTGTGGGTAGGACTAGCGCCCGCGACAGGAAATGCCCCAAAGCGCAACGTGGACACATCCAATTTTTTGAAAGAAAACAGAGGTGTTTTTTTGCAAACTGCCTACCTGTAGATTTTAGCCTCTAGCTCAGCCGGCACCCAGGAAACCTACCAAACCTGTGCATTTCTGAAAACTAGAGACCTAGGGGAATCCAAAATGGGGTGACTTGTGGGGCTCTGATCAGGTTCTGTTACCCAGAACCCTTTGCAAACCTCAAAATTTGGCTAAAAAAACACGTTCCTCACATTTCTGTGGCAGAAAGTTCTGGAATCTGAGAGGAGCCACAAATTTCCTTCCACCCAGTGTTCCCCCAAGTCTCCCGATAAAAATGATACCTCACTTGTGTAGGTAGGCCTAGCGTCCGCGACAGGAAATGCCCCGAAGCGCAACGTGAACACATCCCATTTTTTGAAAGAAAACAGAGGTGTTTTTTTGCAAAGTGCCTACCTGTAGATTTTGGCCGCTAGCTCAGCCGGCACCCAGGGAAACCTACCAAACCTGTGCATTTCTGAAAACTAGAGACCTAGGGGAATCCAAGATGGGGTGACTTGTGGGGCTCTGATCAGGTTCTGTTACCCAGAACCCTTTGCAAACCTCAAAATTCGGCTAAAAAAACACATGTTCCTCACATTTCTGTGGCAGAAAGTTCTGGAATCTTAGAGGAGCCACAAATTTCCTTCCACCCAGCGTTCCCCCAAGTCTCCCGATAAAAATGATACCTCACTTGTGTGGGTAGGCCTGTAGCCCGCGACAGGAAATGCCCCAAAGCGCAACGTGGACACATCCCATTTTTTTAAAGAAAACAGAGGTGTTTTTTTACAAAGTGCCTACCTGTAGATTTTGGCCTCTAGCTCAGCCGGCACCCAGGGAAACCTACCAAACCTGTGCATTTCTGAAAACTAGAGACCTAGGGGAATCCAAGATGGGGTGACTTGTGGGGCTCTGATCCGGTTCTGTTACCCAGAACCCTTTGCAAACCTCAAAATTTGGCTAAAAAAACACATGTTCCTCACATTTCTGTGGCAGAAAGTTCTGGAATCTGAGAGGAGCCACAAATTTCCTTCCACCCAGCGTTCCCCCATGTCTCCTGATAAAAATGATACCTCACTTGTGTGGGTAGGCCTAGTGCCCGCGACAGGAAATGCCCCAAAGCACAACGTGGACACATCCCATTTTTTGACAGAAAACAGAGGTGTTTTTTGCAAAGTGCCTACCTGTAGATTTTGGCCTCTAGCTCACCCGGCACCTAGGGAAACCTACCAAACCTGTGCATTTATTTAAACTAGAGACCTAGGTGAATCCAAGATGGGGTGACTTGTGGGGCTCTGATCAGGTTCTGTTACCCAGAACCCTTTGCAAACCTCAAAATTTGGCTAAAAAAACACATGTTCCTCACATTTCTGTGGCAGAAAGTTCTGGAATCTGAGAGGAGCCACAAATTTCCTTCCACCCAGCGTTCCCCCAAGTCTCCCGATAAAAATGATACCTCACTTGTGTGGGTAGGACTAGCGCCCGCGACAGGAAATGCCCCAAAGCGCAACGTGGACACATCCAATTTTTTGAAAGAAAACAGAGGTGTTTTTTTGCAAACTGCCTACCTGTAGATTTTAGCCTCTAGCTCAGCCGGCACCCAGGGAAACCTACCAAACCTGTGCATTTCTGAAAACTAGAGACCTAGGGGAATCCAAAATGGGGTGACTTGTGGGGCTCTGATCAGGTTCTGTTACCCAGAACCCTTTGCAAACCTCAAAATTTGGCTAAAAAAACACATTCCTCACATTTCTGTGGCAGAAAGTTCTGGAATCTGAGAGGAGCCACAAATTTCCTTCCACCCAGTGTTCCCCCAAGTCTCCCGATAAAAATGATACCTCACTTGTGTAGGTAGGCCTAGCGCCCGCGACAGGAAATGCCCCGAAGCGCAACGTGAACACATCCCATTTTTTGAAAGAAAACAGAGGTGTTTTTTTGCAAAGTGCCTACCTGTAGATTTTGGCCGCTAGCTCAGCCGGCACCCAGGGAAACCTACCAAACCTGTGCATTTCTGAAAACTAGAGACCTAGGGGAATCCAAGATGGGGTGACTTGTGGGGCTCTGATCAGGTTCTGTTACCCAGAACCCTTTGCAAACCTCAAAATTCGGCTAAAAAAACACATGTTCCTCACATTTCTGTGGCAGAAAGTTCTGGAATCTTAGAGGAGCCACAAATTTCCTTCCACCCAGCGTTCCCCCAAGTCTCCCGATAAAAATGATACCTCACTTGTGTGGGTAGGCCTGTAGCCCGCGACAGGAAATGCCCCAAAGCGCAACGTGGACACATCCAATTTTTTGAAAGAAAACAGAGGTGTTTTTTTGCAAACTGCCTACCTGTAGATTTTAGCCTCTAGCTCAGCCGGCACCCAGGGAAACCTACCAAACCTGTGCATTTCTGAAAACTAGAGACCTAGGGGAATCCAAAATGGGGTGACTTGTGGGGCTCTGATCAGGTTCTGTTACCCAGAACCCTTTGCAAACCTCAAAATTTGGCTAAAAAAACACATTCCTCACATTTCTGTGGCAGAAAGTTCTGGAATCTGAGAGGAGCCACAAATTTCCTTCCACCCAGTGTTCCCCCAAGTCTCCCGATAAAAATGATACCTCACTTGTGTAGGTAGGCCTAGCGCCCGCGACAGGAAATGCCCCGAAGCGCAACGTGAACACATCCCATTTTTTGAAAGAAAACAGAGGTGTTTTTTTGCAAAGTGCCTACCTGTAGATTTTGGCCGCTAGCTCAGCCGGCACCCAGGGAAACCTACCAAACCTGTGCATTTCTGAAAACTAGAGACCTAGGGGAATCCAAGATGGGGTGACTTGTGGGGCTCTGATCAGGTTCTGTTACCCAGAACCCTTTGCAAACCTCAAAATTCGGCTAAAAAAACACATGTTCCTCACATTTCTGTGGCAGAAAGTTCTGGAATCTTAGAGGAGCCACAAATTTCCTTCCACCCAGCGTTCCCCCAAGTCTCCCGATAAAAATGATACCTCACTTGTGTGGGTAGGCCTGTAGCCCGCGACAGGAAATGCCCCAAAGCGCAACGTGGACACATCCCATTTTTTTAAAGAAAACAGAGGTGTTTTTTTGCAAAGTGCCTACCTGTAGATTTTGGCCTCTAGCTCAGCCGGCACCCAGGGAAACCTACCAAACCTGTGCATTTCTGAAAACTAGAGACCTAGGGGAATCCAAGATGGGGTGACTTGTGGGGCTCTGATCAGGTTCTGTTACCCAGAACCCTTTGCAAACCTCAAAATTTGGCTAAAAAAACACGTTCCTCACATTTCTGTGGCAGAAAGTTCTGGAATCTGAGAGGAGCCACAAATTTCCTTCCACCCAGTGTTCCCCCAAGTCTCCCGATAAAAATGATACCTCACTTGTGTAGGTAGGCCTAGCGCCCGCGACAGGAAATGCCCCGAAGCGCAACGTGAACACATCCCATTTTTTGAAAGAAAACAGAGGTGTTTTTTTGCAAAGTGCCTACCTGTAGATTTTGGCCGCTAGCTCAGCCGGCACCCAGGGAAACCTACCAAACCTGTGCATTTCTGAAAACTAGAGACCTAGGGGAATCCAAGATGGGGTGACTTGTGGGGCTCTGATCAGGTTCTGTTACCCAGAACCCTTTGCAAACCTCAAAATTCGGCTAAAAAAACACATGTTCCTCACATTTCTGTGGCAGAAAGTTCTGGAATCTTAGAGGAGCCACAAATTTCCTTCCACCCAGCGTTCCCCCAAGTCTCCCGATAAAAATGATACCTCACTTGTGTGGGTAGGCCTGTAGCCCGCGACAGGAAATGCCCCAAAGCGCAACGTGGACACATCCCATTTTTTTAAAGAAAACAGAGGTGTTTTTTTGCAAAGTGCCTACCTGTAGATTTTGGCCTCTAGCTCAGCCGGCACCCAGGGAAACCTACCAAACCTGTGCATTTCTGAAAACTAGAGACCTAGGGGAATCCAAGATGGGGTGACTTGTGGGGCTCTGATCAGGTTCTGTTACCCAGAACCCTTTGCAAACCTCAAAATTTGGCTAAAAAAAAACATGTTCCTCACATTTCTGTGGCAGAAAGTTCTGGAATCTGAGAGGAGCCACAAATTTCCTTCCACCCAGCGTTCCCCCAAGTCTCCCGATAAAAATGATACCTCACTTGTGTGTGTAGGCCTAGTGCCCGCGACAGGAAATGCCCCAAAGCACAACGTGGACACATCCCATTTTTTGACAGAAAACAGAGGTGTTTTTTGCAAAGTGCCTACCAGTAGATTTTGGCCTCTAGCTCAGCCGGCACCTAGGGAAACCTACCAAACCTGTGCATTTTTTTAAACTAGAGACCTAGGTGAATCCAAGATGGGGTGACTTGTGGGGCTGTGATCAGGTTCTGTTACCCAGAACCCTTTGCAAACCTCAAAATTTGGCTAAAAAAACACATGTTCCTCACATTTCTGTGGCAGAAAGTTCTGGAATCTGAGAGGAGCCACAAATTTCCTTCCACCCAGCGTTCCCCCAAGTCTCCCGATAAAAATGATACCTCACTTGTGTGGGTAGGCCTAGTGCCCGCGACAGGAAATGCCCCAAAGCACAACGTGGACACATCCCATTTTTTGACAGAAAACAGAGGTGTTTTTTGCAAAGTGCCTACCTGTAGATTTTGGCCTCTAGCTCAGCCGGCACCTAGGGAAACCTACCAAACCTGTGCATTTTTTTAAACTAGAGACCTAGGTGAATCCAAGATAGGGTGACTTGTGGGGCTCTGATCAGGTTCTGTTACCCAGAACCCTTTGCAAACCTCAAATTTTGGCTAAAAAAACACATGTTCCTCACATTTCTGTGGCAGAAAGTTCTGGAATCTGAGAGGAGCCACAAATTTCCTTCCACCCAGCATTCCCCCAAGTCTCCCGATAAAAATGATACCTCACTTGTGTGGGTAGGCCTAGAGCCCGCGACAGGAAATTCCCCAAAGCGCAACGTGGACACATCCAATTTTTTGAAAGAAAACAGAGGTGTTTTTTTGCAAAGTGCCTACCTGTAGATTTTGGCCTCTAGCTCAGCCGGCACTCAGGGAAACCTACCAAACCTGTGCATTTCTGAAAACTAGAGACCTAGGGGAATCCAAGATGGGGTGACTTGTGGGGCTCTGATCAGGTTCTGTTACCCAGAACCCTTTGCAAACCTCAAAATTTGGCTAAAAAAACACATGTTCCTCACATTTCTGTGGCAGAAAGTTCTGGAATCTGAGAGGAGCCACAAATTTCCTTCCACCCAGCGTTCCCCCATGTCTCCCGATAAAAATGATACCTCACTTGTGTGGGTAGGCCTATAGCCCGCGACAGGAAATGCCCCAAAGCACAACGTGGACACATCCCATTTTTTGAAAGAAAACAGAGGTGTTTTTTTGCAAAGTGCCTACCTGTAGATTTTGGCCTCTAGCTCAGCCGGCACCCAGGGAAACCTACCAAACGTGTGCATTTCTGAAAACTAGAGACCTAGGGGAATCCAAGATGAGGTGACTTGTGGGGCTCTGATCAGGTTCTGTTACCCAGAACCCTTTGCAAACATCAAAATTTGGCTAAAAAAACACATGTTCCTCACATTTCTGTGGCAGAAAGTTCTGGAATCTGAGAGGAGCCACAAATTTCCTTCCACCCAGCGTTCCCCCATGTCTCCCGATAAAAATGATACCTCACTTGTGTGGGTAGGCCTAGTGCCCGCGACAGGAAATGCCCCAAAGCACAACGTGGACACATCCCATTTTTTGACAGAAAACAGAGGTGTTTTTTGCAAAGTGCCTACCTGTAGATTTTGGCCTCTAGCTCAGCCGGCACCTAGGGAAACCTACCAAACCTGTGCATTTTTTTAAACTAGAGACCTAGGTGAATCCAAGATGGGGTGACTTGTGGGGCTCTGATCAGGTTCTGTTACCCAGAACCCTTTGCAAACCTCAAAATTTGGCTAAAAAAACACATGTTCCTCACATTTCTGTGGCAGAAAGTTCTGGAATCTGAGAGGAGCCACAAATTTCCTTCCACCCAGCGTTCCCCCAAGTCTCCCGATAAAAATGATACCTCACTTGTGTGGGTAGGCCTAGTGCCCGCGACAGGAAATGTCCCAAAGCACAACGTGGACACATCCCATTTTTTGACAGAAAACAGAGCTGTATTTTGCAAAGTGCCTACCTGTAGATTTTGGCCTCTAGCTCAGCCGGCACCTAGGGAAACCTACCAAACCTGTGCATTTTTTAAAACTAGAGACCTAGGGGATTCCAAAATGGGGTGACTTGTGGGGCTCTGACCAGGTTCTGTTACCCAGAATCCTTTGCAAACCTCAAAATGTGGCTAAACAAACACATGTTCCTCACATTTCTGTGGCAGAAAGTTCTGGAATCTGAGAGGAGCCACAAATTTCCTTCCACCCAGCGTTCCCCCAAGTCTCCCGATAAAAATGATACCTCACTTGTGTGGGTAGGACTAGCGCCCGCGACAGGAAATGCCCCAAAGCGCAACGTGGACACATCCAATTTTTTGAAAGAAAACAGAGGTGTTTTTTTGCAAACTGCCTACCTGTAGATTTTAGCCTCTAGCTCAGCCGGCACCCAGGGAAACCTACCAAACCTGTGCATTTCTGAAAACTAGAGACCTAGGGGAATCCAAAATGGGTGACTTGTGGGGCTCTGATCAGGTTCTGTTACCCAGAACCCTTTGCAAACCTCAAAATTTGGCTAAAAAAACACGTTCCTCACATTTCTGTGGCAGAAAGTTCTGGAATCTGAGAGGAGCCACAAATTTCCTTCCACCCAGTGTTCCCCCAAGTCTCCCGATAAAAATGATACCTCACTTGTGTAGGTAGGCCTAGCGTCCGCAACAGGAAATGCCCCGAAGCGCAACGTGAACACATCCCATTTTTTGAAAGAAAACAGAGGTGTTTTTTTGCAAAGTGCCTACCTGTAGATTTTGGCCGCTAGCTCAGCCGGCACCCAGGGAAACCTACCAAACCTGTGCATTTCTGAAAACTAGAGACCTAGGGGAATCCAAGATGGGGTGACTTGTGGGGCTCTGATCAGGTTCTGTTACCCAGAACCCTTTGCAAACCTCAAAATTTGGCTAAAAAAACACATGTTCCTCACATTTCTGTGGCAGAAAGTTCTGGAATCTTAGAGGAGCCACAAATTTCCTTCCACCAAGCGTTCCCCCAAGTCTCCCGATAAAAATGATACCTCACTTGTGTGGGTAGGCCTGTAGCCCGCGACAGGAAATGCCCCAAAGCGCAACGTGGACACATCCCATTTTTTTAAAGAAAACAGAGGTGTTTTTTTACAAAGTGCCTACCTGTAGATTTTGGCCTCTAGCTCAGCCGGCACCCAGGGAAACCTACCAAACCTGTGCATTTCTGAAAACTAGAGACCTAGGGGAATCCAAGATGGGGTGACTTGTGGGGCTCTGATCCGGTTCTGTTACCCAGAACCCTTTGCAAACCTCAAAATTTGGCTAAAAAAACACATGTTCCTCACATTTCTGTGGCAGAAAGTTCTGGAATCTGAGAGGAGCCACAAATTTCCTTCCACCCAGCGTTCCCCCAAGTCTCCCGATAAAAATTATACCTCACTTGTGTGGGTAGGCCTAGTGCCCGCGACAGGAAATGTCCCAAAGCACAACGTGGACACATCCCATTTTTTGACAGAAAACAGAGCTGTGTTTTCCAAAGTGCCTACCTGTAGATTTTGGCCTCTAGCTCAGCCGGCACCTAGGGAAACCTACCAAACCTGTGCATTTTTTTAAACTAGAGACCTAGGTGAATCCAAGATGGGGTGACTTGTGGGGCTCTGATCAGGTTCTGTTACCCAGAACCCTTTGCAAACCTCAAAATTTGGCAAAAAAAAACACATGTTCCTAACATTTCTGTGGCAGAAAGTTCTGGAATCTGAGAGGAGCCACAAATTCCCTTCCACCCAGCGTTCCCCCAAGTCTCCCAATAAAAATGATACCTCACTTGTGTGGGTAGGCCTATAGCCCGCGACAGGAAATGCCCCAAAGCGCAACGTGGACACATCCCATTTTTTTAAAGAAAACAGAGGTGTTTTTTTGCAAAGTGCCTACCTGTAGATTTTGGCCTCTAGCTCAGCCGGCACCCAGGGAAACCTACCAAACGTGTGCATTTCTGAAAACTAGAGACCTAGGGGAATCCAAGATGAGGTGACTTGTGGGGCTCTGATCAGGTTCTGTTACCCAGAACCCTTTGCAAACATCAAAATTTGGCTAAAAAAACACATGTTCCTCACATTTCTGTGGCAGAAAGTTCTGGAATCTGAGAGGAGCCACAAATTTCCTTCCACCCAGCGTTCCCCCATGTCTCCCGATAAAAATGATACCTCACTTGTGTGGGTAGGCCTAGTGCCCGCGACAGGAAATGCCCCAAAGCGCAACGTGGACACATCCAATTTTTTGAAAGAAAACAGAGGTGTTTTTTTGCAAACTGCCTACCTGTAGATTTTAGCCTCTAGCTCAGCCGGCACCCAGGGAAACCTACCAAACCTGTGCATTTCTGAAAACTAGAGACCTAGGGGAATCCAAAATGGGTGACTTGTGGGGCTCTGATCAGGTTCTGTTACCCAGAACCCTTTGCAAACCTCAAAATTTGGCTAAAAAAACACGTTCCTCACATTTCTGTGGCAGAAAGTTCTGGAATCTGAGAGGAGCCACAAATTTCCTTCCACCCAGTGTTCCCCCAAGTCTCCCGATAAAAATGATACCTCACTTGTGTAGGTAGGCCTAGCGTCCGCAACAGGAAATGCCCCGAAGCGCAACGTGAACACATCCCATTTTTTGAAAGAAAACAGAGGTGTTTTTTTGCAAAGTGCCTACCTGTAGATTTTGGCCGCTAGCTCAGCCGGCACCCAGGGAAACCTACCAAACCTGTGCATTTCTGAAAACTAGAGACCTAGGGGAATCCAAGATGGGGTGACTTGTGGGGCTCTGATCAGGTTCTGTTACCCAGAACCCTTTGCAAACCTCAAAATTTGGCTAAAAAAACACATGTTCCTCACATTTCTGTGGCAGAAAGTTCTGGAATCTTAGAGGAGCCACAAATTTCCTTCCACCAAGCGTTCCCCCAAGTCTCCCGATAAAAATGATACCTCACTTGTGTGGGTAGGCCTGTAGCCCGCGACAGGAAATGCCCCAAAGCGCAACGTGGACACATCCCATTTTTTTAAAGAAAACAGAGGTGTTTTTTTACAAAGTGCCTACCTGTAGATTTTGGCCTCTAGCTCAGCCGGCACCCAGGGAAACCTACCAAACCTGTGCATTTCTGAAAACTAGAGACCTAGGGGAATCCAAGATGGGGTGACTTGTGGGGCTCTGATCCGGTTCTGTTACCCAGAACCCTTTGCAAACCTCAAAATTTGGCTAAAAAAACACATGTTCCTCACATTTCTGTGGCAGAAAGTTCTGGAATCTGAGAGGAGCCACAAATTTCCTTCCACCCAGCGTTCCCCCATGTCTCCCGATAAAAATGATACCTCACTTGTGTGGGTAGGCCTAGTGCCCGTGACAGGAAATGCCCCAAAGCACAACGTGGACACATCCCATATTTTGACAGAAAACAGAGGTGTTTTTTGCAAAGTGCCTACCTGTAAATTTTGGCCTCTAGCTCAGCCGGCACCTAGGGAAACCTACCAAACCTGTGCATTTTTTTAAACTAGAGACATAGGTGAATCCAAGATGGGGTGATTTGTGGGGATCTGATCAGGTTCTGTTACCCAGAACCCTTTGCAAACCTCAAAATTTGGCAAAAGAAATACATGTTCCTCACATTTCTGTGGCAGAAAGTTCTGGAATCTGAGAGGAGCCACAAATTTCCTTCCACCCAGCGTTCCCCCAAGTCTCCCGATAAAAATTATACCTCACTTGTGTGGGTAGGCCTAGTGCCCGCGACAGGAAATGTCCCAAAGCACAACGTGGACACATCCCATTTTTTGACAGAAAACAGAGCTGTGTTTTCCAAAGTGCCTACCTGTAGATTTTGGCCTCTAGCTCAGCCGGCACCTAGGGAAACCTACCAAACCTGTGCATTTTTTTAAACTAGAGACCTAGGTGAATCCAAGATGGGGTGACTTGTGGGGCTCTGATCAGGTTCTGTTACCCAGAACCCTTTGCAAACCTCAAAATTTGGCAAAAAAAAACACATGTTCCTAACATTTCTGTGGCAGAAAGTTCTGGAATCTGAGAGGAGCCACAAATTCCCTTCCACCCAGCATTCCCCCAAGTCTCCCAATAAAAATGATACCTCACTTGTGTGGGTAGGCCTATAGCCCGCGACAGGAAATGCCCCAAAGCGCAACGTGGACACATCCCATTTTTTTAAAGAAAACAGAGGTGTTTTTTTGCAAACTGCCTACCTGTAGATTTTGGCCTCTAGCTCAGCCGGCACCCAGGGAAACCTACCAAACGTGTGCATTTCTGAAAACTAGAGACCTAGGGGAATCCAAGATGAGGTGACTTGTGGGGCTCTGATCAGGTTCTGTTACCCAGAACCCTTTGCAAACATCAAAATTTGGCTAAAAAAACACATGTTCCTCACATTTCTGTGGCAGAAAGTTCTGGAATCTGAGAGGAGCCACAAATTTCCTTCCACCCAGCGTTCCCCCATGTCTCCCGATAAAAATGATACCTCACTTGTGTGGGTAGGCCTAGTGCCCGCGACAGGAAATGCCCCAAAGCACAACGTGGACACATCCCATTTTTTGACAGAAAACAGAGGTGTTTTTTGCAAAGTGCCTACCTGTAGATTTTGGCCTCTAGCTCAGCCGGCACCTAGGGAAACCTACCAAACCTGTGCATTTTTTTAAACTAGAGACCTAGGTGAATCCAAGATGGGGTGACTTGTGGGGCTCTGATCAGGTTCTGTTACCCAGAACCCCTTGCAAACCTCAAAATTTGGTTAAAAAAACACATGTTCCTCACATTTCTGTGGCAGAAAGTTCTGGAATCTGAGAGGAGCCACAAATTTCCTTCCACCCAGCGTTCCCCCAAGTCTCCCGATAAAAATGATACCTCACTTGTGTGGGTAGGCCTAGTGCCCGCGACAGGAAATGTCCCAAAGCACAACGTGGACACATCCCATTTTTTGACAGAAAACAGAGCTGTATTTTGCAAAGTGCCTACCTGTAGATTTTGGCCTCTAGCTCAGCCGGCACCTAGGGAAACCTACCAAACCTGTGCATTTTTTAAAACTAGAGACCTAGGGGATTCCAAAATGGGGTGACTTGTGGGGCTCTGACCAGGTTCTGTTACCCAGAATCCTTTGCAAACCTCAAAATTTGGCTAAACAAACACATGTTCCTCACATTTCTGTGGCAGAAAGTTCTGGAATCTGAGAGGAGCCACAAATTTCCTTCCACCCAGCGTCCCCCAAGTCTCCCGATAAAAATGATACCTCACTTGTGTGGGTAGGACTAGCGCAAGCGACAGGAAATGCCCCAAAGCACAACGTGGACACATCCAATTTTTTGAAAGAAAACAGAGGTGTTTTTTTGCAAACTGCCTACCTGTAGATTTTAGCCTCTAGCTCAGCCGGCACCCAGGGAAACCTACCAAACCTGTGCATTTCTGAAAACTAGAGACCTAGGGGAATCCAAAATGGGGTGACTTGTGGGGCTCTGATAAGGTTCTGTTACCCAGAATCCTTTGCAAACCTCAAAATTTGGCTAAAAAAACACGTTCCTCACATTTCTGTGGCAGAAAGTTCTGGAATCTGAGAGGAGCCACAAATTTCCTTCCACCCAGTGTTCCCCCAAGTCTCCCGATAAAAATGATACCTCACTTGTGTAGGTAGGCCTAGCGCCCGCGACAGGAAATGCCCCGAAGCGCAACGTGAACACATCCCATTTTTTGAAAGAAAACAGAGGTTTTTTTTGCAAAGTGCCTACCTGTAGATTTTGGCCGCTAGCTCAGCCGGCACCCAGGGAAACCTACCAAACCTGTGCATTTCTGAAAACTAGAGACCTAGGGGAATCCAAGATGGGGTGACTTGTGGGGCTCTGATCAGGTTCTGTTACCCAGAACCCTTTGCAAACCTCAAAATTTGGCTAAAAAAACACATGTTCCTCACATTTCTGTGGCAGAAAGTTCTGGAATCTTAGAGGAGCCACAAATTTCCTTCCACCCAGCGTTCCCCCATGTCTCCCGATAAAAATGATACCTCACTTGTGTGGGTAGGCCTAGTGCCCGCGACAGGAAATGCCCCAAAGCACAACGTGGACACATCCCATTTTTTGACAGAAAACAGAGGTGTTTTTTGCAAAGTGCCTACCTGTAGATTTTGGCCTCTAGCTCAGCCGGCACCTAGGGAAACCTACCAAACCTGTGCATTTCTGAAAACTAGAGACCTAGGTGAATCCAAGATGGGGTGACTTGTGGGGCTCTGATCAGGTTCTGTTACCCAGAACCCTTTGCAAACCTCAAAATTTGGCTAAAAAAACACATGTTCCTCATATTTCTGTGGCAGAAAGTTCTGGAATCTTAGAGGAGCCACAAATTTCTTTCCACCCAGCGTTCCCCCATGTCTCCCGATAAAAATGATACCTCACTTGTGTGGGTAGGCCTAGTGCCCGCGACAGGAAATGCCCCAAAGCACAACGTGGACACATCCCATTTTTTGACAGAAAACAGAGGTGTTTTTTGCAAAGTGCCTACCTGTAGATTTTGGCCTCTAGCTCAGCCGGCACCTAGGGAAACCTACCAAACCTGTGCATTTTTTTAAACTAGAGACCTAGGTGAATCCAAGATGGGGTGACTTGTGGGGCTCTGATCAGGTTCTGTTACCCAGAACCCTTTGCAAACCTCAAAATTTGGCTAAAAAAATACATGTTCCTCACATTTCTGTGGCAGAAAGTTCTGGAATCTGAGAGGAGCCACAAATTTCCTTCCACCCAGCGTTCCCCCAAGTCTCCCGATAAAAATGATACCTCACTTGTGTGGGTAGGCCTAGTGCCCGCGACAGGAAATGTCCCAAAGCACAACGTGGACACATCCCATTTTTTGACAGAAAACAGAGCTGTATTTTGCAAAGTGCCTACCTGTAGATTTTGGCCTCTAGCTCAGCCGGCACCTAGGGAAACCTACCAAACCTGTGCATTTTTTAAAACTAGAGACCTAGGGGATTCCAAAATGGGGTGACTTGTGGGGCTCTGACCAGGTTCTGTTACCCAGAATCCTTTGCAAACCTCAAAATGTGGCTAAACAAACACATGTTCCTCACATTTCTGTGGCAGAAAGTTCTGGAATCTGAGAGGAGCCACAAATTTCCTTCCACCCAGCGTTCCCCCAAGTCTCCCGATAAAAATGATACCTCACTTGTGTGGGTAGGACTAGCGCCCGCGACAGGAAATGCCCCAAAGCGCAACGTGGACACATCCAATTTTTTGAAAGAAAACAGAGGTGTTTTTTTGCAAACTGCCTACCTGTAGATTTTAGCCTCTAGCTCAGCCGGCACCCAGGGAAACCTACCAAACCTGTGCATTTCTGAAAACTAGAGACCTAGGGGAATCCAAAATGGGGTGACTTGTGGGGCTCTGATAAGGTTCTGTTACCCAGAACCCTTTGCAAACCTCAAAATTTGGCTAAAAAAACACGTTCCTCACATTTCTGTGGCAGAAAGTTCTGGAATCTGAGAGGAGCCACAAATTTCCTTCCACCCAGTGTTCCCCCAAGTCTCCCGATAAAAATGATACCTCACTTGTGTAGGTAGGCCTAGCGCCCGCGACAGGAAATGCCCCGAAGCGCAACGTGAACACATCCCATTTTTTGAAAGAAAACAGAGGTTTTTTTTGCAAAGTGCCTACCTGTAGATTTTGGCCGCTAGCTCAGCCGGCACCCAGGGAAACCTACCAAACCGGTGCATTTCTGAAAACTAGAGACCTAGGGGAATCCAAGATGGGGTGACTTGTGGGGCTCTGATCAGGTTCTGTTACCCAGAACCCTTTGCAAACCTCAAAATTTGGCTAAAAAAACACATGTTCCTCACATTTCTGTGGCAGAAAGTTCTGGAATCTTAGAGGAGCCACAAATTTCCTTCCACCCAGCGTTCCCCCATGTCTCCCGATAAAAATGATACCTCACTTGTGTGGGTAGGCCTAGTGCCCGCGACAGGAAATGCCCCAAAGCACAACGTGGACACATCCCATTTTTTGACAGAAAACAGAGGTGTTTTTTGCAAAGTGCCTACCTGTAGATTTTGGCCTCTAGCTCAGCCGGCACCTAGGGAAACCTACCAAACCTGTGCATTTCTGAAAACTAGAGACCTAGGTGAATCCAAGATGGGGTGACTTGTGGGGCTCTGATCAGGTTCTGTTACCCAGAACCCTTTGCAAACCTCAAAATTTGGCTAAAAAAACACATGTTCCTCACATTTCTGTGGCAGAAAGTTCTGGAATCTGAGAGGAGCCACAAATTTCCTTCCACCCAGCGTTCCCCCAAGTCTCCCGATAAAAATGATACCTCACTTGTGTGGGTAGGCCTAGTGCCCGCGACAGGAAATGTCCCAAAGCACAACGTGGACACATCCCATTTTTTGACAGAAAACAGAGCTGTATTTTGCAAAGTGCCTACCTGTAGATTTTGGCCTCTAGCTCAGCCGGCACCTAGGGAAACCTACCAAACCTGTGCATTTTTTAAAACTAGAGACCTAGGGGATTCCAAAATGGGGTGACTTGTGGGGCTCTGACCAGGTTCTGTTACCCAGAATCCTTTGCAAACCTCAAAATTTGGCTAAACAAACACATGTTCCTCACATTTCTGTGGCAGAAAGTTCTGGAATCTGAGAGGAGCCACAAATTTCCTTCCACCCAGCGTTCCCCCATGTCTCCCGATAAAAATGATACCTCACTTGTGTGGGTAGGCCTAGTGCCCGCGACAGGAAATGCCCCAAAGCTCAACGTGGACACATCCCATTTTTTGACAGAAAACAGAGGTGTTTTTTGCAAAGTGCCTACCTGTAGATTTTGGCCTCTAGCTCAGCCGGCACCTAGGGAAACCTACCAAACCTGTGCATTTTTTTAAACTAGAGACCTAGGTGAATCCAAGATGGGGTGACTTGTGGGGCTCTGATCAGGTTCTGTTACCCAGAACCCTTTGCAAACCTCAAAATTTGGCTAAAAAAATACATGTTCCTCACATTTCTGTGGCAGAAAGTTCTGGAATCTGAGAGGAGCCACAAATTTCCTTCCACCCAGCGTTCCCCCAAGTCTCCCGATAAAAATGATACCTCACTTGTGTGGGTAGGCCTAGTGCCCGCGACAGGAAATGTCCCAAAGCACAACGTGGACACATCCCATTTTTTGACAGAAAACAGAGCTGTATTTTGCAAAGTGCCTACCTGTAGATTTTGGCCTCTAGCTCAGCCGGCACCTAGGGAAACCTACCAAACCTGTGCATTTTTTAAAACTAGAGACCTAGGGGATTCCAAAATGGGGTGACTTGTGGGGCTCTGACCAGGTTCTGTTACCCAGAATCCTTTGCAAACCTCAAAATGTGGCTAAACAAACACATGTTCCTCACATTTCTGTGGCAGAAAGTTCTGGAATCTGAGAGGAGCCACAAATTTCCTTCCACCCAGCGTTCCCCCAAGTCTCCCGATAAAAATGATACCTCACTTGTGTGGGTAGGACTAGCGCCCGCGACAGGAAATGCCCCAAAGCGCAACGTGGACACATCCAATTTTTTGAAAGAAAACAGAGGTGTTTTTTTGCAAACTGCCTACCTGTAGATTTTAGCCTCTAGCTCAGCCGGCACCCAGGGAAACCTACCAAACCTGTGCATTTCTGAAAACTAGAGACCTAGGGGAATCCAAAATGGGGTGACTTGTGGGGCTCTGATAAGGTTCTGTTACCCAGAACCCTTTGCAAACCTCAAAATTTGGCTAAAAAAACACGTTCCTCACATTTCTGTGGCAGAAAGTTCTGGAATCTGAGAGGAGCCACAAATTTCCTTCCACCCAGTGTTCCCCCAAGTCTCCCGATAAAAATGATACCTCACTTGTGTAGGTAGGCCTAGCGCCCGCGACAGGAAATGCCCCGAAGCGCAACGTGAACACATCCCATTTTTTGAAAGAAAACAGAGGTTTTTTTTGCAAAGTGCCTACCTGTAGATTTTGGCCGCTAGCTCAGCCGGCACCCAGGGAAACCTACCAAACCTGTGCATTTCTGAAAACTAGAGACCTAGGGGAATCCAAGATGGGGTGACTTGTGGGGCTCTGATCAGGTTCTGTTACCCAGAACCCTTTGCAAACCTCAAAATTTGGCTAAAAAAACACATGTTCCTCACATTTCTGTGGCAGAAAGTTCTGGAATCTTAGAGGAGCCACAAATTTCCTTCCACCCAGCGTTCCCCCATGTCTCTCGATAAAAATGATACCTCACTTGTGTGGGTAGGCCTAGTGCCCGCGACAGGAAATGCCCCAAAGCACAACGTGGACACATCCCATTTTTTGACAGAAAACAGAGGTGTTTTTTGCAAAGTGCCTACCTGTAGATTTTGGCCTCTAGCTCAGCCGGCACCTAGGGAAACCTACCAAACCTGTGCATTTCTGAAAACTAGAGACCTAGGTGAATCCAAGATGGGGTGACTTGTGGGGCTCTGATCAGGTTCTGTTACCCAGAACCCTTTGCAAACCTCAAAATTTGGCTAAAAAAACACATGTTCCTCACATTTCTGTGGCAGAAAGTTCTGGAATCTGAGAGGAGCCACAAATTTCCTTCCACCCAGCGTTCCCCCAAGTCTCCCGATAAAAATGATACCTCACTTGTGTGGGTAGGCCTAGTGCCCGCGACAGGAAATGTCCCAAAGCACAACGTGGACACATCCCATTTTTTGACAGAAAACAGAGCTGTATTTTGCAAAGTGCCTACCTGTAGATTTTGGCCTCTAGCTCAGCCGGCACCTAGGGAAACCTACCAAACCTGTGCATTTTTTAAAACTAGAGACCTAGGGGATTCCAAAATGGGGTGACTTGTGGGGCTCTGACCAGGTTCTGTTACCCAGAATCCTTTGCAAACCTCAAAATTTGGCTAAACAAACACATGTTCCTCACATTTCTGTGGCAGAAAGTTCTGGAATCTGAGAGGAGCCACAAATTTCCTTCCACCCAGCGTTCCCCCAAGTCTCCCGATAAAAATGATACCTCACTTGTGTGGGTAGGACTAACGCCCGCGACAGGAAATGCCCCAAAGCGCAACGTGGACACATCCAATTTTTTGAAAGAAAACAGAGGTGTTTTTTTGCAAACTGCCTACCTGTAGATTTTAGCCTCTAGCTCAGCCGGCACCCAGGGAAACCTACCAAACCTGTGCATTTCTGAAAACTAGAGACCTAGGGGAATCTAAAATGGGGTGACTTGTGGGGCTCTGATAAGGTTCTGTTACCCAGAACCCTTTGCAAACCTCAAAATTTGGCTAAAAAAACACGTTCCTCACATTTCTGTGGCAGAAAGTTCTGGAATCGGAGAGGAGCCACAAATTTCCTTCCACCCAGTGTTCCCCCAAGTCTCCCGATAAAAATGATGCCTCACTTGTGTCGGTAGGCCTAGCGCCCGCGACAGGAAATGCCCCGAAGCGCAACGTGAACACATCCCATTTTTTGAAAGAAAACAGAGGTTTTTTTTGCAAAGTGCCTACCTGTAGATTTTGGCCGCTAGCTCAGCCGGCACCCAGGGAAACCTACCAAACGTGTGCATTTCTGAAAACTAGAGACCTAGGGGAATCCAAGATGAGGTGACTTGTGGGGCTCTGATCAGGTTCTGTTACCCAGAACCCTTTGCAAACATCAAAATTTGGCTAAAAAAACACATGTTCCTCACATTTCTGTGGCAGAAAGTTCTGGAATCTGAGAGGAGCCACAAATTTCCTTCCACCCAGCGTTCCCCCATGTCTCCCGATAAAAATGATACCTCACTTGTGTGGGTAGGCCTAGTGCCCGCGACAGGAAATGCCCCAAAGCACAACGTGGACACATCCCATTTTTTGACAGAAAACAGAGGTGTTTTTTGCAAAGTGCCTACCTGTAGATTTTGGCCTCTAGCTCAGCCGGCACCTAGGGAAACCTACCAAACCTGTGCATTTTTTTAAACTAGAGACCTAGGTGAATCCAAGATGGGGTGACTTGTGAAGCTCTGATCAGGTTCTGTTACCCAGAACCCTTTGCAAACCTCAAAATTTGGCTAAAAAAACACATGTTCCTCACATTTCTGTGGCAGAAAGTTCTGGAATCTGAGAGGAGCCACAAATTTCCTTCCACCCAGCGTTCCCCCAAGTCTCCCGATAAAAATGATACCTCACTTGTGTGGGTAGGCCTAGTGCCCGCGACAGGAAATGTCCCAAAGCACAACGTGGACACATCCCATTTTTTGACAGAAAACAGAGCTGTATTTTGCAAAGTGCCAACCTGTAGATTTTGGCCTCTAGCTCAGCCGGCACCTAGGGAAACCTACCAAACCTGTGCATTTTTTAAAACTAGAGACCTAGGGGATTCCAAAATGGGGTGACTTGTGGGGCTCTGACCAGGTTCTGTTACCCAGAATCCTTTGCAAACCTCAAAATGTGGCTAAACAAACACATGTTCCTCACATTTCTGTGGCAGAAAGTTCTGGAATCTGAGAGGAGCCACAAATTTCCTTCCACCCAGCGTTCCCCCAAGTCTCCCGATAAAAATGATACCTCACTTGTGTGGGTAGGACTAGCGCCCGCGACAGGAAATGCCCCAAAGCGCAACGTGGACACATCCAATTTTTTGAAAGAAAACAGAGGTGTTTTTTTGCAAACTGCCTACCTGTAGATTTTAGCCTCTAGCTCAGCCGGCACCCAGGGAAACCTACCAAACCTGTGCATTTCTGAAAACTAGAGACCTAGGGGAATCCAAAATGGGTGACTTGTGGGGCTCTGATCAGGTTCTGTTACCCAGAACCCTTTGCAAACCTCAAAATTTGGCTAAAAAAACACGTTCCTCACATTTCTGTGGCAGAAAGTTCTGGAATCTGAGAGGAGCCACAAATTTCCTTCCACCCAGTGTTCCCCCAAGTCTCCCGATAAAAATGATACCTCACTTGTGTAGGTAGGCCTAGCGTCCGCAACAGGAAATGCCCCGAAGCGCAACGTGAACACATCCCATTTTTTGAAAGAAAACAGAGGTGTTTTTTTGCAAAGTGCCTACCTGTAGATTTTGGCTGCTAGCTCAGCCGGCACCCAGGGAAACCTACCAAACCTGTGCATTTCTGAAAACTAGAGACCTAGGGGAATCCAAGATGGGGTGACTTGTGGGGCTCTGATCAGGTTCTGTTACCCAGAACCCTTTGCAAACCTCAAAATTTGGCTAAAAAAACACATGTTCCTCACATTTCTGTGGCAGAAAGTTCTGGAATCTTAGAGGAGCCACAAATTTCCTTCCACCAAGCGTTCCCCCAAGTCTCCCGATAAAAATGATACCTCACTTGTGTGGGTAGGCCTGTAGCCCGCGACAGGAAATGCCCCAAAGCGCAACGTGGACACATCCCATTTTTTTAAAGAAAACAGAGGTGGTTTTTTACAAAGTGCCTACCTGTAGATTTTGGCCTCTAGCTCAGCCGGCACCCAGGGAAACCTACCAAACCTGTGCATTTCTGAAAACTAGAGACCTAGGGGAATCCAAGATGGGGTGACTTGTGGGGCTCTGATCCGGTTCTGTTACCCAGAACCCTTTGCAAACCTCAAAATTTGGCTAAAAAAACACATGTTCCTCACATTTCTGTGGCAGAAAGTTCTGGAATCTGAGAGGAGCCACAAATTTCCTTCCACCCAGCGTTCCCCCATGTCTCCCGATAAAAATGATACCTCACTTGTGTGGGTAGGCCTAGTGCCCGCGACAGGAAATGTCCCAAAGCACAACGTGGACACATCCCATTTTTTGACAGAAAACAGAGCTGTGTTTTCCAAAGTGCCTACCTGTAGATTTTGGCCTCTAGCTCAGCCGGCACCTAGGGAAACCTACCAAACCTGTGCATTTTTTTAAACTAGAGACATAGGTGAATCCAAGATGGGGTGATTTGTGGGGATCTGATCAGGTTCTGTTACCCAGAACCCTTTGCAAACCTCAAAATTTGGCAAAAGAAATACATGTTCCTCACATTTCTGTGGCAGAAAGTTCTGGAATCTGAGAGGAGCCACAAATTTCCTTCCACCCAGCGTTCCCCCAAGTCTCCCGATAAAAATTATACCTCACTTGTGTGGGTAGGCCTAGTGCCCGCGACAGGAAATGTCCCAAAGCACAACGTGGACACATCCCATTTTTTGACAGAAAACAGAGCTGTGTTTTCCAAAGTGCCTACCTGTAGATTTTGGCCTCTAGCTCAGCCGGCACCTAGGGAAACCTACCAAACCTGTGCATTTTTTTAAACTAAAGACCTAGGTGAATCAAAGATGGGGTGACTTGTGGGGCTCTGATCAGGTTCTGTTACCCAGAACCCTTTGCAAACCTCAAAATTTGGCAAAAAAAAACACATGTTCCTAACATTTCTGTGGCAGAAAGTTCTGGAATCTGAGAGGAGCCACAAATTCCCTTCCACCCAGCGTTCCCCCAAGTCTCCCAATAAAAATGATACCTCACTTGTGTGGGTAGGCCTATAGCCCGCGACAGGAAATGCCCCAAAGCGCAACGTGGACACATCCCATTTTTTTAAAGAAAACAGAGGTGTTTTTTTGCAAAGTGCCTACCTGTAGATTTTGGCCTCTAGCTCAGCCGGCACCCAGGGAAACCTACCAAACGTGTGCATTTCTGAAAACTAGAGACCTAGGGGAATCCAAGATGAGGTGACTTGTGGGGCTCTGATCAGGTTCTGTTACCCAGAACCCTTTGCAAACATCAAAATTTGGCTAAAAAAACACATGTTCCTCACATTTCTGTGGCAGAAAGTTCTGGAATCTGAGAGGAGCCACAAATTTCCTTCCACCCAGCGTTCCCCCATGTCTCCCGATAAAAATGATACCTCACTTGTGTGGGTAGGCCTAGTGCCCGCGACAGGAAATGCCCCAAAGCGCAACGTGGACACATCCAATTTTTTGAAAGAAAACAGAGGTGTTTTTTTGCAAACTGCCTACCTGTAGATTTTAGCCTCTAGCTCAGCCGGCACCCAGGGAAACCTACCAAACCTGTGCATTTCTGAAAACTAGAGACCTAGGGGAATCCAAAATGGGTGACTTGTGGGGCTCTGATCAGGTTCTGTTACCCAGAACCCTTTGCAAACCTCAAAATTTGGCTAAAAAAACACGTTCCTCACATTTCTGTGGCAGAAAGTTCTGGAATCTGAGAGGAGCCACAAATTTCCTTCCACCCAGTGTTCCCCCAAGTCTCCCGATAAAAATGATACCTCACTTGTGTAGGTAGGCCTAGCGTCCGCAACAGGAAATGCCCCGAAGCGCAACGTGAACACATCCCATTTTTTGAAAGAAAACAGAGGTGTTTTTTTGCAAAGTGCCTACCTGTAGATTTTGGCCGCTAGCTCAGCCGGCACCCAGGGAAACCTACCAAACCTGTGCATTTCTGAAAACTAGAGACCTAGGGGAATCCAAGATGGGGTGACTTGTGGGGCTCTGATCAGGTTCTGTTACCCAGAACCCTTTGCAAACCTCAAAATTTGGCTAAAAAAACACATGTTCCTCACATTTCTGTGGCAGAAAGTTCTGGAATCTTAGAGGAGCCACAAATTTCCTTCCACCAAGCGTTCCCCCAAGTCTCCCGATAAAAATGATACCTCACTTGTGTGGGTAGGCCTGTAGCCCGCGACAGGAAATGCCCCAAAGCGCAACGTGGACACATCCCATTTTTTTAAAGAAAACAGAGGTGTTTTTTTACAAAGTGCCTACCTGTAGATTTTGGCCTCTAGCTCAGCCGGCACCCAGGGAAACCTACCAAACCTGTGCATTTCTGAAAACTAGAGACCTAGGGGAATCCAAGATGGGGTGACTTGTGGGGCTCTGATCCGGTTCTGTTACCCAGAACCCTTTGCAAACCTCAAAATTTGGCTAAAAAAACACATGTTCCTCACATTTCTGTGGCAGAAAGTTCTGGAATCTGAGAGGAGCCACAAATTTCCTTCCACCCAGCGTTCCCCCATGTCTCCCGATAAAAATGATACCTCACTTGTGTGGGTAGGCCTAGTGCCCGTGACAGGAAATGCCCCAAAGCACAACGTGGACACATCCCATATTTTGACAGAAAACAGAGGTGTTTTTTGCAAAGTGCCTACCTGTAAATTTTGGCCTCTAGCTCAGCCAGCACCTAGGGAAACCTACCAAACCTGTGCATTTTTTTAAACTAGAGACATAGGTGAATCCAAGATGGGGTGATTTGTGGGGATCTGATCAGGTTCTGTTACCCAGAACCCTTTGCAAACCTCAAAATTTGGCAAAAGAAATACATGTTCCTCACATTTCTGTGGCAGAAAGTTCTGGAATCTGAGAGGAGCCACAAATTTCCTTCCACCCAGCGTTCCCCCAAGTCTCCCGATAAAAATTATACCTCACTTGTGTGGGTAGGCCTAGTGCCCGCGACAGGAAATGTCCCAAAGCACAACGTGGACACATCCCATTTTTTGACAGAAAACAGAGCTGTGTTTTCCAAAGTGCCTACCTGTAGATTTTGGCCTCTAGCTCAGCCGGCACCTAGGGAAACCTACCAAACCTGTGCATTTTTTTAAACTAGAGACCTAGGTGAATCCAAGATGGGGTGACTTGTGGGGCTCTGATCAGGTTCTGTTACCCAGAACCCTTTGCAAACCTCAAAATTTGGCAAAAAAAAACAAATGTTCCTAACATTTCTGTGGCAGAAAGTTCTGGAATCTGAGAGGAGCCACAAATTCCCTTCCACCCAGCATTCCCCCAAGTCTCCCAATAAAAATGATACCTCACTTGTGTGGGTAGGCCTATAGCCCGCGACAGGAAATGCCCCAAAGCGCAACGTGGACACATCCCATTTTTTTAAAGAAAACAGAGGTGTTTTTTTGCAAAGTGCCTACCTGTAGATTTTGGCCTCTAGCTCAGCCGGCACCCAGGGAAACCTACCAAACGTGTGCATTTCTGAAAACTAGAGACCTAGGGGAATCCAAGATGAGGTGACTTGTGGGGCTCTGATCAGGTTCTGTTACCCAGAACCCTTTGCAAACATCAAAATTTGGCTAAAAAAACACATGTTCCTCACATTTCTGTGGCAGAAAGTTCTGGAATCTGAGAGGAGCCACAAATTTCCTTCCACCCAGCGTTCCCCCATGTCTCCCGATAAAAATGATACCTCACTTGTGTGGGTAGGCCTAGTGCCCGCGACAGGAAATGCCCCAAAGCACAACGTGGACACATCCCATTTTTTGACAGAAAACAGAGGTGTTTTTTGCAAAGTGCCTACCTGTAGATTTTGGCCTCTAGCTCAGCCGGCACCTAGGGAAACCTACCAAACCTGTGCATTTTTTTAAACTAGAGACCTAGGTGAATCCAAGATGGGGTGACTTGTGGGGCTCTGATCAGGTTCTGTTACCCAGAACCCTTTGCAAACCTCAAAATTTGGCTAAAAAAACACATGTTCCTCACATTTCTGTGGCAGAAAGTTCTGGAATCTGAGAGGAGCCACAAATTTCCTTCCACCCAGCGTTCCCCCAAGTCTCCCGATAAAAATGATACCTCACTTGTGTGGGTAGGCCTAGTGCCCGCGACAGGAAATGTCCCAAAGCACAACGTGGACACATCCCATTTTTTGACAGAAAACAGAGCTGTATTTTGCAAAGTGCCTACCTGTAGATTTTGGCCTCTAGCTCAGCCGGCACCTAGGGAAACCTACCAAACCTGTGCATTTTTTAAAACTAGAGACCTAGGGGATTCCAAAATGGGGTGACTTGTGGGGCTCTGACCAGGTTCTGTTACCCAGAATCCTTTGCAAACCTCAAAATTTGGCTAAACAAACACATGTTCCTCACATTTCTGTGGCAGAAAGTTCTGGAATCTGAGAGGAGCCACAAATTTCCTTCCACCCAGTGTTCCCCCAAGTCTCCCGATAAAAATGATACCTCACTTGTGTAGGTAGGCCTAGCGCCCGCGACAGGAAATGCCCCGAAGCGCAACGTGAACACATCCCATTTTTTGAAAGAAAACAGAGGTTTTTTTTGCAAAGTGCCTACCTGTAGATTTTAGCCTCTAGCTCAGCCGGCACCCAGGGAAACCTACCAAACCTGTGCATTTCTGAAAACTAGAGACCTAGGGGAATCCAAAATGGGGTGACTTGTGGGGCTCTGATAAGGTTCTGTTACCCAGAACCCTTTGCAAACCTCAAAATTTGGCTAAAAAAACACGTTCCTCACATTTCTGTGGCAGAAAGTTCTGGAATCTGAGAGGAGCCACAAATTTCCTTCCACCCAGTGTTCCCCCAAGTCTCCCGATAAAAATGATACCTCACTTGTGTAGGTAGGCCTAGCGCCCGCGACAGGAAATGCCCCGAAGCGCAACGTGAACACATCCCATTTTTTGAAAGAAAACAGAGGTTTTTTTTGCAAAGTGCCTACCTGTAGATTTTGGCCGCTAGCTCAGCCGGCACCCAGGGAAACCTACCAAACCTGTGCATTTCTGAAAACTAGAGACCTAGGGGAATCCAAGATGGGGTGACTTGTGGGGCTCTGATCAGGTTCTGTTACCCAGAACCCTTTGCAAACCTCAAAATTTGGCTAAAAAAACACATGTTCCTCACATTTCTGTGGCAGAAAGTTCTGGAATCTTAGAGGAGCCACAAATTTCCTTCCACCCAGCGTTCCCCCATGTCTCCCGATAAAAATGATACCTCACTTGTGTGGGTAGGCCTAGTGCCCGGGACAGGAAATGCCCCAAAGCACAACGTGGACACATCCCATTTTTTGACAGAAAACAGAGGTTTTTTGCAAAGTGCCTACCTGTAGATTTTGGCCTCTAGCTCAGCCGGCACCTAGGGAAACCTACCAAACCTGTGCATTTCTGAAAACTAGAGACCTAGGTGAATCCAAGATGGGGTGACTTGTGGGGCTCTGATCAGGTTCTGTTACCCAGAACCCTTTGCAAACCTCAAAATTTGGCTAAAAAAACACATGTTCCTCACATTTCTGTGGCAGAAAGTTCTGGAATCTTAGAGGAGCCACAAATTTCTTTCCACCCAGCGTTCCCCCATGTCTCCCGATAAAAATGATACCTCACTTGTGTGGGTAGGCCTAGTGCCAGCGACAGGAAATGCCCCAAAGCACAACGTGGACACATCCCATTTTTTGACAGAAAACAGAGGTGTTTTTTGCAAAGTGCCTACCTGTAGATTTTGGCCTCTAGCTCAGCCGGCACCTAGGGAAACCTACCAAACCTGTGCATTTTTTTAAACTAGAGACCTAGGTGAATCCAAGATGGGGTGACTTGTGGGGCTCTGATCAGGTTCTGTTACCCAGAACCCTTTGCAAACCTCAAAATTTGGCTAAAAAAACACATGTTCCTCACATTTCTGTGGCAGAAAGTTCTGGAATCTGAGAGGAGCCACAAATTTCCTTCCACCCAGCGTTCCCCCAAGTCTCCCGATAAAAATGATACCTCACTTGTGTGGGTAGGCCTAGTGCCCGCGACAGGAAATGTCCCAAAGCACAACGTGGACACATCCCATTTTTTGACAGAAAACAGAGCTGTATTTTGCAAAGTGCCTACCTGTAGATTTTGGCCTCTAGCTCAGCCGGCACCTAGGGAAACCTACCAAACCTGTGCATTTTTTAAAACTAGAGACCTAGGGGATTCCAAAATGGGGTGACTTGTGGGGCTCTGACCAGGTTCTGTTACCCAGAATCCTTTGCAAACCTCAAAATGTGGCTAAACAAACACATGTTCCTCACATTTCTGTGGCAGAAAGTTCTGGAATCTGAGAGGAGCCACAAATTTCCTTCCACCCTGCGTTCCCCCAAGTCTCCCGATAAAAATGATCCCTCACTTGTGTGGGTAGGACTAGCGCCCGCGACAGGAAATGCCCCAAAGCGCAACGTGGACACATCCAATTTTTTGAAAGAAAACAGAGGTGTTTTTTTGCAAACTGCCTACCTGTAGATTTTAGCCTCTAGCTCAGCCGGCACCCAGGGAAACCTACCAAACCTGTGCATTTCTGAAAACTAGAGACCTAGGGGAATCCAAAATGGGGTGACTTGTGGGGCTCTGATAAGGTTCTGTTACCCAGAACCCTTTGCAAACCTCAAAATTTGGCTAAAAAAACACGTTCCTCACATTTCTGTGGCAGAAAGTTCTGGAATCTGAGAGGAGCCACAAATTTCCTTCCACCCAGTGTTCCCCCAAGTCTCCCGATAAAAATGATACCTCACTTGTGTAGGTAGGCCTAGCGCCCGCGACAGGAAATGCCCCGAAGCGCAACGTGAACACATCCCATTTTTTGAAAGAAAACAGAGGTTTTTTTTGCAAAGTGCCTACCTGTAGATTTTGGCCGCTAGCTCAGCCGGCACCCAGGGAAACCTACCAAACCTGTGCATTTCTGAAAACTAGAGACCTAGGGGAATCCAAGATGGGGTGACTTGTGGGGCTCTGATCAGGTTCTGTTACCCAGAACCCTTTGCAAACCTCAAAATTTGGCTAAAAAAACACATGTTCCTCACATTTCTGTGGCAGAAAGTTCTGGAATCTTAGAGGAGCCACAAATTTCCTTCCACCCAGCGTTCCCCCATGTCTCCCGATAAAAATGATACCTCACTTGTGTGGGTAGGCCTAGTGCCCGCGACAGGAAATGCCCCAAAGCACAACGTGGACACATCCCATTTTTTGACAGAAAACAGAGGTGTTTTTTGCAAAGTGCCTACCTGTAGATTTTGGCCTCTAGCTCAGCCGGCACCTAGGGAAACCTACCAAACCTGTGCATTTCTGAAAACTAGAGACCTAGGTGAATCCAAGATGGGGTGACTTGTGGGGCTCTGATCAGGTTCTGTTACCCAGAACCCTTTGCAAACCTCAAAATTTGGCTAAAAAAACACATGTTCCTCACATTTCTGTGGCAGAAAGTTCTGGAATCTGAGAGGAGCCACAAATTTCCTTCCACCCAGCGTTCCCCCAAGTCTCCCGATAAAAATGATACCTCACTTGTGTGGGTAGGCCTAGTGCCCGCGACAGGAAATGTCCCAAAGCACAACGTGGACACATCCCATTTTTTGACAGAAAACAGAGCTGTATTTTGCAAAGTGCCTACCTGTAGATTTTGGCCTCTAGCTCAGCCGGCACCTAGGGAAACCTACCAAACCTGTGCATTTTTTAAAACTAGAGACCTAGGGGATTCCAAAATGGGGTGACTTGTGGGGCTCTGACCAGGTTCTGTTACCCAGAATCCTTTGCAAACCTCAAAATTTGGCTAAACAAACACATGTTCCTCACATTTCTGTGGCAGAAAGTTCTGGAATCTGAGAGGAGCCACAAATTTCCTTCCACCCAGCGTTCCCCCAAGTCTCCCGATAAAAATGATACCTCACTTGTGTGGGTAGGACTAGCGCCCGCGACAGGAAATGCCCCAAAGCGCAACGTGGACACATCCAATTTTTTGAAAGAAAACAGAGGTGTTTTTTTGCAAACTGCCTACCTGTAGATTTTAGCCTCTAGCTCAGCCGGCACCCAGGGAAACCTACCAAACCTGTGCATTTCTGAAAACTAGAGACCTAGGGGAATCTAAAATGGGGTGACTTGTGGGGCTCTGATAAGGTTCTGTTACCCAGAACCCTTTGCAAACCTCAAAATTTGGCTAAAAAAACACGTTCCTCACATTTCTGTGGCAGAAAGTTCTGGAATCTGAGAGGAGCCACAAATTTCCTTCCACCCAGTGTTCCCCCAAGTCTCCCGATAAAAATGATGCCTCACTTGTGTCGGTAGGCCTAGCGCCCGCGACAGGAAATGCCCCGAAGCGCAACGTGAACACATCCCATTTTTTGAAAGAAAACAGAGGTTTTTTTTGCAAAGTGCCTACCTGTAGATTTTGGCCGCTAGCTCAGCCGGCACCCAGGGAAACCTACCAAACCTGTGCATTTCTGAAAACTAGAGACCTAGGGGAATCCAAGATGGGGTGACTTGTGGGGCTCTGATCAGGTTCTGTTACCCAGAACCCTTTGCAAACCTCAAAATTTGGCTAAAAAAACACATGTTCCTCACATTTCTGTGGCAGAAAGTTCTGGAATCTTAGAGGAGCCACAAATTTCCTTCCACCCAGCGTTCCCCCATGTCTCCCGATAAAAATGATACCTCACTTGTGTGGGTAGGCCTAGTGCCCGCGACAGGAAATGCCCCAAAGCACAACGTGGACACATCCCATTTTTTGACAGAAAACAGAGGTGTTTTTTGCAAAGTGCCTACCTGTAGATTTTGGCCTCTAGCTCAGCCGGCACCTAGGGAAACCTACCAAACCTGTGCATTTTTTTAAACTAGAGACCTAGGTGAATCCAAGATGGGGTGACTTGTGGGGCTCTGATCAGGTTCTGTTACCCAGAACCCTTTGCAAACCTCAAAATTTGGCTAAAAAAACACATGTTCCTCACATTTCTGTGGCAGAAAGTTCTGGAATCTTAGAGGAGCCACAAATTTCCTTCCACCCAGCGTTCCCCCAAGTCTCCCGATAAAAATGATACCTCACGTGTGTGGGTAGGCCTAGTGCCTGCAACAGGAAATGCCCCAAAGCACAACGTGCACACATCCCATTTTTTTACAGAAAACAGAGGTGTTTTTGCAAAGTGCCTACCTGTAGATTTTGGCCTCTAGTTCAGCCGGCACTTAGGGAAACCTACCAAACCTGTGAATTTTTGAAAACTAGAGACCTAGGTGAATCCAAGATGGGGTGACTTGTGGGGCTCTGACCAGGTTCTGTTACCCAGAATCCTTTGCAAACCTCAAAATTTGGCTAAAAAAACACATGTTCCTCACATTTCTGTGGCAGAAGGTTCTGGAATCTGAGAGGAGGCACAAATTTCCTTCCACCCAGCATTCCCCCAAGTCTCCCGATAAAAATGATACCTCACTTGTGTGGGTAGGCCTAGCGCCCGCGACAGGGAATGCCCCAAAACGCAACGTGGACACATCCAATTTTTTGAAAGAAAACAGAGGTGTTTTTTGCAAAGTGCCTACCTGTAGATTTTGGCCTCTAGCTCAGCCGGCACCCAGGAAAACTGACCAAACCTGTGCATTTCTGAAAACTAGAGACCTAGGGGAATCCAAGATGGGGTGACTTGTGGGGCTCTGATCAGGTTCTGTTACCCAGAACCCTTTGCAAACCTCAAAATTTGGCTAAAAAAACACATGTTCCTCACATTTCTGTGGTAGAAAGTTCTGGAATCTGAGAGGAGCCACAAATTTCCTTCCACCCAGCGTTCCCCCAAGTCTCCCGATAAAAATGATATCTCACTTGTGTGGGTAGGCCTAGTGCCCGCGACAGGAAATGCCCCAAAGCACAACGTGGACACATCCCATTTTTTGACAGAAAACAGAGCTGTATTTTGCAAAGTGCCTACCTGTAGATTTTGGCCTCTAGCTCAGCCGGCACCTAGGGAAACCTACCAAACCTGTGCATTTTTGAAAACTAGAGACCTAGGGGAATCCAAGATGGGGTGACTTGTGGGGCTCTGACCAGGTTCTGTTACCCAGAATCCTTTGCAAACCTCGAAATTTGGCTAAAAAAACACATGTTCCTCATATTTCTGTGGCAGAAAGTTCTGGAATCTGAGAGGAGGCACAAATTTCCTTCCACCCAGCATTCCGCCAAGTCTCCCGATAAAAATGATACCTCACTTGTGTGGGCAGGCCTAGCGCCCGCGACAGGAAATGCCCCAAAGCACAACGTGGACACATCCCATTTTTTGACAGAAAACAGAGCTGTATTTTGCAAAGTGCCTACCTGTAGATTTTGGCCTCTAGCTCAGCCGGCACCCAGGGAAACCTACCAAACCTGTGCATTTCTGAAAACTAGAGACCTAGGGGAATCCAAGATGGGGTGACTTGTGGGGCTCTGATCAGGTTCTGTTACCCAGAACCCTTTGCAAACCTCAAAATTTGGCAAAAAAAACACATGTTCCTCACATTTCTGTGGCAGAAAGTTCTGGAATCTGAGAGGAGCCACAAATTTCCTTCCACCCAGCGTTCCCCCAAGTCTCCCGATAAAAATGATACCTCACGTGTGTGGGTAGGCCTAGTGCCTGCAACAGGAAATGCCCCAAAGCACAACGTGCACACATCCCATTTTTTTACAGAAAACAGAGGTGTTTTTTGCAAAGTGCCCACATGTAGATTTTGGCCTCTAGCTCAGCCGACACCTAGGGAAACCTACCAAACCTGTGCATTTTTGAAAACTAGAGACCTAGGTGAATCCAAGATGGGGTGACTTGTGGGGCTCTGACCAGGTTCTGTTACCCAGAATCCTTTGCAAACCTCAAAATTTGGCTAAAAAAACACATGTTCCTCACATTTCTGTGGCAGAAGGTTCTGGAATCTGAGAGGAGGCACAAATTTCCTTCCACCCAGCATCCCCCCAAGTCTCCCGATAAAAATGATACCTCACTTGTGTGGGTAGGCCTAGCGCCCGCGACAGGAAATGCCCCAAAGCGCAACGTGGACACATCCAATTTTTTGAAAGAAAACAGAGGTGTTTTTTTGCAAAGTGCCTACCTGTAGATTTTGGCCTCTAGCTCAGCCAGCACCCAGGAAAACCGACCAAACCTGTGCATTTCTGAAAACTAGAGACCTAGGGGAATCCAAGATGGGGTGACTTGTGGGGCTCTGATCAGGTTCTGTTACCCAGAACCCTTTGCAAACCTCAAAATTTGGCTAAAAAAACACATGTTCCTCACATTTCTGTGGTAGAAAGTTCTGGAATCTGAGAGGAGCCACAAATTTCCTTCCACCCAGCGTTCCCCCAAGTCTCCCGATAAAAATGATATCTCACTTGTGTGGGTAGGCCTAGTGCCCGCGACAGGAAATGCCCCAAAGCACAATGTGGACACATCCCATTTTTTGACAGAAAACAGAGCTGTATTTTGCAAAGTGCCTACCTGTAGATTTTGGCCTCTAGCTCAGCCGGCACCTAGGGAAACCTACCAAACCTGTGCATTTTTTAAAACTAGAGACCTAGGGGAATCCAAGATGGGGTGACTTGTGGGGCTCTGACCAGGTTCTGTTACCCAGAATCCTTTGCAAACCTCGAAATTTGGCTAAAAAAACACATGTTCCTCACATTTCTGTGGCAGAAAGTTCTGGAATCTGAGAGGAGGCACAAATTTCCTTCCACCCAGCATTCCCCCAAGTCTCCCGATAAAAATGATACCTCACTTGTGTGGGCAGGCCTAGCGCCCGCATCAGGAAATGCCCCAAAGCACAACGTGGACACATCCCATTTTTTGACAGAAAACAGAGCTGTATTTTGCAAAGTGCCTACCTGTAGATTTTGGCCTCTAGCTCAGCTGGCACCTAGGGAAACCTACCAAACCTGTGCATTTTTTAAAACTAGAGACCTAGGGGAATCCAAGATGGGGTGACTTGTGGGGCTCTGACCAGGTTCTGTTACCCAGAATCCTTTGCAAACCTCAAAATTTGGCTAAAAAAACACATGTTCCTCACATTTCTGTGGCAGAAGGTTCTGGAATCTGAGAGGAGCCACAAATTTCCTTCCACCCAGCATTCCCCCAAGTCTCCCGATAAAAATGATACCTCACTTGTGTGGGTAGGCCTAGCGCCCGCGACAGGAAATGCCCCAAAGTACAACGTGGACACATCCCATTTTTTGACAGAAAACAGAGCTGTATTTTGCAAAGTGCCTACCTGTAGATTTTGGCCTCTAGCTCAGCCGGCACCTAGGGAAACCTACCAAACCTGTGCATTTTTGAAAACTAGAGACCTAGGGGAATCCAAGATGGGGTGACTTGTGGGGCTCTGACCAGGTTCTGTTACCCAGAATCCTTTGCAAAATTTAAAATTTGGCTAAAAAAACACATGTTCCTCACATTTCTGTGGCAGAAGGTTCTGGAATCTGAGAGGAGCCACAAATTTCCTTCCACCCAGCATTCCCCCAAGTCTCCCGATAAAAATGATACCTCACTTGTGTGGGTAGGCCTAGCGCCCGCGACAGGAAATGCCCCAAAGCGCAACGTGGACACATCCCATTTTTTGAAAGAAAACAGTACCTACCTGTGGATTTTGGCCTGTAGCTCAGCCGGCACCTAGGGAAACCTACCAACCCTGTGCATTTTTGAAAACTAGAGACCTAGGGGAATCCAAGATGGGGTGACTTGTGGGGCTCTGACCAGGTTCTGTTACCCAGAATCCTTTGCAAACCTCAAAATTTGGCTAAAAAAACACATGTTCCTCACATTTCTGTGGCAGAAAGTTCTGGAATCTGAGAGGAGCCACAAATTTCCTTCCACCCAGCGTTCCCCCAAGTCTCCCGATAAAAATGATACCTCACTTGTGTGGGTAGGCCTAGCGCTCGCGACAGGAAATGGGCCAGGTGCCTGCAACAGAATAAGGCCCAAAACTTGTAGAGAGGGGATAGCACAGCGAGTTTATAAGGGCATATTCTTTTAAACATCTTTAGACGGACGCGCTTTGGAGACCCACATAAGTGAGGTGTCATTTTACTTGGGAGACTGAGGGGAAAACTGGAGAGTAAGAATTTTGTGCTGGAGCGGTGATCCTACTAAGAAAAGTCAGGAAAATATGCTTTTTCATGCAAATTTTGAGGTTTACAGAGGAGTCTGGGTAAGAAAATGTTGGGGGAGCCACGCAAGCCACACCTCCCTGGACTCCTTGGGGTGTCTAGTTTTAAAAAATGTCTGGGTTTTGTATGTTTCCCGCGATGAAGGCCGCAACCAGGACCAAAAACATAGGTGGGCCCTCCCCCCCAAACACAGGTATTTTTTTAATATATCATTTTGATGTGTGCACATACGTCCGTGATGTGCCAAACACTAAAATTGCAAAAAGAAACACACTTAGGTTATGTGAAGAAGACCCCTCACCCACCAACCAAGTTGGTGGCATGCTTCATCATCGGGGTCCCACCCGAGGCACCTAGCGTGTCACAGGTGTGCAGCGACGCCTGATTACAGCGGAGCAGGTTTTGTAATTTTTACCACACATACTGGTTGGATTTGGCACGAGGGTGAGTGATGGTTCAGTGGATCAAATTTTATTAACAAGAGATTTCACAAAAATGAAATGCACTGTTAATAACTGAAAGGCAAAAAACTGAACCAATGACTCACAGCTCATGAGCTGTAAAGCCGCAACAAGGCACCAACCGCTTTACAGTCCATTCACACACCTTTCATACATGACACGCAAAAGACCATTCACACCGCCAGCCACGGGCCCAGCACATTACAACACTCACATCGACAGACCGCGCCACTCAAGGGCCCATCACTTACATACGCCCACATGCCTGATACAAGAATCACACCAGCTGATGGGAGTGTGGACTGGCGTTTGGCTGGCACCGCCAGCCAAGAGGCAACCCAAGCACACCGCCAGCCAAGCTCCACCCCAAGCACACCGCCTTCCAAGCCCCACCCCACGCACACCGCCAGCCAAGCGCCACCCCAAGCACACCGCCAGCCAAGCGCCACCCCAAGCACACCGCCAGCCAAGCGCCACCCCAAGCACACCGCCAGCCAAGCGCCACCCCACGCACACCGCCATCACTTTTTTTGTTTATAAACAACAAAGAAACCACTAATTATAAAATAAGCACAAAACTAGAAACACAAAAGCTCTAACTAAATACGACAGAGATGCCAACCGTGAAACATATGAAAATATAAAACAGACAGCTTACGCTCACGGTATTTCCCAGATTTTTTTTGGGGTGTGGTAACTTCTATAACAGCTGGGCACACACAGCCCAGGCTTTGAAGGGCATTCGGGGCAGTACATCCGGCTCTCCCTCCGAATTAATCTCCGGGCACATACTCTACATTTCTTTGTGGGCAAATCTTTTTTGGGAGTGGGAGGAAAGTGATCTGGAAAGTGCCGATCTTTCAATCTAGCCACATCCTCCACCACTTCTACTCTAGGAACTCTTGCCGGTTCCACCACAATAAGGCTTTCTATCACCGACTCCTGAAATTTAACAAATGTCATCCTTGACTCAGGTGAACAATCCTTGTATACAATAAAGGCATTAAAAGTTGCCAAATGAAATAAATGTAGGGCCAACTTTTTATACCACACATAAGACTTACGAAGAGCAGTGTAAGGTTCCAACCTCTGATCTACTCTATCAACACCACCCATGTGCCTATTGTAGTCCAGAATGCACGCAGGTTTGACCCCAAACAGCCACAGGGGAAGTACTCTCATCATGGATGGTCGATAGCATGTACACATCCCTCCTATCTGAACATTTCATAGCTAGCAGCTCATTATTCCGCAAGGCACTGCACTGTCCCCTCACAAGTTTCTTACAGACAAGCTCCCTTGGATAGCCTTCCCGGTTAGAACGGATTGTGCCACAAGCAACAGTGTCCACTCTAAACAACTCCTTGAACAACTGCACTCCAGTGTAGAAATTATCTACGTACAAATGGTGACCTTTGTTAAACAGCCGTCTAGCAAGTTCCCACACAATTTTTTCGCCAACTCCAAAAGTGGCCGGACAACCAGGAGGGTCAATACTGGAATTTCTACCAGTGTAGACCCGGAAATTATACATATATCCTGTACTGCTTTCTGACAGCAGATACAATTTAATCCCATACCTTGCCCTCTTACTAGGAATGTACTGCTTAAAAACTAAACACCCCTTGAAAAGGACCAAAGACTCGTCCACACTTATCTCTTTGCCTGGAACATAGACCTCTGAAAAACAATCCACAAAATGATCAAGGACAGGCCTAATCTTAAAAAAGACGGTCACAATCAGGGTGATCTCGTGGCAAGGCTAAAGCATTGTCTACAAAATGCAGCATACAAAGAAGAAGCAAATACCGATTACGTGTCATAGTTGCAGGAAATATAGCAGTTGCCATCAAGGGACTAGTAGACCAATAAGAAGCCAGTGACGGCTTCCTGATCAACCCCATCAAAAAAGACAAACCTAAAAACTTTTTCATCTCTTCCAGATATGTGGGAACCCACTGAGTAGCTCTAGACTGAGGCTTAAGTCTGGCAGCGTGGTCCCGCAAATATTGCAATGCATACACATTTGTCTGCTCCACAATCTCTTCCAAAAATACATCATCCATAAACAAGTGAAAGAAATGGACAGGCAAAAAGTTTTCCGTATTAACTCTACACCCTGGGAGGCCAGTAAATGCAGGTAACTGTGGCTGCTCCATGTTTGGGGCAATCCAGGTGTCAGGTCTTCTAATGGGAAACCCTTCAGCCCCAGGCTGCTGCACTCTTGGCACATCAATGTCCTCCTCTAACACAGGCCCTTCATCTGCACTGAGAGTAGCTTCCTCATCAGAAGAATACTCTCAGACAGAAAACTCACTTCCAGAATCTCCTGCTTCCTCCTCTGCCTCAGATGCAGAGTCAGTGTCGTAATCAGGGTCTGAAGACGACTCGAAGAGCATGCGAACAACCTGCTGAGCAGTCACTTTGCGGCTCGCCATGATCCTCACTAACAACAAATGGATTGCCAACAACAACTAGTACTAAAATAAGTAATAAACAAAGTGTAGCTTTATCACAAAGAGTTATGTACTACAAAAAACTATACCAGTCACTTGCCTGAAAAAGCTACTCACCAAGCAACTACTCTGCACAGACACAGCAATCACCAATGATATCCCACTAAAAAGAAAAAAGAAAAAAGAAAATTAGACATATGACAACACAAACATCACTGTGCTCAAATCTAAGGACAATGTCAAACACACAATACTGCATTTAGTACACCACCTACAAACATGTCATTCATGCATGTCAACAATACTCCTTTGGAGTAAATTGCTTTAACTTACCTAAAACATGCAACTATGCAAACCGCAGGACAACTACTGCCAAAACCGCAAGGATCCACAGCAAAGGAAGCAAAAGCGTTGAACTAGAAGAAAAAGAAGAAATAAATTGTTATAATCACAAATACAAATACTTCGCCAGTTGACAAACACCCCACCACCAAGAACTTAGAAGTTGTCCCTGGTACCTAAGTGGATCCTGCCCCCCTCAGGGGTAGATGGGTGTAAAAAAATTGGCCAATCTGCCCCCAAGGGGGGCAGAAATGGGCAACACCTCCGTGCCCCCTTTAGGGGGCGACCCTACCCAAAGGGGGCACCCCCAGCACAAAACAAAACAAAAAAAAAATCCCTGGCGTATTGGTGGTTTTTGCCCTCCTTGGGGTCTGATGGGCCGGGGCAGAGATGGCCAATACGAACTTTCCCCACTTTAGGGGGGCGACCGTTGCCCAAGGGGTGCCCCCAAACACACACCACACACACACACACACACACCACACAATCCCTGGCGCCTAGTGTGCTTCCACCCCGGGGGCCAGATCGTCCAAAGAAATGGCTGGTCTGCCATCGGGGGGGGCCGAAACAGAAAAAAAAATAGCCCCCCAGGGGAGCGACCCTTGCCCAAGGGGTTGCCCCCAAAAAACACAATAAAAACAAAATCCCTGGTGTCTAGTGGATTTCGCCCCCCCCCCCCCCCCCCGGGGGCAGATCCTCTGAAAAATCGGCGATCTGCCCCCAGGGGGGGGCGAAATACTAAAATAAATAGCTCCCCAGTGGGGCAACCCTTGCCCATGGGGTCGCCCCAAAAGAAACTTTACACTAAAAATAAATCCCTGGTGCCTAGTGGATTTCCAGCCCCCCCCCCCCCGCCCCCCCCAGGGGCAGATCCGCCGAAAAAAAGGCGATCGCCCCCCAGAGGGGGGCGAAACACAAAAAAAAAATCCCCCCAGGGGGGCGACCCTTGCACAAGGGGTCGCCCCCAAAATAAACATAGCCAAGAAAATCCCTGGTGTCTAGTGGAGCAGGAATCTTGTGAAAACAGGCACAGGGGGAAAGGAAAAAGCCTTTCCTTTCCCCCTGTGTCTGTTTCCCCCCCCCCCCCCAAAACCCCCAAAACGGAAAGGACTCACCTTTTGGGTCCTTTCCTCCTCGACGCGCTGGAAGCAAATGGCTTCCAGCGCGTCCGGCAACACCTGATGACATCGGCGCGCTGTGCGCGCGCTGACATCATCGGATTGCCGGGGGGGAGGTCGGGGGTGGAAGGGGAAGGTCTTCTCCTTCCATCCCCGCCTTGGGGGTGAGGGGGGTGAACGGGTGGGGCGCACTAGCGCTCCCCCAAGTTCCAGTGTGCCTTGGACGAGGTGACCTCGTCCAAGGCACAGGGGAACTGTAGCCTTGGACGAGGTCACCTCGTCCAAGGCACAGAAGGGGTTAATAATAATAATAATAATTATTATTATTATTATTATTATTATTATAATATAATTATTATTATTATTATTATTATTATTATTATTATTATTATTATTATTATTATTATAAGCACTTGCTCATTGGTAGTATCTGCTGGTCCAGTTTAAATTTGTTTCATTTTTAAAACAGCTAAACAAAGCATGCCCAATTCTGTGACGGTAATCGTAATGTGATGGTAATGGAGGTATAAGTCATGGTGGCAATGGCAGTGGAGATGATGGTGGTAAATGTGGTGGCAATGGCAATAGAGGTAATCGTGGTTAGTGGTATTGGTCATGGTGTTTGTGTTAGTGATAATGATAATGGCAGTCATAGTGGTGGTGGTAATAGTGGTAGTGGTAAAAGTGGTCATAATGGTAATGTTAGAAATCATGGTGGTGGTAATGATGACGGTGATAAAGGTATTATACCAAAGATGGTAGTGGTAAGCGTGATGGTGGTAGTAATGTTAACAGTGGTGGTGGTAATGGCAATAGTGGCAAGTGGCAAACGTGGTGAGGGCAACTGGTAATTTTATAGCTCTGGGTGGCGATAGTAGAGATGGAGATTAGGAGAGTATGGAAGACAAACAAGTGGGAGAAGAGCTGCTGGGTCTACTAATACAAGGCGAGACTGGATCCAGGGCTAATGGCCATGGCCCGTTCTAAAATGGTGTTGTGCTTTAACGCACAGCAACAGATGTGCAAAAATGTATGACTCACAATTAAAATAGAAAACAACCCTGGCAGTGATGATATGATGTCAGAAATCAGAAAGAGGTTTGCATGGTCTGGCGGAGCAAGCATGGGGAACTCTTACATATGGAGTGAATCCTGGAGAATGTGTGCAATTTGACAAGTTACAGTGCAGTCTGACACTGTCACTTCTATTTTTAAAGCAATATCCTGTGCCTCGCTTCACAAACTCTGAAAGCATGCTGGACTCTGATTTTGCTGTTTTTGGTACTCTGAGCACTTTACCACTGCTGACCAGTGCTAAAGTGCAAGTGCTCCTGTGTATGTGTAATTGTCTTTTCCATGACTGGCATATTTGATTTACTAGTAAGTCCCTAGTAAAGTGCACTAGAGATGCCCAGGACCTGTAAATCAAATGCTACTAGTGAGCTTGCCTGCTCGTGCCAAGCTACTAAGGGGGTGAGCGGGGGTTAGCTGAGGGTGATTTTCCTTTACCCTGACTACAGTGAGGGTCCTTGCTTGGACAGGGGGTAACCTGACTGCCAACCAAAGACCCCTTTTCTAACAAATACATACTCCTCTTTCGAATCCCTGACATAGCTGTACCAATGCAAGTCAATTCAAAGCTGTTTCTCAGTTTTATTTCTAAATGTCATATTATTACCTATATACGTATCTCCATATGTGACTGTTTGACATGGGGCCTCTGGTTGGTAGTCAGTTTGCACTTTATCAAGGCAGGGACCCTCACGTTGGTCAGGGCAATGGAGAAACACACTTAGATAACCCCTGCTTACCCGCTTGGTGGCTTGGCACAAGCAGTCAGGCTTATCTCAGAAGCAATGTGTAAAGTATTTGTACCAACACACACAGTGATACAGTGAAAACACTACAAAATGGACACCACACCAGTTTAGAAAAATAGGTAATATTTATCTAAATCAAACAAGACCAAAACAACAAAAATCCAATATACACAAGTTAAGATATGATTTTTCAAAAGAATAAGAGTCTTACTCCATAGGAAACAATGGAAACATTGATGCTACACAAAGTACTGGGTTTGCGTAAAAAAAAAAAGCTGCACGGGTGAGCGTGTGTTGGAAAAATCTGCGATGCGTCGATTCCATACTTGCAAAGGAGGACGTGAGTAGTTTCTTTTCCGGTCAGGTTGGCAATACGTTGTTTTTTCTCCCTCGCAAGAGAGCGATGTATCGATTTCCAGATTTGGCACCTCAGATCCTTGCCAGTTCATGATAACTTTAATGCCCAGGGACAATGTGTGAGAAATCTGGTCGCACAGTGTTAGAAAACTGCGCTGTGTGGTGTTTGTGTCAATATCAGCAGCCGCAAGCGGGTGTTGCATCGTTTCTCCAGCCACGATGCGTCAATCTCCCAGCCACAATGCAGGTGGAGCATTGATTTCAGCCGCAAACGGTGACACATCGTTTATCAGCTGCGTTGCAGATGGTGCATCAAAAATTTCCTTGCACAGCAGTCTGTGTGTGGATTTTCAGTCTTGATCTGCCAGCTTCACCTTCCAAGGCCCAGGGAACTGGATAGGCCACCACTTGACAGGGCAGGAGTCTCAGCAGAGAGTCCAGGTGCTGGCAGAAGTATTTGATGGCCCTGAGACTTCAACAACAGGAGGGTTGTAGACTGCATTGTGTGAAGGCAGGCACAGCCCTTTCAGGTGTAAGTGTCCACTCCTCCCCTACCTCCTAGCACAGATGGCTCATCAGGATATGCAGGCCACACCCTTTTTGTCACTGTCTAGAGAGAAGTGGAAACAGCTCAACTGTCAAACTGATCCAGAAAGGGAATCCACAAACAGGCAGAGTCACAGAATGGTTTAAGCAAGAAAATGCCCAATTTTTAAAAGTGGCATTTTCAAACACACAATCTTAAAACCAACTTTACTAAAAGATGTATCCTTAAATTGTGAGCTCAGAGACCCCAAACTCCACATGTCTATCTGCACCCAAAGGGAATCTGCGTTTTAATAATTGTAAAGGCAGCCCCATGTTAACCTATGAGAGAGATAGGCCTTACAATAATGAAAAACAAATTTGGTAGTATTTCACTGTCAGGACAAATAAAACACATTAGTACATGTCCTCCCTCAAACATACACTGCACCCTGCCCATGGGGCTACCTAGGGCCCACCTTAGAGGTGTCTTACATGTAAGAAAAGGGAAGGTTTAGGTCTGGCAAGTGAGTACACTTGCCAAGTCGAATTGGTAGGTAAAATCTGCACACACAGACACTGCAGTGGCAGGTCTGAGCCATGTTTACAGGGCTACTGATGTGGGTGGCACAACTAGTGCTACAGGCCCACAAGTAGCATTTGATTTACAGGCTCAGGGCACCTCTGGTGCACTGTACTAGGGACTTACCAGTAAATCAAATATGCCAATCATGGTAAGCCAATTACATACACATTTTATACAAGAGCACTTGCACTTTAGCACTGGATAGCAGTGGTAAAGTGCCCAGAGTTACAAAAACAGCAAAAACACAGTCCAGCACACATCAACAACCTGGGAAAACAGAGACACAAAGTTAGAGGAGGAGACCATGCCAAGGATGAAAAGTCAAACAGTATTGGATACATCGTGTCAGTGGCAAGGTGCACTTACAGAGCTGGGTATGGGTCTATCATCTGGAAATACAATTTTGCTTCATTTAATGATCTCCGTACACTGGCAGAGGTGTGCATACGTCTTGACTTCTGAATACAATGGGATGATGTAAATCAGTACCGAGGGGCACTAAGTGCAAACAGGCTCAAGTAGTGATATAGATGAATTACTCCAGGATAGAATTTGGTGCATTTCTGCTGAAAGTACAGAACGATAATAGCATGCAATGATGCAGATGAGAGCTGAGGTGTACCAGAGGGAACCAAGATCTGGTACAACAAGGGCACTGCAGGTTAGGATTAGACGCAATGACCTTGCAGGCCCACTTGTCAGCTATGTGCCAGTTGGACGGAGTGAGTCAGTATGTATGAAGCACTAAGGTCATGTAGGAAGGTACCTCACGATCCCACCACACATGGAAACAAGAGGTCGCTTGATTGTGGCCAGCATTTTTTTGATGTGGAAAATGGAGCACTCAAATAAAAAAACATAATTTTGTTTGGAATTCTGAAAAATATAGCACTGGGGCTTCTTTAACTAATATTACTTTCCATCCTGGAAAGGAAAGATTCATTTTGGTGTTTAATTCGCAGGTCCTTGAGTGATAGCCAGTGTATGTGTGGAGCGGTAAAATAGAGGGAAAAGAGGATAAAGATGGAAGGAGAGGAGGCAGGACAGGAGTATGTATATAATGAAAAGGGCCAGAGGTATGAAGGGGAGAGACAGAATGCTCGATGTAAAATGTGCAAGAAAGGGATAGAGGTGCAGAGATTGAGGAAAGGGAGAATGGAAAGGGGGTATTTTCGAGCAGTGTTTGGGTAAAGAAAAAGCTGAAAGATGAAATCATAATTTTAAACTATTAAAGAACTTGCTCTACTAAATCCCTCACAAAATTAGTTTTGGGGCCTACCAAATAATTTTATCCTGGGTTGCACAGAGGTCAGTGGCAGTCCTGCCACCGGGCTTGGCATTCTGGTTTATACATAAATCCCTGAAGGATCAAAATGCAGCAACATCATGGGAGCAGCTTAGCGGCCTGAAAGCGCATGCAGTGGCACAGTGGTGGTGGGAAAGCCACAGTCATGCTAACAAACAAGGTGTAGTTGAGCAGAAGCTGGAATCTTGTGAGATGAGATAGTCACTTTAATGTTAGAACATCCTGATCAGGGGTGGGCAGGGCTTATGAAGTTGGACTCTGGGGATATCTGCGGAGTTACTGAAAAACTCAGCAAGAGTCTGTGGAGTTCTGCAAGTAATGGAATTCTGGTCTGTCGAGCTGCTCATGAGACAAATGTGTGACTCCAGGAGAGTGCCTCCCTGATCTGTCCATAGATATCCAGAACACCCTAGAGTTAGGGTTACCTCTCTAAGAAGAGACTACAAATAGGGGAGAGTACCATGCCTCATTTCTAATTTGCATAGCACAAATGAGTAGTTAGGCTGGGATGATAACAGCTCTGACCAACGGCTCAAACCTGAATGTGCTTTTGAAGGAAGGCCGAAACATGTTGGCACTATCATAAAGGTGGTTGAGTCATTACTGCTCAACAGACACCACAGACTTTTTGCTTTTAGCCGTATCTATGGTACTCAATAATTAAAGAGAATTTTTTTAGTATACTTTAAGATATTGTTATTTTATTCTGGATCTCCTCTATAATTCAGCTGTCATTTATCTAAGAAGCCCCAGATATGGTTGAGTCCTCCACTGAGGTATCTACCTATCGTGATGTGGACATTCACCTATGATGACGCATGCCATGATAAATTGTGGGTGAGGTGTTTATTGCAAAACCTTTTTGATTTTTCCTCATGGGACTACCACCTTGCAACTCCTACCTGGTCGTCTTTATGTGTTTTAAAAAACTAAACCATATCCACCAGCTACCTACGCTTTCATCTAAAGCATTCCGCTATCAAAGCTCCATCTTGCAACCAAGAGCCCACTCACCAAAATTTAGATCATCACGCAAAGATAAGCACATGCTAGCCAAGGGACATGAAACAACACATGCTCCATAGTGCTTCAGACGTGTACAAGACAGCTTTTTTCATTCTACCAAAAATAATTAAAAGGTACGTCACTTTTGAACCTCACAGAAGGATTACCACGTTAGCATTCCCTTCATTATGCCAAACACAAAGAGGCTTGTTAGGTAATCAATATCAAAGAAAGGGAAGCAGATTTAGGAAGATATTCACTATTTTCGGAAAAAAACGATTTATGGGACAGTTATTTTAAGACTCAGGGAAAGTCTCGTTTCGTCATGAAGCAGAATCACATGTAGATATTCTACGACATTATACCGAGGTCTTGCATTTACTTACCTCGAAAATTAGTCCCTAGGTCAATTTAGGTATGCAATATTATTGTTATGCGACATAACACATGCAACTAAGAATGGGTAACCACTTGATGATTTAGCAAAATGATAGAGTTAATAAACATGATCAATATTTTAATTTGGTTATATTCTCTTCTTCTGAATTTAATTTCTGGTATATCTTTAAGTCTGTTTATAGAGCCTGCTGTTCAAATTGAAAGGGGAATGCTCTTTTCCAATGAAAAAATAAATTAACTCCTTATGTAGCTCTTCATGCTTCAGGCAGTGACAACTAGAGGAAGGTACACTGGAGCGAATTAGACACAAGTACAAACACTCCTCAGATGATGCTTATGTAACTACCTTCTAATATTTTCCAAAGCACACTTAAGGTTTTAGCCCCTGGGAGATAACAATAAGTACATAATTAATCCTTTATTTTGTAAAAAAAATACTTTTCTCTCCCACATAAATTTCGAAGATGAAGAACATTTCAAAAGAATATTGGCTCTGATCCAGTGAGACAAATCTGCTGGTAATTTTGCAAAGAATGCCATTGGAAAATGGAAAATGATTCACTGTTTGCTCAAATACTGCATCCATGATGTTTATCACACAAGGTAATTACCCAGATGCGATAATGATCACAGCCCTCATTAAATTTCGGCAGTACAAGCTTGCTATAGTTTGAAGAGCAAGGAATGATTAAAACATTAGGATTAATTCATTTTGGTGCAGTTATTCAAAAAATCTACGTTATGCACTGTTTTGAGAGAAAAACGTGTAACAGGTGATCATTACTTTCTTCATTTAATTATGAAAACGTTGTTGGCCGCTGATAATGAAGGCCATGGTGTGATGTTGTCAGTCCAATGGCAGTGAATGATGAATGAATGCTTTCTCCAAGTGAGATTTTTTATAAGGACCACCTGCCTTAGTCCCAAGTTGTTCAGTGGAACAGGTGATGTTAGACTTGGCATCATTGGCATGGTCTCCCCTAAATCTTTGCCTCCAATTCCCAGGTTGTTTCTGTGTGCTAGACTCTGTTTTTGCTGTTTTTGTTTGCTCTGGACTCTTCACCACTGCTGACCAGTGCTAAAGTGTGAGTGTTCCCTGTATAAATTGTATATGTACATTGGCTTATCCATGATTGGCATATATGATTTACTAGTAAGCCCCTAGTAAAGTGCATTAGAGGTTCCCAGGGCCAGTCAATCAAATGCTACTAGTGGGCCTGCAGCACTGGTTGTAACACCCACATTAGTAGCCCTGTAAACATGGCTCAGACCTGCCATTGCAGTGTCTGTGTGTGGAGTTTTAAACTGCCACTTCGACTTGGCAAGTATACTCACTTGCCAGGCCTAAACCTTCCCTTTTTATACATGTAAGGCACCCCTAAGGTAGGCCCTAGGTAGCCCTCTTGGGCAGGGTGCAATGCATGTTAAAAGTGGGACATGTAGTTATGTGTTTTACGTGTCCTGACAGTGGAATACTGCCAAATTCGAGTTTCACTGGTGCAAGGCCTATCTCTCTCATAGGTTAACTTTGGGACTGCCTTTAAATATTATCAAAGTGCAGATTCTCTTTGGGAGCAGATAGACATGTGGAGTTTGGGGTCTCTGAACTCACAATTTAAAAATACATCTTTTAGTGAAATTGGTTTTTAGATTGTGTTTGAAAAATGCCACTTTTAGAAAGTAAGCATTTTCTTGCTTAAACCATTCTGTGACTCTGCTTGTTTGTGAATTCCCTGTCTGGGTCCTTACGACAGTTGGGCTGTTTACACCTCTCCTCTAGACAGTGACACAAAGGGAGCTGGGATGTAGCCTGCATATCCTGATGGGCCATCTTGGCTGAGGGGAAGGAAGGAGTGGTCACTTTCACCTGTCAGGGCTATGCCTGCCCTCACACAATGCAATCTCCAACCCCCTGGGGTGTGTCTGGTACCTGGTCTGGGCCAGGCAGGATCTTGTAAACAAAAGATACTTCTCTTTGAAGTAGGCCTACCTCAAAGGCAGAAAGGGGTCTAAGAAGAGCACCCAAAACCCCTGAAAATCAGATTACTTCTGGAACCAAGAGGAAACTCTGCCAAGGAGAAGATCTGGAAGCTGGACGAGGAGTACTGCCCCTTTGCCTGTGACTGTGCTTTGCTGGGTGGGCCTACATTAGCTGCTTCTGCCTGAGAGAGAACAAAGACTAACTTTTGTAGAACTTCCCACTGGTGAAGAATCTCCCAGAGTTTGAACTGAGCTTGCCTCCTGTTGTTGGAGTCTCAGGGAAATCAAAGACTTCTCTCTGCCAGCACTTGGGCTTTCTGCTGAGAGTCTTGCCTGCCAAGTGGTGCATTAACTTGTCCCAGGGCCCTAAAAAGGGGCAGCTGGTGGAAAAGGAAAGAAATCCACGCAAAGAACACCATGGAGGTAAACTTTCGACGCACCACCCGCTTTGTGGCTGAAAAAAGACACGCCACCAGCCTCGTGGCTAACATTGATGCTCCACCTTCATCACCGGTGGAAGATCGATGCAACGCCGCTGGAGAAGAGCTGCGCAATACCCGCAGTGGCTGCTGTTAACAACGCAAGTCCCCATGCAGCACGGTTACTGGACACCGTGTGACCAGATTTCAACGCAACATCGCTGGGCACGGAAAATCAATGCAAAGCCAGCCCGGACCCAAGGTGCTTGTCTGGATTGGCGCATCGCTCTCTCGATGGAGAGAAGAAACGATGCACGCCGACCGGAGAAGGAACGACACACGTTCTCGCTTGTGGGTGAAAAATCGGCACATTGCTGGCCTTTTTTGACGCACACTGGCCCGTGCAGTTTTATTTTGATGCTACCCAGGTACTTATGTACACTTACAACGTTCTCACTGTTTTCTAAAGGATTTAAGACTCTTTTGTTTTTTAAATTCATGACTTGTGTATGTTGGATTTTTGTTGTTTTGGTCTTGGAGCATCAATGTTTCCATTGTTTCCTATGGAGTAAGACTCTTAGGGGCATATTTATACTCCGTCTGCTCCGAATGTGCGTCAAACATTTTGACGCACAATCGGTGCAAACCTTGCACCATATTTAAACTTTGACGCCCGAGCCCGCGGACGACAAAATCCCGCCATGTGCGTCATTTTCTGAATGCTGGAAACCGCCTTGCGTTAATCATTTGCAAGGTAGGCGTTCCCGTCCAAAAAAAGACGTAAACGGCCGTGCATCGTATTTATGCTTCTGGGCAAAAATCCCGCACGGCTGGGAGGCAGAGTCGGAAAATGACACACAGCCCGATTTGCGTCAAAAATTAACGCCTGGGTCAGGGCAGGTGTTAAAATGGGGCAAACACACCTGTATTTAATCAGAACACACAGAAGCAACAGCAGAGCAGCAAAAGGGAGACATGGAGGTGCTTCTCATTCAGCCTGCACGCAGACGCAGAGCCCAGCAACAACAGCAGCTACCACAACACCAGCAGGGACCCCAAAGGCAGCGCAGAAGGCAGGAGAGGATATTCCACACCAGAACAACCCTTCAAGGCCTCAGGGACCATGACATCATCCAGAGGTACAGGCTCAACTGGCAGGCCATTCAGCAGCTACTGCGCAACATAGAGCCACAGTTGGCACCCACCTTGCTGACACCCGCACCATCCCAGCAGAAACCAAGCTGCTAGCTGTACTTCACATGTTGGCAAGTGGCTCCTTTCAAAGCACTGGCGCCCTGGTTGCCAGAATATCACAGCCATCATTCTCTGCCTTCTTGCCCAGAGTACTGGGTGCCATCATTGGACTCACACCCGCCACATCTGCTTCCCAAACACACAGCAGAAGCAGCAGGAGACAAAACAGGGGTTTTACCTCATTAATGGATTCCCACACGTCCTTGGTGCCATTGACTGCACACATGAACGCCTTGTGCCACCTGCTGCAACTGAACACCTCTACTACAACAGGAAGCACACACACTCCATCAATGTGCAGGCCATTGTCGATCACCAAGGATTGATCACCAACATTGTGGCAAAGTATCCTGGGAGTGTCCTTGACTCATTCATCCTCCGTCAACCTACCATCAATCAACACTTCCAGGATGGACGATATGGCAATGGACTACTTGTTGGTAAGTACAGAAACCTACTTATATACACACTGCACAGCAACTCTCTAGGACACACAACACATACACCACAACAGCAACATGTGGACAGGAACACACTGAGGTCGTGACACCGCTAGCCATATTTGATAGGCCTGCAGTGAACCTGTCACACATCTGAAATTAGTGTACAGTCTAATGTCAATACGTCAATGATCACAACGTATGGAGAGGTTTGGCTAATTGTTTCCTTGCAAAATGTAAGCGTCTCGCTGATGTTAAAATTAATCCATTGCATATGTCTAAAGGTATGGGATGTCCAGGGTACATAGATGCTAACGTGTTACCACCACTGCCAATTTGAATCTGTGTATGGAACTATCATCTCACCCGCCAGTGAAGACACAGGGACACCTGTATCACAGGTCACAATGCTAGGGAGTGCACACTGTACTGCAAATCCCAAAACATACTGCTGACAACCGGTCTGCAGACAAACACTCGTTCAGCCAAGGAAAAAACCCAATGCAGATGGTACATCCTAGAATGCTATGAAGCAACACAATAACACAAAAGAGTCACAGACAACACAAGACAACTACTGCCATGCAAGGTGATATTAATGGGGCAAGCTACATCTACATGATCCCAGTCATTTTCTTTTTCAGCTGATCAGGGGTATGGGATCCAGCCATGGACTATGACACCATTTGGCAACCCAAGCACTGCAGCAGAGCGTGCCTACAATGAGGCACATAGGAGAACATGCACCATAGTGGAGAGGACCTTCGGCATCCTCAAGTCGAGATTCAGGCAACATCACTGGTGGCAGCCTCATATATTTACCAGAAATGGTCTGTAAGATCATTTTAACATGTGCCATACTGCACAACATTTGTATACGAAGGAACATTCCCCTGTTAGAACCAGAGCCACAAATGCCTGAAGAGGAGGTATAGGAGGATACTGGCCTGCAACATGAGGGGGAACAAAACACAGCTGCTGGATTGCGTAGGCGCCAACATATTGTGAACAATTTCTTTTAAAACAACTCCCCATCACCACGGTAGCAACATATGTAAATAAACACCGATAATAGTCACCATATCATGGTATGGGTAATCATTTTTGCTCACCTTTATCTCTAACTATCAGAATAACAGTGTAGCCTCATGGAGCATTGCTGATATACCGATCAGGACACAGAACACTCCAAAGCAATTGTGATGCGTATTACACAACAGTCACATGCACACACACTGTAAATGACATACATCCTGTACATTTCACCTTTGAAGGGCAGTAGCAGAGGACCACACCTATTTCACACATAAATGTTGGCAACATGATTAATCGCAGCATATGGCACACAACTAAGACACCATCAGTCTATAAGGGAAAAAAATGCCTCATACATGAGGCAGTGGATGTGCTCTTGCATTGGTAACAGGAATGTATGACCAGACCCTTGACAGCAGTAAGTCGTACAGCACCTATCTTTGCAAGGACTATCTGTGACTAGAGTTCCATATAAGTAGAACATAGACAGCACAAGTGCCAAACCTATGACAAGCATTGCGCACATGACACTCCATGTACATGTCAGCCCATTGCCTAACTCCAGATACACCATGCTCCTAGTCTCACCCCACATGTCTGAAGAGGTCCCTGGAATGGTAATATGTGTACCCAGACATTCCTTCCTCTCCACCCACAGACTAACAATAGTAATCCTGTGTGCTTCACCCTTCACTATGGTATGCCATTGTCATAGTACATCTGACTGCATGGACGTCAGGTCAATTAATACACTGGCTTGTAGTTTCTAAGCCCTGTTATCACCTGTACATAGCTTCCCATGTGAAAGATACTGTTGGCCATTTGAACTCAAATCTCACCTACAGGACTTGTGATAAACTGATGCAGCACACACCTGTGAGCACCTCCTTGCAAACCACCCATTTGTACATGCACTGCCCTTGCAGGTGCTTGGAACAGCATAGAAGTTGCAATTTTGTCAAATACACTGTTATGTATTGCTAGAAAATAATGTAAAATTGTCTTGGAATACCAAAATCATGGCCTATCCCTTGTCTGGGTCTCATGTATGCATGAACGACAAAGTGTGACAGTGTACCAGGGCCGTATGCAGGGAATGGGTATAGTGCCTCCAGCCGAACCAGCAACCTCTGATAATGTGCATGAAATTTCCACACATGTTAGGACCCTGACAGTTCACACGCTGAATCAGATTGCTCACAACATATTGATGGCCTGTGCGTGCTGAATAGCTGCAAGATTAATCAACACAGAGGCTATGATGTTCCCAGATGCAGTGGGAACTTTACAGGCCAACCTGTGTACAAATGTTGTAATGACACCTGCCGGAACATGACTCCTGAGATATGATCTCACTCAGCACACCAAGGTTGCCCTGTTGATAGTCTCATAACACATCTGCAGTGACAGGGTGGGACCATCCCCATGTTGGTTTTCATGTCCTCATTGGCTTTACTTCCATTGATCTCCGAAGGATACTCAGTAGATACAAGAATAGCTGCCACTGACTCATGATGAGACCTGGATGTAACTGTGACAACATAGACCCCTAAAAATATACAGGATTTACATTGGACCACACACATGAACCAGACACCTCTGTGCAATTGATCACTGAAAATATGTGGCCACGTGCTGCCTCGTCTGCTGGTCCACCACTGCCACTGGAGAGTTGTGGCTCAGTCATGTGACCACAACTGTGGGGTGATATTACAGGTGTGGGTCACCTTTGGCTGTCTGTGCCAATAACATGGTACCCACTTAGTCTGTACATGTGCCTGACTCACAGTGGGTTCACCAACAAGTGCCTAGGAAGCAGTTTCCAAATTTCCAGGACATGTGAAGGGCAACTTTTGGACCATTGACATGAACAAGCGACTGCCATCTATCCGGTGCATGCTTTGTCATTTGTGGTGTCTACATTACCCCAAATCTTGGAAATGCACACAGCAGTTGTTGCTACATGTATGACTAGCACATGACCACTGTCATTTCCACACTGACTTGCATCTAAGGTTAGGACACATTGACTTCACATTCATACAAGCATATTTTCAATAATCCATCTTGTGATGGACACACACTGGGTCAACAACTACATTAGTAACCAATGCACACACATTGAGCCATAGGCATTGAGGTATTGTACTTATGTGCGTCACCTTGCTATCCTCTCCTGATGCCAAACATGCCTAATTTGTGCACTACATATATGGAGGCCACACATATGGCCATCTAGTGCGTCAGCCAAGAGTTAAAATCATGTTAAGGAAGAAGCGGATCATGGTCCGCAGCAGTATGATGTCTCACATGTGCCCATACACCATCAAGACCAAAGCGGGTGCAATCAGCCTATCTCAGTTTTGTCACAAATGTAACATTACATTAAAATGGTAAAATGACCCAAACCCAGTTAATGCCCTGAAATTTTTAAGCATACGCATCAAAGAATGACGTACAAGCGTAAAAAAATGACGCTTATGGCTCAAAATCGACGCATTATGCCCTGAAAATTGGTTAAGTGTTAGACTATTTCAAAATATATGCATGCGGCCTCATTTTTACTCCTGTGCGTCAAAAAAAGTGACGCTCAGACTGTATGCGTCAAAAAATGTTGACGCATAACGATAAAAACGGCAGCCATTTTATGCAGAAAGTGATGTAATAGGATATCCTGTTTACAGATTCTGTACAGTGGGTGTACTTTCAATTTCACTTTGCAGTCTGTGATTCTTCTAGACTGTGTGGCTGTGTTCAGAGTTTTGTCTAGTCAAATTGTGCTTTTGTCTCCTGTGTGGTCCATTAATTGTCAGTTTGTAAATAAAATATTGTTGTTGTATCCTGTCTGAGTGTTTATTGTGTACTATTGTCTAGTATTGTGTTGTCTTTGTTGTTTTTGGGAGTCTGTTGTGGGTAGTGATAGTTTGGGGATAGTTGGGCTCTTTTAGTTGTTTAGTTTACGTTTTTCGATTCTTCTTTCCCCCTATTCTCCTTTGTTCTCCTTTATCCCCTATTACCCTTTTTTGTGCTAAGATGTTGGGTAGGCCACGTTTTGGCAAGATGGGTGAGGAGGAGCTTGGGGGTTCATATGGCTGGTGTGCCATTTCCTCCCCCTTATGATTGAGGCAGGTGGGCGGGTGATACAGGGGTTTCACACCGAGGCACGGAGGCTCCGGTGGGGAAAGGTTCTGCATCACTTGCAAAGCGTATATCGCAGCCAGAGGAATGACCACCAGCTGAAGCACCGCTGGGATGACCTCATCTCCAGGGAGCAAGATCTGCTGGACCACCTGGGAATTGTGATTGGTGGCCCTGTTGGTGAGTACAAATCATGTAAATGTGCATGATTAAATGCTCTGTAGTGACATCAGATGATTTGTACAATATCTGCCGGCAATGTTGTTGAGTGTGTGGAATGCTTTGGAAACATACAGGGTCATTGACATTGATGGACTATTCAAGGACCACAATTGCTAGCTGTCAGGAAGCAAGAGCTCTGCAAACTTACTGAGTACTTTTGCTTAATGTAAGTTGGTGCCGCCTTTGTGTCACACAGCAACACAAACCAGGAGCCAATTATGTATATATAGGTCACATTTGCCTGAGAGGTATAGATTTTCAAAATCATTACCAACATTTGTTGACGCAACAGCTAGAGTGACTTTCAAAACACTACATGATTCTGAAAATGAGTGCAGGCTTCACATCAATAGATGATAGCAATGTGGCCCAAACATATGTCTCATGTGTGTCTGATGGGTGTGTAAGGCAAGCGATCATGCAAGTTCTATATATGTTACGGATTATTGTGATTCTTCGTCATTTCGGATACATGTCAGATCTGGATTTGGAGACATAGGGTATTTGGTGTTTGTTGTTCCACCTTTCGTTTGGGGATGGCTGGCCAAAGGTATGCACATAGGTTCATATCTCTATGGTTGGTGCAACTCATCATAGCTGGGCCACATCAAATGAAGAAACTGTAACAAATTGAGGGCTTACAACTGTCCCTGCCCCTCTGTACATTGTACCTGTGTGTCATAAATTTGTAATGGCCACAATGGCTGGTTGAATGGTAATGCACTCCTCAAGGAAAGTGGCTTTGGATGTCTCTCTTGGATATACATGATGAGACGAATACACTCCATTATAATGTCTCTCACTAATGAAGGAGCATGTTTGCCAACACATGATAGTTAGGGTCACTGCATGTGTGCAGATATGTGTGTAAATTTCACAGGAGACCCATGGTATGTACATGTTAGCCGTGCTATATCGGATTCAGTAACATCATGTCTGAGTGGCTTTACTTACTTATGTAATCTTACACATAGTATTTGTCTTTAGAATTGTTGGACAGTGCACACAATTTTAGCACATTTCTCCCTTCCATGCCTTACAGGTGGACCCGCACCCTACACTGTGGGCGAGGTGGCTTCATTCGAGGACCCCAACAACTCCAGTAAGTGCTGATATGTCTGTTATGTGTTGTGTTTGCTGGTGATGTGTGATGGACTCCTGTGTGTTGAACAAATAGCAAGGTGTGATGCGCTGGCCCATCATTTGTCTTGTTCCATTAGTGGGATTTCATTTTCTCACCATTTTAGAGTTGGCCAATGCTTATCTTATTGTCTTATTTTGGGATTCTAGGTCAGTCCTCTGCCCCGCAATGTGAATGGGGATGAGTCATGTGGATAACACTTGTATCAGTAAGAGTTGCATTGGACCTAATCTGTGAGTTATTCAGCCTGTCAAACCCACATTCTCCCAGAATGGGGCTGCAAAATACTTACCAACAGACTTCTGCTTCCCTATTCACTAATTAAACTGTAGGTTGAACTTCCTAGCAGCATGTAGTTCCACATGTAGTGCTACGAGTATGTGGCACTTGAGTGCAATGCCCTAGGTGTGCATGCAAATCATGGCCAGGGGTGTTCTCGCATCTCTGTGTTAGTTGTATGTCATGACTTACTGGAAGTATATGATGTGGACAAAGGTCTGCATTACCAGACATGTGTGGCACTGGGATTGGTCAAGGGTTTGCTGTCTCCTATTTGTAGATACACCTTACCTCTGGTGTGTGTGTTGAGCCAAACACATGTCCTGCTTTCATAAGCTTCCTGGGTGTCCATGTTGTTTGAAATTGTTAGTTGTTTCTCCACCCCCCATCCTCAAACACAGGCATGGGTTTGTGAATAGTGTACCTAGGACTGATGATACAAGTTTGGTGCACAGACATGTAAATCAGTCAATCTTTTGTCTGAACCTAGTATACACACTCATGTTTAGCACATGAGTACTATACTAGCAAGTCCATTTACAACTTGCAGATCATGTGGGCCTAGATTTCCATCCCGTACAATGACATTTGTAGCCCTGGCATTGGCGGAGGATGTGCTACATCATTTTTAGCTGACAACTGGCAGAACTCTGATGCCAAAACATGCCAGTTGTTACCCATCTTGTTGGGTTTGGATGTGCTATGTGTGATACGACCTTTGTAGGCTCGCCTGCAACTTACTTCCTCAGGGATATTCAATGATCTGCATGATGATATGAGCTGTTACAAGTACAGTAGATGTATTGTCTGATTTACTTAAGTGCCATTTCACACAATGCAGTTCCTAATGTAATTGTTTTCATTTGTCTTCACAGCTGCTAATATGACACCCATCCAGGTGTGGGAATTCCAAAGGCGGGCAATGCGGTACCAGCATATACTGCAGGTAGAGTCGGGGTACCGAAGAATGGCCCACAGATACCGAAATGAACAGCCCTCCGGAGCCTGGAGGGCATTCCCACAGGGTGGCCCTTCTTTGCCCACCACAGCCACCACCAGCACCACCAGCACCACCACCACTACCACCCAGGTGGCACCACCAACAGCTGTGCCTGTTGTAGAAACAACATCTGCAAGTGCTCCTGGCCCTAGCACAGGACCACCTGCCAGGCAGCCCACAGACATTGACCCTACACGCCCCACACTTCCTCAGCTGGCACACAGACCACCCCAGCTGCAGCTATTGACCCTGCTGCTTTTGTGGACATGCAGCGTAAAATGGACCGTGTCCTCAGAAAAATGAGTCGCCTGTGGCAGGATGTTCGCCATATCAATTGGCGGGTGCGGTCCATTAAGCGGACCCTCCGGAGGGCCAACCTCTAGACATTTTGATGGACATGATTCCCTCCCCTCCCTCATCTTTCCTTATTCTTATACTTGGTGGGATTAGGGGGCTTAGTGTTAGGTTAGCATAGGCTGTTAGTTTAGTTAGTGTTAGTGGGTGGGGGGTCCTGATTATTTCTACTGTTTCTTTTTGAGTGTGTGGGTGGGTGGGGGGCAATGTTGGGGTTCTTGTGTGTTTTGAAGAAAAAAATGATTAAAAAAAATATATATATAAAATAAGAACTTAAAATAATATATATATTTGTTTAGTATAGGATAGTATGGGGGTCATTACAACATTGGCGGTAAAAGGCGCTTACCGCCGTGCAGAAGAACGCCAATACACCGCCGCAGCGGCGGTAGTCCGCCACAGCTATTATGACACACATCTCGGAATCCGCCGAAATTCAGACACCCACACAACTCCGCCACACCGAACGTCAGTGTTAAACTGGCGAAAACAAAACCTCCACCTCCACGCCAACAGAAACACGCCCATGCTATTACGACCCACGAATCCACACGGCGGTCTTTCAACCGCGGTACTCCATTGGCGGTACACACAGCCGCGCTCAAAATACACACACATCTCCAAAACACCGCCACATTGGACAATTCCAAATACACACACCTGATACACATACAAACAACACTCCCACACACCCAACACAATATAAAACACACACCCACATCACCCACATCACCCACAAACCCCTACAACCACAATTTCGAGACGAAGGCCAGAGAGACAGCACAGCCAAGACAACACCACCATACAGAGGCACACAACACCATCACCCACACCACATCCACGCACAAAACACCACACACCATTACACATCATAACACACATCAACACTCACACCGCCCCACACATCACACACACCACCCCAAGTCACGCCAAAGACACCCCCGCTTCTCCGAGGAGGAGCTCAGGGTCATGGTGGAGGAAATCATCCGGGTAGAGCCACAGCTATTTGGCTCACAGGTACAGCACACCTCCATAGCCAGGAAGATGGAGCTATGGTGAAGAATCGTGGACAGGGTCAACGCCGTAGGACAGCACCCAAGAAATAGGGAGAACATCAGGAAGAGGTGGAACGACCTACGGGGGAAGGTGCGTTCAATGGTCTCCAGGCACAACATCACGGTTCAGCGGACTGGCGGCGGACCCCCACCTCCTCCCCCACAACTAACAACATGGGAGGAGCAAGTCTTGACCATCATGCATCCTGAGGGCCTCGGAGGAGTCGGTGGAGAAATGGACACTGGTAAGTCAAATCTTAACTATCATATCCCCCCACCCTACCTGCATGCTATCACACACCCCCACCCTCACCCCTCCCCTATCACTACAACTCCTCACTAATGTACTCATAACACAAACCACCCATCCAAACACCAAGCCCTGCATGACACAACTAAGCATGGACACCCAGCACTAAAGCATGCCCACTGCACATACCCATACAACCCCCTAAACCACCATCACACAAGCTCCCACACAGGAATGCTTGCACTGGGGTACACGCTCACCCACCCATTGCACACCATTACACACACACATGCAATAATCATGCTCTTATGACCCTGCAGGAACCCGAAGGACCGTCACCACACCAGAGGGTCCAGACAACACCACTCCATCCCCAGAAGAGGCCAGTGACGATAGCAGCTCTGCCCTACTGGATCCTGATGACCAGCCCGGACCATCGTGAGCCTCGGGACAGTCGGTTCCCCTTGCACAGGCACAGACCAACACCGACCTTCCATTCACTGGTAACACCAGCTCAGCACCCACCCAGCGGGCCCAAACCTCCGTACCCAGGACAGGTCAATCAGCGGTGTGTCCACCATTACAGGGAACCCAGGAGAACCCACCACCCCAACAACAACAGGCACCTGGGGGCAGTGGTAGTGGGCACACGGTCCAGGGGACGGAGCCACAGGAACACAGGGGACCTGGGAGGGCTGCTGTGCGACAGGGGGCGGACAGGTCAAGGGAACCCACTCTCCAAGAGGCCCTATCCTCCATCATGGGAGCATACCACCACTCCCAGGAGACGATGGCGACGGTCCTGGACAAGTTGCAGGAGACCCTGCGCCTGCAGGAGGAACAGTATTTGGGGTTCAGGGAGGAGCTCAGGACCATCAGCTCCGCCCTGGGCACCATCGTAGGGGTGCTGAAGGACATACAGCAGACCTTGAGAGACACTGTGGCCCTCCAAGGGGCCCCTGACACTAGCCAGGACAATGAAATGCCCAGCACCTCTGCCGGCACTAGTGGACAGGACGCCCCGCCACAGGACAACCACACCAGCACCCCGCCCCCTGCAGACGGACAACCACCCTGCAAGCGGTCCCTGAGATCCAGGAACAGGACAGAGCAAGATGGCAAGACCCCCGCCAGTAAATGAGACCACCCTCTTTGTCCTCCCACTGTCCCACTTTGTTACCCTGTCCATACTTAAACTGCCCCAGCTCCACTTCCTATGCCCAGATGGGCAGTGCACCTGTGAGACGAATAGACTGGACTCTGCCACGGACATTCCTCCGCATTAACCCATCCTCATTTCACAACCCCCTCCCATTTCTGAGCACTTCAATAAACACCCTTGAAACACAAAACAATCTGGAGTCAGTCTGCGATTTAGTAAATATGTATTATCAATGACAGTGTCACAATGCGTTTCCTATTGTAAAGCTAACATACTTATGTCACACATCACAAGTCCTTGAAGGATGGAAGCAGATGACACTTTGGTAACCACACCTGTGAAACCGTAATGGAAAGGTACAACTCAGTTACCAAATACTGGTTGAAATCGACAGACAGGATAGAGGTAGACGTGTGAAAGTTAATGTAATGCTAAAAATGAAAATGTTCTCACCTGTGTGTCACTGGAAATATTGCAGTATGACTGACTCCCTGTTGTCTATGTCTTCTTCCTCAGCTTCCTCCTCATCACTGTCCACAGGCTCCACAGGCTACACAGCTGCTACAACACCGTCATCTGGATCATCCTCCTGCAGAAAAGGCACCTGGCGTTGCAAAGCCAAATTATGAAGCATCGAGCAGGCGATGATGATCTGGCACACCTTCTTTGGTGAGTAGAACAGGGAACCACCTGTCATATGGAGGCACCTGAACCTGGCCTTCAGGAGGCCGAAGGTGCGTTCGATCACCCTCCTAGTCCGCCCATGGGCCTCATTGTAGCGTTCCTCTGCCCTGGTCCTGGGATTCCTCACTGGGGTCAATAGCCAGGACAGGTTGGGGTAACCAGAGTCCCCCAATAGCCATACACGGTGCCTCTGGAGTTGACCCATCATATCAGGGATGCTGCTATTCCGCAGGATGTAGGCATCATGCACTGAGCCAGGGAACATAGCATTTACCTGCGACATGTACTGGTCTGCCAAACAGACCATCTGAACATTCATAGAATGATAACTCTTCCTGTTCCTGTACACCTGTTCACTCCTGTGGGGGGGGACCAGAGCTACATGGGTTCCATCAATGGCACCTATGACGTTGGGGATATGTCCAAGGGCATAGAAGTCACCTTTAACTGTAGCCAAATCTGCCACCTCAGGGAAAATGATGTATCTCCTTACGTGTTTCAGCAGGGCAGACAACACTCTGGACAGCACGTTGGAAAACATAGGCTGGGACATCCCTGATGCCATGGCCACTGTTGTCTGAAAAGACCCACTAGCAAGGAAATGGAGCACTGACAGCACCTGCACGTCAGGGGGGATTCCAGTCGGATGGCGGATTGGTGACATAGGGTCTGGCTCCAACTGGGTACATAGTTCCTGGATTGTGGCACGGTCGAACCGGTAGGTGACGATGACATGTCTTTCTTCCATTGTCAACAGGTCCACCAGCGGTCGGTACACCGGAGGATTCCGCCATCTTCTCACATGTCCCAGGTGACGGTGCCTACGAAGGACAACAGCGACAAATCAGTCATTATTCCTCCAGGTATGTACCCACAGTTACACACAAGACTACACCACTCACAAACCCCTTCCTGTATGTGTGTTGAGTGTAGGCCTAGCTATGTGTGACGCAGAGGTAAATTAAGCCATGTGGGCCCCTGAAATGGCGGCTGCCTGACCTCTAAACTGGGACAATGGGATTGTGGGGTAACTGCGCTGGCGTTGCACACCGTCGCAGTAGGCGGTCGTAGACCGCGGCGCAATGCTGCATTGGTTGACATAGGACCCTATGGGTCCCAGGAGCCAATGAACAGGTGCACCGGCGGTGATGATGCGCACCACCGCGGACGTCACCGCCGCGGACGTCACCGCCATTTTCTATCTGTTCAATCACTAGATACCTGACCTTCGACAGGAGAGGACCTACACTGCAAGTGCTGCTGTGACCTCGGTCTGGAAGCGACGATGGCTGCTGCGTCTGGGGAAAGGGCCCTGCCTTCACTGCACAGGAGTTGCAGAAACTGGTAGACGGGGTCCTCCGCCAGTACACGCTACTCTACGGTCCTCCAGACCGACAGGTTAGTACACAGGGAGCACGTTGTATGGGCTAGGCCTGGGTGAAGAGGGCTAGTTGGAAGAGGGAAGGGGGCCGAGTTCATAGAACATTAATGCATGGGAATGAATGGGCCACATGGCCAGAGTAGGGAGGGGGCCACTCACATTGACGGTGCAGTTGGTAATGACTGTTCCTCTTTCCTTGTGCATGTCATGTAGGTCAGCGCCCACCAGAAGAGGGACATCTGGCGTGCCATTGCCAAGGAGGTTCGGACCCTGGGGGCCCACCAGAGACGGGGAACCCACTGCCGGAAAAGATGGGAGGACATTCGCCGCTGCAGCAAGAAGACGGCGGAGGCTCAGCTGGGGATGGCCTCCCAACGTGGGAGGGGTGCCCGTCGCACCATGACCCCCCTGATGTTCCGGATCCTGGCGGTGGCCTACCCGAAGTTGGATGGGCGCTTGAGGGCATCACAGCAGCCACAAGGGGGTGAGTACATTCTCAGGGCGAGTTCTGTAGGCAATCCCAGAAATTGCATATGCAGAGGGCAGGAGCACGGCGTAATGCAGGGGGCTGCTGTGTCTGTCTTGTCCGCCAACGGTAGCGGTATGCCATGCACTCAAACTCTCTTTCTTCTGTCTCCCCCCCCCCCTTTTTCTGCTCTCCCTGTCCTTTTGCACATCAGCATCATCAGGCGGAGGTACAGTGGCACCAGAGCACGAGGGAGCTGCATCCCACATGGCCATGGAGGGCCACACCACGGACTCTGAATGCACCAGTGGGACGGAGGGCGAGGGGAGCTTTACGTCGGCCACCGGATCACCAAGCAGCGACTCAGACTCGTTCGCCGATGGGGGCTCCCTTGTGGTGGCGGCACCATCTGTGCGCCCCACTTCTACAGGTACAGCCGCCTCCTCCCCTACCAGCACCGCCCTCCCAGCAGCCCCTCAGCGTTAGCCTCGTGCCCGCTCACCCAGGAGGGTGGGCATCACCTTCGCCCCAGGCACCTCAGGCCCTGCCCCAGTCACCCCTGCTGCCCTCAGTGAGGAGGCCATTGACCTCCTCAGGTCACTCACTGTTGGGCAGTCTACCATTGTGAATGCCATCCAGGGTGTAGAACGAGAGTTGCAACACAGTAATGCATTCCTGGAGGGCATTCATTCTGGTCAGGCTGTCCTTCAGCGAACCCTGCAATCTCTGGCCTCAGCACTGATGGCAGCCATTGTCCCTGTGTCCAGCCTCCCCCTCCAACCTCTTCCACCCAGACCCAATCTCCTGTACCCCAGCCCATCCCAAGCATACCTACAGACCAGCATGCACACAAGTCAGCACACACAAGTAGCTCAAGCAAACATAGGCACCACACAACCCACAGGCACTCACGCAAGCCTCACCCACATGCAGACACAGCAACATCCACTGCCTCCACTGTGTCCCCCTCCTCCTCTTCTCCCTCCTCCCTCCCAGTCTCATCTACACACACCTGCATGCACCACATCTACAGGCACCATGAATCGCACAAGGAGACCCAGCACCCCAAGCCGCTCACCTGCATTCACCACCTCCACTGCCATTTACACGTCCCCTGTGTCCTCTCCCAGTGTGTCTGTGACGCCCCCTCCCAAAGTACACAAACGCCGGCAACCACACACCCAACATCCATCCACCTCACGACAGCCTCCAGTACCTGCACCTGCACCCAAAACACCTAAAGTGACACCTTTGACAACCACCTCCTCTTCCTCCACTCCCAGACCCCCTCCAACTACCCATCCCAGTGTACGTCAGAAACTGTCCCTCTGTAAAGTTAACCTTTTTGCCCCCACCCCCTCCCTCCAATTCATCAATCCCGTCATAGCGCCTCAGCCAAAAAGCCTCCAATACCAGTGGTGCCTGTTCAAGGTTTGTGGAGTGCACCGGCCACCAGGGCAGGCAGTGTGACCCGGGGCCAAGGCACTGGCAGCCCACCCCCTGTAAAGGCTCTAAAATTGGAGAGTGGACGACGGGACTCCTGGTGGGAAAACAACTGACATGGGTTCCAAGGGGATTGGAAAGTCAGCTGTGACTCCACCAAAGGTGGGGAAGGGCCAGAGGAAGTCTGCCCAGCCTGTTGTGAGTGTCACAGCGGAGAAGGGCGGCATCATTCCTGGCGGTCGAGACACAACCGCCAGCACCGTCGTCACTGGTCAGGAGACCACCGCCAGAGTCACAGACCAGGAGGGCCCAAGTATCGTCACTGGTCAGGAGACCACCGCCACCGCCGGAGTCAGTGCCCAGGAGGGCCCCGGCTGCCACAGCCCAGGTGGGCTAAGATGGAACGTCATGCCACACACCAATGCCCAGTGTAGGGAACGTCATGCCACACACCAATGTCCGTACCAGAACCGCCATGGCAAAGCACTGCTGAACAGTCCAGAACCGCCATGGCAAAGCACCGCTGAACAGTCCAGAGACCGCCATGGCAAAGCACCGCTGAACAGGGCAAAGACCGCCATGGCAAAGCACCGCTGAACAGGGCAAAGACCGCCATGGTAAAGCACAGCTGAACAGTCCGGAACCACCATGGCAAAGCACCGCTGAACAGGTCAAAGACCGCCATGGTAAAGCACTGCTGAACAGTCCAGAGACCGCCATGGCAAAGCACCGCTGAACAGGGCAAAGACCACCATGGCAAAGCACCGCTGAACAGAGCAAAGACCACCATGGCAAAGCACCGCTGAACAGTCCACAACCGCCATGGCAAAGCACCGCTGAACAGTCCAGAGACCGTCATGGCAAAGCACCGCTGAACAGGGCAAAGACCGCCATGGCAGAGCACCGCTGAACAGGGCAAAGACCGCCATGGTAAAGCACCGCTGAACAGCCCAGAGACTGCCATGGCAAAGCACCGCTGAACAGGGCAAAGACCGCCATGGCAAAGCACCGCTGAACAGGGCAAAGACCGCCATGGTAAAGCACCACTGAACAATCCAGAACCGCCATGGCAAAGCACCACTGAACAGGTCAAAGACTGCCATGGTAAAGCACCGCTGAACAGTCCAGAGACCGCCATGGCAAAGCACCGCTGAACAGGGCAAAGACCGCCATGGTGAAGACCGCTGAACAGGGCAAGCACCGGGTATGAATGAATAGACCGCCACATCAGGCATCCTTATCCCATGTGCAGCTGGGACAGTGACAGGACAGGAACTTTCACAGGGAGACTCATCCAGTCTGGGCACCAGTCCCCCTCCAGAACCAGTGGAGACATGCATCCACTACCTCAGTCCTGCACAGGATGAAGCACTCTGGGCACCAGTCCCCCCCAGAACCAGTGGAAAATGTTATGGACGAGAGACTGTGGCTTTGCACTCCCCAGGATGGCACGGTGGGCACCCCACCCACTGTAGAGACTTGAGAGACTGTGGCTTTGCACTCCCCAGGATGGCACGGTGGACACCCCAACCACTGTAGAGACTTGAGAGACTGTGTCTTTGCACTCCCCAGAATGGCACAGTGGGCACCCCACCCACTGTAGAGACTTGAAATACTGTGGCTTTGCACTCCCCAGGATACATCAATGGGCACCCCACCCACTGTAGAGACTTGAGAGGCTGTGGCTTTGCACTCCCCAGGATACTTCAATGGGCATGGAGCCCCGTCGTGGATCTGGCTTTGCAGTCATCCGGCTGAGGTGCCCCCCCTTCCCCCTAGGTGCCTGTAGTATTTCTATCTGATGCCCCGGCAGTGTTCTCTCCGATTGTGGTCAGGTATCTTTTGTGGGCCTCGCCCATGCATTTTTGGACTGTTGGTGCACGGACATTGTTATGTACATATCTGCACTACTTCTCGTAATGTATATATTTCTGACTGAATTTCGTATATATCTGTATATTTTTGAAGGACATGTATATTGCAACATTACAATGTTTGAACGGATTTCGCTTTGTCTTTTCATTCTTCCGGGGGGATTGTGGGTTGTTACTGTGATTTTTGTGGATGCATTGGAGTGTATGTTGTAATATGCAAGGGTGGGGGTGGGGGTGTTTGGTGGGTGTCCCCCTAACTTTTGCCTCCCCCCTCCCCCAGGTCGTAGGTGCAGTACTCACCGTTGTCTTCGGCGCCTACGTAGATGGTGGTCGTAGAGGAGCAGAAAGACAAGGGCAGGGAGTATATGGAGTTCCGGGTCCATGGAGTCCTCGTTCCTCGTGGGATGTGTTCAGGTGAGCGTTTTCCCATTGCAAAAGCTGTTTCCGCCGTGTTTTTATCCATGGTGAATCCACCCCGGAAAAGGTGGCGGATTGGCGGGTTGTGATACTATGGGCGGTACATGGTCTTCCGCCTGTCTGTTGGCAGTGACCGCCGCGCTGCTTGTCTGTACCGCCGTGGCGGGCGGTGTGTTAAAGTGGCTGTCTTTGTTTGCGGTTTCCGCATGGGTCATAATTCCCTGTTTTTTATCCGCCGCCCTGTTTGCGGTATTACCGCAGCTTTAACGCCGTCCGCCAGGGTTGTAATGACCCCCTATGTGTTTAGGTTAGTATCTGTTGTCCTCCATGTGTCCCGTCTCATAAGGGGGTGTTGGACTTTTTTCCTTATGCAGGGTCATCCCCAATCTTTTTCCCTCCTGCCTCCTATTTTTTTCTGACCTGTTGCTGTTGGCTTTTGAACTCTGAGCACTTTACCACTGCTAACCAGTGCTAAAGTGCATATGCTCTCTGTGTAAATTGTATGTAATTGTTTTATCCATGATTGGCATATTTGTTTTACTGTTAAGTCCCTAGTAAAGTGCACTAGAGGTGCCTAGGGCCTGTAAATCAAATGTTACTAGTGGGCCTGCAGCACTGGTTGTGCCACCCACACAAGTAACCCTGTAATCACGTCTCAGACCTGCCACTGCAGTGTCTGTGTGTGTATTTTTACACTGTAAATTCGACTTGGCAAGTGTACCCACTTGCCAGGCCTAAACCTTCCATTTTCTTACATGTAAGGCACCCCTAAGGTAGGCCCTAGGTAGCCCCAAGGGCAGGGTGCAGTGTATGGATAAGGTAGGACATATAGTAATGTGGTTTATATGTCCTGACAGTGAAATACTGCCAACTTCGTTTTTCACTGTTGCAAGGTCTGTCTCTCTCATAGGATAATATGAGGGCTACCTTTAAATATGATTAAAGTGTAGATTCCCCTAGAGAGTAGATGGACACGTGGAGTTTGGGGTCCGTGAACTCACAATTTAAAAATACATCTTTTAGTAAAGTTGATTTTAAGATTGTGCGTTCGAAAATGCCACTTTTAGAAAGTGAGCATTTTCTTGCTTAAACCATTCTGTGACTCTGCCTTGTTTGTGGATTCCCTGTCTGGGTCAGTTTGACAGTTGGGTTGTTTTTCACCTCGCACTAAACAGTGACACAAAGGGGGCTGGGGTGTAACCTGCATTTCCTGATTAGCCATCTCTGCTAGGAGGGAGGGGTGGAGTGGTCACTCTCATCTGAAAGGACTGTGCCTGCCTCTGACAATGCCGGCTCCAACCCCCTGCTGTGTGTCTGAGGCCTTGCCTGGGCAAGGCAGGATTTGACAAGTAGGTGTGAGTCCCCTTTGAAGAAAGGTGACTTCAAAGACTAAAATGGGTATAAGAAGGGCACCCAAATCTACAGACTTGAGAAACACTTCTGGAACCAAGAGGAACCTCTGCCTGGAGAAGAGCTGATAGCTGAGGAAGAAGTGCTGCCCAGCCTGTGACTGTGCTTTGTGGAGCTTTACTGCAGTGCTGCTTCTGCCAGAGTAAGAGGGCAAAGACTGGACTTTGTGTGCCTTCCATCTTGTGAATAAATCTCCAAGGGCTTGATTTAGAGCTTGCCTCCTGTTGTTTGAAGTCTCAGGGACAGCAAAGACTTCTCTCTGCCAGCACCTGGAGTCTCTGGAGAGACTCCTGCTCTGACAAGTGGTGCCCTATCCAGTCCCTGGGCCCTTGAAAGGAAAGCTGGTAGAAACCCAAGGAAATCGACTTCGGACGACTCCGGACCGACGCCGCTGCTGAATCCGGTAACGCCACCTGCACCCGACGCCGTGACCTTCACTGGAACGCGACGCTCTTCGCAGGCCCGACGCCGCTGCAGCCCCGCTGAAGTCCGCGACTCCGTGGAAGTCACCGCACCACGTTGTGACCGACGCCGCTCGAAGTACGTGGACTCAATGTTTCGCACAGAAGCCGCGATCCCCGACTTCGCGCCTCGGCTTGTTTTCACTCTTCACCAAAGGTACTGTACTTGGGGGTCTACACGACTCCATGTCCGGCGCCGCTGGTATCGGCTTGTTGGGAACGACTCTGTCACGACGCCGTGTTAACATCTCATCAAAGCATTTTTGTTTCTAAGCGCTATTTTTGAGTTTAATCTCAAAAAATTCATAACTTGACTTGTGTATGTCGGATTTTTGTTGTTTTGGTCTTGTTTTGTTTAGATAAATATTTCCTATTTTTCTAAACTGGTGTTGTGTCATTTTGTAGTATTTTCATTAAGTTACTGTGTGTGTTGGTACAAATACTTTACACCTAGCGCTCTGAAGTTAAGCCTACTGCTCTGCCAAGCTACCAAGGGGGTAAGCAGGGGTTAGCTGAAGGTGATTCTCTTTTACCCTGACTAGAGTGAGGGTCCTTTCTTGAACAGAAGGTAACCTGACTGTCAACCAAAGACCCCATTTCTAACAGGGGGGTTGATGTTTAGACCGTTTCGTTACATGTGATAAGTAAGTTTAGCTTAGGTTAGTTAGGGACAGTTGTGGGTAAAGAGTAGTTAGGGTAGATTAGGGTAGGTAAGGCTTTTCCCTGAGTTTTCTTTCTGTTTTTACAGTTTAATAAATATGTAGTAAACCCTTTACAGTGTATGTGAAATGCTTGTAGATCAGGGCCTTGGCATGAGTGTACATGACTTCTTTTGTATTACATTTTTGTCCTATGCTACAAACAAATCCCAAATTAGCTGTAACATTGGCAGCTACCACAAAGTTACCTTGCAAAGATTTGGCCATTCATTGCAACCACTGATCACAGTTACTATGGATCCCAACATGTTTTTTTCAATAAGTATGTTTTCAATGTCACACACTGTGCTTCTAGATTTGGTATTGGGGACACTGTGTTATGTCTGACTGCAGTGTGATGTTCAAGGAAACCCTTATAAGCTGAGTGGTAGTAAGCACTCTTGTAGTATCGTGATCATGACTCTCATAGATATCCCTTGAGGAAGCATTATTCTGTCCAACATAACATTATGGTGTATGGTTTCTCTTTTCATCATATATTACCCTCAGGAAGGGCAGAGTATTGTGCAATCCAGGACACTGTGCTTAGTTAGCAGACTACATTATTTCAGGACAGTTAAATTGACAAGCTATGTAATTTGACAGGAGCCAAAATTCAGTGATCTACTGTACGGTTGATGTGTCATATTACACAGAGACAAAGTGGTTATGGAAGTGCTATTTATTGAAAAGAGGTGTAGTGCTATATGTACATTGTCCATGATTGTGAGTCCATTATAGTGACATCTTCCATTGTGATCCTACACAAGTGCTACAGGAAAATGAATTTGACATGCTGGGGTGATGTGTCAGACAGTGCAGAGGGACAGGATTTGCCAATGAGTAAGTGAGAGCCAATCACTGGGCAGGCTGACAAGATATACAGTGGTTTGAAGAACAGTCATTGAGCACAGTTGTTGCAAGACTGGCATGTTACAAAGCGCAGGACCTTTGTAATAGGTGGCCATGTGGCAGGGACTAGTGCTTCTGGGTACTTTTACGTGTGAAGGTGATCTGTTCCATGTCTTCTTCTTCTGATGTGTGCCTCTGTTGCCTTCGCTGTCCTTGGTGGTGGTGGTTGTGAAGGGGCAACACACACCTCAGTGTTTGAAGACATGGAGTCAGACATCCCGGTCGCTGCTACCTGTGAGGTTCTTCAGGGCAGTACTGCTGCAAGGAGGCTCTGCTGGTTCTTAAGAATAGCAGCCACATCACGATGGTAGGCAGCCAGGTCGGCCCTGAGGGGGTCATGATTGCATTTGTGCATGCAGTGGAAGGTTTGGGGTGCGAGGTTTTGTGGCAACTCCCTTACTGCAGTGAATTCCTTTATAGTTTGTTGTAGTCCTTGCAGGATGGATGTTAGCGTTTGCATGGCTGCTGCCTGATCTGCAGATGACATCATGCACGAACGCACCCCCTCTAGGCTGGCTGCCATAGTTTGCATCCCCACCCGCACCTCATTGGCCAGCTCCCACTGTACTCCGACTACAGTTCCCTCAAAGCTGGTGCCTGTGTCATCTGAGTCCTCAGCTGTGTTGGAGCTGGCAGGTCTTACAATTGGGGTTGTGGGTGGGTCCTCTGTGATGGCTGCTTGTGCTGTGCTCCTCCTTGTGACTGAAGGTGGGGTCTGGAGGGTTCCAAGGACATCTTGGAGGGTCTGGTGGCTGATGTTTGTCAGCTGGTCATCCATGTCATCAGAGTAGTCCTAGACAGCATATCTGCAGGAGATCCATCGTCCTCTGCAATGAAATAGGGTACAATTAGGCCCTCATTCCTACTTTGGCGGGAACCGCCAGAAGACCTTACCGCGGTCAAAAGACCGCAGCGGTCATTCTGACTTTCCCGCTGGACTGGCGGGCGACCGCCAAAAGGCCGCCCGCCCGCCCAGCGGGAAAGCACCAGCAACGAGGATGCCGGCTCCGCATGAAGCCGGCGGAGTTGCTGGTGTGCGACAGGGGCAGTTGCACCTATCGCGATTTTCAGTGTCTGCCAAGCAGACACTGAAAATCAATGTGGGGCCCTGTTAGTGGGCCCCTGCAGTGCCCATGCCAGTGGCATGGGCACTGCAGGGGCCCCCAGGGGCCCCACGACACCCGTTCCCGCCAGCCTGGTTCTGGCGGTGAAAACCGCCAGAACCAGGCTGGCGGGAAGGGGGTCGGAATCCCCATGGCCGTGGAGGATTCACAGGGGCAGCGGGAAACCGCCGGCTTCCCTTTTCTGACCGCGGCTTTACCGCCGCGGTCAGAATAGCCCCAGAAGCACCGCCAGCCTGTTGGCGGTGCTTCCTCCGTCCCCTACCCTGGCGGTCTCAGACCGCCAGGGTGGGAATGACCCCCTTAGTGTATCTGTGTTGTGGCATTTGTGATGTGACATGCCTGCCTTGTGATGATTTTCACATTGTGATCTAGGTTCCTGTTCATGGTTCCTGTCTTTCATATTAGCATTCTCCCAGGCCTATGCCCCACCTGCACGTCACATGTATTGTGGTAAGTTTTTTGACTTGTCGGCATCATCTCCACTAGGTGTTGGTTTAGGCCAAATAGTGAAATGCAACATTCTTGTCCTACTCAACCCTCCGTCTACATCCATTCTCATGGTGAGACCTTTCACTGGCTGTGGGCACTCTGATGGCAATAGCAGCACACTTAATAATCTGGACCTGCCCCAGTCTCTGATCTTTCACATCCACTTATATGTAGTTGAAATGTGGCATATCCTATGCATAGCATTGTTATGGCACAATATGGATGTTAGCATTGGTAATGTGTACAGCTGATGGTGGGGAATGTGTGGACATTGGATTGCCCTGATAGTCGTAGCAGTGTCCTATTTCCTCCTCTGACTGTGCAGGTGTATTTCAGTGACCAGTTACATGTGTCCTCCCCCTCAATGCTGTTGTCTGAGCAGTAAGACATTTGGGAAGTTGCATTGTGACCCAGGCACAGGATGGACCCTGGCATATGATGCATGGGTGTGACCTTAGTGCTGTGTAGCTCCTAATGTTGAGGACATTGGCTGATGTTTGTGGGAACTATGGGCGTTCACAATTGACAGGACTGGAACATTTGTCTTGTTTCAGAGGATTGTTAAAGTTGTCATCCTCAACCCACTAATTTAGGTGTGTATGATCCATGGGGACGTTACTGCCATTGGCTGCTTGAGCTGCACACACAGCGGAGGTGGCAGTGGCAACTGTTGTCACTGTTACATTCCAGTTGTCGGTATGGCTAGTGGTTGTTAATTGGGCCCTAGCTAATGTAGGGGGTATAATGGCTGACATGTGACAGGATGTCAGTTTGACGTTGTGCCCTTCCCTCCTGGCATGGCTTTACCTTTGCTACATCGTTGGCATGGCAACATACCCCCTTGGAACTGTTGTTGGTGTTGTGTAATGGTGTGCCCCAGCTTCTCTCTGTACAGGCCATGCCCCCATGCCGTACCCCTTTACCCATGCCGCTCCATGTATATGATGACTTCCATGCATTTTGTAGTTGGTATTCCCCCCCGGTTGTAGTTGACATTAGTGCATTTTCATTCCCCATGCGACTTACCCTGCATGTGTGTTGTCTCCTGGTAGTCTGCGCTGTCCTGTCCTTGAATCCCTGTGACGATCTCCTCAGGGATGGTGGCTGCGACCATCTCCTCCATGTGGTCCAGGGACTCCTGGTGTGCTGGACTCCCACCTCCAGTCTACAGTGCTGCCTTCCTGTTCCTGGCCATCTTTTCCTTGGTCCTGCGCTTGCAGTCATGCCAGCGTTCTTGCACTCGATGACTGTTCTGCGTACTTCTGCCACACTGTTAATCTTGTCAACAATTTGTTGCCATATTGCCTCTCTCCTACTGATTGGCAACTTTGAGGTGACAAACAGTTGGTGCTGGTGTTCCGTCACCTCTTTCACCAGGATTTCCTGCTCCTCTGCACTGAAGCAACAGGGTCCTCCTGGCTGGTTCCTGGTCTGTTGTCATCTTCCTGGGGTCTGTACAGGCATCTGGAATCCATTTTGGCTCTCCTCAGCTGAAATGGCTGTGTTTGCGGGGAAATTTGTATGCGATTGCGTCAAAAAACACGCATATCCAGTTTGCGGTGTCGTAAATCGACCCACAGTCATTTCTGCTGCGTTAATGTCGTTTTCCATTACGACGTGACTCTGCGGTGTGCGTAAAATAAAAAGACTTACACCTGTGGTTTGCGCCACCGTGCGTCAAAGTATAAATTTGACGACCGCACGGCGCACTGAAATGGCGTTAGCCGGCGGTAATAATTTTGACGCAAAACTGCGTCGACGCAGTTTTGCGTCAAAAAGTATAAATATGGGCCTTATTCTTTTGAAAAATCATATCTTAACTTGTGTATATTGGATTTTTGTTGTTTGGTCTTGTTTGATTTAGATGAATATTATCTACTTTTCTAAACCTGTGTTTTGTATTTTTGCAGTGTTTTCACTGAATTACTGTTTGTGTTGGTACGAATACTTAACACCTTGCTTCTGAAGTTAAGCCTGCCTGCTCGTGCCAAGCTACCAAGGGAGTGAGCGGCGGTTAACTGAGGGTGATTCTCCTTTACCCTGACTAGAGTGAGGGTCCTTGGTTGGACAGGGGATAACCTGCCTGCCAACCAAAGACCCCATTTCTAACAGGTGATATTTATCACACCTGATAAATAACGAATCCATGGGATCCATTGTTTACAAGATAACCCCTCTTGTGAGTTTTTGGGCAATTAACTTACATATTTTGATACTTAGCACACCCAACATTCACATGCTACTATATATGCCATATACATTTCCCCTAGTAAATTCCGGCAGATTTATCCTGCCTAAATTTAACTAAGGGAGATGTAATTACTTCTATCGGTAATTATTAGGTGCAGAAAATAACGCCTAATTCAGAATTCTGACACCTGCGCAAAAAGGGGTTTGCTAAGGGGTCGGTAAACTCTGACTAACTAGAAATCAGGGCCTTAGTGTCCAGTAAACTAAGCGAGTGTGCATCACCTCCTTTGCCACAGTTACTTGATGGGGGATGACCAAACAAGATGGATGTCAGTCTGGGCTGAGCACCTGTGAAGGAAAACAGATGCACTTTTCTATTACAACCTATCAAATGTTATAAAACTGTTCCTATGTTACTATGTTACTGTTGTGGAATGGGTTATATGGTATACAGTTCTAACTATAACTAACTATAGCACTTTAACTTATGTTTCTATGTTTAAAAACTGTCATGCTTTTTACTTTCCATATGATAAGATATACATTTAAAGTCAATAAAAAATCATTTCAGTATATCAAATTACATTCATTTCAGTGGCATTTTTGCTGTAGCTTACATTGATCTCTTTCACTGCGTGGATTGAAGAAATTTGAATCGAATCGCCAAAATTTAGCAGTGGGCACAGAGGAATTTGACAACATTTCTTCTCAAAATTGCCAGCACTCAATGATTTCAAAATATATCAAAGGTTCAAGTAGTAGAAGTAGTAGTAAAAGATTTGTATTCTGTTATGAATAAAACCATTAAAGAACACAGTTCAATTCATTGTATACAATGTTGATCACATTTCATAAAATCTCCACGAAAAAACAGAAATTAAAAAAGCATGTCTAAATATTAAAAAATCAGTTAATCAATGTCCAAACTCAGGTTCCACATACATTTCCAATCACTTATGTGCCAGGTGAACACTGTTTCTTCTAGTGGACACAACGTAGCAACTATCACATGAAGTATACCAATATTTTATCCACAAGGGTGTAGAGTCTTCTAATCACATGGCAGTTGTTTGCCAACCACTTTGCGCAGCCTTACAGCAGCTGCATTGAACCTGAATACTGCATGTCAAACAATTAGTAGCAGTTGTAGATGGAGCAAAGTTGGTCTACAATTTCTGATATTGAGCTTTCTAAGCAAGGGGATTACAATATGCCTCCTTGGGACCCTGTATAAGTTAAGAAATGCAGCAGAGATTGGACAGATGTTGAGTCACAAGAACAGGCCAAGAGGTCTTTATTGCAGTATGCCTGCGACAGGAATTAGACCAGCAAATGGGACATGGATAGGTGGAATTTGGCCACGTAGTTTTTCTGTATACTAGGTCTGGAATAGCAATGTGGTTCTATACGGTTAGAAGAGCATAAGCCTCAACCATCTTTTTTCTACGCTCGGCTTTATTTATTTTGCTTGCCGTATGGGCCAGTAATTTGCTTTTACCAAGTGCTTTTACTCGTGTATTTATTTTCTGGGGGTTATCGAAGACATCAAAGACATCTTTTGTCCAATTGAATATAATTGGGCCTTTACATATTGCAGCCAATGGATGTTACACACTTTGTTTAGGTTCATGCATTCTGCAATCGCCAATGGGATGAGTGTTTCTTCATGTCAATTCTAAATCGATATCCATAGGGGTGTCAGGGCTGTCTTAATAGTATCTCCCAGATAATTAAAACCCAGATATTCGTGGCATATGGTGTTAGGTATGCCCCTTGATAGTTGGAGGAGTTTACCTAAAAACTATTTTTGCCAACCTACAACTTTGACAGTTCACAGAGGCCCCGGATGCCTCCACTGAATAAGTCAACCGAAATACACCTGGCTTTATATATATTGATTATTGCCTCATCAGGTGTAGTACCTAGTTTATTTGCAAATGTAAATATTGATTCCCTGGTCTGCTTATTTAAATTGAAATTGACTCACCTTACTCTTAGGTCATCCGCAGAGCGTTGTGAGGGTTTTATATTAATTTGTGTACAGCCCCAGACTATCCATAAAGTCCACAAATCTGTGCAGAAGTCTCTGGAGGCCTAGCCCTGTTCTGGACATCAGGACCCAATCTTCTGCATACATGAGGACAGTGAGACACCTTGTTACCCTTTGGGTATCAGTTTCAGCCCCCAACAAAAATGTTTCCCAAGTCATATAGACTAAGCAAAAAGGGGGAAAGTACGCAGCCTTGTCTAACTCCCTTGCCTATTTTGATGGGTGTATATTCTCCTTTACACCAGTGTCTAACAAATCCCACTACATCCTCATGTAATTTCAATAGTAAATGTACAATCTTCTAATGTGTGCCCATTGCCAACAGTTTCATCCATAATTTACCTCGATCAACATTATTGAATGCCGAGCTGAGGTCCACGAAGGCAAAGTAATGACACCCGCCCTTGATATGAACATATTTACTTTTCATAAGGTGGAGGTTCAAGCACTGGTCTATGGTTTTGAGCCCATGTCTAAACCCGTACTGTGCTGTTGTTACCCTTCTTTGTTGCCCAATTCTCCCCAGCAGTCCAACAGGATCCTGCCCATCACTTTTGCCATTGAATCAATATGTGTTATCGGGCACTAAACATAGGGATCCCCCATCCCCTTTTTTAAAGATCAGAATAATGACTGAATTGGATCAAGACTTTGGTAGGCCATGGGCAATTGTGCTGCACATTATGTTAACTAGAAGTTAGGCCCAAAAATCAAGATTGCTTTTAAAGATATCGATTGGGACCCCACATGGACCTGGGCCTTCATTGCTTGGCCATGGTTTAAATGCCAGAATGACTTCCTTTATTGAAATTGCCAGATGGTCTCCTTCCCCGGGGGTGGCAATTTTGACAGCTGTATGGTTGTTCTCATTCCCCACATGTTTGGGATCAAAGGCCTTGGTAAAATGTGTCACCCATGTAGAAGACTGTGTGGACACATCAGTGCTAGCATTGTGTCCATTTACAAATTAGATGAGTTCACCACTTTCCAAAATAAAGATATTCATTAGTGGCACTCGCCTACTCTAACTATTTCCATCTCTTTTCTTATTATTTCGTTTTTTGCCTTGATCAAGGCAGTATAGTGATGTCCTTAGTGTTTTATTTCTACCCAGTCTCTAGGTGTCTTTTTCAAGGCTCTTGTTAAGGAGCTCTGTGTTTTTGAGCAGGGCCATTTCTTTATCTTTGCTTCAGTATGTGGCAGTGGAGCTATAAGCAGATCTGAATCACTTTTACATATTTCACTATATGCATCCCTTACGGCTAGTGGATTAGCTTCATACTCAAAGCATACCATGAGATGTTCCATACTTTTTCCAACCAAAGCTCTCACCATTTCCCCTGTATCAATGTTCCTTGTCTTGGGGCGAAAACCCCTATACTTTGTATAATCAATTGGACGGGTAGTGTATTTATGTATAGGTGGTGGCTGGCGCAGGGACAGATTTAAAACTAAGGGGTTGTGAACATTAAGTCACAGTGGAGGATAGTACATTGGGATTGTTTCTCCCCGACGCTTTCGATAACGCAATAAAATCGATCAGACTGCCACCGCCCTTCCTGGCACTTGGCTCGTGACTGGCTCCTCACCCAGCTCTACAGTAAGGACGGCGTTCTGTCTCACCACCATTATATTCAGTGTGTCACCTCAAATAATGTTCGAAATGCAGGTGGTCAGCAGCGTCTTTGTCCCATAAGCTGCGCACTGCATTAAAATAAATGGGACAGAGGTGACAATTAAAATCCCCTTCCTATATTAAAACATTTTCCCCCTTCACCCTGCCTAGTATGTTGCTAAACCTGGAATCCAATAAATAGGCTATTGCTGGGTTTCTGCAATTGAATTTGTTGTGAATAAAGATGATCAAGATAATACGTGGTGGTACTGCAATGGATAAACAGATGACCTGAAAATAAGGTGGTTTAAAGAAAATGAGTGTTATCTTACAGGACAATGCAACATTAGCTAAAGTTAAAAGAATATTGCTGTTATGGCTGTATACAGAAGGTATGGCTGGCGTCATTGCAGTGTAAATGCCATTGATTTGCTGATTTGTGCATGTCAGTCTCTCCTCTAGGCAGAAAACCTGGTGTTCGTTAATCATATAGACCCAGTTAACATCAGTTAATTTTTTTGCGATTCCAGTAATATTTCAGGAAATAATTTTCATGCCCTGCACAGTTGGGGTAGTATACATACTATGAATTGGGATATATCTAATACTTGTTGCTGAGCGGAATTTTGCAGAGATCAAAATATAGGGCCTTATTATGACCTTGACCGAGGGGTTTCCTCCATCACGAATGTGACGGATATCCAGTCCGCCGTCTTACAATCTCCACTGAATATAATGGATTCATACTACGGCGGACGGGATAGCCGCCACATTTGTGATGGAGGAAACCACTCCATCAAGGTTGTAATAAGGCCCATAGTGTTGATAGGTTTGGCATCAGCGGATTGCTTCCTTATGGTAGTATCCATCATTGTGCCAGTGGTACTGGGCAGATTGTCACTGTGGCTAGGTCCATAGCTTGTGCCTGAGTCTTTGTCGTTCAATTTAGCCCTATGCATTGCTGGAGTGTAAAGGTTTTTATACCACTGCACCGGGGTCGATTTTATTCATGCAATGAGGATTATCCAGTAAATCAACCTCTGCAAGAATGGAAAAACGGCTGTAAGTTGGAATAGCGGGTGGCAGGGCAGGTGACTTGAAAAATGAAGATCTCTTTGGGACATTAAGCGGTGCAGCAGCTCATGGCCTGTAAAAGGAGCTCAAAGTTACTGCCTGTATCCTTTATTTAGTGCAAGCAACTCTAGACAAACTATGCAGAACAAAATCAGTCATTTTTTCATCCGAAACTTTATGGCTATAAATTCTGTTTACCTAATCAAGCTGTTGCCTATCCATGAGCTTCTCCTTACCAAGATAATAGCATTATGTATGTCATTACAACTGAAATTCGACAATGTTCAACACAGCCAGTGCGTGGCCTTATTTCTTAACTGGGACTCGTCCTCAAATTGGCCTGGCTGAAGCACTGGTCCATTTTTTGTATAATGACAAGCGAGTGGCTTCTGGAGGCTGCTATAGGATAGTAGGAGGTGTTGTTACAAAAGGCTTATTGGCTTTCCCGCTCATTATATGGTCAGTGCCAGAAGTTAGAGGAATCACATCCAGTTGCTGAGGTGGAGCATGATGTTCAGAAGGACAGAGGAGCAATGAATGTTCAATCGCAGTCCTACTTACAATTCCTTGAGCGCCTCTTCCCATTTCAGGAGGTTCCTTGGTTTTATGTGAACATTGTAGATTCCCTGTGGTCACCTGTCTAGCATGCTCTCTTGGCTTGATAAGGATTTGCACTAAGATCTCTTTTAGTGATAGTTCTATGCCCTTAAGGGCTGAGACAACCGAACTAAGTGAGTTCCTTAGGGCCTCCACCATGTGTTTAACATATGGATTAGTGGGCACGCTATTATCCTCATTTGGTTTGGAGGGTTGATGCATAGGCAATCCCTTATCAGGCTCTAGAGGGGAGGGACCCTTCTCAGATAATGCATAAGCTGCTAATTTAATTGGGCTCTTTGTGACCACAGATGGTTTCCTAGGGCCAGTTTCTATTTGACGTGTGTTACTTATTTTGGTCAGAGGTGAGGCAAGAGAATCCTTCTCATTATGTGGCTCACCCTCCAAAGGAATAACCAACCCGCCCCCCAGGTGAATACACATGGTTTGCCCGCTGCCCATTTACTACTCTCTTGAGGGATCTCCTGTGAGCGCTCTGTGTTTGCACTGATGCATGTGTTATCTGGTGAAGGATCTCTAGATAAAGCTAGAGTTAATGCTTTCTTAGTAGCACTCAGTCTCTCCTCTACACACTCAATTTCAATATTTATTGCACCCATAGTAGTAGTCAAAGCTTGTGATAGTGCCATTTAATAGGCGTTCCTTATTTGGTGTAATTATCACAGTAAATTCTCTGTTACCCATTGTGTAACAGAGTGTAGCAGGGTCGTTGGCTGCGATGGTATCACAGCAAGTTCACAACAATGGATGGCCCAGCCTCGATCAGCTGCGGATGGGCCCAGATGGGCCCCACTTCAGCCTGGGTGCAGCCTGCACTGCGAGAGGAGAGGGAGCGCTTGATATCGCTTTGGCGGTGGGAAGGACAACAGGCAGCCCAGCCCCCCCCTGGAGGCTCAGAATTATAGGACTCCAAGTCCCTTCAGCAGTCTGTCTAGTCCTGCACCATGGGAGGTTAAGAAGCAGTTTATAGCACTGGAGCAGCAGGAAGAACAACATTCCGCCCCTCCTCCTCCTGGAGGCTTTGCTGACAGTACGCATTCCGAGGGTGCTGGATTGTTATGATATTGGTCTCATCTCCCTTGGAGGAGCCGAGAACAATATTGGAGCTCTGTTCCCGCCGGGCAGCCTGTCAGGAACCATGTATTACAATGTTCTCCAAGGTCAGACCAGCATTGTAATACGGTTGGGGGGATGTCACTGCCATGGCGGTGGTGTCCTCCCTGCGCGAACTTGGCTGTCGGTAGTGGAACCGCCAAACTCATAATGAGGCCCTATGTCCTTGCAGCAATCTGTTGAGTCTTGCAGGAGGTGAAGAAGCACTTTATAGCGCAGGGGCAGTGGGAAGAACAACAGGCAGTTTCTCCTTCTCCTGGAGGCTCAGGATTATGGGACACCAGTCTCTGCAGCAGTCCCACAGGTTCATATATTTTATTCACGAGTCTGGTACTTTGTTGCTCATTAAACTAAATTTCCATGAAATAAGTAAAGGTCTGCTCTGAGACGTGAGGAAACTTGAGGCCTATGGAGGGTGACAATAGCAACTGACTGGGAATCCCTCCTACAAAATCTGCAAGATTACAACATAGAACCTAATACCTGAATCTTCCCAACATGCATTGTTGCCCTTAGTGTGGTAATGCAAAGTGCCATTTTCACCCCTGACCCATATTTCTAGGTACCTTCCTGTCACCCCCCCTATTTTTCGCAGTCAAAGCACCTCCAGTCCCCCACAAAAATACAAACACAAATATGATGCATCATAAACGCTTGGGTCCCCATTACGAGTTTGGCGGGTGCGGAGGCCGCTCGCAAACCCGTACCGCCATCAGGCTGCCTGTGCAGCCGGAACACTGATGGCCCTATTAGGAGTTCACTGCAGGGCGGGCGGAAACAGCGTTTCCGCAGCCAGCCCTGAGGTGAACAGGGCCTTAACATTGACACCGGCTCGTATTGCAGCAGCACCCGTAATTCGGGCAGTGGAAAGCACGATGGGGCTGTCCATGAGGGCCCCTGTACTGCCCATGCCAAGTGTCTGGGCAGTGCAGGGGCCCCCATGGGGCCCCCAGAAACCTCCTTTCTGCCAGTCTTTGCATGCCAGCGCTACCATCATGCAATCACAGGCGGAAAGGGGACTCGTAATCCAAAGGGCAGCGCTGCGGGCAGCGCTGCCCTGGCAGATTTCAACCGCTGAGACCTCCAGGCTGTCGCCTGATGGCAACCTGGCAGTACCGGCGGTCCAACTGTGGCGCTTTCACGAAGGTTGTAATGTCGTGGTAGGGCACCGCTTTGGCAGCAGTCTGACCGTGACGTGACCCTGGCAGTCTGGTGACCGCCAGGGTCATAATTAGGCCCATGGACTACTATGCACATGTGCTTTCATACTGTAGTTCTCATGATGCTCATTTCAGTGATAATAACAGAATACTGCCTGTTTAAGACCTGGTTTTCTATGCTTCTTTTTTGTTGATGTTTATGTTAGACATACCAATTGAGTACCACAACTCCTGGTTGTGCTACATTACTGACCACTTGTTCATGATGTGTTGAGGTATTATTGTTACATGCACTGACGCGCTTATTGTATCATTATCAATGTATTTAGCATGTACCGAAACTCAAAAAAATTGGTTAAAAAAAAAGTAAGTACAGGTCTGGAGGATAGTAAGAAAATTGTTAAAAAAAGGTCAATTCTGTAAGCTACTCAAAATCCCTTGACGTATCTTCCGAAGACGTGTGCATTTGGTGTAGGTAAAAGCTGCCATTTTCATCAAGGTTAGACTTTTAGCATAGAGAGTTGATGGAATAGTTCTTCTCTCTCCAATATTGGTCTTCTGTTTGAAGACACCTTCTGACTAACACCTGGATTATATCATCCTACTATAATGACGCACACCATACATTTTGTTTATGTCCTGGTGCTAAATTTCACCTGCTAGCTCTATCGGGATTGGTATATTTCAAGTTTGCTGTCAAGTCACCGAGGGTCTAAGTTTGGAAAAGTATTGGCAGAAAGAGATTTGCTCTTGGATCAAAGAGTGAAGAATTCCTGTTTCTAAGAACGTAACATTACTTGATAATTTTGTCTGCTGTTTATTGCATTTATTGCATACAAGTGACTAATTGGCATTCTGCCTATCATTGCTGTGTTAGGATTGTGGTGGTGGTGGCACTGACACAGGCAGTGTTACTGTCACAGCTAAGCAGAGTAAAGGAAAAAGCAGGCATTTCCAAATCTCATGTACTGCACTTCTGCGCAGGATTCACTTTTTCCATTTTGCCTCACCATCCCCGGAATGGGGTAGAAAAAAGTGCATTGCAGTCCTGTAGTGAGAATCCCAAACAGTGGCACTACTGAGCAACACATAGTCCTGTGTCTCCATATTGATCCTTATATTGGACTTTAAGGGTGCAAGAATTTTCTTTGTCACTGCAGAACTTCAACTTCCTAGTCATTGACTTTTTAAAACTTTCAAATCATGAGCCCCGTGCAGCCCATGAACCTTACTGGTGACAGGGCTGATGCAAGGCTTCCCACTTCAGGGTGCAAGCATATTGAAATGCCTGAATCTGGAAGAACCACTTTATTAGAAGGCTCATAAATTGATGACCATGCCTCACCAATGTCCTGCATTGCATAATTATTAGTTACTTTTTACTGTTCAAATATGCATGTCCTAACTTTGTCTCCAACTCCTTTCGCTCTCTGATGGGCTAGTGCCAGGATACCGCTCTGGGCAATCATGTGCTTTATAAACCCCTTACAACATTATCATCATCATCATATGCACAAAAAGTCACCCTGGATCTCACAGTCTTCTCTCTCATGAAATGTCTAGGACAGCCCTTTATCTCTTCGCATTCACCCTAGCAGCTTGTAGGCTTTAGAAAATATTGCTGTGATTGGTGGTCAGAATGTTAGTGCCTGTATTCTCTTCTTAACATTTTCGCCCAAAATCAGATTCAGACAATTTGCCAGATAGGGCTCAAGGCCAAATCTGACGTCTGGTGGAGCATGCTCAATGTTACTGGCATTGCTGGGCTTTGGCGTTAAATTCTTCCATGATGCTGATGTTGTATGCAACTTCTTCCTGTGCAGTATAGCAACAGTGGCATGTTGGCTATTCCTCTGCATGCCGGTGAAGGTGATGGTTGTCTAGAGTGATGTGGCCTGCTGCTTGTTTGATGTAATATGTATAATAAGCACTTCTGAATCCCTCAATATATTTACAACTAAAGATTTTGCTGTGCAGCTGAGACAAAGCAACCATTGAGAAGTATATGCAGTGTAGTAACAGCCATTTTGGCGAGTTGTTATCCAAGGTTCCCAACAAAAACTACCAAAAGCAATCATGAGACAACATGTTTACCAGCATACCATTATAAAATGTGAAACTGGATCTATTTAATCAACATTCTAGCAACATTTCTAGACATTGTTAAAAGTGCCTTGATACTCACTTGTTTTTGGCAGCGGTTTAATTGAAGGCCCCATTGTGGCTATAAAGATGACTGAACAACTGTGATGAGGTGAAAAGAACAGTGGCCACATGTCATAGCCCCAATTGAGATAGTAGAAGTGCTACAGTTTAGTAGATTGGAAATAAAAAGGAAATAGGTTAACCACTTAGGCACCATCATCTTTTATGTTGGCTAGAGTGACTGTGAATCAGGGGTGGCTCCTCTATTAGGGCGGAGGAGCGTCGCCGCCCACCAACAGCAGAAGCTGCAACCCTTTCACCAGAAAGGGATAATAAACTAGGGCCCATATTTATACTTTTTTAGTGCCGCATTTGTGCCGCTTTTTGATGCAAAAACGGCGCAAGCTTAGAAAATACAATTGTATTTTGCAAGTTTGTGCTGTTTTTGCGTCAAAAAATGGCGCAAATGCGGCTCTAAAAGAGTATAAATATGGGCTTAGGTTTATTATCCCTTCGTGGTGAAAGCGGTGGGGTATTGGGGATGACAGCCACTGAGGGGGGTGGACAGAGCACTCCCCTCAGAGCGCATGTTTATTTAGCCGGCCTTCTTGAGCCGACCAAACACACATGCACAGTAAGCTCTCTGCAGCTAATGTGTTGCCGGGCTAGACAGAGCCTGCACAGGCCCCCAGTCTGCCTGGGAGTGCCCTGACTGGGCGCTCCCAGCCAATCCTGACGCTGCTCTCAGCAGTATCAGGATTAGCCAAAGGGCAGGCTGGGAGCCTGTGCCTGCAGCTGGAGCGACAAGGGACAGAGGAGCGGCAGCAACAGAGGATGTACGTTTTTTTCTTTCTTTTTAAAAAAATGAAATGTCCCCCATGCTCCCCGCTCTTCCCCACGTGCCAAACCCACCCCCCCCTTTCAATAGGAGCGAGCCACGACTGCTGTGGATTATTAAGAATCGGCAGTTACCAGCATGTTTTGTGCTCACACGAAGCCAGTGGCCCATAGTGCTACAATATGTGCACAGGTACTACAGCTGAGACTTACTGTCCGACCTCCAGTGCGTTTTCATGTGACTTATCCAGATCACTGAGGATTGCTTTGACTAAAGCAGTAGCAACAAGAATGCGTGTCTGTTCTTTTTTTTATTAGCTTGATTGGACTAAGCTTTAGGTCCAGAAAATCATAAATTGTGGTGATTGGTACACCAGCCAGCCCTGAGCCAAGCTGCATTTTTCTAGTTTCATAGAAGTCAGAACTTGGGATTCTACAATTTTCCAGACTGATGGTGTTTTTCAGATGAGCAGTTTCTTCTCAGTTCCAGCTTTTTAGCTGATACTTTGTTTGGGTTGAAAAAGCATTGTTTCTCAGCAAAGGAAATATTTTTAGGTCTGAGCCCTTTTAATTTTACAAAAAATATATATGTATATATATATATATATATATATATATATATATATATATATATATATATAAATATTCTCATGCATAGAGACTTTCAGCCAGCCCCTCCATCCATTTATATGTTGTTGTACCATTCCCATTTTTTCTGTCTACAGAGAATGCTTGGGGCAGTAGGTCAACCCAATTCAGCCAATTTCAATTTGAGGGACAGCATTTTGCACTTTCACAAGGAGCACATCGACACACAATGTAGTTCCCTTCAGTGCTAGGGACAACAAAGCCACTGTGTGTCTTTAGAAACCAAATATATTTTAGCACTATTTTTGTTCATTTTGGTGAGGGGTTGGAAGCTCCCCCAACAATAACATTTTGCAAAAACCATGCCAAACAAGACAAGCTTTGACAAACCAAACACAAGACCTATTGACTTGGCAAATGTTTGTTCAATACATAGGGAGGAGAAAACAATGGTGGGCCAAAACCTGGCAAAGGAAAATGGCTAAGTAAAATTTTTTGGACATGTTAGGAATTCAACTGCACATTTATTTTACCATTCCAAACTGCTTGGTCGCACTAAATTTACCCACAAAATTAGTGACTACCAAATTCAACAAAAGGAATGGACTGCAATGAAGGCATTAGTGACTATCAGTGGCAAGCATTCCACCGTTTCCTATTTAATGCAACAGCGATACTCCTGCCAGCCTCCTGGACTGTGTGATAACAAGTTAAATCAATAGGTTCCTAACAAAAAGGTGAAGTAAATATAATCGCTGTCCACGCATGCCCTGTCTCATGACTAACAACAGCGAATGAAGAAATATCTGTATAAAAGCACAAATTCCCTCATACATTAACGGTCCCGGTACTAACCCCCTCTGATAATTGTAGTCAATCTATGAATACTGGTGCTGCAGGAGAAAACAATAAGGTAGAAACCCATATGACAAAATTGATAATGCCAATACAAAGGTTTAAGTTTAAGGCTTGCAGGGCCCAGATCGAGACATCGTACAACTGCAGCGTCAACTTTTGCCTTGGCCGAGCCCTGTTCCCACTTACTTTCTTTGAATCAGGCGATAACAACAGAAATTGACCAAAAATCTAAAAAATCAAACCATTAATACCTTGCTACATCTGCTGCATTTCCCACAACCCTTCCAAAACTGTACACACTGTACACGCATTTGTGGTGACGAACAGGGAAAACAAATGCGAGAAGAGCAGGCAGAAAAATGATAACAGCAGGAAAAAGGAAAACATTTCAAGTTTCTGGGCCAGGATGCAGCCAGATACAAAACCTGCATCTGCTTGTGCGTTGCATCATCTTCCATGCCACATGCCACACAACAATGGAAAAAGACATAGCACACAAACTAACTTTATAGTTTTGGTTGGCATCCAACACTATTATCTGCCTGCGTCCTGCCTCCACTCCTCATTCATGGCATGCACTAAAAGTAAATCAACACCCAATAAAACCAAGAAAGTGTATGTCCATTTGGAAAGATCCTAGCAAACTATAGTAAATCAGGATATGACCTTGTTTTAAAGATTACAATTATGACCCACTTATGCCATGAAAGGATTGAAAGGCTTGGGCTTCTTGGGCTCAGATTAAGCTCCAAAGCCATTTATTTTGAAAAGTCAGCTTTCAAACATTCAAAACTATAGAACTAGCAGTATCCTCATCTGCTAACTTCGTTACGGAGGTCAGAAATACTACTTCTAACTAACTTTAACCCCTTGTGTGCCGTGGACGAGACCACCTCGTCCTGCTATGGGCCCCCAGGGGAGCGCTAGCGTTCTCCCCGATGGCCAGGTACACCCCTCCCCCAGGCAGGGATGGAAGGGGAATCGCTTCCCCTTCCACCCCCGCCCCCCCCGTGATCCCCGTGGCGTCTGATGACGTCAGCGCGCTTTCGCGCGCTGACCTCAACAGAGGCCTTCCACCGGTGCCGGAAGCTCAGCTTCCAGCGCCGGATGGGAGGAGAAATGCAAAGCATTTCTCCTCTGATCACGTGGATGGGGTCAGAGAAGCCTGGAAGGAGAGGAAAGGCCTTTCCTCTCCTTCCAGGCTTCTCTGAACATTTCCACTGCCCGATGCGATCGGGCAGCAGAAATGCCACTAGACACCAGGGATTGTTTTGTTTTTTCTTTACATGTATGAGGAGAGCGGCCCCTTGGGCAAGGGCCGCTCTCCAGGGGGCAAATTATTTTTGGGCTGTTTCTGCCCCCCCTTGGGGGCAGATCGGCCTAATACAATTAGGCCAATCTGCCCCCGGGGGGGGGAGGGCAGAAACTCCCCTAGACACAAGGGATTTTTTTTTTTTTTGTTTTTTTTTTATTTGTAGTGAGCGACCCCTTAGGCAAGTGTCGCTCCCCTGGGGGAAAACAAAAAGTTCTAGGCCATTTCTGCCCCCATTGGGGGCAGATTGGCCTATTTTTATTAGGCCAATCTTCCCCCAAGGTGGGCAGAAACCACTAGACACCAGGGATTTTTTTTTGTTTGTTTACATGTTAAGGGGAGTGGCCCCTTGGGCAAGGGCCGCTCTCCAGGGGGTGCAAATTATTTTTGGGCTGTTTCTACCCCCCACAGACACCAGGGATTTTATTTTTTTTTTTTTTATTTGTGGAGAGCGACCCCTTAGGCAAGGGTAGCTCCCCTGGGGGCAAAAAAAATTCTAGGCCATTTGTGCTCCCCTTGGGGGCAGATCGGCCTATTTTTATTAGGCCAATCTGCCCCCAAGGAGGGCAGAAACTACTAGACAACAGGGATTTTTTTATTTACTAAATAAGGAGAGCGGCCCCTTGGGCAAGGGCCGCTCACCAGGGGGGCAATTTGTTTTTTGGCTGTTTTGCCCCCTGAGGGCAGATCGGCCTAAAATTATTAGGCCGATCTGCCCCAAAAGGGGGGCAGAAATCCACTAGACACCAGGGAAAGTGTTCTTTTTTTTAATTTTATTTTTTTATGTTTCGGTAGTGACCCTTTGGGCAAGGGTCGCTCCAAGGGGGGCAAATTATTATTAGGCCATTTCTGCCCCCCCCTGGGGGCAGATCGGCCTTGCGATCTGCCCCCAGGGGGGCAGAAACCACTAGACACCAGGGAATATATACTTTTGAGGGCTATTAGAAGTAAGGGGAGCCGCCCCTTGGGCAAGGACTGCTCCTCGGGGGGCAAATTATTTCTAGGCCATTTCTGCCTAATATTATTAGGCCAATCTGCCCCCGGGGGAACAGAAATCCACTAGACACCAGGGATACATTTTTTTATTGTTTTTTAAATTTGTTTATGTTTGGGGAGCGACCCCTTGGGCAAGGGTCACTCCGGGGGGGGGGCAAATCATAATTGGGCAATTTCTGCACCCACTGGGGGCAGATCGGCCTTGCAATCTGCCCCCGGGGGGCAGAAACCGCTAGACACAAGACAATATTTTTTTGTGTGGGCTATTTCAAGTAAGGGGAGTGGCCCCTTGTGCAAGTGCCGCTCCTCGAGGGCAAATTATTTCTAGGTTATTTCAGCCCCCCCCGGGGACTGATTGGCCGAATATTATTAGGCTGATCTGCCCCCGGGGGGGGCAGAAAACCACTGGACACCAGGGATATTTTTTTTTGTTTATTTTAATTTTTTTTATGTTTGGGGAGCGACCCCTTAGGCAAGGGTCGCTCCCGGGTGGGGTGGGGGGGCAAATTATTATTAGGCCAAACCACAAGACACCAGGGAATTTTTATTTTTTTTATACTAACGCATAAGGGAAGCGACCACTTTGGCAAGGGCCACTCCACAGGGGGAGGGGCAAAATATTTTTAGGCCTTTTCTGCCCCCCCTGGAGGCAGATCGCCCTAGAATAATTAGGCGGATTTGCCCCCAGGGGGGCAGAAACCTCTAGACACTAGGGATATATATATATTTTGTATTTACTTTATGTTTTTATGTATGGGGAGTGACCCCTTAGACAAGGGTCACTCCCCTGGGGGGGAAATTGTATTTAGGCCATTTCTGCCCCCCAGCCTATAGAGGCAGAAACCTCTAGACACCATGGATTGGTGTGTGTGTATGTGTGTGTTTTGTTTGGAGGGGGCAGCCCCTTGGGCAAGGGTCTCTCAACCATGAGGGCACATTACTGTTGGCCATAACTGCCCCCTCTGGGGGCAGACTAACCTATTTTGGAAGGCCCATCTGCCCCCAAGGGGGGCAGAAAGCCCACCAGAGACCAGGGAATATTTTATTTTCATGGCCATACGCGCACCCCAAATAAATGGGGCCAAAGTTGTTCTGCCCACCAGTGGGCAGATTGGGCAATTACCCCCGATCTACACCCCGGGGGGACAGAAAGTCTACTAAATGCCATTAAATTTTTTTTAAAAAGAAAATAGTGGGATGGTGGCAACCAACTAGTATGGGCCTAATTATTCCACCACCCAAACTGAAGGGGCTAACAGTCTTTCAGCTCTCCCCGCACACTAAAACATCTTATCCCATGGCAAGCAAGAGGACATTTGATTATTTTTGTTTTTTGTTTTACATTTGGGCCATGAGAGCTTGGTAACTCTCAGAATCGTCCCACTTGGAATGGTGAGGGCTGCACTTTTTTTTACTTTGGGACGCTGCCATGCAGAAAAATCCACAAGATTACACTACATGTTTTCCTTCCACATATAAGAGAGTTTGTAAAAATGCTAGTATGGGCACCCCGGAATTCAGAGATGTGCAAATAAGCACTGCTCCTCAACACCTTGTCTTGTGCCCATTTTGGAAATACAAAGGTTTTCTTGATAGCTATTTTTCACTCTTTATATTTCAGCAAATGAATTGCTGTATACCGGGTATAGAATGAAAACCCACTGCAGGGTGCAGCTCATTTATTGGCTCTGGGTACCTAGGCTTCTTGATGAACCTACAAGCCCTATATATCCCAGCAACCAGAAGAGTCCAGCAGACGTAACGGTATATTGCTTTTAAAAAGCTGACATTGCAGGTAAAAGTTACAGAGTAAAACGTAGAGAGAAATTGCTGTTTTTTCACCTCAATTTCATTTTTCTTTTTTCAGTTGTTATTTTCTGTAGGAAACCCTTGTAGGATCTACACAAATTACCCCTTGCTGAATTCAGAATGTTGTCTACTTTTCAGAAATGTTTAGGTTTCTGGGATCCAGCATTGGTTTCATGCCCATTTCTGTCACTGACTGGAAGGAGGCTGAAAGCACAAAAAATCTTAAAAATGGGGTATGTCCCAGTAAAATGCCAAAATTGTGTTCAAAAATTGGGTTTTCTGATTCAAGTCTGCCTGTTCCTGAAAGCTGGGATGCTGATGATTTTAGCACCGCAAACCCTTTGTTGATGCCATTTTCAGGGGAAAAAACACAAGCCTTCTTCTGCAGCCCCTTTTTCCCATTTTTTAAAAAAAAAACGAAATTTTCACTGTATTTTGGCTTATTTCTTGGCCTCCTTCAGGGGAACCCACAAAGTCTGGGTAACTCTAGAATCCCTAGGATGTTGGAAAAAAAGGACGCAAATTTGGCGTGGGTAGCTTATGTGGACAAAAAGTTATGAGGGCCTAAGCGAGAACTATTCAAAATAGGCAAAAAAAGGCCTGGCACAGGAGGGGGAAAAGGCCTGGCAGCGAAGGGGTTAAACACTAAACTTTATTGTGTAACATCTTTAAAGTTCCAGGGTCATGCTTCTCCTAGTACAGTCAAATAATGACATGTGGGTTTCCGAGCAACCTGGCAATATAATTGAGTGTTGTTTCTATTACACAGTTACCAATAGCGACTGTGTAGCTATGGTTAAAATTCAGACCTAAAGGAGGAGGCCTGGGTGTGACCTAGCCAGGGCCTCAGAGCGGCTGCTACCGGGCGCTACAGATGGTAAAAACAAACACATGGAGGGTCAGAAACTGAGCTGTGCGGCATGCGTGTGTACACGAAGGACTGTGCGTCCTTTTATGACATCGTTATGACACATGCTTGTTGACTAGACAGAAAAATAGATGCCCATGATTGCTGTTAAAGAAGTGTGTTACTGTACTGTTGGATGCATTCCAAGATCTGGTGCAATTATATGGTATGATGATTAGGACTGCTGATACCTAGAGCCAACAAGCCACATAATAATGTAATGTCCTGGCAGGCATAGACACGCACTCCTTGACAAAGGGCACACGTGCGCTGAAAGAAAACATCTGTCAGAGACGGTGCTGCCCTTAAGTATCAACAGTACAATATCTATTCTTGTGCAAGACAAAGACAGAGCATACTCGCATTGCCATAATTTTTTTTGCTTAATCATCCATTCTAACCTGATTACTTTTCTAGTGCTTCATCCATGCTGTACATCGCCAGAAATGGTTTTACTAGCTTCACCGATAAATGTCACTTAAAGGAGAAAGTATTAATAGTTACATTTTTAGTCGCAGTGAACAATGAGTGTTTTTCCTATGCACATCATCTATAATGTAGTTGTAATGTATTGTGATACAGATTTCCACTACCAAGTACAGTTTATAAAAAAATATTTTATTGGAGACACACGACTAACCGCAGTTGGTGCTTCCTCGCCAGCCAGTGACAACTGACTCCAGAGAGAACCGGAGCTGAGTCACAGAACATTAGAATTCCAGAGTTAGAACATTCGTAAGTATAAAGACACAGATACTCTAAATAAACAATATTCAAAGATACAACACATTTCCCTACCTTTATAAAACACCTTTTGTAAACCTAAACACACAGGGATATAACGCTTAAAATATTACAAAATGAAAGGGTACCTATGATTTCTCGCAAACATAGTCCTCTGAGTATCTTGGTACTATTCTGCGTCGCAGCAGCCCGTTGCTACTTACCACATACTGCATATCATCCACTCTCCCTTCTCCGCAGCATCCTCCCCCCTCAACTTCCTAGACTTTCTTTCCCAGCACCTCCAATGTTTCCTTGTTGCTACTTTCTGACTTGTTTATCACATCACCTGATCCTTTTCCATACAAAGCCACTCTCCATACATTCCATCCTTCCCCGTTCTCCAAGGTAGCCACCCACCCATGTATGCTTCTTACTTTAAGTGGTCTATGAAACTTCTTTAGTACCCCTTCCGTCCTTCCTGGTTTCACCTTCACCAAATCTCCAGCTTTTATCATTTCATCACTCTTTTCCTTGAACTCATAGTCCCCTCTTGGCTCCACAGTCTCGTCATCCTTGCAGGCAACATTTTGGTATTTGCTTTCCGTCCCCTCATCCTGTAAATGGTATTTTATTTGTAACTCCATTTTCAGTAGTATGGTCTGAGCATACCAAATCGTCTACCATATGTTTAACATTACTTCTACTCCCTATCGCCATTTGGATCACAACCTTCACCACATGGTTGGCCCTCTCATCAATACTATTTGCTTGTGTGTTGTAAAGTGAAGTACGCAAATGAAAAATCACACATAAATTAAAGAATCTCGTCATTTCCGCTGATGTCAACTGTGTACCATTTTCAGTGATTAATTTTCTGGGATAACCTTCTTCTCTGAAAATTTCCTCTAGCACCCGATGGTAGTTCTTATAGTAATTCCATGCATCGATTTCATTTCTTGCCATTTAGAATGTACATTTTCTAATATAAAGGCAAATCTTAAGTAAGGGGCAACACCACTCAACTGTCCAATGAAATCTACATATACTGTATGTCAGGACACTCCTGGATCCCTTATGACTCCCATTACTTACTGTTCACCTACACTCACATTTTCCTCTCCATCTTTAAAATCAACACATTGTTTTACCCACTCAGCAACATTCTGGTCCATTCTGGGCCTTTAAAAATATTCCTACAGCCTTTTCTTTGTCAACGTTTGTCCTAATTGGCTCTCATGTGCCAATTTAAAAATTTCAAACCTCAAATCTTGTGGAGAATCAAACTTATCTCCATGTGAAATGAGTTAACACTCACACACAGACAACTCATCCAAGATCTTGATAAATGGTCTTACAACCACTGGCACAGCACTTTCTCTCCAATTACTCTTCAAAATCATAACCACCACTTGTGATAATACACCATTTTTATTCATGCTTTCAAACCACTGTTCTTTTCCAATGGCTCCTTGAATTAATTCCACCACATCGTGTATACTTGCAACCGACCCCTCTTTTTCAAATGTTTCAACCTCAACTCTGTTCACATTTTGCCATGGCAGAGATAATCTATATAGTCCATCTTCCTGGATATTTTACCCTCCTGGAATGTACTCTAGTTTATATTGGTATTCTTGTAATTGAGCTGCTAATAGAGCTGGTATTGCAGATCCTTTCCCAGCACCACCCGGTGACAACATTTTTAACAATGGCTTATGATCTGTTCGTATTATCACAGAAAAGCTCAAGAGATAACTTCTGAAATAACCCTTCTGCCTAAACGGAAGCAAATACCTCCAGCTCTATAACCAAATAACTTTTCTCAGAATCCGTTAAAAAACGGGAAGTAAACGCTACCGTTTTCTCACCTCCCATGAGTATTTGGGATAGGACCGCACCCATACCCACAGCACTAGTGTTGACCGTGAGTATAGACACTAATTTAGTATCAAATGGAGTCAAACCTTTGCCAGAGCACATCTGTCTCTTAATGTTATCAAATGATCTGTGCAGATCTTGTTCTTAAATATACTATCAACATTTCCTCAACAGTTTCTTGATATTTTCAGTTTTCTCAGCAAACTTTTTGACAAACTTTACAGAATGCTCAATGAGACCAAGGAATGACTTCAACTTATCCTCGTTCTTTGGAACCAGTGCTTATATTGTGACAGTTTGTTTCCGAGTGTGAGTCCAGCCTCTGCTATCCTGTCTAACATTTTCTTGAGTTCCATACTGTGACACTCCACGGTTTCTCCAAAAATCAAAATGTTGTCTTGGAAGTAAGTCAATCCCTCCATTCTTTTCAATACTTGAGTAATCCTCCTTTGGAACACACATGCTGCCGACGAGTGCCAAACAGCATTATGGTATATAGGTACACTCCTTTTGTCTTGATGAATGCTGTAAGGTATTTAGAATCTTTATGTAGCTTAATCTGATGGTATTCACTTCGTGAATCAAGTTTTGAGAAAAATCTTTCACCTTTTAATAACACCAATTCATTGATATTGATTAGTGGCTAATTGTCCATGGCAATGTTTTGATTCAATGTGCGCAAGTCTACACAGAACCTAAAACTTCAATCAACTTTGCTGGTGGTGACAACTGGATAAATCCAACTGGATGTTTCTATGGGCTCAATTATTTCTGATCTACCATTTCTTCCAACTTCCATTTGATCTCTTATTTTACAATAATATGAAATCTACACATCTTTTGATGAACAGTGTTAGAAATGGGGTCTCTGGTTGGCAGTCAGTTTGCACTCTGTCCAAGCATGGACCCTCACTCCAGTCAGAGCTATGGAGAAACACACTTAGGTAACCCCTGCTTAACCCCTTGGTAGCTTGGCACAAGCAGTCAGGCTTATCTCAGAAGCATTGTGTAAAATATTTGCACCAACACACACAGTAATACAGTGAAAATGCTACAAAATGGAGATAACACCAGTTTAGAAAAATAAGCAATATTTATCTAAATCAAACAAGACCAAAACAACAAAAATCCAACTTACACAAGTCAAGATATGAATTTTTAAAAGAAAAAAAGTCTTACTCCTTAGGAAACTATAGAAACATTGATTTTACACACAGTACGTGGATTGTGTCAAAAATAAAGCCGCACGGGCGAGTGTGCATTGGAAAAGTCAGTGATCCGGTGATTCTTTACTCACAAGTGAGGCTGTGGGTCGTTTTCTTCTTCGGTCGGGTCGGCTCTGTGTCGATTTCCGGATGGGGTACCTCAGATCCGCGGAGGTACACGATGACTTTGACGCCCATGGACGATGCATGAGAAATCTGGTCGCACGGTGTTAGAAAACTGCACTGTGTGGGGTTTGCGTTATTCTCAGAAGCCGCAAGCGGGTGTTGCGTCGTTTCTCCAGCCACAAAGCGTCGATCTCCCAGCCATGATGTAGGGAGGGAGAGTCGATTTTATCCGCCAAGTCGGTGACACGTCGTTCATCAGCAGAGTTGCAGATGGTGCTTCGAAAATTTCCCTGCACGGCTTCCTGTGCATGGATTTCAGTCCTTGTTCTACCAGCTTCACCTTTCAAGGGCCCAGGGACTGGATAGGGCACCACTTGGCAGAGCAAGAGTCTCAGCAGAGTCCAGATACTGGCAGAGGAAGTCTTTCATGTCCTCTTTCGGGCAGAAGCAGCAACTGCAGGACAACCTAGCAAAGCACAGTCACAGGCAAGGGGGCAGTACTCCTCCTCCAGCTCTTCAGCTCTTCTCCTTGGCAAATGTTCCTCTTGGTTCCAGAAGTAATCTGAAAATCTGGGGGTTTGGGTCCACTACTTATATCCCTTTCTACCTTTGAAGTAGGCAAACCTCAAAGGAAAGTCTCCATTGTTCACAAGATGCTGCCTTGCCCAGGCCTGGCTCCAGACTCACACCAGGGGGTTGGAGACTGCATTGTGTGAAGGCTACAACCCAGCTCCCTTTGTGTCAGTGTCTTGTGGAGATTTACAAACAGTGCAACTGTCAGTCTGACCCAGACAGGGACTACGCAAGCAGGCAGAGTCACAGACTGGTTTAAGCAAGGAAATGCCTAGTTTTTAAAAGTGACATTTTCAAACTGACAATTTAAAAACCAACTTTTCCAAAAGATATATTTTTAAATTGTGAGTTCAGGGACCCCGAACTCGACATCTCTATCTGCTCCCAAAGGGAAACTCCACTTAAAAGTTATTTAAAGGCAGCCCTCATGTTAACCTTTGAGAGAGACACGCCTTGCAACAGCAAAAACCGAATTTGCCAGTATTTCTGTGTTAGGACATGTAAAAAACATCAATACATGTCCCACCTTTAACATACACTGCACCCTGCCTTTGGGGCTACCCAGGGCCTACCTTAGGGGTGCCTTACATGTATCAAAAAGTGAAGGTATGGTTCTGGCAAGTGGGTACAATTGCCAGGTCGAATTGGCAGGTTAAAACTGCACACACAACACTGCAGGAGCAGGTCTGAGACATGTTTACAGTGCTACTCATGTGGGTGGTACAATTAGTGCTGCAGGCCCACTAGTAGTATTTGATTTACAGGCCCTGGGCACCTCTAGGGCACTTTATTAGGGACCTACTAGTAAATCAAATATGGCAGTCATGGATAAATCAATTAAACACACAATTTACACAGAGAGCATATGCACTTTAGCCCTGGTTAGCAGTGGTAAGGTACCCAGAGTGCTAAAGCCAATTAAAACTGGTCAGAAAAAATAGGAGGAAGGAGGAAACAAGTTTGAGGATGACCCAGCAAAAAGTGCTGGGTCCAACAGCACTAAATTCCCTCCCATCCAATGCTTCAATGTAGCTTTCAAATATTTGAACTCAATCCTCCCATTCAATTGGTGGAACCCTTGGCTGTACTAAAAATAAAGATGGTGAAATGATTGCTGTATCCATAATTATGCTGTGCCCTTAAACAAACAATGTATGAAGCATACCAATAAGGTGTGCCTATCACCAAAGAGTGTTTAGGATCTTGTTACACCACAAATATAATGCGCAAAATATACATTTATCCAAGTGTGCCTTTCACCCAAATAGTTCTAACACAGGGATACTCAAAGTACGGCCCGCGGGCCTCATGCGGCCCCTCTGACCTTTACATGCGGCCCCTGGGGCAACAGGAGCACTGGCAGCTGTTTGCTCGACTCCGCACTGACAAAAATATTAAATACAAACACAATCTTTTATTTCAAACTTAATTGGTGTTAAAGAGAGGAAGAATGGACTCCTGCACTTAACTTTGGAAACGCCTTCATTTTTAAAGACATCTTGCAGCATAAGTGTAAAACTAAGACAGTCTCTTCAAAATGAATTAAGTGTATTTAGTTAACATGCAGAACCTTTTCGCCTTAGTACAATTTATTGTATCAGTGCATTGAGATGTATTTATTTTAAAGTGATAGTTTTCAAACATAAATTTGGAAACATTAATTATTTCCCTTACCCTGAGAACATCACCAATAGTAAATTAAAGAGGCAAGTCACTTGGTATGTGCACTTTATGGGTGGCCCGGGTTCCTATCATACATAAACTACATTATAGTTTATTAAATCAAACATAGAAGCAGGTTTTGTGCAGCGCACACCATGAATCATGTATTTCGAGGTCATCTTAAATGTGATAAGGCAGAAAAAGGAGTGAAATGAGACTAAACAATTGCCTATGATCACACAATTTGGAAAAGTCAGTAAGCTGGGATTCATTCCAGGTATTCTGGTTTCCCATTGTTTATTTCAGCCACTAGATGTATATCCTTTGTTTCCCCTACACCTACCTTCCCACCAATCCCCCTAGTCACCCCACCCCACTGCCACGCCCTGGCATCAATGCGGCCCCCAGGCACGTCACAGACCAAACCTTTTGGCCCCTGGGAAAATGTTTGCGAGTACCCATGTTCTAACACAAGTGAGGCACAAAGTATTTATCCAGGTGTGCCTATCACTGCAAAGCGTATTATATACCACTTTCTAAATGATCAATGAAGGGGGTGCCTATCACCATAAGCACATTGTACCATGGAAAATGTTGAATCACCGTAAGCACTCTTGTACTGTGGAAAGCATTGAGAGCTATATGAAATACGAATCCACAACTCAGAGCACCTCACGTATTTCAAAATCGATTGCCGGTGGATAATGTACTTGAAACTTCTTAGATCGGACGCAGTACTATGGGGATAACCCCAATCCTTTAAAATGGCCGCTGATGCACAGTCTTGCATCACTTTCAACAGATGATTGGCCTTATCTGTTCAACGTAGAGATCACTTCCAACGTTATTTTCACAGGCATTTGGGCTTAAAAAATGAAATTAATTTCCACATACTGCAGCAAGAGGATCTACTGGGTTTGCTTCATGCAAGTCCTGCAAGTGCCAGGCATAGGATCGATAATGACATCTGAGGAATGAGAAAAAACAGTAAGCAGCACTTTTAATGTTAGCAGGTTGAAATTAGCACACACTTCGTTTACCCAAATCATCTTACCGCCTGTAAATACTATCCAAGATCCAGGAGTACAAACCAAGATGATTGGTATTTTCACCGGAAGGTGATGTTGGGCCGTACGCTATGAGTTCTTGGCACCAAGAATCACTACAGTCCCCATAATATACTTCCGTGATTGAAGCTCGCCACCAATCTTGTGATACAGATTTCCGCTGCCACGCAGAGTTTATGAACGTATGTTTTATTGGAGTAACATACGACCGCAGTTGGTGCTCCCTCTCCAGCCAGTGACAACTGACACCAGAGAGAGGTGTTTGTGAAGCCAAACCGGAAGAAGGTTATCAACGCAATTTCACGGACACCGGCTAGCCACAAAGAGACACTACCCATTATCTTTGATATCCGTCCATCAGGATGAAGAAGGACATGCAATAGATCTGGACAATGCAGAAATTCTATCACAGGCGGATACAAAGTACCCAAGAGAGCTTCTGGAAACCTAGTACTCTTCATCCAACTGAATAAACAAGCACATCCATCTGGACCACATCTACCGGCCACTAAGATGCAAGGACCAACCAGAACCCAACCGGTATCAAACCAGTTCCTAACCAGTTTCAAGCTGGTTTGGACCAAGACAACCAGCCAATCAGAATCATTTCTCGCACTCAAGGTGCATCAAAGCTCCAGAGGATTCCAGCCATCAAACCATATATAAAGAGAAGAATATCCAACATAAATCACACAATTCGTGCACTGAGGATGTCACCTCGACTGGTGATGAAACGTTTGCAATCAAAATGCGAAGCTCGGCGAACAACCGAACACCTGAACCACCAACCCGAGCTACAAATACCACCAATATTCTGCATAATTTCCATATATACCATGCATTATTTCTATTATTAAAGTTATGGTGAGGGTCTAAATGTTGATAACAGTGTTAATTATGGAGAACACACATTTTTCTTTTTGAGCCCAGCATTTATGAGCTCCAAACTCAAACCCTTCAAAGTCACAACAGAAGTGTAGAGCTTAAAATGTCATTATTGTAGGTGGGATATCTTGTTTCAAGATCGCAAATTAATTTGAAACTGTGTATACGGGAGAAAAACCTGTAAACTTGTGAAGGTACATGCATTACTAATTACACCTAACGAGTAGGACATCCTGGGGTCACATTGTCAATTACAGTGTGCATTTTGATAAACTCAACTGGCCTGAAAGGAGAAGCTTGCAATCTCAACATTGGACATTTCACATCAATCATTATTGTGTAGCATTGAAAAACTCTGATTTCAGGTTTGAAAGCTCATTAAATTAAAGCAAACAGTAAATGTCATTGTGTACTAGATGAATATTTTTCCTCATAAAAAAAGTTCCCGTTGGCCATATAAACGGTCCTCCTTTGTGAATTCATATCATTCTGCTTCCCAAACTAAATAATCAAAATTCTCGAGCGTACAGTACATGAGGTACGAAGTGCATGTTCTAGTCTGGTGAAGTACTTCAATTTATGCCGGACGCTAGCACAGCACAATCTTCTCTTCTTTCTTGTCTAAGATCATGAACAAATATTGGCAGCTAGGGAACATTTTAATGCTCCACCTGTAGTAGCCACTCAGTACACAACATCAATTGCCCACTGCTCTAGGCCAGCCACCAAATAGTCTAACATTGATAGCATATATTTACATTAAAGAGGCAACTTAAGTCAAAATATACAAAAAGAAGAAGTTCAGTCAAGTCAAAACTAAGAAAAGTAGACAGCTCCTCTGTCCTTAATGTCCTTTATTCTTTTCAGTGAATACAAAAATGCAGCCAACACATTTTGCCCTATCATGGGCTTCTCAGGGCTAAAATATACAAAATTTACAAGTATAAAATGTTTTTAACATATTACGAATAACTACATTATATACATGACAAAAATATTAAAATATCTACTGCAACACGTAAAAGTAAACCTGGCACTTTGAATAAATATAACAAATCCACAAACATGTAGCATAAAACATGAAACATAAAAATCATCATCCCATCCCCAAAATTCTTAACACACATGGAGAGCCTGTTACCAAGCTACAAGAGGTGGCGGATACATTTGCTTTCTACTACAAGATACTTTACAGGGCCTCCTCTGCGATTGACCCGGATCACGTTCGGCAATTCTTAACAGACATTCCCCTTCCTGAACTGCCCCACACAGAAGCAGCCATCCTAGATGACCTCATAATGCACGAGGAAATCAACAAAGCAATCTCCTCAATGGGAGTTGGAAAGACTCCCGGTCCTGACGGGTTTCCATCGGAATACTATAAAGTCTTTTGGGATGACCTAATGCCACACCTCAAAGCCTTATATGATGAGGTTGACCAACTGGGCTCCTTTCCAGAGGGGTTAGATATGGCCACTATAGTGGTGCTTCCCAAAACTCAACCACTGTCATGGTTATGTGGTGACTACAGGCCAATCTCCCTTATTAACAGTGAGGTGAAGATTTATGCCACGATTCTTGCATCCCGTCTTAAGAAGGCCCTGCCACTACTGATTCATTCAGACCATTGGGGATTTATGGCCAATCGAAGAACGCAACACTGTGTACATCGTCTACATGCGGCCTTAACACAGCATCACCAGTTACCCCATGACCTGGCACTTCTCTTTATTGATTTCCATAAGGCCTTTGACACCCTTGACTGGGGGTTTCTCTTCCTAGTGTTGCAACGTGCTGGCCTGGGGCTAGATTTTTATCGATTGGTCCACGCCTTATACGCCAATCAAATGGCTGAGAGCAGGTCAATGGTATCTTATCTTCTACCTTCTCTATCTGCCGGGGAACACGTCTGGGATGCCCCCTATCCCCTCTTCTTTTTGCCCTGGACAATCAGCCTTTGGCACAACTGATTAGAATTGATCCACTGTATCGAGGTTGGAATTGGGGAAATGCATATGAAGATCGTGTGGCTCTGTATGCCGTCTTGCTGTACATGGAGGAACCCAGTGAATCTGGCCCGATAATTTTTCACCTCTTTCACTGTTCTGAGGAGGCTTTGGGGTTTAAAATTAACCCTGCCAAGTCGGTGCGGTTGCCCTTGGCAACATCACAGGACTGCTACGATATCTGCTGGTTGAGTTTCAAGTACTTAGGTATATGGGTAGCCCTCCTCCTGGAGCTAACATGGTCTTTAAACCTTGCGCCGTTGACGTCTCGAACCACTGCAGACCTACAGCGATGGCAAGTGCTGCCATTAAATGTTTTGGGCCGGGTGGCACTATATAAAATGATGATATTGCCGCATATTTGTATGTGCTTCAGAACTTCCTGTTCCCAATTTCACACTCCTGGTTCCATACATTAGACAGAACTGCAACTACATCCTTCTGATATGGCTTGAGGCATCGAATAGCGCTGCAGCACTAACAGAGAGGGGTATACAATGGGGGGATGGGCATGGCCAACCCTTATTTGTACTATTAAGTGACACAGCTGCTGGTTGCGCATGACTGGTTTAATGGGAGTGGGCTGATCCGGCTTATCAGCTTGAATTAGGTACACTTAGCTTTCCACAAATTGTAGACTTCCTTTATGGATCACCACTTCCACATGAGATGGACCCAGTGTCTAAAGTGGTATTTCTTGAATGGCAGGTGGCCCTGCATCACACTCTCTGGAATAATGTCATTTCCCAGCAGACCCTCTTGTGGCATGGCAAATGGCTAAAAGAATTGACTGCCCGAGTGGGTTTGAGAGATGGGACTTGATGGGCATTTCACAATTGGGTGATGTGTGGAGGGGGGACTCAATGCAGTCCTTTCAGGACCTGAAGACTGACTACCAACTCTGCCATATGCAATTCTTTAAGTACCTCCAGCTACGCCATCCCCTGAATGTGCATTTGTCCCTCACTGACACACTACCTGAATATAGTCCACTAGAGGCCAAATTGCTCATGGGGAAAAAAGAGGTGTCCCAAATTTATAAGATGTTAATTAACCATGCTCCAGGCAATCCAAACCACCTCAGGGATCAATGGGAAGGCTGGCTGGGCCCTCACAAGAAGGCAGATTGGCTGGATGCGCTGATGGCACCTAGACAACTAGCGGTGTCGGCAAGGCTGCGATTGGTACAAATGTATTTTTTGTATGGGTCATAGCTTTCTCATGCCCGACTGCACTGAGTGGGTTTCTGCCCTACTGCTCACTGTCCTAGGTGCTCAGAGGAATCAGCGGATTTACTTCATATGGTCTGGAAATGCCCCCACATAGGTACATATTGGGTAAGATATTCTGTGAGCTGAACGCAGTGATGGAGAGGGAGCAACAGATGTCCCCAAAGTTGGTCTTATTAGGTGCAATGAAAGAAAAAGAGGGCTAGAGGGCAGACTGAGCATTCGTGGGAACTGCCCTGCTGGTGGCAAAAAGAGACATTGCAGCCACTTGGAACTCCGCCACTGGCCCGTCCTTAGGGAAATGGAGGTATGGAGTCGACTGGTGCGGAAGTCAAGCAAAATCAGTCTGCGAGGGGTTGCCCCCATAAACATAAAAAGGTGTGGGGTAGGTGGGTAGGTCTTCTCTCATGAATAATTAATGTTGTGTACCATGTGTTGTATAATAGTAATGTTCGGATGCCGTACTGACAATCCATGCTGCTTTTATGATATTGATTGCATACTGGCAACTACGGAGCCTACCTGTGCATTTCTATCTCTTCTTCTTTTCCCTTTTTTCACATAAAAGTAATAAAAGTTGTTTATAAAAAAAAATCATCATCCCAAGTATGTTGGCTAAAGGAAACATCAAATACAAATATATACAAACGAGCTAATGTATTTGACAGCGTGTGAGAACACAAAACAATAATATACACATATAACAACACATAAATATGCCTACACATATAGGCCCATATTTATACTTTTTGACGCAAATCAGCGCTTGGGCAGATTTGCGTCAAAAAGTTTACCACCGGCTAACGCCATTCCAATGCGCCAGCCGGGCACCTTATTTATGGAATGACTTTAGCTGGCGCTGCGGCCTGGTTATCATCAAAATAAATTACTCTAACGGGGCAGCGGAGGTGTAGGGAAGAATGGGGGTTGTGCGTCAAAGAATGGTGCAAGTCAAGTTAGAGTAAATAATATTGGCTCTAACCTAACTTGCACCATTTTTTGAAGCACAACTCCCCTGGAAATGACTCCTGTCTTAGCAAAGACAGGAGTCATGCCCCCCTGCCCAATGGCCATGCCAGGGGACTTCTGTCCCCTGGGCATGGCAATTGGGCACAGTGGCATGTAGGGGGGCCCAAGTTAGGCCACCATGGCACTTAAAAAAAAATATATATACTTACCTGCACTTACCTGCACTCAGCATGGATGGGTCCCCCCATCCATGGGTGTCCTCCAGGTGTGGACTAGGGTGGCAGGGGGTGTCCCTGGGTGCAGGTAAGGGTATCTGTGGACTGCTTACATGGTCTCCCACCATGGAAAAGAGCCCACAGGTCCTTTAACGCCTGCCCTGACCCAGGCATTACTTTTTGACGCAAATCAGGATTTACGTCATTTTCCAGCTCCACCTCCCAGCCGTGTGCCATTTTTGCCCGGTTGGATAAATATGGCGCACAGGTGTTTAAGTCATTTTCTGGACAGGAACGCCTACCTTGTATGTCATTAACGCAAGGCGGTTTCACGCATCCAGAAAATGACGCACACTGAGATATTTTGACGTTAGCGGGGTCTAGCGTCAAAGTATAAATATGGTCTTAGTTTTGCGCCGATTTTGGGTAAAAAAAAATGACGCAAATCCGGCGCAAGCAGAGTATAAATATGGGCCATAGACTTTAAAATGCAAGCATTAATTGCACTTAAAAGCATTCCTCATTGGTGAGAAGGTCAAGATATTTAATCAAAGATAACACAGATATTATGAAGAATGTGAACATCAAAAACAAAGAATAAAGATAGAAAAAATACAAAAGATGAATAAAAAACACACTGTAAATTACTACTTGTCACCTTTTATAACATGTGGTAGGTGAACCAAGACTACTGTGCGTAGAGGAAAAAGATTGACAGCAGACATGCTAGGTTGACTGTCCACTAGTTTGGATATGAAATACACTGCTTATATCCTTACAATATTTATACAAATACATGACAGAAATTTACGACCTAAACCCATCAAAAAGAACGCATAGCCAAACAAAGGATACTATTCCAATAGTGATGTAATTTTTAATGTGAAGGTCACAAGTGATGGCAGCAATGTCATTGGTGATGGTAACTGTCACACCATATGCAAGATTGCGAGCATTGCATTTGGTTGGCGAGTTATGGTTTTCATGTGAGAGATGTAATTACAAGTTCAGAATTTGACAATAGCTTGCCAATTGCAGGAGTAAATTTTTTTTTACGGAGCCCTAGCTTAATTTTAAAGCTGGCCTTGTAAGGAAATTTCAGGGATTTTTAAACATATGGTGTTGTGTGCATAAAAACATAACTTCCCTCCAACCCATTTTGTCAGTGAATATAAATTAAAATCTGGTCCAAATGTTCTTTCCATCACTTACATATGTGATGTGTTGACAGGATGCCTTGGTATTATTAAAGTGTTAGCTCTGCATGGTAGCAGTGATTATACTCTGCTAGCAGAGTTCATAAAAATAACAAATAAGAGGACTGGAACGTCGAATAGCTGAACTGTTGTGGCTCGGGTTTCTCTGGTTCTTCCTCTCAATAGAAATCTGTCTTTGGACGATGAATGTCAATGTGAATACCTACTTCTCTCCTTCAAATAATTTTTGCAATATATACCAATGCATAACGAATACAAATGGTTGGTGGGCGGAAGCTTTTAATTCTGGACTGGACCCTCTTGCATTCGCTAAAATGATGGGTGCGTTTTGTAGTGTTGACCCTCTATGCCTGTGCAGGCTTTGAGATGCGCCGTGGTCGTGTGATAGTTCATATCTAATTGAGCTCTGTCAGTTGAGTGTGTCCCTGGGAAAGAGGTGGGTCTGCAGTACCATATTGAGAATAGGTTGTTTGAAAATATTTTAGGCCAATATCTATACTTCCTACTGATCACTTCAGTTGCTTTAAATGTATGTAATTATGTTTGAAGTTGGCATCCCTTCATTTGCTTTGAATGAATACTATCTTATTGACATCGATGGTAGTATGTTTGTTACACTGGTTACTAAAAGCATTTTAGCATTTATTTTTTGGCGTGTGAGCTGGCAAACATGCTTTGGGCATGGTTTGGAATTTTCTGTTCTTAAGGACGAGTACAATTCAGACGCTGACACAGGTGGGTGTGATAGCCACCCTTATGGGGGCGATAATTTAAATATATCCTGACAGTATATCCTAGCACCCTGTTTCGCTTTTGAGAATTCTATGTGATCACTTTGGTATATGTTTACTCTATGTAGTGTCTGCCAACAATTTGCAGCTCAGCTCATTTGCAGTCCTGCGATCCAACTGTCCATGGCAATGTTTCCTTTTTTCCCAGTAATGGCTTTGCCAAGTGGGGCTGATTCACAAACTCCACTTCATAGTACTAAAGTGTTACTACTCAGGTACAACAAAATGCAGTCCACACTCCTACAGCTGGAGACCACCGCCCCTGCCTCCTTCTCTGCTATCTTTTCTGTGCAAATATATCCACCACACCATATGACACCGCTCTCCACACATGTTGGTATACATTTTGATAGTAAAACTGGGAGGAGTCGATGGGAAATAACACTAAACTAAACAATAGGGGTGCAGGGAAATTTAAAGAGGGGGTTAGGATGGACAATCTAGTACAAAACAAACACACAAGGATGAGACAGTTCTAATTCACCAATCCTACATCCTTAGCATATTAAAACAGGTATAAACGCACTTCTGCCCAATCCTGCAGTATGTCAAGCTTAGGAAAATTGAATGTATTACTTGTATACAAAAAGAACATAAACTACACAAACCATGGTTAGAAAATCATTATTAATAATTTTAATACTAAGCAAACAAACTACACAAACATTGGAAATTCTGAAGTTATAGTTAGAACTTAAAGTTATAAATCTGCAATGCACAAAACGTTCTACAACTCATGCACCTTTATACAGAATATTGTAAACTCTCTGGGCAGAGCAAATCAACTATAACTCGGACCTCTACCATGCCCAGTGTTGTTACAAATTACATAATTTGAAATAGCATGAGTATTGTTATGAATGCTATGATTTAAAGTGCTATGAGTGATATATTTTGAAAGGATAAAAGCAGAGCATGCTGAAGGCATAAGTTACAGTAGATTTACCCTCCCTAGCAGTGTAGAGTAGAGTGGCATAGAGTACAATGGTGCACAATAGAGTGGCACAGCCTACAGTGGGATACAGACGAGCTGCGCAGAGTGAAGTTGGGTAGAGTGAAGTAGGGTAGAGTGGAGTGGCATAGAGAAGAGCAGCATAGAGTGGTGTAGAGTAGAATGATGTAGAGTGGTGTACAGTGAAGTGTAGTAGAATGAATTGGGGTAGAATAGTACATTGACGTAGAGTAGAGTGGCACTGTGTGGAGTGGGGTGGAGTGGCGTGGAGCGGAACTGTGTGGAGTGCTGTGGCATGGCATACAGTAGAGAGGCCTAGAGTGCAGTGGCATAGAGTAAAGTGGCCTCTATGTGTTGGGCAAGGTAGAATACAGTGGTGTAGGGTGCAGTGGCCCAGGGAAGATTGCAACGGCATAGAGTGCAGTGGGATAGAGTAGAGTGGTGCAAAGTAAAGTGATGTAGAGTGGACTAATATAGAGTGCAGTGGTGTATAGTAGTGCACAGGGCCTAGAGTACACTGGCATAAAGTGCAGTGGCATACTGTAGTGCATAGTAGAGTGCAGTGCCATACAGTCCAGTGTCACAAAGTACAGTGTGGTATTTTATTTTTTACTTTATTATAGTACTGCTGTACTTTCAATGTAGTACAAGAGTACATTATAAATATTTTTTAAAGTGTATGCATGGCAAAAAATAAGTTTCTTTTCCTGTACCCAGTCCACTAATGTGCATTTTACCATGAAAAACAGAATACACACAAAGTGTGTTCAAAACAATGTGGCTGAGATTTAATTTTGTAAAGGTTATCATCAGCCAATAATATTGTGTTTTGTCATTCCCAGGCACCATGGTATACCACAAAACTATTGCCATAATTTTAATCTCCTAACAAAAAGGTTCCTTTCTACCCTATGATCTTTATTCCAGTGAATTTAATAGAAAATCCATCTGACTCTTTTTCCTCTAAGTCTGTCTAAAAAGTCTATGGCATTGGTGGAAAAGCGCATTTTAGGACCCCTCCTTTTTTCTTTGCACACCTTTACCTAATGACCACAAAACTTTGCATCATCTCTCAATGTAGAAAAAGGAATAGAAATGGAGTGTATTATATGGTTGGGTTGTGCCATCTAACAGTAGAATGCCCTTACCAACCCCTTTAGGCCCAGTAGGTTTTGTTGTCTTTTAAAACCCTGGGTAGCTGTGGCGCTAAGGCGTACACAGAGGAAGAAGTGTAAAGCATTTAACCATTACTGAAACAACTGAAAAGGCAATTGACACAGCACCCAAGAAACCTGGCATTAATTTGTTCAATTAGACTGTATTTTTATAAGAAATTGGACACTAGAACGAAAAAGATACACCAGAGGATTCCAGAGATATAGATTTTACAAGCAATAATAAATCTAAGCAATTTTATTTAACCGCAAACTAGTTTTGGCAAAGTAAACAAACTGGACACTTAAAAGCTTTTTCAAGGAAAACTTAAGCAAGAGTCCATGTGGTCATTTAGAAGTACTTGGGCCAACCAACTCCAGCAGGGAGCTACTCCGGGGGACTAGCAAGGTACTCAACAACAGTTATCTTCATAGAAAAAGCAATCCTTCAGCAGTACCAGGCAGTTTATCCATGTTGTAATGGATTCCTATTGGATGGTCCTGATGCAAGGGATGAAGAATGCTGATGATGCTCCAAGGATGCCGTGGATTTGAAGCGATCGACGAGGGTCTATCTGCAGGGATTCCTCGGTCCATGAAGATGGTCCTGTTAAAAGGGATGAAGGATGCTGATGATGCTCTAAGGATGCTGTGGATGTGATGAGGGTGATGGAGGTCTTTCTGTAAGGATACCATAAATATGGTGAGGGGGTCCTGGTTGCAGGGCTATGTCCTCTGTCCTACTCTCCAGTCTGGCTGAAGTCCAGTCACCACTGGGCAACCAATTGCATGTTGTTGCAGTCACAGGCCAATCCTTTCTTGGTTTATGACTGTCCTTCTGAGAGTCCCAGCATCCTTCCTTGATTGATAAGGCTCCTTCTGAGGGTCCCGGCAGCTTTCCCACAGCACTTCCAGGATCAGAAAATGTAGGTGTAACTCTGCTCGTCGGGTCTTTGTCCTCAGTGCGGCACGGTAGCGTTAATAGTGACTTAAATACATTGGGCTACTAACTTGCACCAACCGGGCTTCTTCAGCTGTTATGTCCCTGTGGTGCGAACAGGAGGCCAATCAGCTGGCCCTTGGAGTTATCTTGGCTAGACTGGCCTCTGGAAACAGCTTCTCCTTCAGCAGGACATGGCAGGCACAATCCCTCTCTTTACTAGCCATCAGGTGCAGTAGGTGCAGTCCTTGTCGGTGCAGCCTTTCTTTGCTGGTCCCTCTGTACAGCAGGGCAGTCATTCTTCAGCCTTTCTCCCAAGTCGGTCGAGATCTGAGGTCTGGGTGCCAGTGGTGACCTCTTTATGCTCGGAAAGTGCTGTCAGGGCAGAATGTGGTTGGTAGCCAATAGGCTACCAGGTTCCCCTGGTTCCACTTCCTGTGGAGTGTTGCATCTGACTGTCCCTGATGTACCATTCTGCCCACTCCCAAGATTGCAAGCTCTCTCTACCAGCTTTCAGAACTAAATAGCCACCTCTCGAGGTGTGGCTATCTCAAGGCTGCATGCCCCTGTGGAAACCGGTTTGGCAACTGGTTCCCCCTCTATTCTCGTCATGCCAGGCTGTCTGTCTGAAGAATGGGCAGCCATCCTACCTAGTATGATACATCTGCCCTTCAAAGACAGTTTCCCCTATGAAGCATGCTTTTCGGGGCTAACACCAAAGTGGCTTCATGCAGGACGAGGTGACACCTCCTTGGCCTGCAATCCCTCATTGTTCTCCTTCTTGAGAGTCATTGGAATGTCTTTCCAGGAGGAAAGAAAGCTGTCTCATGGAACAGGTTCCATATGTGCCGAGGAAGGTGCAGGAGTTTTAGAAGCAACAAAGTGGCAGCTTTGCTAAACTACCCGCTGCAACAAGTTTTATTAATTACGACTTGCGGTTCAAATCAGGCTCCATGCAACAAGTTGTTTCATTCCTTGGAGTGCCCTATTTAGTCACACCATTCAGGATTTAGCACAGCTGAGAGGGTCAGCATATAAACATGCACTCAACAATTGGGCGACAACACTTTTCCGCAGTAAGAATGGTAGTTTTGTGTTTTTACTGTCAGGACATGTAAAGTACATGTTTGTCTGTGTCATATGTTGCACCCTGCCTTAAGGACTCTGTAGGCCTATATCATACTATCTGTATTTAACTACCAACTCCATCTTGACCACTCCACTGTCTCCATTTTGTGCTTAGCTTCAGGTGCCTGCCATCACATCGGTGGCGCAGGGTTTTTTCACACCGAGCTTGTGTTCCACATAGAACGTGTTTGCGCTTCTTCTCACCAGCACCGGGTTACACTGTGCAGGAACACAACATGTGGACAATAGACATGATAAGACAGTCTCAGCTTGGCAGTGTTTTCAATGTATTCATTATGGAAAAGTACTGCTCCTCTTTCTCTGGAATGCGCATTGGGGCAGGGCCCATTCCTTTGCGTGCTTTCGACTCAGACCGAGTACATCCAGCAATTGAATTCCATAACCTACTCAAAGGGAGGGGGGAGAATGCCAGAATCTCCCTCTTGGGTTTGTTTAAGGTACGTAAGGTGGGGAAGTTTGGTACTAAGGTAGAAGGAGCTCACCTAAACATGGACGCATGGTTCAGGAAACACCCCATGTTGGAAAAACCTCCTGCCTCAGCCATCCAGGGTGCCTCGGCTTGATGATGCTGACAAGGATGAAGTGTTCAATACCCATGTTGATGCATTTTCATTATTAATTATCTAGGTTGACTGTGTATATGCATATATTCACTGTTGATGTATTGCTTTTTTTATGCCTGTCATTGTTTAACTGCTGTGAGTGTTTTAGCATTTACTCGTGTTTTACTGCATTCAAGTTAAATGCTCATGTTCATATTTTCATGTGCTTTTACTTGATATCTGGGAAGTGCCTTAATAAATTCATTACTCAAACTAGGAGTGCTGCAATACTTGGCATTGTTTTCCTCTCTGTTTGAAGCAAAGTAGAGCAATTTGGCATAGTTGGCAGGATAGGAAGTGAAACATTTAAAGTGAAAATGTTTGGCAAAAAGTCAAAGGCAGTTTCACAGGTGCCAAATGACATACCAGGCTGGGAAAAAGACACTGTGATGTTCTCATGAATGAATGGGCACGAGGAGCACGGTTATGTGAAAAATGGAGTGAATGTCTTGTCAATGCCGAACCAAAAAAGTATTAATTTGTGTACAAAAAGTGGCAGTAGAGAGGGGATGTGCTGTATCTATTTTAAGCAGGTGGGGCTGGATCCTGTTATCTGCTTATAGAAATATGCATGAGAAATGTGCTCAGTTAGAACATGAAAACCAGCAATTGGAGAGGCAGCTAGTTGAAGCCAAAAATAACATAACCACGGTGTCCTGTCAGAGTAAGTTACAACGTGGAAATGTGAATAAAAGGAAGGTTCATTTAGCCAGTGCTAAAGCAAAGCTAGACTGGAATCCTGGTGCTTGGGATGCCAATATTTGTAACTCCACAGATTTTTCGGATTCCAGTGACGAGTTTTGTAAAAATAATGCTGTTCAGGGCGAAGCAAATGAACAGAAAATAATTCAGGTGAAGCCCATGCACAAACGAAAGTTATAGCAGGGACCACAATTTCCTGCTGGGGGTGTAGCTATGGATTCTTTAGAGGATTGTACATAACAGGAAGTTAACAACTTAATAAACAGATTAAGGCAGAGATCTGTGGAAGCATTACTTACATGGATGGTGTGATTACTAGACACAGGAGCCTCTGAAGTAATGTTGATGTAGGAGATGCTGCTAAGTTTTGCATATTTAGCACTGATCCCACTTTACAGGAGCAGTTTAGGGCCTATCAGGGTAACAAGCAGATCACCCTACTGCAGCTAGCAGTTATGGGGTGTAATCATAAGTATCCAACAGAATCAGACTGGCCACAAAATGATAAACCTTGATATACATTAAGAGATGCAATGCAAAGAATTAAGGAGGAGGGAATGAAAATTGCTGTTTTTCTGGGTGATGCTCACCATCTGCCAGATGGACTGCTGTCTGTGTCAATGTGAAATAGGATAACTCACTTTGCTCCTCCAGCTTACAGACATGTGATAATTACCTTATAGATCAATCAGATAGGTGATCCTTTAAAAGATGTGGTGGAAGCAGTTTGTGAATTAGGAGAGCTCAGAGACGGGATGAAACCTGAGAGACCCTCGAGGTCTGACAGTCGCACAGATAATAACAGAGTATATAGGAGAGGGATATTTATGGCATTGCTGAAGGATGGTGTCAGTAAGGACCAGATTGATGAGATATATACTAAGAGTCTGTGGGAGATGTACCGCAAGTGAGGGCTGGTCAGAAAGGAGGGAAGTAGAAAAGTAAATAAGCAGGAGAACAAGCGAGTTAATCAGGGCAACTCATAGATACAGGAGGGAGGAAAAGAAAGAGAGAAAAAGTTTTCTCCAAAGGGAAAGGACGAGGATGATTTGAATACTGGTTGGATCACTGTGGAAAATAGAGAAGGGGAGGAATCTCCTCGCAGATATGAGAGCATAAATCCAGACTTGACTTTGGCCAAAGTTGACATATTTAAATCAGATTAGGAAACAGACCAAGCTCCGGTACAGGGATGAGCTTGCATAGATAAAAGACCCCATGTTGATTTAGAAATTCACTGGAAGAATAAAATTGTTTAAAAAGTTCAAGACTTGGTGGACACCGGAGTGGAGGCCTCTTTAATTTATGGAAATCCCAAAAAGTTTACAGGTCGGAACTACACCATCACAGGGTTGGGTGGAAAGCATACGCTTGCAGTGCAGACTAATGTTCAAATAAAAACAGGGAGAACACCAAAAAGTGATTACACTGTTTTGCTTATGCCCCTCCTAGGGTAAATACTGGAAATTGACATTCTGAAGGGGATGACTTCATACTTGGATAATGGTTGTCATTAATTTGGATCAAAGCGATACATTTCAGTGGCAGTGATGAGGGTGGGTCATATGAAGATAAAATAAAGGTACCCCCAGCAACCAAGTTGCTTCGTTTGAAACAGTACTGAATTCCAGGAGGGCATGAGGAAATAAGTAAGACTATGCAGGAGTCGATGGAGGCTGATGGTTTGGCTCCAGTCAACAGGAGTGGAACAATCCTTTGTGGCCCATATGCCGAGCGGATGGGTTCTATAGAATGACAATGGTTTATCGCAAATTGAACAAATATATGCCCCCTCTGACTGCTGCTGTCCCCGACACCATCACTTTGATTGAGAGGATACAAAAACATATAGGGGCCATGTATGCAACCATTGATATTGCCAATGCTTAATTTTCTATACCATTGGCCCCTGAGAGTCAGGAGCAATTCTCCTGGTCCCTATGGGGTATGCACACAGCCCCACCATCTGTCACTGATTGGTGGCAGGCAGCTGGTGAGAGGGAAGTTGCTGGGGCAGATATAGCAGATGGATTACATTGGGCCACTACCAAATAGCTTCAGGTGTCAATTTGCTTGCATGGTGGTGGATACTTATTCTGGATATTTAATTGCAGTCCCCTGTAAACGTGCTACTCAGTTTAACATCATAAAAACATTGGACTTGTTAATGTTGTATTACGGAGTCCCACTCTAAATCCAGAGTGGCAACAGGTCACATTTCAAAGGTAAATTGGTGCAAGATTATTGTTCACAATATTGAGTGGATTTACCATATTCCATATTACTCACAAGCTGTAGGATTGATTGAGAAAATGAATGGCTTGGTAAAAGCCCAATTACAAAAGTTATCTGATGGAACTTTGAGAAACTGGAGAGATCATTTGAATGAGGCTTTGTTGATACTTAACAATAGACCCTTGACAAATGCAGAAACACCATTAATGTGAATGTTACCTCCAGCATTATAAAAACAACCTCATGTTGCAACCAATACTATCATGTATTGGAAGACAAAAGCAGGAGCCTTAACTCCTTACCGAGCCACACCAGAATCTACAGGTCTTGATTTGCATGCTTTGAACACGTACCAATTGAAACCAAAAGACATGGCACTTCTTGAAACAGGTGTTGGAATACAACTTCCTCTGGAGCACTTCGGATTGATTGCTCCTCGATCTGGGTTGACACTCAAAGCTATTCAGGTTTTGTGGGGAGTGATCGATGCAGACTACCAAGGAAAACTTAAAGTTATCCTATTGGACAGTGGCGATGCTGATTTGATAATACAACCTGGAGACAGCATTGCTCAGATTTTTATTATTCCAGTGTATGGAGGAATAGTTAAAAAGGGTCTGCCCCAGCCCTTCTTGCAGTATGTGTAGAGGGAGGTTTTGGTTCAACTGACAAAAATCTTGGTGCTTAGGTGTGGGTAGAATCCCCAAGTTATCCTCCTGAACCAGAATAAATTATAGCCAACAGCAGGGACAATGTGTTGCTCGTCATGAAACCAGGACAGGAAAAGTGGGAATACTTACCAGCTGATAAATGTTATTTGCGAGAATGATCATACTTGTTTCTTTTACAGATCATACTACAAGGTGTCTTTGTGCTGAATGCACCATCTGGTTGCTGTTTTGGTGTGTCCATGTGGAGCAGGGAGAGATCGAAAGCCCCAAGCTCCGAAGTGATTGACCGACCTCGCCGATTGACACCATAACTGCACCAGAATGAGAAGGTTTGGGTCCATTTGGCTTGTACCGTACTCACCAGATTGGATTTCTGCATGATGAATATGAAAAGTACCATTGAAGTTATTTCAATGTGTTTAGGCACCATACCAAGTCCTGACAGCGTTTTGCTGCACATTTTTAATGCCAGGAACAACGATGAAGCAGTGCAAAAAAGTGGCGTGTTGAATCACTTCACCCCTGATGAGTACTGTAGGTTTTGCTGAGACAACGGCTGAAAAATGTAATAACCTCACACACATGATCACTTACAATATTACTGCCAGAAATGTCTGTTGCAAACTAACCTATGACACTCACAAAATTGGAAAGTGTGCTCAAATACACCTTGAAAGCAACAATGGAGTCTGGTCAAGAGATCCCCTGGTAACAGCGAGTGCTATGTCAACAACGGAGCAATACACTATCAGAAACGTCACCAACAACATGTCTTGCAAACATACTGTGACTGCCGCCAGTCACATCAAGCATAGTAAGCTACCGACGGGGTGGCTGTTCCCTTGTGGAAACACCACCTATACGTACATTCCTACCAATATAACTGGAGGACTGCGTGCTTTTAAGCCGTTGAGAGTTATAATGTTTTCATTTCACTCTGTAGCACCTAAGCAGCCCACAAGGGAAGCAATTCAATTAAGCTAAGACTGTGACTCTGAAATTCAGTGTTTATCTAAGTCAAAATATTTGAGCCTGTGTCTTTCTATAGTAGGAGTTCCAGGTTTAGCTGTTTATAATACTTGAGTTATTAACAAGTTAGCATGTTTTAATAGTCTAGAACATTAATCATACATCCATCGCCTTAGCTGATTTATTGCTAGATACACGAGGTAGTAGAAAAGCTGCATTGCAAAACAGGGCCACCATTTACTATTTATTGTTGAAATACGACCATGACTGCTCAAAATTTTAGGGTATGTGCTGCTTTAACCTGTCAAATCATTCCATATTTATTCAGTCCCACATTGACGCTTTTCATGAATTGGTGAAGGGAGCAAAACAAGATGTAGATAAAGGGTTGTGAGATTGGTTATTTAGCTGGTTTCCTGATTTTGGCCGACTTAGGTCCATTTTAGGTGGAATACTCGTAGTGATTTGTATTATAATAGTGCTATTTTGCTGTCTACAATGCATACCTAACCTGATTGCAAAAAAAGGATTACTTTTAGAATAGTGTGCTATGAGGGTCATTGGTCAAAGGGTGGAGTGTAATGCCATCTGTATTTAACCACGGACTCCATCTTGACCTCTGACTCCATTTTGTGCTTAGCTTCAGGTGTCTGCTGTCACATCGGTGGTGCAGGGTTTTTCCACACCAAGTTTGTTTTCCACATAGAACGTGTTTGGACTTCTTCTCACTAGCACCGGATTACACTGTGCAGGAACATAACATGGGGGATGTGCACGTTAGACATGATAAGAAAGTCGCAGACTAGAAATTTTTTCAATGTTTTCAATATGGGAAAGTACTGCTCCTCTGTCTCTGGAATGCGAATTGGGGCAGTGCCCATTACTTTTTGTTTTTTGATGCAGACCGAGGTCAGCCACGCTTGAATTTCAGAATCTACTCGAAGGGAGGGGAAGATTGCCAGAATCTTCCTCTTATGGTTTGTTTAAGGTGTACAAGGTGGGGGAGCATAGACACTGAGGTAGAAGCACAGTGGACGCACAGTTTAGGTAATACCCCATGTTCGGAAAACCTCCTGCCTCAGCCGTCCAGCGTTCCTAGGTTTTAAGATGCTGGCAAGGATGCAGAGTTCAATCCCCATGGTGATGCATTTTTTTCTTAATTAGCTAGCCTGGCTGTGTATATATATATATATATATAAATATATATATATATACAAACACACACACATGCATATATATATATATTCACTGCATGTATCCATTTTTATATCTTAGTCCACATTCACACTCAAGCATATACACCACATATTGGCTGTCGCAAGTAATTCTCTGAGAGATGTGTGTGACCTTCTGTTAGAAATGGGGTCTCTGGTTGACAGTCAGGTTACCCCCTGTTCAAGCAAGGACCCTCACTCTAGTTAGGATAAAAGAGAATCACCCTCAGCTAACCCCTGCTTACCCCCTTGGTAGCTTGGCAGAGCAGTAGGCTTAACCTCAGAGTGCTGGGCGTAAAGTATTTGTACCAACACACACAGTAACTTAATGAAAACACTACAAAATGACACAACACCAGTTTAGAAAAATAGGAAATATTTATCTAGACAAAACAAGACCAAAACGACAAAAATCCAACATACACAAGTCAAGTTATGATTTTTTAAAGGTTTAAAATAAAAAGAGTCTTTAGGTAGTTGTAACACCACACTAGCGCTGCTAGCGTGAAAATGTACCTGGTTTGCGTCAAAAATAACCCCGCACGGGCGGTGTGCGTCGAAAGTAACCCTGCACGGCTGTGTGTGTCGAAAACAACTCGGCACGGCGGTGCGCGTTGAAAAAGCCAGCCACACGACGATCCGAAAGTCCCGCGGCGCAGGGTGCGATCTCTCAGCCTCCGTCAGCGATGCTGCGCGTCGTTTCTCCTGCTCCGGGCGTCGGTTTTTCGGTCGCGTTTCCTGCGGCGTCGTTTCTCAGCTGCGGAACCGGCGTCGCGTCGTTTTCTCAGCCGCGATCGGATTCGCGTCGATCTTTTCTCCGCACGGTGCTCGGTGCGCGTATTTTTGTCCTTAGGCTGCCAGCCTCTCCTTTCAGGGTCCCAGGAACTGGAAGGGCACCACAGAGCAGAGTAGGGGTCTCTCCAGAGACTCCAGGTGCTGGCAGGAAGAAGTCTTTGCTATCCCTGAGACTTCAACAACAGGAGGCAAGCTCTACATCAAGCCCTTGGAGATTTCTTCTTCAAGATGGAAGGCACACAAAGTCCAGTCTTTGCCCTCTTACTCTGGCAGAAGCAGCACTGCAGGAAAGCTCCACAAAGCACAGTCACAGGCAGGGCAGCACTTGTTCCTCAGCGATCAGCTCTTCTCCAGGCAGAGGTTCCTCTTGATTCCAGAAGTGTTTCTAAAGTTTGTAAGTTTGGGTGCCCTTCTTATACCCATTTTAGTCTTTGAAGTCACCTTTCTTCAAAGGGGACTCACACCTTCTTGTGAAATCCTGCCTTGCCCAGGCAAGGCCTCAGACACACACCAGGGGGCTGGAGACAGCATTGTCAGAGGCAGGCACAGTCCTTTCAGATGAGAGTGACCACTCCACCCCTCCCTCCTAGCAGAGATGGCTAATCAGGAAATGCAGATCACACCCCAGCTCCCTTTGTGTCACTGTCTGGTGTGAGGTGAAAAACAACCCAACTGTCAAACTGACCCAGACAGGGAATCCACAAACCAGGCAGAGTCACAGAATGGTTTAAGCAAGAAAATGCTCACTTTCTAAAAGTGGCATTTCCAAACGCACAATCTTAAAATCAACTTTACTAAAAGATGTATTTTTAAATTGTGAGTTCAGGGATCCCAAACTCCACATGTCCATCTACTCTCTAGGGGAATCTACACTTTAATCATATTTAAAGGTAGCCCCCATATTATCCTATGAGAGAGAGACAGACCTTGCAACAGTGAAAACGAAATTGGCAGTATTTCACTGTCAGGACATATAAACCACATTACTATATGTCCTACCTTATCCATACACTGCACCCTGCCCTTGGGGCTACCTAGGGCCTACCTTAGGGGTGCCTTACATGTAAGGAAAGGGAAGGTTTAGGCCTGGCAAGTGGGTACACTTGCCAAGTCGAATTTACAGTGTAAAAATACACATACAGACACTGCAGGGGCAGGTCTGAGACATGATTACAGAGCTACTTATGTGGGTGGCACAACCAGTGCTGCAGGCCCACTAGTAGCATTTGATTTACAGGCCCTGGCACCTCTAGTGCACATTACTAGGGACTTACTAGTAATTCAAATATGCCAATCATGGATGAACCACTTACATACAATTTAAACAGGAGCACTTGCACTTTAGCACTGGTTAGCAGTGGTAAAGTGCCCAGAGTAACAAAAACAGCAAAATCAGAGTCCAGCACACATCAACAACCTGGGGTAACAGAGGCAAAAAGTTAAGGGAGACCACGCCAAGGATGAAAAGTCTAACACGTGTCCCCCCCAGCTAAAAGTGGGGAGCAACTACCCAACCTCATGGGAGTTCTCATCACTAAGGCGGAAGAACCTGGACAGACCATCAGCATTGGCGTGCTCTGTACCGGGTCGATGTTCCACCGTAAAGTCCATCCCCTGTAGGGAAATGGACCACCTCAACAGTTTTGGGTTCTCACCCCTCATCTGCATTAACCATCTGAGGGGTCTGTGGTCGGTCTGAACTCGGAAGTGAGTCCCAAACAAGTAGGGTCTTAGCTTCTTCAGTGCCCAGACCACAGCAAACGCTTCACGTTCTATGGCACTCCACCTACGTTCCCTGGGTAGTAACCTCCTGCTAATGAAGGCTACGGGTTGATCTAGGCCCTCTTCATTCAGCTGTGAGAGTACTGCTCCAATACCATGCTCTGAGGCGTCTGTCTGTACAACAAACTCCGTGGAGTAGTCAGGTGCCTTCAGCACAGGTGCTGTGCACATGGCAGCCTTCAGGGCATCAAAAGCGTTCTGGCAAGCCTCTGTCCAGATCACTTTCTTGGGTTGCTTCTTAGAAGTCAACTCAGTTAAGGGGGTAACAATGGTACCATATCCCTTAACGAACCTCCGATAGTATCCTGTGAGACCTAAAAAGGCTCTCACTTCAGTCTGGGTCTTGGGAGGCTCCCAAGCCAGAATCGTGTCAATCTTAGGCTGTAGGGGTGCCACCTGGCCACTCCCCACCTGGTGTCCTAAGTACACAACAGAACCCTGCCCTATTTGGCACTTGCTCGCCTTAATAGTGAGGCCTGCCTTCTGCAGGGCCTCTAACACTCTCCAGAGGTGTTGCAGGTGTTCCTCCCATGTGGAACTAAACACAGCAATGTCATCCAGGTAGGTGGCACTGAACTCATCCAGTCCTGCCAACACCTGGTTGACCAACCTCTGAAAGGTGGCAGGGGCATTCTTCATCCCAAAGGGCATCACATTGAAGTGGAAGTGCCCATCGGGGGTAGAGAATGCTGACCTCTCCTTTGCCCCTTCAGTTAAGGCAATCTGCCAGTACCCAGATGTTAAATCAAACGTACTGAGGTACTTGGCAGCTCCTAACCGATCAATGAGCTCATCAGCTCGGGGGATGGGGTGTGCGTCAGTCTTGCTGACCGCATTGAGACCCCGGTAGTCCACACAGAACCTAAGTTCTGGAGTGGCACCAGGAGCAGTAGCCTTTGGGACCAAGACCACTGGGCTGGCCCAAGGACTGCTGGAGTGCTCAATAACCCTTAGGGCTAACATTTTGGAGACTTCCTCCTTAATGCAAGCCCTCACCCTGTCAGTCACCCTGTAAACCTTATGTTTAACAGGTGTACTGTCCCCAGTGTCCACATCATGTGTGCACAGGTGTGTGACTCCTGGGATCAGGGAAAACAGTGAGGCGAACTGTCCCAGCACGTGGCGACAGTCCCTCTGCTGTTCCTCAGTCAGGGAGGGGGAGAGGATCACTCCCTCCACAGACCCATCTTTCTCTCCTGCAGACAGGAGGTCAGGAAGAGGCTCACTCTCTTCCTCCACCCCGTCATCTGTCGCTAGGAGCATGGATAGCTCAGTTCGCTCAAAGTGTGGTTTGAGGCGGTTGACATGTAGGACCCTCAAGGGGTTCCTGGGGGATTGCAAGTCTACCAGATAGGTGACCTCGCTCTTTCTTTCCACCACCTCAAAAGGCCCAGTCCACTTATCTTGGAGAGCCCTAGGCTCCACTGGTGCCATGACCCACACTTTTTGTCCAGGCTGAAACTCAACCAGAGTGGCATTCTGGTCGTACCACCGTTTCATGTCCTCCTGGCTTGCTTCCAGGTTCTCCTGAGCGAGACTCCTGAAGCGGGCAGTCTGGTTTCTTAGTGCCAGCATGTAGCTAAATACATCCTGGGGTGGTTTACTAGGAGCTTTCTCCAAAGCCTCCTTCACCAGACTGGGCGGTCCCCTCACAGGGTGGCCATAGATGAGCTCAAAGGGGCTAAAGCCAAGTCCCTTTTGAGGCACCTCCCTGTAAGCGAACAGAAGGCATGGCAAGAGGACGTCCCACTTACGCCTCAAGGGCTCTGACAGGCCCTGAATCATGCCTTTCAAGGTGCGGTTGAATCTTTCAACCAGACCATTACTTTGGGGGTGGTAAGGGGTGGTGAACTTGTAGGTTACCCCACACACCTTCCACAGAGACTTCATATAAGTGGATATGAAGTTTGTACCCCTATCAGATACTACCTCCTTGGGGAACCCCATGCGGGTAAAAACCCCCATCAAGGCACGTCCCACCACGGGGGCGGTGACCGTCCTTAGAGGAATAGCTTCTGGGTACCGTGTGGCATGGTCCACCAAGACCAGGATGAACCTGTTGCCCATGGCTGTCTTGGGATCCAGAGGCCCCACAATGTCAATTCCTACCCTTTCAAAGGGAGTACTGACTACCGGTAAAGGTTGGAGGGGAGCTTTGCACTTCCCCCCACTCTTGCCACTTGCCTGACAAGTCTGACAAGATCTACAATAAGCAGCTGACTGCTTGTTCATCAAGGGCCAGTAAAAGTGGGAGACAAGCCTCTTATAGGTCTTGTCCTGCCCTAGATGTCCTGCCAAAGGCACATCATGAGCCAAACCCAGTAGGAAGGCCCTGAAGCCCTGGGGTACCACCAGCATACGAGCTGACCCCGGCTCAGGAACCTTAGGCTCACTATACAGGAGGCCATCCTCCCAATAAATCAGGTGAGTACCTGGTGCCCCGCCAGCCGCCTGGGCTGCAGCCTGCTGCCGCAGTCCCTCAAGAGTAGGGCACTCCTTCTGCGCTGTGCAGAATACTTCCCTGGTGGGTCCCCCTTCCTGCTGCCACTGCGACAGCTCGGGGACCTCCCCCAGTTCAGCCACCTGTTCCCCTGTAGGTTCCGGGGCATCACCCTCAGGCTCTGCCTCCTCCCGGACCGTGGGAACTTCTGGGGCGGGTTTCCCGCGCCTCCTGCCTTTCCTCTTCTTGGCGGTCCCCTGGGCCACTGTTTCAGGCTCCAGGGGCTCTTGACTACCCTGATTGGCTGCCATAGACCGGGTGGATACGCATACCCACCCAGGCAGACCCAACATCTCCAAGTGAGACCTGTGTTCCACCTCCTTCCAAGGGGAATCTTCCAGGTCGTTGCCTAGCAAACAATCAACAGGCATGGTTGGACTCACAGCTACTTTCCAGGAACCTGAGACCCCCCCCCATTCAAAGGGAACCTGCGCCACTCTGCAGAGGCGCTCAGAATTGTCTACTGCAACTACTTGGTGAAGTACCCGGGGATCAATCTGCTCTTCAGACACCAGGTGACTCCTCACTGTAGTCACACTGGCTCCAGTGTCTCTTAGAGCCTCCACCCTCTGTCCATTGATGGTCACCCATTGCCTGTACTTCTTAGTGTTATCAGGCGCTAGGTTTCTCTGGACCATCTCACTGTCCCCTAGTGAGACAAGGGTCATTTCTGCTGGTTCCCACCCACCTGAAACCAACTCCTCCCCAAGCGCTACACTGGCCAAACCCTGGGACGGTGCACCAGTGGGTGCCGGTGTACTTTTGGGGCATTTGGGGTCCCCCCTCACATGACCCACCTGGTCACATGAATAGCACTTACGTAGGGGACCACCTGCCATTGGCTTCCCTTTGGAGAACCATGGCTTCTTTTCACTGGGGGGTTGGGAATCCTTACCCTGGGAATCAGTTTGGGGCCCTTTAGAGAACTCATCCTGTTTGCCCTTACCCCCCCCTTTCGTCTGAGAGGGACCCTGCCCACCCTTGGCGTGGTCTCCCCCATACCTCTTTTGGACCCTGGTGCTCTCCCAGCGGTCCACTTCCTGTGCAAGCTTCCTGGGGTCAGTCAGCTTGCTGTCAATGAGGTGCTGGCGCAGCTCTGGAAAACATAAACTGTACAAGTGCTCCCAAGCAATTAGATTGTAAAGCCCCTCATACGTGTTTACCTTACTGCCCTTCACCCAACCATCCAGTGACCTGCAACAAGAATCAACACATTCCAACCAGGTTTGGGATTCCTTTCTCTTGTAGGATCTAAACTTCTCCTTGTACTGCTCAGGGGTGAGACCATACCTGGTAAGTAAGGCCTCCTTCATGGCAGGGTGGGTGAGACTCTGAGCATCCCCTAAGGCCGTCAGTGTGTCCCTCCCCTCTGCCTCAAAATGCTTCCACAGGGCTGCCCCCCAATGAGCTTCAGGGACCAGGTTCATGTGGAGAGCTGACTCATAACCCTTGAACCACAAGTAGATATCATCCTCCCTCTTATAATCCCTCACAAGGTCTTTTGGGATGTGTACCCTTCTCTCAGGCTGCACTGTAGAATTGCTGCCACCATCCCTACTGGACTGACTCCTCTGATCCATCTCTTTTAAACTGAGCTCATGAGCCATGTTTATCTTCCTTTCCTCAAGGGCCAGCTTTCTCTGTTCCACCTCAAGGGCCATCTTTCTCTGTTCCACCTCTAGACTGAGCCTTTTCAGCTCCAACTGGTACTCCCTCTCTGCCTGTCTGTCCTGTAACTCTCCAGGTGTCAGACTCTTGGAGGACACACTGCTACCTGCCCTGGAGATTCTCCCCTGAGACATAGCAGGCCCACCCACTACATCAGTGTGAGTGACTTGCAACTCCTCTTCCCCCTCTGGCTCCTCATCTGTGTGCCCCTCAGCTGCTTTGGCTGTCACCCAGGCCCTCAGCGCCTTTTGCAGCTCATCCTTCTTGGATGAGCTCTTAATGGGACAGCCAACATTACTACAAAACTGCTTCAACTGAGCCACTTTGTAGCTCTCCAATTTCTCCAAGTCAAAAGCAGCTTCAGCTAGGGCATCTCCAGACTGAGACATGATGAGAGGTTAAAAAAAAATATGCACAGTTCCAAAAACAGAAAAGCAAGTTCTCAAATGAAGTTTCAGAAAAGTCAATCACGGGATCAGCGAAAAAAAAGAAACTGAATGCAGAGAAAAACAGTCCAAGTAAAAAAAACAAAAATCACAAGACTAGTAGTATGTGGTCACGTAGTGGTCTGAGATCAAAACAGTAGTGTACACTTAATCACTGTATGTCAAGTACAAATACAAGTCCAAATCCCGACCGCTGGTCACCAATGTTAGAAATGGGGTCTCTGGTTGACAGTCAGGTTACCCCCTGTTCAAGCAAGGACCCTCACTCTAGTTAGGATAAAAGAGAATCACCCTCAGCTAACCCCTGCTTACCCCCTTGGTAGCTTGGCAGAGCAGTAGGCTTAACCTCAGAGTGCTGGGCGTAAAGTATTTGTACCAACACACACAGTAACTTAATGAAAACACTACAAAATGACACAACACCAGTTTAGAAAAATAGGAAATATTTATCTAGACAAAACAAGACCAAAACGACAAAAATCCAACATACACAAGTCAAGTTATGATTTTTTAAAGGTTTAAAATAAAAAGAGTCTTTAGGTAGTTGTAACACCACACTAGCGCTGCTAGCGTGAAAATGTACCTGGTTTGCGTCAAAAATAACCCCGCACGGGCGGTGTGCGTCGAAAGTAACCCTGCACGGCTGTGTGTGTCGAAAACAACTCGGCACGGCGGTGCGCGTTGAAAAAGCCAGCCACACGACGATCCGAAAGTCCCGCGGCGCAGGGTGCGATCTCTCAGCCTCCGTCAGCGATGCTGCGCGTCGTTTCTCCTGCTCCGGGCGTCGGTTTTTCGGTCGCGTTTCCTGCGGCGTCGTTTCTCAGCTGCGGAACCGGCGTCGCGTCGTTTTCTCAGCCGCGATCGGATTCGCGTCGATCTTTTCTCCGCACGGTGCTCGGTGCGCGTATTTTTGTCCTTAGGCTGCCAGCCTCTCCTTTCAGGGTCCCAGGAACTGGAAGGGCACCACAGAGCAGAGTAGGGGTCTCTCCAGAGACTCCAGGTGCTGGCAGGAAGAAGTCTTTGCTATCCCTGAGACTTCAACAACAGGAGGCAAGCTCTACATCAAGCCCTTGGAGATTTCTTCTTCAAGATGGAAGGCACACAAAGTCCAGTCTTTGCCCTCTTACTCTGGCAGAAGCAGCACTGCAGGAAAGCTCCACAAAGCACAGTCACAGGCAGGGCAGCACTTGTTCCTCAGCGATCAGCTCTTCTCCAGGCAGAGGTTCCTCTTGATTCCAGAAGTGTTTCTAAAGTTTGTAAGTTTGGGTGCCCTTCTTATACCCATTTTAGTCTTTGAAGTCACCTTTCTTCAAAGGGGACTCACACCTTCTTGTGAAATCCTGCCTTGCCCAGGCAAGGCCTCAGACACACACCAGGGGGCTGGAGACAGCATTGTCAGAGGCAGGCACAGTCCTTTCAGATGAGAGTGACCACTCCACCCCTCCCTCCTAGCAGAGATGGCTAATCAGGAAATGCAGATCACACCCCAGCTCCCTTTGTGTCACTGTCTGGTGTGAGGTGAAAAACAACCCAACTGTCAAACTGACCCAGACAGGGAATCCACAAACCAGGCAGAGTCACAGAATGGTTTAAGCAAGAAAATGCTCACTTTCTAAAAGTGGCATTTCCAAACGCACAATCTTAAAATCAACTTTACTAAAAGATGTATTTTTAAATTGTGAGTTCAGGGATCCCAAACTCCACATGTCCATCTACTCTCTAGGGGAATCTACACTTTAATCATATTTAAAGGTAGCCCCCATATTATCCTATGAGAGAGAGACAGACCTTGCAACAGTGAAAACGAAATTGGCAGTATTTCACTGTCAGGACATATAAACCACATTACTATATGTCCTACCTTATCCATACACTGCACCCTGCCCTTGGGGCTACCTAGGGCCTACCTTAGGGGTGCCTTACATGTAAGGAAAGGGAAGGTTTAGGCCTGGCAAGTGGGTACACTTGCCAAGTCGAATTTACAGTGTAAAAATACACATACAGACACTGCAGGGGCAGGTCTGAGACATGATTACAGAGCTACTTATGTGGGTGGCACAACCAGTGCTGCAGGCCCACTAGTAGCATTTGATTTACAGGCCCTGGCACCTCTAGTGCACATTACTAGGGACTTACTAGTAATTCAAATATGCCAATCATGGATGAACCACTTACATACAATTTAAACAGGAGCACTTGCACTTTAGCACTGGTTAGCAGTGGTAAAGTGCCCAGAGTAACAAAAACAGCAAAATCAGAGTCCAGCACACATCAACAACCTGGGGTAACAGAGGCAAAAAGTTAAGGGAGACCACGCCAAGGATGAAAAGTCTAACACGTGTCCCCCCCAGCTAAAAGTGGGGAGCAACTACCCAACCTCATGGGAGTTCTCATCACTAAGGCGGAAGAACCTGGACAGACCATCAGCATTGGCGTGCTCTGTACCGGGTCGATGTTCCACCGTAAAGTCCATCCCCTGTAGGGAAATGGACCACCTCAACAGTTTTGGGTTCTCACCCCTCATCTGCATTAACCATCTGAGGGGTCTGTGGTCGGTCTGAACTCGGAAGTGAGTCCCAAACAAGTAGGGTCTTAGCTTCTTCAGTGCCCAGACCACAGCAAACGCTTCACGTTCTATGGCACTCCACCTACGTTCCCTGGGTAGTAACCTCCTGCTAATGAAGGCTACGGGTTGATCTAGGCCCTCTTCATTCAGCTGTGAGAGTACTGCTCCAATACCATGCTCTGAGGCGTCTGTCTGTACAACAAACTCCGTGGAGTAGTCAGGTGCCTTCAGCACAGGTGCTGTGCACATGGCAGCCTTCAGGGCATCAAAAGCGTTCTGGCAAGCCTCTGTCCAGATCACTTTCTTGGGTTGCTTCTTAGAAGTCAACTCAGTTAAGGGGGTAACAATGGTACCATATCCCTTAACGAACCTCCGATAGTATCCTGTGAGACCTAAAAAGGCTCTCACTTCAGTCTGGGTCTTGGGAGGCTCCCAAGCCAGAATCGTGTCAATCTTAGGCTGTAGGGGTGCCACCTGGCCACTCCCCACCTGGTGTCCTAAGTACACAACAGAACCCTGCCCTATTTGGCACTTGCTCGCCTTAATAGTGAGGCCTGCCTTCTGCAGGGCCTCTAACACTCTCCAGAGGTGTTGCAGGTGTTCCTCCCATGTGGAACTAAACACAGCAATGTCATCCAGGTAGGTGGCACTGAACTCATCCAGTCCTGCCAACACCTGGTTGACCAACCTCTGAAAGGTGGCAGGGGCATTCTTCATCCCAAAGGGCATCACATTGAAGTGGAAGTGCCCATCGGGGGTAGAGAATGCTGACCTCTCCTTTGCCCCTTCAGTTAAGGCAATCTGCCAGTACCCAGATGTTAAATCAAACGTACTGAGGTACTTGGCAGCTCCTAACCGATCAATGAGCTCATCAGCTCGGGGGATGGGGTGTGCGTCAGTCTTGCTGACCGCATTGAGACCCCGGTAGTCCACACAGAACCTAAGTTCTGGAGTGGCACCAGGAGCAGTAGCCTTTGGGACCAAGACCACTGGGCTGGCCCAAGGACTGCTGGAGTGCTCAATAACCCTTAGGGCTAACATTTTGGAGACTTCCTCCTTAATGCAAGCCCTCACCCTGTCAGTCACCCTGTAAACCTTATGTTTAACAGGTGTACTGTCCCCAGTGTCCACATCATGTGTGCACAGGTGTGTGACTCCTGGGATCAGGGAAAACAGTGAGGCGAACTGTCCCAGCACGTGGCGACAGTCCCTCTGCTGTTCCTCAGTCAGGGAGGGGGAGAGGATCACTCCCTCCACAGACCCATCTTTCTCTCCTGCAGACAGGAGGTCAGGAAGAGGCTCACTCTCTTCCTCCACCCCGTCATCTGTCGCTAGGAGCATGGATAGCTCAGTTCGCTCAAAGTGTGGTTTGAGGCGGTTGACATGTAGGACCCTCAAGGGGTTCCTGGGGGATTGCAAGTCTACCAGATAGGTGACCTCGCTCTTTCTTTCCACCACCTCAAAAGGCCCAGTCCACTTATCTTGGAGAGCCCTAGGCTCCACTGGTGCCATGACCCACACTTTTTGTCCAGGCTGAAACTCAACCAGAGTGGCATTCTGGTCGTACCACCGTTTCATGTCCTCCTGGCTTGCTTCCAGGTTCTCCTGAGCGAGACTCCTGAAGCGGGCAGTCTGGTTTCTTAGTGCCAGCATGTAGCTAAATACATCCTGGGGTGGTTTACTAGGAGCTTTCTCCAAAGCCTCCTTCACCAGACTGGGCGGTCCCCTCACAGGGTGGCCATAGATGAGCTCAAAGGGGCTAAAGCCAAGTCCCTTTTGAGGCACCTCCCTGTAAGCGAACAGAAGGCATGGCAAGAGGACGTCCCACTTACGCCTCAAGGGCTCTGACAGGCCCTGAATCATGCCTTTCAAGGTGCGGTTGAATCTTTCAACCAGACCATTACTTTGGGGGTGGTAAGGGGTGGTGAACTTGTAGGTTACCCCACACACCTTCCACAGAGACTTCATATAAGTGGATATGAAGTTTGTACCCCTATCAGATACTACCTCCTTGGGGAACCCCATGCGGGTAAAAACCCCCATCAAGGCACGTCCCACCACGGGGGCGGTGACCGTCCTTAGAGGAATAGCTTCTGGGTACCGTGTGGCATGGTCCACCAAGACCAGGATGAACCTGTTGCCCATGGCTGTCTTGGGATCCAGAGGCCCCACAATGTCAATTCCTACCCTTTCAAAGGGAGTACTGACTACCGGTAAAGGTTGGAGGGGAGCTTTGCACTTCCCCCCACTTTTGCCACTTGCCTGACAAGTCTGACAAGATCTACAATAAGCAGCTGACTGCTTGTTCATCAAGGGCCAGTAAAAGTGGGAGACAAGCCTCTTATAGGTCTTGTCCTGCCCTAGATGTCCTGCCAAAGGCACATCATGAGCCAAACCCAGTAGGAAGGCCCTGAAGCCCTGGGGTACCACCAGCATACGAGCTGACCCCGGCTCAGGAACCTTAGGCTCACTATACAGGAGGCCATCCTCCCAATAAATCAGGTGAGTACCTGGTGCCCCGCCAGCCGCCTGGGCTGCAGCCTGCTGCCGCAGTCCCTCAAGAGTAGGGCACTCCTTCTGCGCTGTGCAGAATACTTCCCTGGTGGGTCCCCCTTCCTGCTGCCACTGCGACAGCTCGGGGACCTCCCCCAGTTCAGCCACCTGTTCCCCTGTAGGTTCCGGGGCATCACCCTCAGGCTCTGCCTCCTCCCGGACCGTGGGAACTTCTGGGGCGGGTTTCCCGCGCCTCCTGCCTTTCCTCTTCTTGGCGGTCCCCTGGGCCACTGTTTCAGGCTCCAGGGGCTCTTGACTACCCTGATTGGCTGCCATAGACCGGGTGGATACGCATACCCACCCAGGCAGACCCAACATCTCCAAGTGAGACCTGTGTTCCACCTCCTTCCAAGGGGAATCTTCCAGGTCGTTGCCTAGCAAACAATCAACAGGCATGGTTGGACTCACAGCTACTTTCCAGGAACCTGAGACCCCCCCCCATTCAAAGGGAACCTGCGCCACTCTGCAGAGGCGCTCAGAATTGTCTACTGCAACTACTTGGTGAAGTACCCGGGGATCAATCTGCTCTTCAGACACCAGGTGACTCCTCACTGTAGTCACACTGGCTCCAGTGTCTCTTAGAGCCTCCACCCTCTGTCCATTGATGGTCACCCATTGCCTGTACTTCTTAGTGTTATCAGGCGCTAGGTTTCTCTGGACCATCTCACTGTCCCCTAGTGAGACAAGGGTCATTTCTGCTGGTTCCCACCCACCTGAAACCAACTCCTCCCCAAGCGCTACACTGGCCAAACCCTGGGACGGTGCACCAGTGGGTGCCGGTGTACTTTTGGGGCATTTGGGGTCCCCCCTCACATGACCCACCTGGTCACATGAATAGCACTTACGTAGGGGACCACCTGCCATTGGCTTCCCTTTGGAGAACCATGGCTTCTTTTCACTGGGGGGTTGGGAATCCTTACCCTGGGAATCAGTTTGGGGCCCTTTAGAGAACTCATCCTGTTTGCCCTTACCCCCCCCTTTCGTCTGAGAGGGACCCTGCCCACCCTTGGCGTGGTCTCCCCCATACCTCTTTTGGACCCTGGTGCTCTCCCAGCGGTCCACTTCCTGTGCAAGCTTCCTGGGGTCAGTCAGCTTGCTGTCAATGAGGTGCTGGCGCAGCTCTGGAAAACATAAACTGTACAAGTGCTCCCAAGCAATTAGATTGTAAAGCCCCTCATACGTGTTTACCTTACTGCCCTTCACCCAACCATCCAGTGACCTGCAACAAGAATCAACACATTCCAACCAGGTTTGGGATTCCTTTCTCTTGTAGGATCTAAACTTCTCCTTGTACTGCTCAGGGGTGAGACCATACCTGGTAAGTAAGGCCTCCTTCATGGCAGGGTGGGTGAGACTCTGAGCATCCCCTAAGGCCGTCAGTGTGTCCCTCCCCTCTGCCTCAAAATGCTTCCACAGGGCTGCCCCCCAATGAGCTTCAGGGACCAGGTTCATGTGGAGAGCTGACTCATAACCCTTGAACCACAAGTAGATATCATCCTCCCTCTTATAATCCCTCACAAGGTCTTTTGGGATGTGTACCCTTCTCTCAGGCTGCACTGTAGAATTGCTGCCACCATCCCTACTGGACTGACTCCTCTGATCCATCTCTTTTAAACTGAGCTCATGAGCCATGTTTATCTTCCTTTCCTCAAGGGCCAGCTTTCTCTGTTCCACCTCAAGGGCCATCTTTCTCTGTTCCACCTCTAGACTGAGCCTTTTCAGCTCCAACTGGTACTCCCTCTCTGCCTGTCTGTCCTGTAACTCTCCAGGTGTCAGACTCTTGGAGGACACACTGCTACCTGCCCTGGAGATTCTCCCCTGAGACATAGCAGGCCCACCCACTACATCAGTGTGAGTGACTTGCAACTCCTCTTCCCCCTCTGGCTCCTCATCTGTGTGCCCCTCAGCTGCTTTGGCTGTCACCCAGGCCCTCAGCGCCTTTTGCAGCTCATCCTTCTTGGATGAGCTCTTAATGGGACAGCCAACATTACTACAAAACTGCTTCAACTGAGCCACTTTGTAGCTCTCCAATTTCTCCAAGTCAAAAGCAGCTTCAGCTAGGGCATCTCCAGACTGAGACATGATGAGAGGTTAAAAAAAAATATGCACAGTTCCAAAAACAGAAAAGCAAGTTCTCAAATGAAGTTTCAGAAAAGTCAATCACGGGATCAGCGAAAAAAAAGAAACTGAATGCAGAGAAAAACAGTCCAAGTAAAAAAAACAAAAATCACAAGACTAGTAGTATGTGGTCACGTAGTGGTCTGAGATCAAAACAGTAGTGTACACTTAATCACTGTATGTCAAGTACAAATACAAGTCCAAATCCCGACCGCTGGTCACCAATGTTAGAAATGGGGTCTCTGGTTGACAGTCAGGTTACCCCCTGTTCAAGCAAGGACCCTCACTCTAGTTAGGATAAAAGAGAATCACCCTCAGCTAACCCCTGCTTACCCCCTTGGTAGCTTGGCAGAGCAGTAGGCTTAACCTCAGAGTGCTGGGCGTAAAGTATTTGTACCAACACACACAGTAACTTAATGAAAACACTACAAAATGACACAACACCAGTTTAGAAAAATAGGAAATATTTATCTAGACAAAACAAGACCAAAACGACAAAAATCCAACATACACAAGTCAAGTTATGATTTTTTAAAGGTTTAAAATAAAAAGAGTCTTTAGGTAGTTGTAACACCACACTAGCGCTGCTAGCGTGAAAATGTACCTGGTTTGCGTCAAAAATAACCCCGCACGGGCGGTGTGCGTCGAAAGTAACCCTGCACGGCTGTGTGTGTCGAAAACAACTCGGCACGGCGGTGCGCGTTGAAAAAGCCAGCCACACGACGATCCGAAAGTCCCGCGGCGCAGGGTGCGATCTCTCAGCCTCCGTCAGCGATGCTGCGCGTCGTTTCTCCTGCTCCGGGCGTCGGTTTTTCGGTCGCGTTTCCTGCGGCGTCGTTTCTCAGCTGCGGAACCGGCGTCGCGTCGTTTTCTCAGCCGCGATCGGATTCGCGTCGATCTTTTCTCCGCACGGTGCTCGGTGCGCGTATTTTTGTCCTTAGGCTGCCAGCCTCTCCTTTCAGGGTCCCAGGAACTGGAAGGGCACCACAGAGCAGAGTAGGGGTCTCTCCAGAGACTCCAGGTGCTGGCAGGAAGAAGTCTTTGCTATCCCTGAGACTTCAACAACAGGAGGCAAGCTCTACATCAAGCCCTTGGAGATTTCTTCTTCAAGATGGAAGGCACACAAAGTCCAGTCTTTGCCCTCTTACTCTGGCAGAAGCAGCACTGCAGGAAAGCTCCACAAAGCACAGTCACAGGCAGGGCAGCACTTGTTCCTCAGCGATCAGCTCTTCTCCAGGCAGAGGTTCCTCTTGATTCCAGAAGTGTTTCTAAAGTTTGTAAGTTTGGGTGCCCTTCTTATACCCATTTTAGTCTTTGAAGTCACCTTTCTTCAAAGGGGACTCACACCTTCTTGTGAAATCCTGCCTTGCCCAGGCAAGGCCTCAGACACACACCAGGGGGCTGGAGACAGCATTGTCAGAGGCAGGCACAGTCCTTTCAGATGAGAGTGACCACTCCACCCCTCCCTCCTAGCAGAGATGGCTAATCAGGAAATGCAGATCACACCCCAGCTCCCTTTGTGTCACTGTCTGGTGTGAGGTGAAAAACAACCCAACTGTCAAACTGACCCAGACAGGGAATCCACAAACCAGGCAGAGTCACAGAATGGTTTAAGCAAGAAAATGCTCACTTTCTAAAAGTGGCATTTCCAAACGCACAATCTTAAAATCAACTTTACTAAAAGATGTATTTTTAAATTGTGAGTTCAGGGATCCCAAACTCCACATGTCCATCTACTCTCTAGGGGAATCTACACTTTAATCATATTTAAAGGTAGCCCCCATATTATCCTATGAGAGAGAGACAGACCTTGCAACAGTGAAAACGAAATTGGCAGTATTTCACTGTCAGGACATATAAACCACATTACTATATGTCCTACCTTATCCATACACTGCACCCTGCCCTTGGGGCTACCTAGGGCCTACCTTAGGGGTGCCTTACATGTAAGGAAAGGGAAGGTTTAGGCCTGGCAAGTGGGTACACTTGCCAAGTCGAATTTACAGTGTAAAAATACACATACAGACACTGCAGGGGCAGGTCTGAGACATGATTACAGAGCTACTTATGTGGGTGGCACAACCAGTGCTGCAGGCCCACTAGTAGCATTTGATTTACAGGCCCTGGCACCTCTAGTGCACATTACTAGGGACTTACTAGTAATTCAAATATGCCAATCATGGATGAACCACTTACATACAATTTAAACAGGAGCACTTGCACTTTAGCACTGGTTAGCAGTGGTAAAGTGCCCAGAGTAACAAAAACAGCAAAATCAGAGTCCAGCACACATCAACAACCTGGGGTAACAGAGGCAAAAAGTTAAGGGAGACCACGCCAAGGATGAAAAGTCTAACACCTTCCCTTTATGATCCATAAATGTTTTTGTATTCCTTGCAATTTGACACACTTTGCATGTATTGCATTTATAGAAGCACACTGCCTCAGTCTTCAGTCAATTTTTTGGTATTGGTGCTACATAATGGCTGTTCACCAATTCAAATCAATGAGCGTGACTTTCTATATGTTATTTGTGGTTTGGAGCCTATTCTTTTTACCAAGTCTTGATCACTTCTCAATATGCATAGAAGAGAATCCTGTGATGAGGAACAGCTGGACTACTCCCACAGAAAGCAAAGGGCAGCAGATTCCAGTTCTGTTTGGCAGTTCTTATGAAACCTGAAGTCCATGGAAGCAAATGAAGGTTTTCAATTGCAAATAAGATCGAAATGGGAGGCAGGGAGGAGTTGGAGAGGGACTTTGGATGAGTTTTAATGGTGATTTGAAGGCTGCAGATGGTCCATGCACAGCATCCCCCAGAGGCAGAACTATGGAATTGCAACATATATATGTAGATATACACAGAGACATAAGTATGATGATATAATTCACTTAAAAAACAAAGGTTAGAGGTGCGTTATACTTAGGTTCACGATTTAAACGTACAAAACTATAAAAATGCAACTGTTATAGTCATAGCAAGTAACTATAACTTGTGCCCAAAAGTAACTAGAACTCTCACCCCTGCAATCCACAGTTTTCTGCTAAATATTTTCACTCAAAATGTTACATCGATAATATCAATGATGTACTCAAAGATTTCATGAGTGGTGTATTATGTGGGGTAATTAGCAGTGCATAGCCCATTTTTTTTAGTTGTTTCAGAAGTTTTCCTTGGGCAACAAAACGGTCTCAAATGTGGTAAATGCATTACTTATTATTGGATACACTTAAGGAAACCTTGAGAAAATAGGAGGATGTATGTTGTGCCCTTACCTGTCACAACGAAACGTGATATTTTGAGTACTTCTTGGTCAGTGTGGAAATTCTTGTTGTCGCTTCCACAACTGCTGTGATCTGTGTCCCTTAATGATCTTTAGGAGAAACTGAGAGCTTTTCTCGATTAGTGGTCTTCATGCTGCACAGTGGATCTGATACTCTGACCAAAACAAAGGGCCTAATGTTAAAAAAAATCTGCCTTTGCAAAGCCAGTGCAACTGACTTTGCAAGTACACTGTGATTCATTTTCGGGTTTCGAATCATAGTGTGAGCTATGCTATCCACTGGAAGTTGCAAGACAAAAGGGATGGCCAAGGGGCATTCCTCTGGCCATCTTCTTGGCCACAAATGTTTTATGACCATTTTTACATTTATTTGCATAGCATTAAATATTTCTCATCTGCCATGGGAAGGTGATAACCATTCTTCAATTTCAGAGTGTAAGCTGTCAATATTTGACAGGTTAAACCTTACTATTGAAGTATTCCCATGGACCTGTGCATGCACTACCCAATGTTGCGTTCAACACATACAATGTTTCTGACATTGCAATCCCTGTCAAAATGCATGCATTTTATGAGTTAAAATGCTGAAATGAAGATCTTCTGTCACATGCACTCTCCGTCCAAACATTCCCTCCTTTTCCGAAGGAGTCACAGTCTGATGATTCCTGACTCATAAATATTCACAGGAAGGAAGTTTTTTTACTTTTTGGAAAAAAACATTTCAGGACTACAGTGTGGGAGGCTGTATGCAATGCAATGAATAAATAGCACTGTGACTGGCCTTTGTTGTGAATCAGGCCCATAAGTGTACAAAGTCTTGGGTCGCTAGCACAGTACTTAGGTACTTAGGATTTAGGAGGGCCTAGCGCCACTTTAGCATCATTTTTTAAAGCTAAGGCAGCACTAAGGTGTCCTTTTCCCCACGCCAAACTTACAAAGTGGCGCAATACATGCATTGCGCCACTTTGTAACCCTTTACGCTACATTATGCATCTGCCATAGAGAATGTATGCAAAGGGGGCATTCCCCTGTTACGGGGCTGAAAATATTGCACAAAGAAATCTATGAGATGTATTTGCGGCATCTTTTTCAGCACTTTTAATGTACTGTTCAGGGTCAGCAAGGCCCTAACCCTGAAAAGTACATCAATAGCGTCAAAATTGTTGAGGGTATTGCCCTCTACTCTGTGTCATGGTGCGCAATATCTTAGATACGGCTCACACATGGTGGCGGTAGGATGGTGCTAAGGGGTGAAAGGAAAGTGGCGCTGCACTGGTTGCAAATCTGCTCCTTTATATTTCTAGAGTTTTGCTTTGTCTAATACATCTTCATCTCATGTAATGTTCCCCCTAAATTGCTCACCTGAATGTTGCAGGCAGGAGTGCATAATGAAAATGCCTAATTGTGTGACTTCTCCACCGTATCTGCTTATTTGGAAATGCATCAACAACAAGTAAATATTCTCACAAGCCATGCCCGCAAGGAAATCCTGGACCCGGATGCACATACCCACTCGACAAACAAGTGTCCTTTTCCAGCCAAACTGTAATTATGGGAAACGTATGGTTTCCGAAAAATCGACAGTGCCTCCCCCGAGGGGAGTTATGATTGGAAAAATAATGGTTTATCAACCTAACAGTAAAGTCTTGAGCAAACAACCACATATAAGGCTCACATGACTGGTTTGCTCTCTGCCAGTTCACTGAACGTTTATTGTTCCGACTTACAATAAATGAAAATGCACTCTGCTAGCAGAATACTTTAACCTCCTTGCATATTTAAATTAGCTTCTTATGAAATAAAAAGTTACTTGTAGTAACCTTACAGTCATAAATGCATTCACAGGTGGTCCATTGAGTGGGAGGAAACTTGTAAGTGGCAATGTTAATGCAAATCTTCACTCGAAAATGGTGAATGGCAAAAAAGTGGATAGATGGTTGAGTAAGGTACAACTGAGTAAATATGCATACGTTTATTTACCTTTGTGATTCGGGCCCACTGTGTTTAGGTTTTTTCGGGAGTTTTCCTGGGGCATCAAGCAGTACTAAATGTGTTCAATGTATTAGGTATCTCTGGATGCATGGATTCGGCCTTTCGGCCTTACAGAATGTAGCACTGGATATTTCGCCGCCTGCACTGCACTACCGATAAAAACTACTCATCCGTACCAGATGGCAAAATGGCAGTGTTAGAAATGGGGTTTTTGGTTGGCAGTCAGGTTACCCTCTGTCCAAGCAAAAGCCCTCACTCTAGTCAGGGTAAGTCACACACTATCCAAGATTATCCTGTGCCCACCCTCTGGTAGCTTGGCACGAGCAGTCAGGCTTAACTTAGAAGGCAATGTGTAAAGTATTTGTGCAATAAATCATACAATACCACCATATAGCACCACAAAAATACACCACACAGTGTTTAGAAAAATATATAATATTTATCAGGATAATTGTAGGTCAAAAAGAATAAAGTTGCAAATGGAAAATTGTAGAAATATCACAGGGAAGTGATATAAAGTGTCTTAAGTCTTTAGAATGCAATAAAGTGTCTTTCAAGCACAAAGTACCTGGTGGGAAATCTCCTCAGAGGGCCACAGGAAAAGAGATGCGTGGAAAAAGGGTGTGTGCGTCGATTTCTCCTCAGCACACAAAGACTTGCGTCGTTCTTTTCCACGCGGGGAAGTCGGGCGTCGTTTTCCGGCACGCAGACAGTCTCTTTTCGTGGATCGCGGGGATTACCAGATGTCCCGGGTCTGTGCGTGGATTCTCCTACTTGTTTTCCGGCTGCGCGTCGTTCTGCGGGACTGCGCGTCGAAGTTTCGATCTCACGGTAGGCGTCGCGTCGATTTCTCCTTGGAAGTCGGGCGGCGTTGTCCTTGCGAGGCCGTGCATCGAAATTTTGATCTCACGGCAGGCGTCGCGTCGATTTCTCCTCGGAAGTCGGGCGGCGTTGTCCTTGCGAGGCCGTGCGTCAAAGTTTCGCGTTCACGGTAGGCGTCGCGTCGATTTCTCCTGGAAAGTCGGGCGGCGTTGTCCTTGCGAGGTTGTGCGTCGAAGTCTCGATCGTCCCGAGAGCGTCGCGTTGATCAGCGTCGGTGTGCAGCGTTTTTCTTGCCGAGAAACAAGCTGTGCGTCGAAATTTTCGGCGCACGGAGCGTCCAAGTGAAAGGAAGAAGTCTTTTTGGTCCTGAGACTTCAAGGAACAGGAGGCAAGCTCTATCCAAGCCCTTGGAGAGCACTTTCACAGCCAGACAAGAGTTCAGCAAGGCAGCAGGGCAACAGCAAGACAGCAGTCCTTTGTAGAAAGCAGACAGGTGAGTCCTTTGAGCAGCCAGGCAGTTCTTCTTGGCAGGATGTAGTTTCTGGTTCCGGTTTCTTCTCCAGCAAGTGTCTGATGAGGTAGGGCAGAGGCCCTGTTTTATACCCAAATGTGCCTTTGAAGTGGGGGAGACTTCAAAGAGTGGCTAAGAAGTGCACCAGGTCCCCTTTCAGTTCAATCCTGTCTGCCAGGGTCCCAGTAGGGGGTGTGGCAGTCCTTTGTGTGAGGGTAGGCCCTCCACCCTCCCAGCCCAGGAAGACCCATTCAAAATGCAGATGTATGCAAGTGAGGCTGAGTACCCTGTGTTTGGGGTGTGTCTGAGTGAATGCACAAGGAGCTGTCAACTAAACCTAGCCAGACGTGGATTGTAAGGCACAGAAGGATTTAGGTGCAAAGAAATGCTCACTTCCTAAAAGTGGCATTTCTAGAATAGTAATATTAAATCCGACTTCACCAGTCAGTAGGATTTTGTATTACCATTCTGGCCATACTAAATATGACCTCCCTGCTCCTTTCAGATCAGCAGCTGCCACTTCAACAGTGTATGAGGGCAGCCCCAATGTTAGCCTATGAAGGGAGCAGGTCTCACAGCAGTGCAAAAACGAATTGAGGTTTTTTACACTACCAGGACATATAACTACACAGGTACATGTCCTGCCTTTTACCTACACAGCACCCTGCTCTAGGGGATACCCAGGGCATACATTAAGGGTGACTTATATGTAGAAAAAGGGGAGCTCTATGCTTGGCAGGTACTTTTAAGTGCCAAGTCGAGGTGGCAGTGAAACTGCCCACACAGGCCTAGCAATGGTAGGCCTGAGACAAGGAAAAGGGGCTACTTAAGTGGATGGCACAATCCGTGCTGCAGGTCCACTAGTAGCATTTAATCTATAGGCCCTAGGCACCTGGAGTGCACATTACTGGGGACTTATAAGTAGATAAAATAGTTCAATCAGGTATGATCCAAAGTTACCATGTTTAGAGAGAGAGAGCATATGCACTTTAGCACTGGTTAGCAGTGGTAAAGTGCACAGAGTCTAAAAACCAGCAAAAACAGTATCCACAAAGTGGAGGGAGGCAGGCAAAAAGTTAGGGGTGACTACCCTAAGGCTGTCAGGTCTAACAAGTGTCGCCCCCAGCTGAAAGTGGGGAGAGCTACCCGACCTCTTGGGAGCTCTCATCGCTAAGGCGGAAGTACCTGGAGAGACCATCAGCATTGGCGTGGTCAACCCCTGGGCGCTGTTCCACCGTAAAGTCCATCCCCTGTAGGGAAATGGACCACCTCAAGAGTTTTGGATTCTCACCCCTCATCTGCATGAGCCATCTGAGGGGCCTGTGGTCTGTCTGAACTAGGAAGTGAGTCCCAAACAGGTAGGGTCTCAGCTTCTTCAGGGCCCAGACCACAGCAAAAGCTTCTCTTTCAATAGCACTCCACCTCTGTTCCCGTGGTAATAGTCTTCTGCTAATAAAGACTACCGGTTGATCTCTGCCCTCCTCATTTAGCTGTGCTAGAACTGCCCCTATGCCATGCTCTGAAGCGTCTGTCTGCACGATAAATTCCTGGGAGTAGTCAGGGGCCTTGAGCATGGGGGCCGTGCACATGGCTTCCTTCAGGGCGTCAAAGGCTTTCTGACAAGCCTCTGTCCAATTCACCAACCTAGGTTGCTTCTTGGACGTGAGTTCTGTCAAGGGGGACACAATGGTACCATAGCCCTTGACAAACCTGCGGTAGTATCCGGTGAGGCCTAAAAAGGCTCTCACCTCAGTCTGGGTTCGAGGTGGTTGCCAGGCCTTGATAGTTTCGATCTTGGCCTGGAGTGGCTGCACCCTGCCACCACCTACTAGGTGTCCCAAGTACACCACGGAACCCTGCCCGATCTGGCACTTACTAGCCTTGATGGTCAGGCCTGCCTGTTGCAGGGCCTGAAGCACCTCCTTGAGGTGGAGCAGGTGTTCCTCCCAGCTGGAACTGTAGACAGCTATGTCATCCAGGTAGGCTGCACAGAAGGCATCCTTGCCAGCCAGGACCCCGTTAACCAACCGTTGGAAGGTAGCGGGGGCATTTTTCAATCCAAACGGCATCACCCGGAACTGGTAATGGCCGTCAGGGGTGGAAAAGGCGGACCTTTCCTTAGCCCCCTCAGTCAGGGCGATCTGCCAGTACCCTGAAGTAAGATCAAACGTACTCAGGAACTTGGCAGCGCCTAGCCTGTCCACGAGCTCATCAGCTCGGGGGATGGGGTGAGCATCAGTCCGTGTGACTGAGTTGAGACCCCGGTAGTCCACGCAGAACCGGAGTTCTGGCTTCGCGCCTGGGGCCGTAGCCTTAGGGACCAACACTACTGGGCTGGCCCAGGGACTACTGGACTTCTCAATAACCCCTAGCGTCAACATCTTGGAGACCTCCTCCTTGATGCTGGCCTTCACCTTATCTGACAACCTGTAAATTTTGTTCTTCACAGGGAGACTGTCACCGGTGTCAATATCATGAACACAGAGGTGGGTCAGTCCAGGAGTAAGGGAGAAGAGGGGGGAGAACTGCTCCAACAGCTCATAGCAGTCTCCTTTCTGGTTTAGAGTCAGGGAGTCAGACAGAATGACCCCGCTTACGGACCCATCACCTTCTTGGGCAGAGAGGAGGTCAGGGAGAGGTTCACTCTCCTCTTCCATTCCTTCATCTGTGACCAGAAGCATGTTGATCTCCGACCTCTCAAAATGAGCTTTTGGTCGGTTCACGTGGAGCACCCTTAGGGGGTTCCTAGGGGTTTGGAGGTCCACTAGGTAAGTGGCCTCCCCTTTCCGCTCCTTTATTTCAAATGGGCCAGACCAGCGGTCCTGGAGAGCTCTGGGCTCTACTGGCTCCATTACCCACACTTTGTCTCCAGGTTGAAACTCTACCAGAGTGGCCTTCTGGTCATACCATTGTTTCATTACCTCTTGACTGGCCTCCAGGTTACTTTGGGCCTCTTTCCAGAAGCGGGTCATCTGATTTCGGAGGGCCAACATGTAGCTGACCACGTCCTGAGGGGGTGTCTTTGGAGCGTTCTCCAATCCCTCCTTGACAATGCTTAAGGGTCCCCTGACGGGGTACCCATAGAGAAGCTCAAAGGGACTGAACCCTACCCCCCTCTGGGGGACCTCTCTGTAAGCAAAGAGAAGGCATGGTAAGAGGACGTCCCATTTACGCCTCATGGCCTCAGGGAGGCCACCAATCATGCCTTTCAGGGTCTTGTTGAATCTCTCCACAAGCCCATTAGACTGGGGGTGATAGGGTGTGGTGAACTTGTAGGTTACACCACACGCATCCCACAGATGCTTCATGTACGCGGACATGAAGTTAGTGCCTCTGTCAGACACTATCTCCTTGGGGAATCCCACACGGGTAAATATCCCCATCAGGGTTCTGGCTACCACCGATGCAGTTACGGTCCTCAGAGGGATTGCCTCTGGGTACCGGGGGGCATGGTCCACCAAAACCAGGATAAACCTGTTGCCTAAGGCAGTTTTGGGGTCCAAGGGGCCAACAATGTCGACGCCCACCCTTTCAAAGGGGGTGCCAACGACAGGAAGTGGAATCAGGGGGGTTTTAACCCTCTTTCCTGCTTTACCACTAGCCTGGCAGGTAGGACAAGCCCTGCAGAATTTGTCTGAGTGTGTCCTCATTTTGGGCCAGTGAAAGTGGGTGACAAGCCTGTTGAAGGTCTTGTCTTGTCCCAAATGTCCTGCCAGGGGAATGTCGTGAGCCAGACCCAGTAGGAAGGCTCGGTAACATTGGGGGACCACCAGCACACGTGCTGCCCCAAAGACCGGAACCCTAGGCTCACTGTAGAGGAGATCATTCTCCCAATATAGGTGGTGATTGCCAGAGGCGTCACCTGCTGCCTGGTTTAAGGCTTGTTTCCTCAACCCTTCTAGAGTGGGACACTCTTTCTGCGCCTTGCAGAATTCCTCCCTGGTGGGTCCACCCTCAACTTGCCAGCCAGCAAGCTCAGGTAAGTCACCTAGGGTGGCAATGTCTTCCCCAGTTGGCTCGGGAGTCTCCTCCTCAGGAGCCCCGTCAGCCACTGTGGGAACTTCTGGGGCCGGTTTCCCGCGCCCCTCGTCCCTCCTCTTGGCAGCTCTCTGGGCCATCGTTCCAGGCTCCAGATGCCCTTGACTTCCCTCTCGGTCAGCCATGGACCGGGTGGTCATGCAGACCCACTCAGGTAACCCTAACATCTCCAGGTGAGATCTGAGCTCTACTTCTTTCCAAGCAGTATGCTCTAGATCATTGCCTAACAGACAAACTACAGGCATGGCAGGACTCACAGCTACTTTCAGAGTACCAGAGACCCCCCCCCACTCAAAGGGAACCCGAGCCACCGGTAGGTGACTCTCGCGATTGTCAGCGACTATGACCTGGTGGAATGTATTAGGGATTATCTGCTCTGTGGACACCAGCTGACTCTTGATAGTAGTCATACTGGCTCCTGTGTCACGCAGAGCCTCCACCTTCTGCCCATCAATGAGGACCCACTGCCGGTACTTGGAAGTATTTTTAGGCATGTGGACCTTGGACATCATTTCTCCTTCTCCCAGGGACACTAGGGAAATCTCTACCTGTCCCCCACAGCTATCTGGGTCCATCTCCCCCCCGAGTGCTACACTAGTCAACCCAGGTGCCTGTCCGGTAGTGGACGGTGCCCTCTTGGGGCACTGTGGATCGCCTTTGTAGTGACCATATTGGTAACACTCCATGCATTTGGGGCTAGATTTTCCTGACTTGTCAAATGTCCCTGGCTTTTTCCCAAATTTGGAAAAGGAAGGGTTGCCACCCCCTCCCTGGGAATTCTTTTGGGGGCCTTTAGAGAGTTCCTTATCTGTAAGTTTATCTCCCCCCTCTTTCTTCTGTTGGGAACCCTGACCACCTTTGTGGGAGTCCCCCCCAGGTACCTTTTTGGACACTCTGGTACTAACCCAGAGGTCCGCCTCCTCAGCAAGCTTCCTGGGATCAGTCAGCTTACTATCCACTAGGTGCTGGCGCAAATCTGTATAAGTAACATTAAGCATATGCTCTCTCAGGATCAAGTCATATAAACCTTTATAATCTGCTACTTTGTTGCCCTGCACCCATCCATTCAGTGCCTTACTAGAGAAATCAAAGAAATCTACCCATGTTTGTGTGGTTTGTTTGGTGCTGTCCCTGAACCTCTGACGGTATCCCTCAGGGGTCAGCCCAAACTTGGCAAGTAAAGTGGCTTTCTGGAGTGGGTAGGTGTTTTGATCCGGTGGATCCAATGTGAGAAGTGTGTCCCTCCCCAATGGCGGCACATAACCCCACATAGCTACCCCCCATTGCCCTTCAGGAACCTCATGAGCCCTTAGTGCAACTTCATAAGCAGCTAACCATTTATCTATGTCATCTCCCACCACAAAACTGGGCACCACATTTTTGGGTATACGAACCTTCTTTTCTCCAGCAGGTCCTGTCTGTATGCTGCCACCATTATTGCTGGATTCAGACTGTCTTGCCTTGATCTCCAGCTCCTTGAGACTCAGTTCATGAGCCAACAATAGTTTCTTTTCAGCCAAAGCTCTTTCAGCTTCCACTTGATTGGCTGCTCTTTCAGCTTCTGCTTGTTTGGCTGTTCTTTCAGCTTCAATATGTTGGGCTGCTCTTTCAGCCTCAGCTTGTTTGGCTTCTCTTTCTGCCCTCCTCTCCTCCTGTTGCGCCTCAATTTTCAGTTTTGCCATTTGCAATTGGAACTCCCTTTCCTCTCTCCTTTCCTCTGCGGTCAGGCTTTGCATGGAGACACTGCTCCCTGGTCTGGAAGGGTGCACAATTGCAGTGGTAACACCATCCATAGATAGTGAAAATCCTTCTGAGGGGCCATTTTCTGGCTCCTCTTCCTCATCATCCTCTAAATGGGCTTCTGCCCAGGCCCTCAGCGCCACTTGAAAGTCCTCCTTTCTGGAGGCCCCTTGGGTGGGTACCCTTAATGCCCTGCAGAATCCTCTTAGTTGTTTGACCGTGTATGTATCCAACTGGACTAGGTCAAAGTCCCCTGTCTGAGACCCAGTCAGAGACATGTTGAGTGAGGATTTAGTTTTTGAAAATTGTCAGGAAAAACGGATTTTCAAAAAGAGATAAAAACCAAGTTGACCTTCAACTGTGGGTAGGTAGTGAAATACTTAGCTACTGTATGTCACTGCACAAATACAAGTCCTATCCTCACCGCTGATCACCAATGTTAGAAATGGGGTTTTTGGTTGGCAGTCAGGTTACCCTCTGTCCAAGCAAAAGCCCTCACTCTAGTCAGGGTAAGTCACACACTATCCAAGATTATCCTGTGCCCACCCTCTGGTAGCTTGGCACGAGCAGTCAGGCTTAACTTAGAAGGCAATGTGTAAAGTATTTGTGCAATAAATCATACAATACCACCATATAGCACCACAAAAATACACCACACAGTGTTTAGAAAAATATATAATATTTATCAGGATAATTGTAGGTCAAAAAGAATAAAGTTGCAAATGGAAAATTGTAGAAATATCACAGGGAAGTGATATAAAGTGTCTTAAGTCTTTAGAATGCAATAAAGTGTCTTTCAAGCACAAAGTACCTGGTTTCTGGTGGGAAATCTCCTCAGAGGGCCACAGGAAAAGAGATGCGTGGAAAAAGGGTGTGTGCGTCGATTTCTCCTCAGCACACAAAGACTTGCGTCGTTCTTTTCCACGCGGGGAAGTCGGGCGTCGTTTTCCGGCGCGCAGACAGTCTCTTTTCGTGGATCGCGGGGATTACCAGATGTCCCGGGTCTGTGCGTGGATTCTCCTACTTGTTTTCCGGCTGCGCGTCGTTCTGCGGGACTGCGCGTCGAAGTTTCGATCTCACGGTAGGCGTCGCGTCGATTTCTCCTTGGAAGTCGGGCGGCGTTGTCCTTGCGAGGCCGTGCGTCGAAATTTTGATCTCACGGCAGGCGTCGCGTCGATTTCTCCTCGGAAGTCGGGCGGCGTTGTCCTTGCGAGGCCGTGCGTCAAAGTTTCGCGTTCACGGTAGGCGTCGCGTCGATTTCTCCTGGAAAGTCGGGCGGCGTTGTCCTTGCGAGGTTGTGCGTCGAAGTCTCGATCGTCCCGAGAGCGTCGCGTTGATCAGCGTCGGTGTGCGGCGTTTTTCTTGCCGAGAAACAAGCTGTGCGTCTAAATTTTCGGCGCACGGAGCGTCCAAGTGAAAGGAAGAAGTCTTTTTGGTCCTGAGACTTCAAGGAACAGGAGGCAAGCTCTATCCAAGCCCTTGGAGAGCACTTTCACAGCCAGACAAGAGTTCAGCAAGGCAGCAGGGCAACAGCAAGACAGCAGTCCTTTGTAGAAAGCAGACAGGTGAGTCCTTTGAGCAGCCAGGCAGTTCTTCTTGGCAGGATGTAGTTTCTGGTTCCGGTTTCTTCTCCAGCAAGTGTCTGATGAGGTAGGGCAGAGGCCCTGTTTTATACCCAAATGTGCCTTTGAAGTGGGGGAGACTTCAAAGAGTGGCTAAGAAGTGCACCAGGTCCCCTTTCAGTTCAATCCTGTCTGCCAGGGTCCCAGTAGGGGGTGTGGCAGTCCTTTGTGTGAGGGTAGGCCCTCCACCCTCCCAGCCCAGGAAGACCCATTCAAAATGCAGATGTATGCAAGTGAGGCTGAGTACCCTGTGTTTGGGGTGTGTCTGAGTGAATGCACAAGGAGCTGTCAACTAAACCTAGCCAGACGTGGATTGTAAGGCACAGAAGGATTTAGGTGCAAAGAAATGCTCACTTCCTAAAAGTGGCATTTCTAGAATAGTAATATTAAATCCGACTTCACCAGTCAGTAGGATTTTGTATTACCATTCTGGCCATACTAAATATGACCTCCCTGCTCCTTTCAGATCAGCAGCTGCCACTTCAACAGTGTATGAGGGCAGCCCCAATGTTAGCCTATGAAGGGAGCAGGTCTCACAGCAGTGCAAAAACGAATTGAGGGTTTTTTACACTACCAGGACATATAACTACACAGGTACATGTCCTGCCTTTTACCTACACAGCACCCTGCTCTAGGGGATACCCAGGGCATACATTAAGGGTGACTTATATGTAGAAAAAGGGGAGCTCTATGCTTGGCAGGTACTTTTAAATGCCAAGTCGAGGTGGCAGTGAAACTGCCCACACAGGCCTAGCAATGGTAGGCCTGAGACAAGGAAAAGGGCTACTTAAGTGGATGGCACAATCCGTGCTGCAGGTCCACTAGTAGCATTTAATCTATAGGCCCTAGGCACCTGGAGTGCACATTACTGGGGACTTATAAGTAGATTAAATAGTTCAATCAGGTATGATCCAAAGTTACCATGTTTACAGAGAGAGAGCATATGCACTTTAGCACTGGTTAGCAGTGGTAAAGTGCGCAGAGTCTAAAAACCAGCAAAAACAGTATCCACAAAGTGGAGGGAGGCAGGCAAAAAGTTAGGGGTGACTACCCTAAGGCTGTCAGGTCTAACAGGCAGGAACTGTGAAGCCATTGAGTGGGCAGAGGAGTCTAGAACTCCACATAAGTAGCAGTTGTAATGTGCCCTTCCCTGTAAAGATAGTAAAAGAGGTGGGGGGGTAATTGCCACAGCAGAAAAAAAACAGGAGTAATAAAATGAAGCCCACACAAGCCCTTGATCACATCCAGATTGCGGTCTACCACAAAAAAACTATTTCAAAAGAGAAACCGACAAATGGTACAAAAAAAGACCAGGACTTCGGGAATGAGGTAAGTAAAAATGAAGTGAAGAAGAAATCGCTGTGGGACAAACAGCAGTGTACAGATTGCATTGGTGTATGTCAAGGGGTTAAATGACTTCAAATCTAAGTAAAATTTACAAACTTTGGGCAAATGGGAGAGTGGAGTTTGTGACCCTTACCTTCATAATGTAGCAGGAGTTATGTTTGGAGTACCTCATAATCACAATACCTGTTGCCTGCTTCATCCAGTCCTGCCAAGTATCACGCATCCGGTGTTACACTCACACATTATAAAATGGCGGTCTGCATCACCACATTAAAATGCATTAATCTCACATTTTTTGGAGCCTTGACCACCTGCGCTCTGTGAGGGGTGAAGCAGGATGGCTGGCAATCGGAGCTGCATTTAATTACAGCAGCGTAGTGTCCGAGTAGTGAAAGAAGGGCGGCCAGCAGGGTGGCTCTGAAGAGCTGACAGGAGTATTGTGAGCCCTGGAGTCAGCCCCCCAGAGCCAACTGTGGCTCTTACAGCCTGCCATTTGGGTGCTGCTGTGTGAGACTACCTGCTCTGCAGAGATGGTGTCTACTGACTGCGAGACAGCGCTGCACTGTTTTTAATACATAAAATATTGATCACTCAGGCTGCCTGACACATGATGAACTGACACATTAATGTAATTTAATTTGCAGCCTGCAAGAACTGCTTATGCATTGCGTCGTCCTCCGACTCAGGCGGAGGTGGCCCGGGCTCAGGTGACTGCATTACCAGCTGAGACCAGGACCAGACTGGCCGTATCGGTCATCGGGCATTTCCCTCGGAGGCTGGAAGGGGTTTTGTTAGTGGGGGGCAGTTTAGCAGCGTTGCTGCAATATTGATCCCCAGTATCAAAAGGTTCAGGGTTGGATTTGTAAAGGGGGCACTCGGGCATCGGCCGGTAGCCCAGTGCAATTTACCACGAATTGAAACCAGGTGGTAACCAGGTGCAACCTATAGAAAGAGGCAAAGAATGCCTCAGCCTCTTTTCCACAATGGCTGCACTCTACGTCATGGCGAGCAGAATGAGGATCTTGGCAGGTTTGAGGAGAGGGAGGAGGAGACAGGAGCGCATTTTCAGAGTGTGCATAACCCTTTTTGACCAGACTGAGGAGGAGATATATGAGAAGTACCAGTTGAGCTCAGCCATGATACTTGACCTGATAGCTGAGCTACAACCTATTCTGCAGCGCACAACATACAGGACCAATAGCATACCCACCCATGTGCAGGTATTATGCTCCCTGCACCTACTAGCCCCAGGGAGCTATCAAGGGGTCATAGCAGCAGCTGGAGGGGTATCACCAAGTGCCCTCTCTAGATTTTTCTATGCATTTCTAAATGCCATGCTGAGCAGGATACACCAGTACATCAGATTCCTCCACACCCCACAGGAAATACAGCGGACAAAAATCGATTTCTACCAGATAGCACAGTTTCCTCATGTCCTAGGTGCCATAGACGGGACACATGTTGCAATCTGTCCACCATCGCCCACAGAGTATGTGTACCCCAACCGTAAAAACCAACATTCAATGAACATACAGGTGATATGCAATGCCTCCTACATCATAACTGATCTCGTGGCCAGGCACCCAGGGAGCACACATGATTCGTGCATCTTTCACCACAGTGGGGTTTACACAAGACTGCTAGCTGGGGAATTTGGTGAAGGATATCTACTAGGTAACTTGCAACTTTACAATGTTGCATTAATGGCAGTGTGATGGCAGATGGCACAGCTACTCATTATACCCTCTGTTCCTTCCAGGAGACAGTGCCTACGCTGTGCGCACCTACATGATGACGCCCTACCTAAATCTTGCAACACCAGTAGAGCGGAGATACAATTCAGCACACAGGGCAACCCGCAATGTGGTGGAGCGCACCTTTGGCCTGCTGAAGAGTCGTTTCCGGTGCATCCACAAAAGTGGAGGGGCACTACAGTACAGCCCGGACACGACCTGTAGAAAAGTGGTCACATGTGCGATCTTGCACAATATAGCTACCACCAGGGGCATACCTGTGAAATATCGGAGCCAGACTCAGAGGAGGATGATTATCCCATACCACCCCTACAGCCACAAGACAGGACCAGTGCAGCAGAGGGCAGGCAAAGGCGTGCTGACATCACGCACAACCATTTCAGATGTAAGTAATGACAACACCACCTCACTGACATGTATTCCGGTAGTTAGCACCTTTATTACCTTGACTTCAGGTAACATATGTGTCACTAGGACAAAGCTAGGCACAATAGGCAGACATGAGCCATTAACAGTGTCACACTATTATCATCATAGTTTTACTGTATTACTACATGTGAAGGTAGTCCCCTGTAGCCCTCAATGTCACTTCTTACGTCCACGCATTCCACTTGAGTGCGCAGTGGCCTCTCCGGCACCTCTTGTATCAGGCTCACAGGCAGTACTGTGCCTGGCACTGCGATGCCTAGGATCCATCATGGGGACTGCAAGACTGCTGAGGATAGAGTACTCCTCAGTATCCCCAACACCCAGTTCGCTGGATGTAGCACTGCGTGCTGTCTGCATAGCATCCAGAACGTTGGTTATTTGCACCAATCCCTGTGCAACGTCCCGACTGCTATGTGCTGCCTCCACCTGTGCGGCCACAGCACGCCAGTATATCAGGGCAGTTGAAGTAGTGAGCTGATTTACGGATCTGCAAAAGCTATTGAACCTTCCCATTAATTGCCGTTGGTGCCTGCGGTGGCTCACCCGCTCATGCCTGATCTCAGTACAGAGTTCCTTAATGGCATTTGTCAGTTCCTTCTTGTTATCTGCAGCTGTTTGCTGTCCCTCATGCAGCTTGCAGATGTTTGCATTCAGAGACTCCAACTGCTTGTGCAGTCCTCCCATATTGTCATTGTGTGACTGCAACTGCCTGTGCATTGCCCTCATCTTTTTGCATTGCAGGCGCTGCACTTTAAGCACGGACGCTTTAAGGTCGCCAAAGATTGATGGGCCCTCGCCTTCATCTGTGTGGTGTGTGCCTGCATCGTGAGGCCTCCTGCGGGGAGTTGAGTGACGCTGGGGCAGGGACTGCTGCCTTCCTGTGGATCTAGCTTCTGGGGGTGTTGTGTGGCCTTCATCCAGCATTTCATCCGAGTCCAGGTTCAACTCGTGGAGAGGTAACACCTTTGCCCTGCGTCTGATTGGTGCTATACACAACGGCTCACTGGTGTTTGAGTAGGACAGTGGCTGTGTTTCTGCATCCCCCACATTGGCATATTCTGCTGCTGCTGGGCCTGAGCCATCTGCAATGACAATGTGCAGCATGTAATTTATGAATGTATCACCAAATGTTGCACAATGGTAATAAATGTACACTTACATCCTATCACTGTGAGTTGTGTGTGTTGTTCTTCTGTGTGTCTGTATACTTTATTCCTATCTATGTGCTATTTTCAGCTCAGGGTTGTGGACTACCACTCCCATAAGGCATTGTTGTGCCGCATGTAAGATGTGGAATGGACTACTTATCACAATGCTTTGCACTAATTGCTATTTCCTAAGGGGCATTTGTACATGCACATATGGGGATACACATCATTATTGGACTTACCTTTGCTGGTGCTGGGTGTGCCGGAAGTGTCAAAGTCAGTGACCCCACTGACAGCTTCTGGAAGCAGTGTGGACTCCACCAGGGCTTCCATGGGGAAGGAGGGTGTCTGGGTGGATGGTCTGCCTCCTGTGCTCCTTGTCTCCTTTAGCCTGCTGGCCACCCTCTCCTTGGCACGGGAACGCAGGTCGTACCACCTCTTGCGTATCTCTTCCACCGAGCGCTGCGCAACCCCCACTGCGCAGAATTTGGTCTGGATGTCAGCCCAAAGTTTCCGCTTCTCACTCTCTGGTACCTGGAGTGAGCTCTTCCCAAAGAGCCAGTCATGGCTCCTGACCACCTCCTCAGTGGGCTCCTCCAATTCACTGAATTTCAGCTTCCTCTTCCTGTCTCCCTTCTCCTTCCCATTGCCAGCATTGGCCATGTTGGTGTTAGGTCATGGCTTGCTCCCACAATAGCCTCCCTGGAGCTGGTCTGCGACTCTCTGACTGCTCCTGTGGGTGTGGTACCTGGAAACAGCATGGGCTGACTCACTTCCTGCTTGTGATGTCATCAGGCTGTGCTGGGTAACCGTTTTTGCAATTTTATTTGCGATGCAGTATTTGCACCTCGCAAATTGCCTTAGCGATTTTTAAGAAATCGCTATTTCCGACTCGCAATTTTGATACCTCACATTTTGCGTGCAGGATATAGCGATTTCTTAAAATTCGCTATTTGAGACTCGCAAAGCAAAATCTTGATACATCTGGCCCAAAATGAGTTGTTAAATTTACTGAGAGTAAAATATTTAATTACTATAGTGTGCTTTTCCACTGTGGCTAAGTTTGGTGTCGGTAGTAAAGCTACACCACTTTTCCCACAGTGTCTTTCAACACGGTGGTTAACTTTACAGCTGAAATAATAAATATGACTCCTCAAATTCCACAATGTACTCCACTGTGGCTAAGTATAGAGCAGGAATAGCAAATCTGAACCCCGAGATTCTAAAACTCACCCTACTGCAGCTATGTTTAGAGTGGGAATATTAAAGGAACTCCCTTGAAAATCCAACACTTTATCAAGTGTGGTGATTTTAATAGTTATTGTGAGTTTTAATATTCATGTTGTATATTTTTGTTCAACATTTTTTATAATTAGTTAATTTTCATTTTTTTCTAAATACACTAAATGTATATCTAATATTTTTCATTTTCTTAAGGAAAGTACATTTTTAGAAAAATCACAAAATGCTTTCAAATATGTTTTTAAGTTGTTTGTTAAAAAAAATTTTTTTAACATAAGAAACATTCTCTACACTTGACAGAATCATAATAGCTCAATGATTTAGGCTTTGCCCAGTAGAATTAAGGTGTTTTAGAGAGACTTTGGTCCTCATTATGACTTTGGCGGTCTTTTCGGAAGACCTCTGCGGTGGCGGCTGCCAAAAGACCGCCATGTTGGCGGTAATCCGACCGCAGTATTTAGAGTCACACTCTGAAGAAAACAGCCACAAATCTGACACCGCCATGACACAGGAGGGTGAGAAAGAGGCGATTCCACCACCGGCACCACCATGCCGATACAATTCCACCCACCAGATTACAAGCTACAAATCACCACAGCAGTTCTTTCACATCAGAAAACCATTAGTGGTGCGAACCTCCACGCTCAGAAACCACTACTGTCAGAACACAACACCATATTGGACAATTTGAATACCCCACACCTGAACCACATACACACACCAGACACACCTACTCACTGCACTATATAACACCCCCCCACTCACCCCACAATCCTTTGCTATAAAATCGATTTTAACATACACCGAGAGCAGGCAAATACACCTGCATAGCACCATTACACCATAGGCACATATACACATCTCCTTCAGCACACACCGCACAACTGCATTACCAAAACAAAACACACATAACAAGCACACATACACACACACCACAAGTTTCCATCACTCACAACGCACCACCCACACCCCATCAATTACCCTACACTGCACCCTTATACACATACCACCCCCCTCAACACAACCACTACCATGTCCCCACAAAGGCAACCACAGTTCACAGATCACAATTTGAGGGTCATGGTGGATGAAATCGACAGGGTAAAGCCACAATTGTTTGGAGCCCAGCCCAGCAAACCTCGATATCCAGGAAAATGGAGGTGTGGCAGAGAATAGTCGACACGGTCAACTCAGTAGGCAACAGTCCACGCACAAGAGAGGACATCAAAAAAAGGTGAAACGACCTTAGGGTGAAGGTGTGTTCCCTGGTAACACAACACCAGATCGCTGTGCACAAGACTGGTGGTGGGCCCCCACATCCTCCCCCACAGTTCACATCTTGGGAGGAGAAGACATTTTCCATCGCGAGGGAATACCTAGCGGGCTGGGCTCTGGTAACTACCCTCAACTACCATGGCACACAGTTGTGGTGTCCTGCATGCTTCCTCACCACCCAAATACTCCACAATCCACTGTATGTCTCACTACACCTCCCACCTATACACCTAATAACACCCCTCTCCTGCATGCCACACCTTCACCCAGCATAACTGGCCTCACACCCTTGGCAAAGGCATGGATAGCAGTGGATAATACTAGCACTAAGACTCCCACAATGCACTAGCCCATCCTGCATTGTGCACATCACATCACATCTCTTGCATAAATGACTGTTGAACAAGCTATACCAACTAGATGGTACAAATGAGGACCACTACATGGCAATGACAGCAATGGCATAGCACTACACAATGCAACCCAGCTACAACACAGTGACTGACCATATTGGCCACTAATCAGGATTCACATCCCAGAAATTGATCCACCATGGTATGGAATGTAAGATCGCAAACTTCATGCACATGCACAATATGTAAGACAGGACAATCAACCTTGCATACTCACATACCCTCTTCCAAGGGGGACACAATGTTGCAATGTACAGTGATTTCCCCTCAAAACTAGCAAGCCTGAAAATTTACTAGCTAACTGTGCAGAACAGTCATGTGACCTATTAGAAAGTACGAGAACTCATCCACAGAGCCAAAGTTACTAAACCTGAATGACACCAATCTAAATAGAGTATGGTACACATGTCACCGACCAGTATCCACCGCCAATGGTATGCTGTACAGCATCTGTTATTGTCATTGCTGGGAATCATGTCAAGCCACTGTATGCATATGATAAAGAGATAACCGAACACACATTCAAAATTTAACACTGTCGCTCACTCCATCCACAGGTACGACTGCTAGTGCCATCATGGAGAGGATACTAGAGACTGCCAGCCCTCCTCAGGATAAAGGCCCCAGTGAGGACAACACGTCTGGATGTCTGGACACAGACTACCTACCTGGCGCATCTGGGACATCTGGTCAGTTGACGACTCCCTGCCTAACCCTGCCTATATCAATCCCCCCTAAACCCTGTGGCTTCTACAACACAGCCAACCCTTTGTTCCCAAACCTGTGTCACAAGGACTGTTCAAGTTATTGTATGCCCCATAGTACAGGGACCTGAGTTGACCCCTCACACCACAGACAATGAAGGTCCTGTAAACACTGAAAGTAGGCACACCGTGCTAGAGGCGTAGGCACCTGGGGGTAGGTGGTGTGGGAGGGAAGCTGCGGGCCAGAAGATGGGGCCCACAAGGGACCCTACTGACCAGAAAACCATCTCCCAAGTCCTGGGAGCATGCCAACAATTCCAGGACAGGATGGGCCAGATCATCGCCATGTTGGGGGAAAATCAAAGGCTGCAGAGGGAATACCAAGAGGAGGTCATGCAGCAGTGGCAGGCCCACAATGCCACCATGACCTCTATTGAAGGGGTGCTGAGGGTCATCAACATCACCCTGCATGCTCGCTCCCTCCACCCACCAGCAGGCCCCTTCTGCTAGCAACCTAACATCTGAGGCATCCACATCTGAGGCAGTTAGTGGGATAGAGTTCCTACCAGGGGAACCACTGCCCTCAGACACCCCTCCCACTGAAGCTTAAGAACCCCCCCACACACAAACATCGACGTCCACCCAGACATCAGGCTGGAGCAGATGCCAAGACCCAACCCACTGCCAGGAAGTGATCCTCGCCTGATTTGTCTCCCTTGTGTGCCACTGAGACACCCTGTTGACTGTTCAATTACATTACTCCACCTCCCACTGGAAAATGGACACTGGACCTGTGCACCTAACAGCTGTACCACCAAGTCTGATGATTCCATCTACCATGACCTCACTAATCACCTGTTGGACAATGTATGCACCATAGTAATATTTTGTCACCATTTAATGATATGCACAAGAAACACTATTAAAACATCAACAAATGTAATGGTTGCTAAATGTGATCTGGTTATGCCCCCCTACATCCAACAGGCAGAGTGTAATAGACAGCAGAGGAAGGCATCATCAGCAGGAGACACAGTACAACTGATATGTCACAGGACAGATGTCAGAGAGTCCAAAATCCAGGGCCACACAGATTATAGTCAGTATTCTAATCTGCAAAAAGACCATGACAGATAGTACCATCAGTATAGAACACATGGAGCCACACAAAGCATATTTGCAGCTCATAGATGGCGTGCCCAGTCTAGTATACCTCCTAAGCTGGGCCCCCCAGATATTATCTATACATCACCAGTCACAGATTATTCATCACACATCACTTTACCTGCCATCTGTCATGTACAACCCTCAAAACTGTAATAATTTACCAATGGTTAATGACAATGAATGCCTCAAGCCATAGATAGCAAGGGCACATATGTATCTACCACAGTCACCATGGTGGTCCTGCTACCGGCAAACTTGTAATGACCCCCTTTATGACAATTAAATAAATTGCTTAGCGTCTATTTTTTACTTTCTCTTTTTGCTTTCTAATTATTACCTGTCCAGTACAAATATGAGATTCTGCAGCAATGGCATTTTTCGGTATGATTATAGACTTACCATATTTTCCACATACACCACGAACTCCGGCATCGTTTGCAGATTCCAACCCCCCCCCCAAAAAAAAAAGATAAAAAAACAAAACGTATTGTGTGGTGCAGTGGCACATTCCTTGCAAATGCTAACTGTGTGCTATCTGTGTACCTTGAGTTGCTGATTGCTGTTAAAAACAAAAAATAGAAGAAACAATCCTACTACAGTCTTTGCTCCGTTATGCCAAATAATTTAGCTTTTCTTGCTGCATAATTTATTTAACATTGCTACATACATTGATCTGGCATTGCTGCATAATTCCAGTGGTCCTTATTATATTCTGTAACACTGGAATGGAATTGTTTTCCTGCAAATGAATTTCTACACAGCAAACTGAACTTGGGTGCATGAAAAGCTTTGAACGTAGGCCCTCGATCTATAAACAGGGCAACTGGAGTTACGTTTAGATTTTTTATATCCTCTCACCACTCGGTGCTCAGCATGTTCCATAAAAGAAGTGTTAAATCTCCATGACAACCTGATAGAGCAATATTTATTCCTGTCATCATCTCTCTGATATCAAACAAGGAGGCTTTGCCATGCCGAAAGCAATAATTTTGTTGCAATACTTTCTCAGTCCTAAATTCTCAGTGATTAAATTAGAAGACTCTAAAAAGAATATGATCCTTGCAAAATCTTTTCAAAAGCAATCTTCTCTGTTGTACTTTCTGTATCTTAATAGTCAAACCTCTTTCATTCACATTTTTTTCTTGGAAGCTTCTTTGTCAATGCAAGAAAGAGTTCCTAAGCAATGCTCATCATCTCAGTCCCTATTTACTAAACATGTACATGGCCCTTGCACGACGCAGAGTGACGTGAAGGAGGGTGGATTTATTAACTTTGACTAATGCCGCAAGAGAAGTTGATGCTCTGCGATGTGTCAATCGATGAGAGCAGAAATGCACCGTATCTAAAAAGATATGGCTCAGTTCCACTCTCTCATAACACTGGTGTACCTCTGGCTGCCTAGCGCCAACACAGGCACCGAAGCGCCATGACGCAACGGTACCTGAATTGTGGTCAGAATAGTTTTTGTGCAGGAAGGAGTATCTTCCTTCACAAAAACTAATCTGAGAGGCGTATTCCTATTTGTATTTGTGCAGCAGAAAATCTTAGTAAACCTGGGCGTTGGTTTTGAATAATGCAGATTTTGCAAATAGCGCAGAGATAAATTGAGCTGCAGGACGTACCATGAATCCTTTCATAAGTCATGGAAAATGTGCATAACAATACGTGAAAGCACGGACACCTTTAGCGTTCTATTCAAAGCCATATAAACTAAAGTCATGTAAACTAGCACGACTCAGCCATGCATGGAATACTGCCTTCAAATGAGAACAAGAACAAGTAATAGGCCTAAATATTGTGTTGCACGTTGTATGCGTAGTTGTTGTGAAATTATCCATGTTACACGTTTTACATCGGGACAGTGGCCTGTACATACAGATTTGTAGTGGAGGGCCTGTCTTGAGCTCAACACCCACACAAAGCACCACCTGCTCACTTTTGTGCCAGACACAACTCAAGATGAGTGTTAGCATCACGCAAAAAGACATTTAATGCAGCGTATGAGGTCATTTTTTTCCCACTCATGCAAAACAGACTTTTGTGCATCATTGCGGAAGACTATCCTGGGTAAATCTGGAAGTTATAGTAATAAGTAAAACAGCTTGTAATTGTGGCCATTGATGAAGCAGAAAATGAAGGTTTTGATTTATTAACGCTTAAACGTAGTGCTGAAATAATCGTGTGTGACTTTAACCGAACTAATAAAGATTGTACGGGGACAAAATGTGCCCTCAGAGTAGTTTGCCATCATTTATACGCGTGCTTAATATAACGTGGTGTATTAGAATTGCACTAATCCGACATAATCATAAACGTGTGCTACGATTTGCTTGTTTGAAATGCTTTAGCTTAGCATTACTTTAGCGGAGGCTTTGGCCTAGTTGCCCGGTCTCACGGTTTAGATGCTCGTATTTTTCCACTGTGCTAATAAACGTGTATTTTTGCTTGAAGCTGTACTTTTCCACAGAAACCGTTCACATGCTTATCTTAAGGTTTCGTGCCAGCCTGGCATATTTTCTTTTTACTTCAAGGTCGATTTGCAGGTGCGGACAATGGAGGCTCTGAAAGTGAGCTAATTGGTAGACAATGTTGCAACTTGCGTACCCATCTCCAAGGATAATGTATGCTTAAGTAAAAGCTTCAGAACTGTTGTTTTTGATTGGTCAATTTGAAGCTAACCTATGAACCCTCCAATGGAAGACCCTACTGGATTTGAACTGTTGTCTATAAAAACCAGGTGCACGAGAAGAAATGAGGCCACTATTGGACATCCCGCCATTTTGTAGACTTCGTAGCTATTATGGCCCACTTTGCTGCGACGCCATTTTGAGAAACTTTGATTCTTTCTCTAATCGAGAGAAAGAGACTGTAAATGATTCTTGCCCTAGAGACTTTAACTTTGATTTGTCCCTTTGCATGAAGTTGTAGTCTTACCTTGCCGCCGTGAGGCAATTGCCCCGTCCACCCCTGCCCCTTTGTCCCGTCCTATGCTGACCGAAGAACGGTACCTGTGAGACGAAGACTTCCTTGATTGCTGATCGTAATTGGTAAATATGAAAGGAAAATTGTAAAATTGCATTGTGTTTCTTTTAGGTAACCAACTGCTGATTTTGATAAGGTCCCTAGTTAGGAGTTTTTTTCTAAATTAATGTTGCTAAATTGTTTTTGCATGAAGTCCCACATGCAGATGCTAATTTGAGGTGAGACGAGGATTCCATATGTCGCACGATGCAATATGAGATCTTGTTATGCTGACTAAATGTATGCAATTAGTTCATTACAGATTATCGTATTGGTGATTTGCATTGCTCTTATCGAATGCCTTGTGGTTCAAATGCTACATAGATTGCACTTGTTTCGCCGCTATGGACAGCTATTAATGTTCATATATGTTTATCATTTGCTGTTGAGACACATTTATATTGTGCTAGCTTTGTTAATATAGGGAAATAAAATTACCTAACTTTGAATAAACTGGTGTGGTTATTCCTGACTGAAAGGTCAGGGTTCGTCGAAATGTATTCTGGATTGATTGTTAAGTGTTATGTTGACCAAGGTATTGCCTATGTTCGTTATTGATTATTGATTTGATGCAATCGGTCAATTAAGAGTACAGAGAGTTCCCACTTAGTCAAAAGATTCATCGGCCTAAAGAGCGTCCGAACACAGGTAAATTATTACTACGTACCGCTCTATCAGTAGATGGTAGCAGAGGACGGTTTCGTCTTTTGGGACCTTGTACTCTTAAAGTACATGGTGTCGAATTAACGGTTACGCATTTTGAGACCCCGTTCGAGAAGTTGAATTAGATTTTTCTTGGGTAAAACAGATTGACAGAATGATGATGGGCTAGGTCCACCGCGACTTTCCCGGGATCTCGGAGCTTGCGAATGGAGAGAATGGAGGTGTGGATTCGGCGTTGGCGGTACTAGGGATGGTATGAGTGAAGTTAGGGTTTTGCGCTTGCACAGCTTATTGCCGCAGGGTGTGTGAAAAGGTTGCGAGGATTTTTTCTTTTAGAGGACAGCGGAGGTGCGACTCCGAGTGTAGAAGTAGTGAAGTCGTCGAACTTCATAGAGATAGCGGAGGTGCGGCTCCGAGTGTGAGAGTAGGGAAGTCGTCGAACTTCATGTGCATGTGGCGCTTTGTGCATAAAAAGGTCCACGTGGTTGTTGTTGTTGAGACGGGCCCTGCGAGGTCAAGAGACTCCGGAGTATGTTGTTCTATGTTGTGGTCTGGGCGGTTTAGTAGGTTGATCGGGCGTGGTCAACAAGTCGGTACGTGTGTTAGGGAGTGAAAGAAACTTCGACTTCGGGCTTTGACAAGATTCTAAGTGCACTAGAACAGATCATTGACAAGTTGAGAGTAGGTCTGCGGGTCAGATTTGCTTGCGAATGTGGGGACTGAGAAAGACGGAATAGCGGCCGAGGCTAGTGAAAGGTCCCTAAGGTCCTGAAGCGACTGTGTTACCCTTCCTGTAGTAAACCGACAGATCTGTTTTATTTTTTGGTAGCTCGCGATACACGCAAGAAGTTGTTACGAGAGGAGCTGAGTGAAGGAAGACTAGCCGCGAGGCTTTGTCAGCCGCAGTGTGTGTGAGTGTGACGTCACTAGGAGCCGCGCTGGGATAGGTTGGTTGCAGAGAAGGGTCGCGCACGGATTGGACGCAGTCCGCGGGACTCGATTGGAAGGGGAAAGGCAGGTGAAGAGTATTCCGGGAATTAAAGTCACCTATTGATTACAAACTTTGTGAAATAAAAGACGAGAAAATGAAATTCTTTAAAGCATTCAGGAGTGCGATGAAGGGGGAGTCTTACATTAAAGCGAGCGTAGGAGAAGAGACGCCGCCCGAGGGTACACCAGCTTACATTGTAATGGAAGAGAAGGGGGTAGCTCCGTGCCTTTGGCTAAAGCAATGGCACAAACTGACAGAGAAACATGGGAGCGTAGCGTTCCCGATACATGGGACATTCAATATAAGGATTCTAGAGAATTTGAGATTCACGATGTATGACATGAAGGTGCCTCCAAGGCCAGCACAGTTTGAGGCTCTAGCGATTTGGGAACTAATGGCCAGACAGCAACAGCAGAAGAAGTTTGAAACAAGGATGAGGAAGGTAGAAAAGACACTAGCGGACGCTAGGTGGGATAATGCACAGAAAGTGTGGAGGTCAGATGTATTGCAGGGGATAAAATTGTTTCCCGCAATTACAAAGGAAGAAGAGGAGACAGGTAAGAAAGCTACCTGTAAGACAGACAGGAAGTGTTCCAAGGATAGAGAGGACGAGGAAAAGTTGAGAAGAGAAGAGGAGTTAGAGGATGAGGAGTTGATAATGCAATTGCTGAACGACCGTCCACCACCTTATGCGGAGGATGGACAAGGTCCAAGTACCAGTTCTGCCCCTCCGGCATCAGTACAGAACAGTGAAACCCAGAGTTCAGGAGCATCATCGGGATCTAAGGACCCGAGTTTATTGTTCACCCCGCAGATACCGCAGGTTAGGAGAATATATCCAGATGTGCCCGTGTTAAAACCAGCAGAAAATTATCAGTCGCAGGTCCCAAGGTATTACAGCAGCGATAATTGTACGGGAATGATTTTAGACCCAGCCGCAATGGGAGGACAGAATGGTTACAACCAAACAATGGGACAAGCTGAATCAACTCAGTTTTTGATGCCCCAAAAGCAGATGCAGGGAGGAACTGCACATGCTCAGATGACGGGGAGTCAGATGGGCATGCCGGCAATGATGACCCATGGTGTGGGCATGAACATGCCACAGAACATGGGAAATGGACAGAACCCAGACGCGATATCACTACCCATTACTGTAGGTCCACCGGTACCTTTGTATAGTCAGCCTAACTTAGGTATGAGCAGTCAGGGACCAATGCTGCAGAATGGGACAGAAAGGAGGTGCATAGAAAACACTCCAGGGATAACTCCGATAGTGGCTCAGCCAAATGGATCTGGGTCTTTGATGGAGTTTCGTCCCATATGTGCTCAGTCAACACTGGTGAGGTCGAGTCCCCCACTGATAATACCCTTAACATCGACACTGAAAAGTTGCCGCAACCATCAATGGCAGTCGATGTGAACGCTACATTGATGGGGTTGAATGCGCAACAGCTGACACAGTGGTTCAACAGTCTGAATTCTACACAAAATTCAGCCAGTGGGAAAGGAGAAGACTATATGAATAGGGTCAGGTTGAACATGGAAGCACAAGAATTGGTGGAAGGGACCATGGGTGTGAACAGGTTAGAGTCCTACACGGAAGAAGAGCTGAGGTATCTATGTCCCAGGATTACGAAGGAAGTGAACAAGGTACATAAGAGTCTGCAAGAAGCAGCTGATAGAAACGGGGTTGACATAGACAAGATGAAACACTTGAGCAGGAGCTACAGGTTAGATTTTGGGACCACAGATTTTGAACACATGAGGTCAGCAGGCATGAAGACACACCTTAGAGAATTGCTGCAGAGTGCACAAGTGTGGAGGTGCTTAGACAAATGGGAAAGCAGGTGGGTAAAGAGGAAGGAAAAGAGGAGGGACAGTGCTACAGAGCACAATGAGAAAAGACCGCAGAGTAGTGATACAGTAACAATGTTACCAATGAGGGAGACAGCAGGGGGAAAATTAGTACATGTACCATGGCACAGAAGCGACATTCAGTCTTTTACGGACGATTTTCCCAAACTGAGAGAGAAGCCGATCGAATGGTATCAACAGACTGACAGGTTTGTGAAGCTTGCCAAATGTCTCTGGGAAGATCTGAACACTCTGTTTGAGATTGTGGTTCCGGCAGATTTGTGGGAGGATTGCAAAAGAGCTGTAGGTTGGCCGACGAGTGAACCAGAGAGAGACAGGGAGACGGGCGCACCATCACCTATGGTGATGAGCTTGTACTATAAGGTGATTGAGCATTTGAAAACGAAGGTACCCGCGAAAAACGTGGATTGGCAGAAGATTGATCGAACTGCCCAAGAGGCTAAAGAGTCGATTCATAGTTATTATGAGAGGTTGTTGAAGGCGTTCAAGAATTACAGTGGCACGGAAACAATAGAGGCGAAGGACATGCTCCATTTTGTCTTCAGATTTGTGGAAGGGCTGAGACCAGAGATAAGTCAGATGATAAAGTCACATTTGATTTGCTGGCAGTCGAAACCGATTGACGAAGTGTTGAATTATGCAAAATACTGTAGCGACGAAATCGAAGTGAAACAGAAAAGGTTGAAAGAGAAGGTGATGATGATGCAGCTTAAGGCAGCTCAAACAGGTTTGCAAGGTTTGCAGGGTTTGCAAGGGATGCAAGGGTTCCAACAACAGGTACCGCAACCGCAGTTGCAGTTACAGGGAAACATGGCGTTTCAGCCACAGGCCAGAGGCAGAGGCAGAGGAGGTTTTGTGAATAATGGTCCGGATTTGAACACTGTTGTGACGGGTGTGCAGGCAATGAAGAAGGTGATGCCGTGTCACATGTGCGGAATTGTAGGTCATTGGAAACGCGAGTGCCCGATGGTGGTGCAGGAAGGTGCAGGTGCAGGTGCAGGTGCAGGTGTTGGTCAGCAAAACAATGATGTCAATGCATTTCAGACAATGAGGGGACCGAAACTGAGAGGTCCAAGCCCAAATTTTCAAACTGTAAATCAATTGCAGGGATTACAACCTATGCAGCCGCAGCAGATGCAGATGCCTCATATGCAGATGACGCAAATGCAGCCAATGCAACAGCAGTTACCTATGGTACCTAATCAGCAAATGCAAATACCCTTGGCACCAATGAGTCAGCAGCAAGTGATGGTTCCTCCACAGGTCTCGGGTCAGGTAATGAGCACAAATGGCACCGTACAACAGTTCCCATTACACAGTGAGAGTGGAATAAACAACGTATGGGAGAGTGAAAGTTCAGGAGAAGAAGGAGATTGTGTGCTTGCGGCATCCTTGGAAGTTGATCAAAGGGGTCCGTACGTAGAAGGAAGAGTAATGGGTCATCGTGTCTCATTCTTGGTTGACACGGGAGCCACACGTTCAACTGTTAAGAGTAGTGAAGTACCAAATTTGCCACTCTCAGGGAGGACAGTTCAAGTGGTGGGAGTAGCAAACAGACATCTGACGAACCCAATTACAGATCCGGTACCAGTCAGCATCGGTAACTATCAAGGGGTACATCAGTTTGTGGTATGTGACTCAAGCCCGATAGCACTGTTAGGGAGAGACCTATTGTGCAAATTGGGTTGTTCGATCATGTGTTCGAACGAAGGAATAACAATCCAGACGAGCAGTGATGGGGAAGAAGAGGACAGTGTAGAGGGGGATGAGGTGGAAACTGTCGATGAAGAGTATCCTCTGATTTGTCTTTTCCCGATGATAACTGAAGAGGACATCCCAGCTGAATTACGGGAAACAGTCGGAAGGGAAGTGTGGGATATGACAGGGAAAGAGGTGGGATTGATGAAAGGAGTGGAACCAGTGAAAGTGGCTGTAAAGCCCAATGCAATCTTTCCCCAGACCCCACAATACCACATGCCACAAGATACCCTCATGAAAGTTGCTCAACTCATTGACGAATTTGTAAAGCAGGGGGTACTGAAAGAAGTGTTAAGCAGTCCATGTAATTCACCAATAATGGGACTAATAAAGCCGAGTGGAAAGGTCCGACTCGTGCAGGATTTGAGGAAAATAAATGACATCATAGTCAAATGCTGCCCAGTAGTACCGAATCCAGCTGTGATAATGTTTCAAATTCCTTGCGATGCCGAATGGTTCTCAGTCATCGATTTGTCACAAGCATTCTTTTCTGTGCCTCTTCATGAGGACAGCCAATTCCTCTTTTGTTTCAAATTCCTAGACAGAGTATACAGTTGGTGTCGAATTCCTCAAGGGTTTTCTGAGTCACCGTCAATCTTCAATCAGATTCTAAAGAAAGATTTGGAAGAATTAGAATTGCCATTCGAGTCAACTCTAGTACAGTACATCGATGACTTACTGGTTGCATCAAAGACAGAAAGTGGCTGCACAGCCGATACCATTGCTCTGTTGAATCATTTGGGAAGGAATGGACATAAGGTGTCTCCTTCCAAATTGCAGTTCTGCCAGAAGAAAGTGAAGTACTTGGGTCACCAAATAGAGAAAGGGTCACGGAGAATAATGAAGGGAAGAATTACAAGCGTACTTCAAATGAGTCCACCAAAGACAAGGAAGGAGGTGAGGAAGTTTTTGGGAATGGTGGGTTACTGTCGCCAGTGGATTCCCAACTTCTCGACTCTAGCAAAGCCCCTACTGAAATTGACCCAGAAGGATGCCTTGGATCAAATTGAGTTGAAAGGAGATGAGATGGATGCTTTTGTTGAACTGAAAGAATGCATGTGCAGGGCTCCAGCTTTAGGTATGCCTGATTACACGAAGCCTTTCACATTGTTTTGTCATGAACGTGATGCATGTTCTCTGTCTGTCTTGACCCAAGCCCATGGTGGCGTAAACAGACCAGTAGCGTATTTTTCAGCTACTTTGGATCCGGTCGCAGCAGCACTCCCAGGGTGTTTGCGCGCCGTAGCAGCAGTTGGTATCAGCCTCACTCAGAGTGAAGGAATAGTGATGGGACACCCAGTAACAGTCATGGTCCCTCACTCAGTTGAGATACTTTTGACCCGCTCCTGAATGCAGCACATGACTGGAGCAAGACTCACAAGGTATGAAACGATGATTCTGGGCTCACCGAACGTGCAGCTGAAAAGGTGCACTACGTTGAATCCAGCAACATTGCTTCCTGGAGAAAATGCCGAAATTGAGAACGCTGAAGACGTCGAGCATGACTGCCTTCAGGTGACTGAATTTTGCACAAAACCTCGACCGGACATTAAGGATACCAAGCTTGATGAAAATGACCAAATTCTTTTTGTAGATGGTTCATGTCTAAGAGACGGGATGGGGATTTTGAAAGCAGGATATGCTGTATGTACTGTAACAGGGGTCTTGGAAGCGGGATGGCTTCAAGGAGTCTATTCTGCACAAGTAGCAGAACTTGTAGCCCTTACAAGAGCATGTCAACTGTCTGCATTGATGAAAGTCACCATTTACACGGATAGTCAATACGGGTTTGGGATTGTGCATGATTTTGGACAACTATGGTCACAAAGAGGTTTCCTGACTTCTTCAGGATCCCCAGTGAAAAACGGGGAGAGAATAAGGGAATTGTTACACGCCATTCAAGTGCCAGCCGAAGTTGCAGTGGTAAAGTGTAGTGCCCATACGAAAGGACAGGACTATGTTTCTCTGGGAAATGCATATGCGGATCAAGTCGCAAGATTTTGTGCCTTGAACTGTATATTACTCAGGGATGATTGGAATACGATAAATGAGCCTGAACTCGAACCAGCTGAAGCATTTGCCTTGAAGGTCGTAGATACAATAGATGAATTAAAAGCATTACAAAATAATGTCAGGGAGGATGAAAGAGATTCCTGGATTAAATCAGAATGTATAAAGAGACAAGACGAGTTATGGGTTTCACATGAGGGAAAATTTGTTTTACCAAACAGTCTCTTATCACAGCTTGCGCGGTTCTATCATGGGCAAGCTCACCTAGGGAGAGATGCCATGATAAGATTGTTCAAAACTGATTGGTTTAACCCCAGATTTCGTCAAGCTGCAGAAGCAGTTTGCCATCGATGTGTCACTTGCCAGCAGATGAACCCAGGAAAGGGAACAGTTGTGAACGCGAGCCACATTGGTAGGGCAAGCGGGCCTTTTAGTCGAATGCAGATGGACTTCATTGAGATGCCTGTGCATGGAGGTCTGAAATATGTGTTGGTGATTGTGTGCATTTTTAGTCACTGGATTGAGGCATACCCCACACGTAGAAATGACAGCCTTACAGTTGCGAAGCTATTGTTGAGGGAGTTGATACCACGTTTCGGATTCCCGATCTCTTTAGAATCAGATATGGGAAGTCACTTCAATAACGAGGTGATAAAGTTACTTTGCGAAGCGCTGAACATTGAGCAAAAGCTGCACTGTAGCTATCGCCCTGAAGCCTCAGGACTGGTGGAGCAGATGAATGGTACGCTGAAATCGAGAATGGCAAAAATATGTGCATCGACAAATTTGAAATGGCCTGACGCATTGCCCTTAGTGCTAATGTCAATGAGAAATACTCCCGATAGAAAGACTGGATTGTCTCCGCATGAAATTCTCATGGGCAGGGCTATGAGACTTCCTGCAGTTCCTGCAAACGCGCTTTTGAATATCACAGATGATATGGTGTTAGACTACTGCAAAGGCCTGGCTGACGTGGTTCGCTCTTTTTCTCACCAGGTGGAAGCGACCACCTTGCCACCGATCCAAGGTCCAGGACACGCACTGAAAGCAGGTGACTGGGTCGTGGTAAAGAAGCACGTGAGAAAGTCGTGTCTGGAACCCCGTTGGAAAGGCCCTTTCCAAGTGATCCTGACGACAACTACCGCTGTGAAGTGTGCGGGGGTTCCCAACTGGATTCACGCCAGTCACACAAAGAAGGTGTTGTGTCCCACAGATGAGGAAGTTGAAGCGCTGAAACTACCAGTGCCTGACAAAGCAGTGCTGAGACAGAACAGAACCGAACTGAAAGCGAACAGGCAGAAACTGGAGAAAAGGAGATATTCTCTGACGACGAAGACACCAACTCGCTTGGGGGAGTCCAAGGAGAAAGTTCCGACAGCGACGCAGAAGCTGAAGGTGACAAACAACCTGAAGCAGCTGAGGGTAGCAAAAAGCCTGAAGCAGCTGAAGGTGACAAGGAGCCTGAAGCAGCTGAAAGTGATAAAGAGCCTGAAGAAAATAACGGTGACGAAGGGCTCGAAAAAGGTGAAAAGGCAGGAGAGCCTGATCAGAGGAGGGCTTTCCCAGAAGCAGACGATACAGAAAAGGAAAAAGAGAACGTGATTGATTCCCCAGAAGGAGGGAACGAGGCAGAACAAAAGGAAAAGGTTCAAGCTTCCACAGAAAAGACTGCAGGTCCATCAAATGGACACGGTGCAAAGAGAAGACTAAGTATCTCACCAATAAAAGAAAGGGGTAAAGAAAGTTTGAACGAAGGAGGAAGGCCAAAAGTGAAAGAGAAAAGAAAGGAAGTGACTGTCGTGGAACAATCGTCAAGTGAGGAAAAAGACTTGACAAAAGAGGAAAGTGCCAGCGAGGCAGAGTCGAAAAGAGAAGCAAAATTGAAAAGGAAAAGGATATCAAACAGGAGATATTCCGGTCCTGAATGGGCATATGCAGTCAATGACGATTGGACTGACAAGTTTGTATCTCTAAGCATCGAGAACGAAGAAGAAGAAGAGATACCAATAGAAAAGAAAAGTTTCATTGACTCTGTCGATTGAAAGAATAGTAAATGATATTGCTTGCTACAATCTAACGTGAAAGAAACAACCAGCTGAGACATTGCTAAACCGGATGAGACACTTGCTAAACTGATAAAGACTGAGTTATTGCCGAATTGAGACAAATGCTGCTAACCGATAAGTGACTGGCCTTTTGAAGAAGACGGTGTGAACCTTGCGCTCGTTCAGCTTTGTAACTGAATCGCTAAATAGTTTCATTTATAGGTGCTTCTAGCTCTCTGATTCTATACAGATCATGACTAGGTACGCTACGCAAAATAATAGAAAGAAATATTGTAAATATGTGTGTATAGGCTTGGTAATTGCATGTGTACTAATAATAATGGCAATTGTGCTTGGAATGCATGGAAAGGGTGAGAGTGAGAATATTGAGGCTTCTACTTTTGCTCCTGTTACTGTCACTGAACTAACACCATTGAAAAGACTAGCATTGGATGAGAGGCTCTTGCACGATAAGAAAGAGCTTTCGTATAACGTTTTCTATCGCTTGCTAACAGAGTATGTTGAGACCATGGATGCGAAAGATTGTTATGTGTGTACACAGATACCGACATCAGTAAAGGAAGGGGTGACTTATCACCACATGCCTCTTACATATGGGATTACATGTAGTATAGTAATGTCTAGGTTTTATGGTCAAACTAACATACAGTATTTTTATTCGAATTATGATGTTACCTTTGCTTATGTTCCTATAATAGCGCAGTTAAGCCAGATTGCTAAAGATTGGGATGCTAAAATAATGAGGGAATTTTTCGAGCCAATGCAACCTTTTGAAACGGCTCATGCTCATAGGGAGAACCTTACTTGTTCAGTCTCTGCTGTAGAAATAAGCTTTTTAGATCGCACAGATGATAGAAGGGCACAAATGAAGGCGAAATTAGAAAAAGAGCTACATAAGAGGACTTCAGTAGATAACTATGATTTTGCTGCTATAAAGACACAAGGGAAAATAGCTTTAGATGCTTGGCATGTAGGGAAATTTTGTATATATCGAGGTGAATCTTATTACGACAATATTTTTGTAGGAGCGAGTGAGTGTAAACATACGTTTATTTTTAAGGCCAAATGGACATTCATGATGAACGGACTTGACCCTGTCATTCCAGGTGTATATTACATTTGTGGGTATAATGCCTATTATCGTCTTCCAAAGGGATGGTGGGGGAGATGTTATTTGGGTATAGTATTCCCAAAGGTTTATCAACTGGATGACGTATCGATGATTCAAAAGACATCTGGATCCCATCGTATCCAGAAAAGAGAGACCGCAGCTGCTGTGGTAGGAGATATATTTGGAGCCATGATTCCTTCATTGGGAGTTGTGTTGAATTCCATCAAAATAAGAAAGTTGTCTACTATAGTGGATAACATGTTGACAAAGTTTTCAGGTGCTATAATCCTGATAGATGCTGAACTTGCAGCGGAAAGAACTATGACTCTTCAAAATAGGCTTGCTTTAGACATTCTTTTAGCAAAGGATGGTGGTGTTTGCAAAATGCTTGGTGCGCGACACTGTTGTACCTATATACCTGACAATAGTGTGAAAATTAAAACTATGCTTGCTAATCTAACAAAAGAGAGTGCAGATTTGAAGGAACTGAAAGAACCAGGAGTGTGGGAGAAGGTTGGAAAGGGACTTGCTTCAGTGGGACATTGGATTGGGGGAATTTGGAATGGAATATTATTGAAAATAATAGAAGGAATATTAATAGTAATAATTTGTATATTTGGAATTTGGGGAATAAAAAGGGGAATAATAATGATTATGGAAAGAATTAAAAGAAGAAAAGAAGAGAAAATTATGAAAAGAATGGCAGAAGAATACAATGCGCAAACTAGGGGAACTAAGAGGAAAAGAGAACTGACAGAATTTTAATGGAATAAAATTTGTGGGCATGATTTGTGTGATGACAAGTAGTCATCAGAGGAGGGATTGATGAAGCAGAAAATGAAGGTTTTGATTTATTAACGCTTAAACGTAGTGCTGAAATAATCATGTGTGACTTTAACCGAACTAATAAAGATTGTACGGGGACAAAATGTGCCCTCAGAGTAGTTTGCCATCATTTATACGCGTGCTTAATATAACGTGGTGTATTAGAATTGCACTAATCCGACATAATCATAAACGTGTGCTACGATTTGCTTGTTTGAAATGCTTTAGCTTAGCATTACTTTAGCGGAGGCTTTGGCCTAGTTGCCCGGTCTCACGGTTTAGATGCTCGTATTTTTCCACTGTGCTAATAAACGTGTATTTTTGCTTGAAGCTGTACTTTTCCACAGAAACCGTTCACATGCTTATCTTAAGGTTTCGTGCCAGCCTGGCATATTTTCTTTTTACTTCAAGGTCGATTTGCAGGTGCGGACAATGGAGGCTCTGAAAGTGAGCTAATTGGTAGACAATGTTGCAACTTGCGTACCCATCTCCAAGGATAATGTATGCTTAAGTAAAAGCTTGAGAACTGTTGTTTTTGATTGGTCAATTTGAAGCTAACCTATGAACCCTCCAATGGAAGACCCTACTGGATTTGAACTGTTGTCTATAAAAACCAGGTGCACGAGAAGAAATGAGGCCACTATTGGACATCCCGCCATTTTGTAGACTTCGTAGCTATTATGGCCCACTTTGCTGCGACGCCATTTTGAGAAACTTTGATTCTTTCTCTAATCGAGAGAAAGAGACTTTAAATGATTCTTGCCCTAGAGACTTTAACTTTGATTTGTCCCTTTGCATGAAGTTGTAGTCTTACCTTGCCGCCGTGAGGCAATTGCCCCGTCCACCCCTGCCCCTTTGTCCCGTCCTATGCTGACCGAAGAACGGTACCTGTGAGACGAAGACTTCCTTGATTGCTGATCGTAATTGGTAAATATGAAAGGAAAATTGTAAAATTGCATTGTGTTTCTTTTAGGTAACCAACTGCTGATTTTGATAAGGTCCCTAGTTAGGAGTTTTTTTCTAAATTAATGTTGCTAAATTGTTTTTGCATGAAGTCCCACATGCAGATGCTAATTTGAGGTGAGACGAGGATTCCATATGTCGCACGATGCAATTTGAGATCTTGTTATGCTGACTAAATGTATGCAATTAGTTCATTACAGATTATCGTATTGGTGATTTGCATTGCTATTATCGAATGCCTTGTGGTTCAAATGCTACATAGATTGCACTTGTTTCGCCGCTATGGACAGCTATTAATGTTCATATATGTTTATCATTTGGTGTTGAGACACATTTATATTGTGCTAGCTTTGTTAATATAGGGAAATAAAATTCACTAACTTTGAATAAACTGGTGTGGTTATTCCTGACTGAAAGGTCAGGGTTCGTCTAAATGTATTCTGGATTGATTGTTAAGTGTTATGTTGACCAAGGTATTGCCTATGTTCGTTATTGATTATTGATTTGATGCAATCGGTCAATTACGAGTACAGAGAGTTCCCACTTAGTCAAAAGATTCATCGGCCTAAAGAGCGTCCGAACACAGGTAAATTATTACTACGTACCGCTCTATCACCATTGTTACCTTGACGGAGGAAGGGAAACTGACCCTCAGATATTGCATGGTTCACGATATGGAATATGTTCCTGACCAACATTCGGAAAAGGATAACATCCCTTAATATGGGTATTATGTTGAGGGAATTATGTTCAAATTTTGCCTTTCTGTGTTCTTAGAATGTGTGGGCCCAATTCCGAAAAAAAATAGTAAATCTGTGCCTCTAAAACTACTTCTAAGAGGGAGTGCAGATGCACTATAGTCTATTTTACAAACATTAGCTGTAGCATTCTTTGAAAGCTATACCAGTCAAAGGTTTCAGGAATACTACTACCAGTGTCATGAAACCTTTTTACCAGCTAGTGATTCCCTAAGATGCAATTGGATGCAGAGTGTAATTAAGTATTGAGAAAATCAGTCCAACTACTTAACTGTACTTTTTTTTTTTTGCTTCTCCACAGCAAAGCGTTTTCCCTACACAGTCATGGAGTGTGTGAGTGCTCTGTTCTCTTTCCACATTGAGGGTGGTTTATCTCACCAATTTGCTGGAAAGGGTAGCAGGGGAGACTAAGAATGTCCTCAAACTCACAAGTTTGTGGTTGTAACCTCTCAAAATAAACCCTTGCTCTGCCCACTCACAGTTGTATAGATAAGCGAGACAAGGAAGACCCCAACCTGGATCGGGTGAAAGGCATGGCTCTTTCTAGGCTCTGGGGCCCAATGGAAGGAAAAGCCACAAACGGGCCAATACTCTTCCCCTCCTCTTTTCCATATGCCGCTTGGTAAGAGAAGGGACAAGGGGCTCCCTGCAGAAGGAAAGAGAGCTCCTATAGCACCGCCCTGGGAGGGGTAAATATGAAATCTATTTATTTTTACATTTGCAGTTTTAATCAAATGCAGAACAAGAAAGAAAAGACATGTCTTCTGCTGGCTCATGCTTTGGTGACTTGGCCTCTCAAGTGTAATTGCATGCAGTTGTGGGGGCCAATTGCGCAGTAGTAAATCCATTCATGCCTGCTAGATATTCTTTTGTGGATTCCTGGCAGGCATGCATTTAGCTATATTTTAATGTAAAGTGCAATGGTTTCAGTAATCAGTCCCTCTATGTTCAATAAAGACATAGGGGGCGATTATGAGTTTGGAGGACAGAAAACTCCATCAAACGCCTGACATGGTGGCCGCCACATACGCGGCAACCTCCCCACCAGAGTTATTAGGAGTTTCCTGCTAACTCGGGTTGCGGAAACCTCAGTTGCCGCCGGCCGGCCTAGCGTGAAACAGGCTACAGCATTGATGGCAATGCTGTATCAAGCAAGGTGCACCATCAGCCTCGCAATGTTGCATTTCAATGGTGCTGGCTAGGGGGACCCCTGTACTGCTCATGCCAAGTACATGGGCAGTGCATGGACCCCCTTGTGGCCCCTGCACATGATCTCCGCCAGCCTTTTCCTGGCAGTGTTACCGCCATGAAAACGCTGGCGGAGAATGAGGTCGTAAGCAACACTGCCCTGGCAGATTAGGATCTCGGCTACCGCCAGACCACCGGAATCCAAGATCCTGGCAGAACTGTGGGTTCCCTGGCAGTCCGACCACCAGGGTGGTTATGTGGCGGTTGGACTGCCACCAGGAGTGTGGCAGTCGTAAGACCGCCACACTCGTAATCAGGCCCATAATGTAGAATGTGTGCTTAACATGTACCATGAAGCAGAAGCAATAATTTCTTGTTTATGTAGTTCTTAAAGTACATAATATGATCTCCACAGCATCGAAGGATGGGGGAAGAAGGGGTCAAAGCCTGCTACAAAGCTTCAATTTAAGTGGAAGTAATCCATATATGCATTTATGGCACAATATCATGGCTTGCTGGCATGAAGCAATGTTCATGCACTTCATTTCATAACATAAAGGGGTGGCTGGATATCTTATGGCATTCTGGGTGATGTGCAATAATTAGCTTTCATATTTCTTTTTAGAAAATTGCTAGTTTCCACTCAATCTCATCATTCTAAGTGAAGACTGTATTGTGAGATCGGCCTGCTATGTTATGTTATGTATGTTTTATGTATTTGTATAGCGTGGTGTCACCTCTCAGCATATACTAGTCCTTGACAAAATTATGGAAAGTAATAGTGAAATAGTTCTATTATAGAGTTAAAAATGTCACAAAGGGGATCATGCTCTTGAAGCCCTGCAAGGATACCACTGCGCATGAGTGTAATGTTGCTCACCACAACTTCTAAAATGCAAAGGGGGTTCCGCCCTTCATGGGTTCCATTCCCTAGGTCTTAATATATCAGTGAAATGCCGAAACTGAGCAAGCCTAATCACATTTTGGAGAGGTCAAAAGACATTTAGCATTGGAACAGGCAGTGAAAAATCACAGGTGCACCACCAGTGTAAGCAGCTTGGTATACAACCAAGCACAGATATTTACTCATTATTCTCAGCTGGTACCACAAAAAAGACTGTGTAAATGAAATGTGATCACATCCGAACATGCAGAAAATGGGGCCTGATGCACTAGGCCAAGGTCAGAAGCAAATCAATAGAATGGCACACCAGCCGGCTTTCATAATGGGCTTCATTTTGCAATGCAACTGATGTGCATATCAGTCACTTCGCAAAACGTACATTCTAGGGAGGTCACTGTTAGGATTTGGGTCTCTAGTTGGCAGAGGTATAAACCCTTGTCCAAGTAAGGACCACAATCCTTGTCAGGGTAAGCCACAACACAATCCAAATAATTCTATGCTCACCGTCTGGTAGCTTGGCACAGAACAGGCAGGCTTATCTTAAAAGGCAATGTGTAAAGTATTTGTGCAATATATCATAGAGTAACACAGTGAAAACACCACAAAAAGTACTCCACAGTAGTTTAATATTTATTGAAATAAAATAAGATAAAAATGACAAAAAAACAATATGCACAAGTTGAGATATTACTTTATAAAGGTTTAAGAGAGTCTCAAACCTCAAGAATCAGATGTTGTATCCTTGTAACACACAGTACCTGGGATGCGTCAAACATAATGACGCACTGGGGAAGCAGATCCATTGAAAAACAAGGTCCTGAGTCAGATTTTCCGGCGAGGCGCAGATGATGCATTGTTTCTTTCGACGCTGCAAGGTGCTGCTCCGATTACCAGTAGCGCATCCTTGGTTTCTCACTGCGATGTACAGATATTTTGACACCCAGGGGCGATGCATTGAAAATCCTTGATGCGCTGGTAAGAAGGAGCAGGTGCTGCATCGACCTGGTAGGGATGCAGTGAACTTTCAGCTGCGTGGCAGGAGCGGTATCAATTTCTGCTGGTCTTGAGTCAATTTTCTGACGCACTGTGATTTTCTTCTCTTGGGTGAAGCCCAGACTTCAGAACAGGAGGCAAGCTGAATCCAAGCCCTTGAGAGCTCTAGTGGGCAAGGAAGAGTCCCTTCTAGCTGAGTCAGAGGCCAACAGGCAGCAGGGCAACAAGCAGGGTAGTAGTCCTTCTCAGCAAAGCTTTCCAGATGAGTCCATTGGCACAATCCCTCTAACAGTGCCCAGGTGTAGGTTCAGAAGTGTCGGATTTGGTGGGGTCAGAGACCCAGTTTATATATTCAAAAGTGCCTTTGAAGTGGGGGGTGACTTCAAAGAGTGTTTTTGAAGTACACAAGTTCCCTTTCAGCCCAGTCTTGTCTGTCAGGATCCCTGTGGGGGGTTATCAGTCCTTTGTGTGAGGGCAGGCCACTGGCCTTCAAAGTGTAAAACAGAGACCCTCCACCGCCTTGCCCAGGAAGACCCATTCAGTATGCAGATGAATGCAGATGTGCCACTAATAGCATTTAATTTACAGGCCCTGGACACATGTAGTGTATTTTTCTAGGGACTTACAGCTGAAATAAATATGCCAATTGGGTAGGAACCAATGTTACTCTGTTTAGGGGAGATAGCACGTGCACTTTTGCACTGGTCAGCATTGGTAAAGTGTGCAGAGTCCTAAAACCAGCAAAAACAAGGTCAGAAAAATGGAGGGAGGGAGGCACAAAGTGTGGGGATGACCACCCTAAGGCTGTCAGGTCGAACAGTCACAGCTTCATTAATATGAAAATACCAGGAGGCATTTTGCAACCCTTTGGGATAGAGGGATGAATACCTGTGAGGGAGGGCAGACCTCAATGCATGTGTTTGCAATCCATGACCATGGCATTTTTTAAAGCAACACCTGTTCATGAGGGGGAAAGTGGTATTGACTCACAACATAACTTTACAAAATTGTAACTTCTGAATTTGTAGTTACAAAGCTAGTGATTTTTTGACTTGCATGCTTCGCAGCTTCAAAATCAGTACATATATTGAACCCATAGGAAGGTGCATCTGAGGTAGAATTAATGAATTGCAATTGTACTATTGTACAGTGTTTGGGTGTCTGATTACTATACTCTATCATCTGCTGGCCATGGATGTAAACAGTGGAGTCCTCTGAGTTTGGGGACTCTCTCAGCTGTCCAAAATTGCATGTAGGTATAGAGCACCTCGTGGGTAGAGCAAATATTAAAGTATTAAAATGTGGTCTGCGGGGTTAACCAGTTTGAGAATAGATCTGGTAACAAGGGTAGTAGCTGCAGGCAAATTCCCAGTGACTTTCTGGGAGTACAAGAGATCCTTTCACTACAATCTCTTTCACACACTTTCCTTTCAAAGTCCCAGAAAGGGACTATTCCTAGGCCAGTTTTGTCAATGCCCGCGAAACCCAAGTAAGATGTCCAAATGAGTAAGCAATGGCCACAATGTCTCAATATGCAACGCACGTCCCAGCAGTGTTAGGCTGGCCTTTGGGGCAGCCCAGGACCTGCCTGGAAAGCTAGCTTTAAAGTGCAAATGTCTGGGGTGTGTTTTCGGTCTTGTCAAGACAAACAGAGTAAAGAAATGCTTCCCATTCTGGAATTTTCATGCTGGCCAATTTGGCAGTGATAGACAACTTAAAGGCCAGTTCAACACAGTATCACAGGCCAGTATGTGTAGTACCCCAGATATTAAGCACTAACCTCAGGCCAGTATCCACAGTCAACTTCATGCCACACTGGCTCTACTCCAGCCTGAAAGTATAAAACCTACCCTAAAAGAAAAGTCCTTGTGAAGCACACAACATCAATTGATCTCTCATCTTATCTTATCTCGTCTCCCTATTGTGTATTATCCAATTCCCTCTGCTGCCATGCTCACGAAGGTCTTCTTCCTGCCTCAGGTTCAGAAATCGCAAGTGTGCTGGTGAGACATCATCACTATTCCCACCATCAGAGGTTGACTAGATCTTTGGACTTGGCGAAGAGTGTAGTAGTCAGAATCATTCAATCACAATAATGATGACAATGACAGAAAATATAAACAATTCTAGGCACCATGAACATTTTAAATGCAAATTAAACTCCAAACTGAATACGTTTCAAAGCTTTATTTCAATCCCAAAATCAATGTCACATATATGGTGCGCAAAACTAAGATATAAGCATACATGAAAACCATTAACTGACCAAAATGTCTAACGAAATTTAGCCTATGAAACCTCAAAAACACAAAGGAATGACATAGATCAATAAAACTACAATGTCCACATTAACATCAAATTTCAAAGTAGATGGTGGTGACATCAGCCAATCATCAAAATACAATTTTAACTGTTAAGTCAGAGCTAGGACATCCTTATCTCTTACACAAACTGGGACTTGCAAATGTGGAAGCGGGCTAACACATGCGGGAAAAAACTAAAGAAAGACAAAATAATTTAGAAAAATCATCTAACTAAGGAAACTCACTATAAAAATATGCTGCTGTAATTATCTAAGCTGAAAAGGAAACAAGAATACCTCTCTTCAAGGATCAGCAGACAGGATAATTCATCAGCAAGAGAGTTCACCTTCACCCCACATCAATAGACAAGAGCATCAGGTCAGAGCAGAACATGGGCTGCACATAGGACAGATTAGTAGCTCAGAAATAGTTTGACATATTAGAACTGAACAGCATAAACAAATGGGGTATCTATATAAGACTTTATTCATCAATAACTAAAGAATAAAGGGATTCAGAAGGAGAGCACTGCTTCAAGACTGGCTCTACCAGAATATCCCAAGTTTCAAAGTTCCTCACTAATTATAAATAAATATCCAGGGTCCTTTTGATAAGTCCTTCAGGTGATCCCATTTTGGGCATCAAATTCAGTGTCCTGTGGTTGTCGATGGAACCATCAAGTTTGCAACTATTCCAGATTTTCTCAGCAAAAGTGCATTGTAATTGCAATGATTTCATACAGTTCTGTCAAAATATTACATGTTTTAGTTGTTTGTTACTTCAAATTCTTTCTCACAAAACACATAATAAACTATACACTTTTCACATGAGAACTACAAAATTCCTATCTTGTTCGACTAGAACAAATACTGTTCCATAATTAACACTGAAACATATTCTGCGCCTTCAATACAATAGGACATTCAACTTCACGTCAGCAACCTAGGAAAAGAATTCATGTCAGAGAGAACAGAATAAACAAATAATTTCCTCTACTGCTGCAGAATGAATCTTTTAAGCCTCATCAAGCTAAAACCTTAAATGCACATTAATACAATTAATGAACATAAATCCTATTGCGCATCTTTAAATTAATCATATAAGCAAAACAAATTGTTTTATTGCAAATATAATTTACAACAGGTTAGAACATTTCAAACATACATTTATTTTTCTGCACACATGTAACTCATGATAACAAAATCCATTTTAATCAGTATAAGTACGATTAATTTATGCTTATTTAATGCTCATAACATACTTCATTTCAACTGTTTTTTCTTAAAGATAATAGTTTAATGTTAATTGTAATTAATAATTCACTCAAATATAAGTGAACAATGCCTTTGTGTTAAACATGATGTCAAATACAAATGGCAGCCACATTGTCCACAATGATTTAAACGTGCATATTTTGCATTTCCATGTTAATTTCTCCGTTAGAATTTTGAATCGAAGGTTTGTAAGTCGCCATATGCTAACTTCCTTGCCACTGATGTATTAGTTAAATTTAATCTCTATCAGTCCCTCCTCTGAAGGCAATCTATGCCATCACAAAATAACTTTTACCATTTATAATGAGACAACTCAAAATCTTGTAGTTTGATAACGCATATTTCTAAGTCTGTGATAATCATCAGTTCTCTTCATTGTCTGATAATATCTGTTTCTCATATTCTCCATTTCCATTTCTTCCTTCATCTGTTTATTTGTTATTCTTTGTCTTTTCAATTGCAAGCCTTGTAAAATCCAAGGGCACAAATGATGTACATTGTCACAATCCAAAAAGGTTTCAGGAGCCTTTTCACAAATCAGTTTCCCAAGTTCCCAAACCAAGATCCTCCCTTAGAGAATCCTTCACCTGTGGTCTCCCAAACACTTGTCTGTTTCAGGTCATTCAAGTCATTTTTTGGAATTGTCAGATGATATGTACTTTCTTATCTCCTTACTGTTATCTGGCATGTATGTGCAGGAGTGCTGTGACTTTAAAACTCGGCCGACTTCGCCTTCCTTTCTAAAAGGTTGTCTAACGCAAGACAGTTCAGCAGAATGTAAACCTTAAGACAACCATTTCCATATCCATTAGGAGCATTCTACCAGAAAAATCAGTTGACATCTTTTCAACAATCGTTGATAACTTCCTTATCTTTATGTCATTCAAGATCACACCCACTGATGGAATAAAAGCTCCAAAAATATCTCCAGTAATCGCTGAACCACTTGCTCCTCTTTTAAGTCTCATTTTAAGTTTTTCAATCCCTGCTGTATTGTTAATGTTGTCCACTTGGTAGATTTAGAAAACAATACACTCCTAAATATCATGTGCCATACCATCCTTTTGGTAATTTGTAATAAGCGTTCTTACCACAGATGTAATATGCAGCAGGCACAGCGAGGTCTTGTCTATTTAGCATAAAATCCCATACACTCTTAAACAAAAAGACATGTCTGCATTCTCTTGTTCCTACAAACGTATTGCCAACTTTTGATTGCGGTCTATATACAAGACTTCCCTACATGTTGCCAATCTAAAACTAAACATCCTTGTGTATCCAGTGTGTTGTGAACTGATTTCTTTCTGGAAACTATACCTTTGACTATTTTATCTTTCAGCGCCTTTCTTCGTCATCTATTTGATTAATTAACTTGTTTTCTACCTGTGTAAGAAGACATGTTAGATTATTCCGCTATGTATATGCTGTGCCAAATGTTAGTGTAGGTTCATAGAATCCACCTACTAAATCTATGTTCTTAATTGCAATGCTGCTCAAATGCTGATTAATGGGAACAAAAGAGAAAACTAAATTGAAGTTAGAATAGAAGTACTGAATGTACTCTTGATTATACAAGTGTGTTAAGAATAAGCTACAACTAATGCCATAAGTCAATGGTAAGCTATGGTAAATGATCCCTTCTTGTACTGATGAAGGAATCTGTGTACACACATAAAAATCAAGCACATTCATTCTATCTGCATACTCACACAGCAAACTATAATAAACACTGGAAGATAAATATCTCTTTGTGTCATCTGAATGAAGCAATCCTTAATCTTTATAAAACCTATCTTGCTTTGATGTTGTCGTTCTCTGCACTGGAGTTGCTGTACTTTGCATCTCTCCTTTCATTGAAACACTCATACCTGCAATCAATAAAACACACACAATCACACACACTATAACCAAACCAATACACACATATTTACATTTACTACTTGTAGGAATCTGGCTCTGTCTACACTATATCAAAATGAGATATAGGTGGTCATTCTGACCCTGGCGGTCTTTGACCGCCAGGGCGGAGGACCGCGGGAGCACCGCCGACAGGCCGGCGGTGCTCCAATGGTGATTCCGACCGCGGCGGTAAAGCCGCGGTCGGACCGGCACCACTGGCGGGGTCCCGCCAGTGTACCGCGGCCCCATTGAATCCTCCGCAGCGGCGCAGCTTGCTGCACCGCCGCGGGGATTCCGACCCCCCCTACCGCCATCCAGATCCCGGCGGTCGGACCGCCGAGATCCGGATGGCGGTAGGGGGGGTCGCGGGGCCCCTGGGGGCCCCTGCAGTGCCCATGCCACTGGCATGGGCATTGCAGGGGCCCCCGTAAGAGGGCCCCTACATGTATTTCACTGTCTGCTGCGCAGACAGTGAAATACGCGACGGGTGCAACTGCACCCGTCGCACAGCTTCCACTCCGCCGGCTCGATTCCGAGCCGGCTTCATCGTGGAAGCCTCTTTCCCGCTGGGCTGGCTGGCGGTCTGAAGGCGACCGCCCGCCAGCCCAGCGGGAAAGTCAGAATTATCGCCGCGGTCTTTCGACCGCGGAACGGTAACCTGACGGCGGGACTTTGGCGGGCGGCCTCCGCCGCCCGCCAAGGTCAGAATGAGGGCCATAGTGTGCACAGAGTCCCGAGGCTTAACAGAGGCTAAAGTAGATAATACTAATGCTCTCTTTTGTAGCAGTGTGGTTAAGCAGTTAGGCTTATCAGAGAGTAGTGCAAAGCATTTGTTGTACACACACAGACAATAGAAGAAGCACACATTCAATGACTTAACTCCAGACCAATGGTTTTTATATAGCAAAACATATTTTCTAGAACCACAAGATACAATTTGTAGGTAAGTACTTCAATAGATTTGCATTTCACACATGTATCAATAGTACTTTGTTTGAAAGTGATAAGTTATACAGTTTAAGAATTATTGCAATTATCTGTTTTAAACGTTGACACTGTGCAATTTTCAGAAACAGTTCCTGGGGGGAAGAAATGGTTGTCGGATTTACAGCTAAGTACTTGACTTACAGTTCTAGTCTCCGGGGGTTAGGAAGTCAGCAGGTTGGGCTTCAAGTTAACCCCAAACACCCACCACCAGCACCACGGGGGCGGCTGGGTGCAGAGGTCAAAGTTGAGGCAAACTTAACTTGGGCTCCTATGGAGACTGGGGGCACCAGGTAAGTACCAGTGACTTCTGAGGGCATACCTGGGGGGTTTAGAGGAGCACTGGAAGACCACAAGTAGGCACCAAACATAAACCCTCAGCGGCACTGAGGCGGCTGGGCGCACGGTGCAAACAAGGTGTTGGGTTTCCAATGCTGGTCTATGAAGGGACTCCGGGGGTAACTCAGATGCTGCAGGCGAGGTCCAGGGGGTCGACTTGGACAAACCACAGGCTGGACAGGGAGCAGGGCTGCCTGGTGTACATAGCTGCACTGGAAGCCAGGTTCTCCAAGGCCTGGGGGCTGCAGGTGTAGTGGTCTTTTAGGCGTCCGATATCTTCATCCGGAGCTTTTACGGTCAGTGGGATCCTTCAGATTCCCTGTGCAGGCATCATCGTGGAGAGGTGGAGAGGTCAATCCAGGGTGGGTACTTGCTCACAATGGCCTGGGGACTCTCTCTAGCTCGTTGGGCCACCTGGTCACCAGCCAACGGCGTTGGGTGCAGGGTGGTCAGGACTCACGGATCCTGGGAGGCTCTGGATTCCCTTGGTTGTAGTATCTTCTTGGACAGGGCAGCTGTCCACAGGAGTTCTTGATCCTTTGGGGTACAGGGCAGTCCTCTGGAGCTTGGCAGAGGTCACTGGTCACACAGGATGTGTTGCTTCCTTGTTGCAGGTTCTTTGAAGCAGGAGACAGACCAGTAGGGCTGGGGCCAAGTCAGTTTGCGTCTTCCTTCTTCTCTGCTGGGGGTCCAGCTTAGTGTCCTTCTTCTTTCTGGTGAGGTCGCCAGTAATCTGGTGAGCTGGGTTCAGTGAGGCCCTTAAATCCTGTACATAGGGGTGTTATAGGAATCAGAGAGCAGTAGCCAATGGCTACTGTTCCTGAGGATGGCTACACCCTTCTTGTGTCCACACCCAGCATGTGCTGCCCCAGCGCAACCACCTGCAGTAAAGCCAGGCACTAATCCTGCGACTGTACATTCGGTTATGGGTAAGGTACCCGCCAAACGGGAAGAGATTCTGTTTTGGTTAGCTCAAAAAATAAATGCACTGGATGCAGTACTTCCCCATATGGGATCTCAGGATAAGCATAGAATATTAACTATGTGCGTGCCATTTGGGATGGTTCCCACAGTAGATAACTGCAATATTTGGGGCATGGTATTTGCCACTCTCTATACTACCGCACACGGTACGCTGACACTTGCCAATCTACCGGAAGTGTTGAAACAAATTCAAGATGAATACGGGGCTGCCCCGGCCCTGGACTTGGGGATGCAACTCATGGGCAATTTTGCCATTGTATCTTCAATTACATTAAGTAACCTTAAGGGGGGGGCAGTTGCACTAGCAGTTCGCATGCGGCTCCGGGGCGTTCCTCCACAGGTTCAAGAACGTGAGCTGCCAAAGATTATCGCGGAGACCTACTCTAGTATTGGTCGAGGGAGTCTGGGGGCCAGACCCACAAAACCACAGTTGTAGGGTAAATCTAATAAAGATTCTACCAAGCAAGCACCTGAGGCTAAAAAACGCAGGGATAAAAAACAACAAACACCTAAAAAAGATGGGGGAGAATCTCTGCATATTGAGACCCCACAGAATAGATATAATCTCAGAAATAGAGATGATATTAAAACGGCTGACAGTTATCAATATACTGATACACGCCAAACTTGTTCCTTTTAGAACTCACCGGAAAAAAGCAGTGAGAGGTGGGCGGTCGGAGCGAAGAACTGAGTATGTGAAACCAAAACAGGAATCACAACACTCTACAGAAGTTTCCATTAAAAAAGAAGATAAACTTCCCCAACACAAAACACAATTAAAAAAGAAAAAAGTGGCAGCAGTTGCGATTCATCATGCCACTCAAGAAAAGGGCTCTATTGAAGAACAAGACATGGGCACTAGCTCTGCTAGACTGTGCAGCAGAGGTAACAATAGTTCACCGGAATCTTCAAGAGCAACAGGAGGTGAAAGCAACTGATGACTTCTTACAAGTTGAAACTGCACACATGCGTGTCTCCACGTCTGACAGGATGTACAAAGTAACAATTCAGTTAGAAGGTGATATTAAACGCACAATTGACACAATCTTTTGGGACCGTGTTGTAAACATTTATGATTTTCTACTGTCCAAAAGGGATTGGCCACCCGAATTTGTTCGTACTTGCCCATATGGGGAAGAGGTTATCAAACCTTCCTTCTCGCATCTTGTTCCCGATGAGGTCGCAGAGTCCTACACCATTGATTGGGCATTGGCGCAGGCACCCACGTTATACCGAAACCACGTAGGGTGGGATAAAGATACCCCCTATCAAGTAATTCCAATTAAAAATCAACCTCAACCCCAATACACAATAAAACATGCTGCTAAAGCACCTGTGAGGGAAATCCTCACACAACTAGAGTTTCAGGGTGTAATCGAACCCTGTGTCTCACCAATGAATAATCCTCTATTCCCTGTAGCTAAACCGGATAATTCATACAGAATAGTCTTAGAGTACAGACACTTAAACAGTCATGCACGCACATACGCTATACAAAACTCTCATAGCATGGCACTTATGAACAACATAGTGCGCAAAAAATACAATACATCATTGAATATTTCAAATTGTTTCTTCTGCCAAAAGATAGCGCCTGAGAGTAGAGACCTAACATGTTTCAGCACACTAGGCTCCCAGGAAAAATTCTGTTGTTTACCACAGGGGTATAAGAACAGTCCAGGACTGTTCGCAGCTCGTGTAACTTCAATATTGCACGACATTGACCCTGAAGCATTGTCCTATGTAGATGATATCAACCTCACGGAAAATTAATTACTGCAGCATCTAAGACGGGTAGCCAACATTATTGTGGGATTTGTCGAATGTGACTATAAATTCAACTTCAAAAATCAAAAATAGCCTTCCTTAGTACCCTGCTTTTGGGATACAAATTATCAAGTGAAGGAAAGAGCCTAGCGCCACAATTCTTAAAAAAATGAGCAGTTACAACCTCCAAATACCATTAAAATACTCCAATCACTATTGGGTTTTCTACATTTTGGCAGAACACACATTCCAGATTTCGCATCACGCATAAAACCCTTATATGACTGGATACGTCCTGACTTTTCCAGTAAATTCTGGACAGTCGAACAGACACGCATTCCCAGAGCATTGCAACCAGACATGCTTGCAACACAACAGTTACACACAAGGGACAATAAAAAGCATCTGGTCGTCATAGTATTTGCTGGTGCCATTGGTGTCACCTATGTAACATTCAATGAGGGTGAGGCAGTGCCGACTGCATACAAATCACATTTGTACTCAACAGCAGAATACGTTTTGCTCCCACTGAGAAAATTCTCACTGCTGTTCAGATGGCTGTCATTAAAAAAAGACCACTAGCCCAGGGTAAAAGCATTATTTTCGTATCTCTAATTCCAGCCCTTGAGACTGTCACCAAAGCCAGCGTTCCAAATGCTAAAGCATTACATCCATGTTGGATCCAATGGGCAACGTCTTTGACAGCTACTGATGTTGACTATATTTTTGACTCAAAGTTACAAACTCAAGAATTTTTGTAATATGAACTAGAATACCCAGTTCCGGCAAATCCATTGCTTATTGATCAGTATCAAAGAGTCATGTGCACCGATGGCTCAGCACAACCTGCAATAGGCACAAAGCATCAATACTCCGCTGCCTGCACAGTCGTAAGTGGCTAAATGGAGAGCAGAAAATTCTATCCACAACATACTTTCACGCAAACCCTAGGGGATTGCACTGCACAACTAGCAAAGCTAAAGGCTCCGGTGAGGGCACTGGAACATACGGATCCGGCACAGCTAACACTGATTGTCTGTGATTCATATTATTGCGTCCAGTCTTTCAATGAATATCTGCATTGCTGGCTCCAGAATGCATTCAGAGATTCTAAAGGTAATACCATCAAACACAGACTTCTGTGGGGGAAAGTAGCAGATCTAAAGGAAGCGCTACCAAATGTTGATGTTGTACACACACTTGGACACCAGTTCGTTGAATACACGTTGCCGGAAATACACTGGCTGATGAAGCAGCCAAATCAGCAGAAGCTACGGCTTCTGTTGCTGCAGTAACTCATTCTAGAACGAAACCGGACGATGAAATACTGCCTGCCGTGTAAGCCTCGGCTGACGACACACCTTTACCTAAAGGATTCCCATTAAATATTCATACCGGATGGAAGGCTTCCTTAATGCAGAAGTGAAAATACCAGGCGTGGGAGTTCTAGTAATTCTCAATAAAGACCTAAGACCAGAGTTGATCAAAGCAGCGCATGAGGGGGTTGCCTCTGCTCATGCGGGTATGGCGGCTATAATATCATCATTGAAAGCTCGTTATTGGTGACCAGGTCTAGACAAACAGACCAAGCAGTATGTCCTTTGTTGTGATGTCTGCCAACAAATTAAAGGGTCCACCGTCAAATGCCCACCACAGACACCCCTCCTACTTTCTAACAAACCACTACAATGTGTGTATTTGGACCATTGTGGTGCACTCACTACTGACAGTGCATACAAATACATCTTACTTGTTGATGACTCCGGCTCCTGATTTCTATGGGTGTTGCCACAACACTCGGCTGATGCTTTGGCTGTTATTAAAGATTTGCAAGTCTTCATTGGCACATATGCAGTTGCGGCTTTCGACTCGGACCAGGGCCCTGCTTTCGCCTCAAGGGCATTCAGAGACACCATGGCTTTGTTAGGAGTCCAACTCGATTACGAGTCTCCATTTCTTCCCCAGGGCAATAATGTCATAGAGTGACAAAACCGAGATTCAAAGAAACCCTTATCAGTTAGAGTATTAGGTACGGGTCGTAGTTGGCTTAATCACCTTCTAGGAAGTTGGCTCTGTATATACTATCTCAAAGTGAGAGATAGTGTGCACAGAGTCCAACGGTTCCCCTTAGAGGTAAGATAGTGGAAAAATTAGATAATTCTAATGCTCTATTTTGTGGTAGTGTGGTCGAGCAGTAGGCTTATCAGAGGACAGTGTTAAGCACTTGTTGTAGACACACAGGCAATAAATGAGAAACACACACTCAAAGCCTTAACTCCAGGCCAATAGTTTTTATATAGAAAAATATATTTTCTTAATTTATTTTAGAACCACAAGTATCAAGATTTGAAGTAAATACATAAAATGCAAGGTACTCAATTAGAGCAGTAACATACACAGTTTTAGTTAAAATGGCAATAAGCTATTTTAAAAGTGGACACAGTGCAAACATCAACAGTTCCTGAGGGAGGTAAGTAATGGTTAGTTTTTCAGGTAAGTAAGGCACTTACAAGTTCAAGTTCCTGGTCATAGGCAGCCCATTGTTGAGGGTTCAAGGCAACCCCAAAGTAACCTCACCAGCAACAAAGGGCCGGTCAGGTGCAGAGGTCAAAAGAGGGCCCAAAACACATAGGAGCCTATGGAGAACAGGGGTGCTCCTGTTCCAGTCTGCCAACAGGTAAGTACCTGCGCCTTCAGAGGGCAGACCAGGGGGGTTTTGAAGAGCACTGGGGGGACACATGTAGGCACACAAAACACACCCTCAGCGGCACAAGGGTGGCCGGGTGCATTATGCCAAGCAGGCATCAGGTGTTGAACAGAAATCAATGGAGGGACCAGGGGGTCACTCTAGCGGTGTAGGCAGGGCACAGGGGGTCTTCTCGGACCAACCACCGACTGTGCTAGGCAGAGAGTCGCCTGAGGATCACTCCTGCACTGGAGTCCGGTTCCTTCTGGTCCAGGGGGCTGTGGGTGCAGTGCTTGGTCAAGGCGTCGGGTTCCTTGTTACACGCAGTCGCAGTCTGGGGGAGCCTCTGGATTCTCTCTGCATGTGTTGCTGTGGGGGTCGAGGGGGGTCGTCTCGGGTTACTCACGAGGTCGCAGTCGCCTGGTAGTCCTCTCTGTAGTATTGGTTCTCTGGAGCTCGAGCTGGGGGCGTCGGGTGCAGAGGGTGAAGTCTCACGCTTCCGGCGGGAAGAGTGAGTTCTTTAAAAGTTGCAAGAAAGTTCAAAGTTGTGGCTGTTTTAGAACAGTGCTGCTGCTCAAGAAAGTTTCTTGGTCTTTCAGGTTCAGGGCAGTCCTCTAAGGCTCCAGAGGTCGCTGGTCCCTGTCGGATGCGTCGCTGTGCAGGTTCTTTGAGTCTAGAGACAGGCTGGTAGGGCTGGGGCCAAAGCAGTTGTCGTCTCTCTCGTCTCTGCAGGGCTTTCAGGTCAGCAGTCCTGCTTCTTGTTGTAGGTTGCAGGAATCTGATTTCCTGGGTTCTGGGGTGCCCATAAATACCATATTTATGGGTGTGTTTAGGTTAGGAGGGCATTAGCCAATGGCTACTGTCCTGGAGGACGGCTACACCCTCTTTGTGCCTCCTCCCTGAGGGGAAGGGGGCACATCCCTAAACCTATTGGGGGAATCCTCCAATCTCAAGATGGAGGATTTCTAAAGGCAGGGGTCACCTCAGCTCAGGGCACCTTAGGGGCTGTCCTGACTGGTGGGTGACTCCTCCTTGTGTTTCTCATTATCTCCTCCAGCCTTGCCGCCAGAAGTGGGGGCAGTGGCCGGAGGGGCGGGCATCTCCACTAGCTGGGATGCCCTGTGGTGCTGTAACAAAAGGCATGAGCCTTTGAGGCTCACCGCCAGGTGTTACAGTTCCTGCAGGGGGAGGTGAGAAGCGCCCCCATCCATTACAGGCTTTGTTCCTGGCCACAGAGTGACAAAGACACTCTCCCCATGTGGTCAGAAACTCGTCTGGTTGTGGCAGGCTAGCAGAAACTGGTCAGCCTAGCACTAGGAGTTGGACTGGGATTCAGGGGGCATCTCTAAGATGCCCTCTGGGTGCATTTTACAATAAATTCTACACTGGTATCAGTGTGCATTTATTGTGTCTGAGAAGTTTGATAGCAAACTTCCCAGATTTCAGTGTAGCCATTATGGAACTGTGGAGTTCGTGTTTGACAAACTCCCAGATCATATACTCTTTATGGCTACTCTGCACTTACAATGTCTAAGGTTTTGTTTAGACACTGTAGGGGCATAGTGCTCATGCACATCTGCCCTTACCTGTGGTATAATGCACCCTATCTAAGGGCTGCAAGGCCTTCTAGAGGGGTGCCTTACCTATGCCACAGGTAGTATGAGGTGGGCGTGGCACTCTGAGGGGAGTGTCATGTCGACTTAGTAATTTTCTCCCCACCAGCACACACAACCTGTGAGGCAGTGTGCATGTGCTGAGTGAGGGGTCCCCAGGGTGGCATAAGACATGCTGCAGCCCTTAGAAACCTTTCCTGGCATCAGGGCCCTTGGTACAAGGGGTACCATTTACAAGGAACTTATCTGGGTGCCAGGTCTGTGCCAATTGTGGGAACAAAGGTACAGTTTAGGGAAAGAACACTGGTGTTGAGGCCTGGTTAGCAGGGTACCAGCACACTTTCATTCATAACTGGCATCAACAAAATGCAAAAAGTCAGGGGGTATCCATGCCAAGGAGGCATTTCCTTACACAACCCCCCCCCCCAAACATAAGAGGATGAGACTAACCATTCCCAAGAGAGTCTTCATTTTCTAAGTGGAAGAACCTGGAAAGGCCATCAGCATTGGCAGTCCAGGTCTGTGTTCCACTACAAAGTCCATTCCCTGTAGGGATATGGACCACCTCAACAGTTTAGGGTTTTCTCCTTTTTTATTTGCATCAGCCATCAGAGAGGTCTGTGGTCAGTTTGAACTATGAAGTGAGTACCAAAAAGGTGTGGTCTCAACTTCTTCAGGGACCAGCCCACAGTAAAGGCCTCCCACTCAATGGCACTTCAACACTGCTCCCTGGGAAATAACCTCCTGCTAACCAAGGCAACGGGCTGGTCAAGGCCATCATTATTTGTTTGGGACAGGACTGCTCCTATCCCATGCTCAGAGGCATCTGTCTTCGCAATGAACTGCTTAGAGTAGTCGGGAGCTTTCAAAACTGGTGCTGTGCACATTGCTTGCTTCAGGGTGTCCAAGGCCTTTTGACAATCCACGGTCCAGTTCACTTTCTTGGGCATTTTTTTGAAGGTCAGTTCTGTGAGGGGTGTCACTATTGACCCATAACCCTTCACAAACCTACTATAGTACCCGGTCAAGCCAAGGAATCCCCTAACTTGACTCTGGGTTTTTGGAGCTACCCAGTCCAGAATAGTCTGGATCTTGGGTTGGAGTGGCTGTACGTGGCCTCCACCAACAAGGTGAGCTAAGTAAACCACAGTACCCTGCCCTATCTGACATTTAGATGCCTTGTTAGAGATGCCTGCTGCTTGCAGGGCCTGCAAATCCTTCTAGAGGTGGACCGGGTGATCCTGCCAGTTGGAGCTAGACAGCAATATCATCAAGATAAGCTGCACTGAAGGAATCCAAGCCAGCAAGAACTTGATTCACCAACCTTTGGAAGGTGGCAGGGGCATTCTTTAAGCCAAAGGGCTTCACAGTAAACTGGTCGTGCCTATCAGGTGTAGAGAATGTTGTTTTCTCTTTTGCGCCCAGTGCCATTTTTATTTGCCAGTATCCTGCTGTCAAGTCAAAGGTACTTAAGTATTTGGCAGCACCTAATTTATCTATCAGCTCATCTGCCCTTGAGATGGGTTGAGCATTTGTCTAGGTGACAGAGTTGAGCCCTCTGTAGTCCACACAAAACCTAATTTCTCTCTTGCCATCTTTTGTGTGAGGTTTGGAGACCAAGACCACTGGGCTAGCCCAGGGATTGTCAGAGTGTTCAATCACTCCAAACTCCATCATCTTGTGGACTTCCACCTTGATGCTTTCTTTAACTTGATCAGACTGTCAGAATATTTTATTCTTGACAGGCATACTGTCTACTGTGTCCAGATCATGGGTATACAGGTGTGTCTGACCAGGGGTTAAAGAAAAGAGCTCAGCAAACTGCTGGAGGACTTGCCTACAGTCAGCCTGCTGTTGGCCAGAGAGGGTGTCTGAATAGATCACTCCATCTACTTGGTCATCTTTAGGGTCAGTGGAGAGGAGATGAGGGAGAGGTTCACTCTCTGCTTCCTGGTCCCCATCTGTAACCATTAACATGTTTACATCTGCCCTATAATAAAAGAGTTTGAGGCGTTTCACATGGATCACCCTCTATGGGGGTCCTGTTAGTGCCTAGGCCCACCAGGTAGGTGACCGGGCTCTTTTTCTCAAGAACTGGGTAAGGGCCACTCTCTGTCCTGAAGTGCCCTTGGAGCCACAGGCATAGAACCCAGAGTTTCTTCACTGGCTGAAACTCAACCATAGCAGCCTTTTGGTCATACCACATCTTCTGTAGCTGTAGGCTGGCCTCAAGGTTTTTGCTTGCCTTTTCCATGTACTCTGCCATCCTTGAACGTAGGCCTAGTACATAGTCCACCACATCTTGTTTAGGCTCATGGAGAAGTCTCTCCCAGCCTTCTTTTACAAGTGCTAGTGGTCCCGTATCAGGATGGCCAAACAGAAGCTCAAGAGGGGAACCCTACTCCCTTCTGTGGCACCTCTCTGTAGGCTAAAAGCAGACATGGCAAGAGGACATCCCATCTCCTTTTGAGTTTTTCAGGGAGCCCCATGATCATGCCCTTCAATGTCTTGTTGAATCTCTCAACAGAACCATTGGTTTGTGGATGATATGGTGCAGTGAATTTGTAAGTCACCCCACACTCATTCCAAATGTGTTTCAGGTAAGCTGACATGAAGTTTGTACCTCTGTTAGAAACAACCTCCTTAGGAAATCCCAATTATTGCTTTGGCTACTGCAGCGGCAGTAGTGGACCTAAGGGGAATTGCTTCAGGATACCTAGTAGCATGATCCACTACTACTAAGATATATTGGTTCCCTGATGCTGCCGGAGGTTCAAGTGAACCCACTATGTCCACTCCCACTCTTTCAAAGGGGACCCCCACCACTGGAAGTGAAATGAGGGGGGCCTTTGGATGGCCACCTGTCTTACCACTGGCTTGACAGGTGACAGAGGAGGTGCAAAACTCATTTACCTTCTGGGACATATTGGGCCAGTAGAAATGGTTGACTAATCTCTCCCATGTCTTGGTTTGTCCCAAATGCCCAGCAAGGGGAATGTCAGGGGGTGCAGTGAGAATGAACTCCCTAAACTCCTAAGACACTACCACTCTCCTAGTGGCACCAGGTTTGGGATCTCTTGCCTCAGTGTAAAGGAGTCCATCTTCCCAATAGACCCTGTGAGTTACACTGACATTTCCTTTTTCTTGCTCAGCTGTTTGCGGTCTTAGGCCTTCAAGAGAGGGACAATTTTCTTGCCCCTTACACAGCTGTTCCCTTGAGGGTCCCCCTGGGCCCAGGAGCCCAACCTGGTAAGGTCCCAGCTCCATGGACTAAGTTCCCTTAGGGGATAGAACTTCTTCCTGGGAAGAGAGGTTCTGTTTCTTTTGCTGTGTTGAAGCTGGTTCCCCAGTCTCCTTTCCTTTTCTCTTGGAAGGTCGGGCCATTATTCCAGACTCCAACACTTGTTTTTCACCCTGAGCCCTGCACTGTGCCCTTGTCTTGACACACACCAGTTCAGGGCTACCCAGCATGACTGCATGGGTCTTGAGCTCTACCTTAGCCCATGCTGAGGACTACAGATCATTTCCTAGCAGACATTCTACTGGGATTGCAGAGGAGACTACCACCTGTTTCTGGCCAGTGACCCCTCCCCATTCTAAAGCTACCATTGCCATGGGATGCACTTTAGTTTGATTGTCAGCATTAGTGACTGGATATGTCTGTCCAGCCATGTACTGTCCTGGGGAAACCAGATTGTCTGTCAATATTGTGACACTGGCACCTGTGTCCCTCAGGGCTTCTACTCTAGTCCCATTTATTAAGTGCCGCTGTCTGTATTTTTGCATGTTAGGCGGTCAGGCAGCAACTGTGGCTACGTCCACACCACCCTCAGAGACTAATGTAGCTTCAGTGTGAACCCTGATTTGCTCTGGGCACATTATTGATCCCACCTGGAGACTGGCTATTGCAGTGCTAACTGGAATAGTGTTTGTTGTGGGACTTTTCTTGGGACAGGCCTTGTCTCCAGTATGGTGTCCATGCTGAGTACAGATGCGACACCAGGCCTTCTTGGGATCAAATGTTTTACCATTATACCCATTTGAGGACTGTGAAGAGGCTCTGGGCCCACCCTCCGGAGCAGGTTCTGGGGCCCTGTAGAAGACTCTTTACTTTTTTCCTTGGATGTCTTAACACTCTTCCTCTGGGGAGGCTTTGTGACCCCTTTCTTTTGGTCACCCCCTGTGGAAGTGTTGGTCACCCCAGTCTTGACCCAATGGTTTGCCTTCTTTCCCAATTCTTGGGGAGAAATTGGACCTAGTCCTACCAGATGTTGATGCAGTTTGTCATTGACACAAATACTTAACAGATTTTCTTTCATAAAAAAGCTATGCAGTCCATCATAACCATTTACACCATTGCCAGTTATCCAACCATCTAGTGTTTTGACTGAGAAGTCAACAAAATCAACCCAGGTCTGGCTTGAGGATTTTTGAGCCCCCCTAAACCTAATCCTGTACTCCTCAGTTGAGAATCCAAAGCCCTCATGAGGTCATAGGATTCTGAATCTTTTCCAGAGAGTGTGAGGAGTCTATCCTTACACTTTCCAGTGAACATTTCCCAAAGGGGAGCACCCCAGTGAGATTTGTTTACTTTTCTGGTTGCGCAAGCCTTCTCAAAAGCTGTGAATCATTTGGTGATATCATCACTATCTTCATATTTGGTTACAATCCCTTTGGGGATGTTTAGGATGTCAGTATTCTCTCTGACCCTATTTATGTTGCTGCCACCATAGATGGGAGCTAAACCCATCTCTTGTCTTTCCCTCTCTATGGCTAGGAGCTTTCTCCAAAGCCAATCTTTTGCCCATCATGACTAACAGGAGGTCACCTCTTAAATCAGGCTGCCCTCAATGCTTCCAGAGTTACTGGTCTCCCCTGTGGAAGAACCAGTCTCTGACTATCACTTGTGGGGTCAGGGTTTGAGAGACCCTGTTCTCACTAGTTAGGACAGAAGGGAGGGAATCATCCTCCTGGTCACTAACTTCCCCATCTGCAGGATTATCCTCACGGGGGTGGTCATTTGCAAACTCTGCCACAGGCTCCTGGAGCCTTACTTTGGTTGGGTTGGACCCAGTCTTTATATTTGTTAGCTTACAGAGTCCTTAACTCTGACATCCTTAGATGCACGTAAAGGGTGAGGTTGAGTTCCACCACCATCTCATCTGTGCTAGACATTATTTCTCTAAAAGTTGGGATACCTTTTAAAGAATCTAAAAACGACTTCTAGAACTTAGATCCAAACTTTTACAAACTTTTAAACTCTAAAAGAAATGCTAACAGGGACTTACACAAGGCCCTAGCAGGACTTTTAAAAATTTAGAAAAATAGCTCAAATGAAATTAAAAAAACTTTTCTAATGACAATTTTTGGAATTTTAGTAGTGTGATCAGCTATTGGCTGAGTAGTCCAGCAAATGCAAAGTCTTAGACCCCACCGCTGATCCACCAATGTAGGAAGTTGGCTCTGTATATCTCAAAGTGAGAGATAGTGTGCACAGAGTCCAAGGGTTCCCCTTACAGATAAGATAGTGGCAAAATTAGATAATTCTAATGCTCTATTTTGTGGCAGTGTGGTCGAGCAGTAGGCTTATCAGAGGGTAGTGTTAAGCACCTGTTGTACACACAGGCAATAAATGAGGAACACACACTCGAAGACTTAACTCCAGGCCAATAGTTTTTATATAGAAAAATTTATTTTCTCAATTTATTTTAGAACCACAAGTATCAAGATTTGAAGTAAATATATAAAATGCAAGGTACTCCACACAGGTAAGTTAGGAACTTTGAATTAGATCAGTAACATACCCAGTTTTAGTTAAAATGGCAATAAGCTATTTTAAAAGTGGACACAGTGCAAACATCAACAGTTCCTGAGGGAGGTAAGTAATGGTTAGTTTTTCAGGTAAGTAAGGCACTCACAAGTTCAAGTTCCTGGTCATAGGCAGCCCACCGTTGGGGGTTCAAGGCAACCCCAAAGTCACTGCACCAGCAACACAGGGCCGGTCAGGTGCAGAGGTCAAAGGAGGGCCCAAAACACATAGGCGCCTATGGAGAATAGGGGTGCTCCGGTTCCAGTCAGCCAACAGGTAAGAACCTGCATCTTTTAGAGGGCAGACCAGGGGGGTTTTGTAGAGCACTGGGGGGGACACAAGTAGGCACACAAAACACACCCTCAGCAGCACAAGAGCGGCCGGGTGCAGTGTGCAAAGCAGGCATCGGGTTTTGAATAGAAATCAATGGAGGGACCCGGGGGTCACTCTAGCGGTGTAGGCAGGGCACAGTGGGGCTTCTCGGGCCAGCCACTGACTGGGCTAGGCAGAGGGTCACCTGAGGGTCACTCCTGCACTGGAGCTCAGTTCCGTCTGGTCCTGGGGGCTGCGGGTGCACTGCTTGATCAAGGCGTCCGGTTCCTTGTTACAGGCAGTCGCGTTCAGGGGGAGCCTCTGGATTCTCTCTGAATGCGTCGCTGTAGAGGTCCAGGGGGGTCGTCTTGGGTTACTCACGAGGTCACAGTCACCTGGGAATCCTACCTGTAGTGTTGGTTCTCTGGAGCTCGAGCGGGGGGCGTCGGGTGCAGAGGGTGAAGTCTCACACTTCCGGCAAGAGTTGCAAGAAAGTTGCAAAGTTGTTGCTGTTTTGGAACAGTGCCACTGCTCACAGGAGTTTACTGGTCCTTCGGGTTCAGGGCAGTCCTCTGAGGCTTCAGAGGTCGCTGGTTCCTGTTGGATGTGTCGCTGTGCAGGTTCTTTAAATCTGGAGACAGGCCGGTAGTGCTGGCGACAAAGTAGTTGTCGTCCGTCGTCTCTGCAGGGCTTTCCAGCTCAGCAGTCCTTCTTGTTGTAGGTTGCAGGAATCTGATTTCCTGGGTTAGGGGTGTGTTTAGGTCAGGAGGGCAGTAGCCAATGGCTACTGTCCTGGAGGGTGGCTACACCCAATTTGTGCCTCCTCCCTGAGGGAAGGGGGCACATCCCTAATCCTATTGGGGGAATCCTCCAATCTCAAAATGGAGGATTTCTAAAGGCAGGGATCACCTCAGCTCAGGGCACCTTAGGGGCTGTCCTGACTGGTGGGTGACTCCTCCTTGTTTTTCTCATTATCTCCTCCAGCCTTGCCGCCAAAAGTGGGGGCAGTGGCCAGAGGGGCAGGCATCTCCACTAGCTGGGATGCCCTGGGGTGCTGTCACAAAAGGCATGAGCCTTTGAGGCTCACCGCCAGGTGTTACAGTTCCTGCAGGGGGCGGTGAGAAGCACCTCCACCCAGTACAGGCTTTGTTCCTGGCCACAGAGTGACAAAGGCACTCTCCCCATGTGGCCAGAAACTCGTCTGGTTGTGGCAGGCTGGCAGAAACTGGTCAGCCTAGCACTAGGAGTCGGACTGGTATTCAGGGGGCATCTCTAAGATGCCCTCTGGTTGCATTTTACAATAAATTCTACACTGGCATCAGTGTGCATTTATTGTGCTGAGAAGTTAGATACCAAACTTCCCAGACTTCAGTGTAGCCATTATGGAACTGTGGAGTTCGTGTTTGACAAACTCCCAGACCATATACTCTTTATGGCTACCCTGCACTTACAATGTCTAAGGTTTTACTTAGACACTGTAGGGGCATAGTGCTCATGCACATATACCCTGACCTGTGGTATAGTGCACCCTGCCTTAGGGCTGTAAGACCTTCTAGAGGGGTGCCTTACCTATGCCACAGGCAGTATGAGGTGGGCGTGGCACTCTGAGGGGAGTGTCATGTCAACTTAGTCATTTTCTCCCCACCAGCACACACAACCTGTGAGGCAGTGTGCATGTGCTGAGTGAGGAGTCCCCAGGGTGGCATAAGACATGCGGCAGCCCTTAGAAACCTTCCCTGGCATCAGGGCCCTTGGTACAAGGGGTACCATTTACAAGGAACTTATCTGGGTGCCAGGTCTGTGCCAATTGTGGGAACAAAGGTACAGTTTAGGGAAAGAACACTGGTGTTGAGGCCTGGTTAGCAGGGTACCAGCACACTTTCATTCATAACTGGCATCAACAAAATGCAAAAAGTCAGGGGGTAACCATGCCAAGGAGGCATTTCCTTACACAACCCCCCAAACAAAAGAGGATGAGACTAACCTTTCCCAAGAGAGTCTTCATTTTCTAAGTGGAAGAACCTGGAAAGGCCATCAGCATTGGCAGTTCAGGTCTGTGTTCCACTACAAAGTCCATTCCCTGTAGGGATATGGACCACCTCAACAGTTTAGGGTTTTCTCCTTTTTTATTTGCATCAGCCATCTGAGAGGTCTGTGGTCAGTTTGAACTATGAAGTGAGTACCAAAAAGGTGTGGTCTCAACTTCTTCAGGGACCAGACCACAGTAAAGGCCTCCCACTCAATGGCACTTCAACACTGCTCCCTGGGAAGTAACCTCCTGCTAATCAAAGCAACGGGCTGGTCAAGGCCATCATTATTTGTTTGGGACAGGACTGCTCCTATCCCATGACCAGAGGCATCTGTCTGCGCAATCAACTGCTTAGAGTAGTCGGGAGCTTTCAAAACTGGTGCTGTACACATTGCTTGCTTCAGGGTGTCAAAGGCCTTTTGACAATCCACGGTCCAGTTCACTTTCTTGGGCATTTTTTTGAAGGTCAGTTCTGTGAGGGGTGTCACTATTGACCCATATCCCTTCACAAACCTACTATAGTACCCGGTCAAGCCAAGGAATCCCCTAACTTGACTCTGGGTTTTTGGAGCTACCCAGTCCAGAATAGTCTGGATCTTGGGATGGAGTGGCTGAATGTGGCCTCCACCAACAAGGTGAGCTAAGTAAACCACAGTACCCTCCCCTATCTGACATTTAGATGCCTTGTTAGAGATGCCTGCTGCTTGCAGGGCCTGCAAATCCTTCTTGAGGTGGACCAGGTGATCCTGCCAGTTGGAGCTAGTCAGCAATATCATCAAGATAAGCTGCACTAAAGGACTCCAAGCCAGCAAGGACTTGATTCACCAACCTTTGGAAGGTGGCAGGGGCATTCTTTAAGCCAAAGGGCTTCACAGTAAACTGGTCGTGCCTATCAGGTGTAGAGAATGTTGTTTTCTCTTTTGCTCCCAGTGCCATTTTTATTTGCCAGTACCCTGCTGTCAAGTCAAAGGTACTTAAGTGTTTGGCAGCACCTAATTTATCTACAGCTCATCTGCCCTTGAGATGGGTTGAGCATTTGTCTAGGTGACAGAGTTGAGCCCTCTGTAGTACACACAAAACCTCATTTCTCTCTTGCCATCTTTTGTGTGAGGTTTGGAGACCAAGACCACTGGGCTAGCCCAGGGATTGTCAGAGTGTTCAATCACTCCCAACTCCATCATCTTGTGGACTTCCACCTTGATGCTTTCTTTAACTTGATCAGACTGTCAGAATATTTTATTCTTGACAGGCATACTGTCTACTGTGTCCAGATCATGGGTATACAGGTGTGTCTGACCAGGGGTTAAAGAAAAGAGCTCAGCAAACTGCTGGAGGACTTGCCTTCACTTCAGGGTGTCTGAATAGATCACTCCATCTACTTGGCCATCTTTAGGGTCAGTGGAGAGGAGATGAGGGAGAGGTTCACTCTGCTTCCTGGTCCCCATCTGTAACCATTAACATGTTTACATCTGCCCTATAATAAAAGAGTTTGAGGCGTTTCACATGGATCACCCTCTATGGGGGTCCTGTTAGTGCCTAGGTCCACCAGGTAGGTTACCGGGCTCTTTTTCTCAAGAACTGGGTAAGGGCCACTCTCTGTCCTGAAGTGCCCTTGGAGCCACAGGCATAGAACCCAGAGTTTCTGCACTGGCTGAAACTCAACCATAGCAGCCTTTTGGTCATACCACATCTTCTGTAGCTGTAGGCTGGCCTCAAGGTTTTTGCTTGCCTTTTCCATGTACTCTGCCATACTTGAACGTAGGCCTAGTACATAGTCCACCACATCTTGCTTAGGCTCATGGAGAAGTCTCTCCCAGCCTTCTTTTACAAGTGCTAGTGGTCTCCTATCAGGATGGCCAAACAGAAGCTCAAAGGGGGAACCCTACTCCCTTCTGTGGCACCTCTCTGTAGGCTAAAAGCAGACATGGCAAGAGGACATCCCATCTCCTTTTGAGTTTTTCAGGGAGCCCCATGATCATGCCCTTCAATGTCTTGCTGAATCTCTCAACAAGACCATTGGTTTGTGGATGATATGGTGCAGTGAATTTGTAAGTCACCCCACACTCATTCCACATGTGTTTCAGGTAAGCTGACATGAAGTTTGTACCTCTGTCAGAAACAACCTCTTTAGGAAATCCCAATTATTGCTTTGGCTACTGCAGCGGCAGTAGTGGACCTAAGGGGAATTGCTTCAGGATACCTAGTAGCATGATGCACTACTACTGAGATATATTGGTTCCCTGATGCTGCCGGAGGTTCAAGTGAACCCACTATGTCCACTCCCACTCTTTCAAAGGGGACCCCCACCACTGGAAGTGAAATGAGGGGGGCCTTTGGATGGCCACCTGTCTTACCACTGGCTTGACAGGTGACAGAGGAGGTGCAAAACTCATTTACCTTCTGGGACATATTGGGCCAGTAGAAATGGTTGACTAATCTCTCCCATGTCTTGGTTTGTCCCAAATGCCCAGCAAGGGTAATGTCAGGGGGTGCAGTGAGAATGAACTCCCTAAACTCCTAAGACACTACCACTCTCCTACTGGCACCAGGTTTGGGATCTCTTGCCTCAGTGTAAAGGAGTCCATCTTTCCAATAGACCCTGTGAGTTCCACTGACATTTCCTTTTTCATGCTCAGCTGTTTGCGGTCTTAGGCCTTCAAGAGAGGGACAAGTTTCTTGCCCCTTACACAGCTGTTCCCTTGAGGGTCCCCCTGGGCCCAGGAGCCCAACCTGGTAAGGTCCCAGCTCCATGGACTCAGTTCCCTCAGGGGATAGAACTTCTTCCTGGGAAGAGAGGTTCTGTTTCTTTTACTGTGTTGAAGCTGGTTCCCCAGTCTCCTTTCCTTTTCTCTTGGAAGGTCGGGCCATTATTCCAGACTCCAACACTTGTTTTTCACCCTGAGCCCTGCACTGTGCCCTTGTCTTGACACACACCAGTTCAGGGCTACCCAGCATGACTGCATGGGTCTTGAGCTCTACCTTAGCCCATGCTGAGGACTCCAGATCATTTCCTAGCAGACATTCTACTGGGATTGCAGAGGAGACTACCACCTGTTTCTGGCCAGTGACCCCTCCCCATTCTAAAGTTACCATTGCCATGGGATGCACTTTAGTTTGATTGTCAGCATTAGTGACTGGATATGTCTGTCCAGCCAGGTACTGTCCTGGGGAAACCAGATTGTCTGTCACCATTGTGACACTGGCACCTGTGTCCCTCAGGGCTTCTACTCTAGTCCCATTTATTAAGTGCTACTGCCTGTATTTTTGCACGTTAGACGGCCAGGCAGCAAGTGTGGCTAGGTCCACCCCACCCTCAGAGACTAATGTAGCTTCAGTGTGAACCCTGATTTGCTCTGGGCACATTATTGATCTCACCTGGAGACTGGCTATTGCAGTGCTAACTGGAATAGTGTTTGTTGTGGGACTTTTCTTGGGGCAGGCCTTGTCTCCAGTATGGTGTCCATGCTGAGTACAGATGCGACACCAGGCCTTCTTGGGATCAAATGTTTTACCCTTATACGCATTTGGGGACTGTGAAGAGGCTCTGGGCCCACCCTCCTGAGCAGGTTCTGGGGCCCTGTAGATGACTCTTTACTTTTTTCCTTGGATGTCTTAACACTCTTCCCCTGGGGAGGCTTTGTGACCCCTTTCTTTTGGTCACCCCCTGTGGAAGTGTTGGTCACCCTAGTCTTGACCCAATGGTCTGCCTTCTTTCCCAATTCTTGGGGAGAAATTGGACCTAGTCCTACCAGATGTTGATGCAGTTTGTCATTGACACAATTACTTAACAGATTTTCTTTCATAAACAAGCTATGCAGCCCATCATAATCATTTACACCATTGCCAGTTATCCAACCATCTAGTGTTTTGACTGAGAAGTCAACAAAATCAACCCAGGTCTGGCTTGAGGATTTTTGAGCCCCCCTGAACCTAATCCTGTACTCCTCAGTTGAGAATCCAAAGCCCTCATGAGGTCATAGGATTCTGAATCTTTTCCAGAGAGTGTGAGGAGTCTATCCTTACACTTTCCAGTGAACATTTCCCAAAGGGGAGCACCCCAGTGAGATTTGTTTACTTTTCTGGTTGCGCAAGCCTTCTCAAAAGCTGTGAATCATTTGGTGATATCATCACTATCTTCATATTTGGTTACAATCCCTTTGGGGATGTTTAGGATGTCAGTATTCTCTCTGACCCTATTTATGTTGCTGCCACCATAGATGGGAGCTAAACCCATCTCTTGTCTTTCCCTCTCTATGGCTAGGAGCTTTCTCCAAAGCCAATCTTTTGCCCATCATGACTAACAGGAGGTCACCTCTTAAATCAGGCTGCCCTCAATGCTTCCAGAGTTACTGGTCTCCCCTGTGGAAGAACCAGTCTCTGACTATCACTTGTGGGGTCAGGGTTTGAGAGACCCTGTTCTCCCTAGTTAGGACAGAAGGGAGGGAATCATCCTCCTGGTCACTAACTTCCCCATCTGCAGGATTATCCTCACGGGGGTGGTCATTTGCAAACTCTGCCACAGGCTCCTGGAGCCTTACTTTGGTTGGGTTGGACCCAGTCTTTATATTTGTTAGCTTACAGAGTCCTTAACTCTGACATCCTTAGATGCACGTAAAGGGTGAGGTTGAGTTCCACCACCATCTCATCTGTGCTAGACATTATTTCTCTAAAAGTTGGGATACCTTTTAAAGAATCTAAAAACGACTTCTAGAACTTAGATCCAAACTTTTACAAACTTTTAAACTCTAAAAGAAATGCTAACAGGGACTTACACAAGGCCCTAGCAGGACTTTTAAAAATTTAGAAAAATAGCTCAAATGAAATTAAAAAAACTTTTCTAATGACAATTTTTGGAATTTTAGTAGTGTGATCAGCTATTGGCTGAGTAGTCCAGCAAATGCAAAGTCTTAGACCCCACCGCTGATCCACCAATGTAGGAAGTTGGCTCTGTATATCTCAAAGTGAGAGATAGTGTGCACAGAGTCCAAGGGTTCCCCTTACAGATAAGATAGTGGCAAAATTAGATAATTCTAATGCTCTATTTTGTGGTAGTGTGGTCGAGCAGTAGGCTTATCAGAGGGTAGTGTTAAGCACCTGTTGTACACACAGGCAATAAATGAGGAACACACACTCGAAGACTTAACTCCAGGCCAATAGTTTTTATATAGAAAAATGTATTTTCTCAATTTATTTTAGAACCACAAGTATCAAGATTTGAAGTAAATATATAAAATGCAAGGTACTCCACACAGGTAAGTTAGGAACTTTGAATTAGATCAGTAACATACCCAGTTTTAGTTAAAATGGCAATAAGCTATTTTAAAAGTGGACACAGTGCAAACATCAACAGTTCCTGAGGGAGGTAAGTAATGGTTAGTTTTTCAGGTAAGTAAGGCACTCACAAGTTCAAGTTCCTGGTCATAGGCAGCCCACCGTTGGGGGTTCAAGGCAACCCCAAAGTCACTGCACCAGCAACACAGGGCCGGTCAGGTGCAGAGGTCAAAGGAGGGCCCAAAACACATAGGCGCCTATGGAGAATAGGGGTGCTCCGGTTCCAGTCAGCCAACAGGTAAGAACCTGCATCTTTTAGAGGGCAGACCAGGGGGGTTTTGTAGAGCACTGGGGGGGACACAAGTAGGCACACAAAACACACCCTCAGCAGCACAAGAGCGGCCGGGTGCAGTGTGCAAAGCAGGCATCGGGTTTTGAATAGAAATCAATGGAGGGACCCGGGGGTCACTCTAGCGGTGTAGGCAGGGCACAGTGGGGCTTCTCGGGCCAGCCACTGACTGGGCTAGGCAGAGGGTCACCTGAGGGTCACTCCTGCACTGGAGCTCAGTTCCGTCTGGTCCTGGGGGCTGCGGGTGCACTGCTTGATCAAGGCGTCCGGTTCCTTGTTACAGGCAGTCGCGTTCAGGGGGAGCCTCTGGATTCTCTCTGAATGCGTCGCTGTAGAGGTCCAGGGGGGTCGTCTTGGGTTACTCACGAGGTCACAGTCACCTGGGAATCCTACCTGTAGTGTTGGTTCTCTGGAGCTCGAGCGGGGGGCGTCGGGTGCAGAGGGTGAAGTCTCACACTTCCGGCAAGAGTTGCAAGAAAGTTGCAAAGTTGTTGCTGTTTTGGAACAGTGCCACTGCTCACAGGAGTTTACTGGTCCTTCGGGTTCAGGGCAGTCCTCTGAGGCTTCAGAGGTCGCTGGTTCCTGTTGGATGTGTCGCTGTGCAGGTTCTTTAAATCTGGAGACAGGCCGGTAGTGCTGGCGACAAAGTAGTTGTCGTCCGTCGTCTCTGCAGGGCTTTCCAGCTCAGCAGTCCTTCTTGTTGTAGGTTGCAGGAATCTGATTTCCTGGGTTAGGGGTGTGTTTAGGTCAGGAGGGCAGTAGCCAATGGCTACTGTCCTGGAGGGTGGCTACACCCAATTTGTGCCTCCTCCCTGAGGGAAGGGGGCACATCCCTAATCCTATTGGGGGAATCCTCCAATCTCAAAATGGAGGATTTCTAAAGGCAGGGATCACCTCAGCTCAGGGCACCTTAGGGGCTGTCCTGACTGGTGGGTGACTCCTCCTTGTTTTTCTCATTATCTCCTCCAGCCTTGCCGCCAAAAGTGGGGGCAGTGGCCAGAGGGGCAGGCATCTCCACTAGCTGGGATGCCCTGGGGTGCTGTCACAAAAGGCATGAGCCTTTGAGGCTCACCGCCAGGTGTTACAGTTCCTGCAGGGGGCGGTGAGAAGCACCTCCACCCAGTACAGGCTTTGTTCCTGGCCACAGAGTGACAAAGGCACTCTCCCCATGTGGCCAGAAACTCGTCTGGTTGTGGCAGGCTGGCAGAAACTGGTCAGCCTAGCACTAGGAGTCGGACTGGTATTCAGGGGGCATCTCTAAGATGCCCTCTGGTTGCATTTTACAATAAATTCTACACTGGCATCAGTGTGCATTTATTGTGCTGAGAAGTTAGATACCAAACTTCCCAGACTTCAGTGTAGCCATTATGGAACTGTGGAGTTCGTGTTTGACAAACTCCCAGACCATATACTCTTTATGGCTACCCTGCACTTACAATGTCTAAGGTTTTACTTAGACACTGTAGGGGCATAGTGCTCATGCACATATACCCTGACCTGTGGTATAGTGCACCCTGCCTTAGGGCTGTAAGGCCTTCTAGAGGGGTGCCTTACCTATGCCACAGGCAGTATGAGGTGGGCGTGGCACTCTGAGGGGAGTGTCATGTCAACTTAGTCATTTTCTCCCCACCAGCACACACAACCTGTGAGGCAGTGTGCATGTGCTGAGTGAGGAGTCCCCAGGGTGGCATAAGACATGCGGCAGCCCTTAGAAACCTTCCCTGGCATCAGGGCCCTTGGTACAAGGGGTACCATTTACAAGGAACTTATCTGGGTGCCAGGTCTGTGCCAATTGTGGGAACAAAGGTACAGTTTAGGGAAAGAACACTGGTGTTGAGGCCTGGTTAGCAGGGTACCAGCACACTTTCATTCATAACTGGCATCAACAAAATGCAAAAAGTCAGGGGTAACCATGCCAAGGAGGCATTTCCTTACACAACCCCCCAAACAAAAGAGGATGAGACTAACCTTTCCCAAGAGAGTCTTCATTTTCTAAGTGGAAGAACCTGGAAAGGCCATCAGCATTGGCAGTTCAGGTCTGTGTTCCACTACAAAGTCCATTCCCTGTAGGGATATGGACCACCTCAACAGTTTAGGGTTTTCTCCTTTTTTATTTGCATCAGCCATCTGAGAGGTCTGTGGTCAGTTTGATCTATGAAGTGAGTACCAAAAAGGTGTGGTCTCAACTTCTTCAGGGACCAGACCACAGTAAAGGCCTCCCACTCAATGGCACTTCAACACTGCTCCCTGGGAAGTAACCTCCTGCTAATCAAAGCAACGGGCTGGTCAAGGCCATCATTATTTGTTTGGGACAGGACTGCTCCTATCCCATGACCAGAGGCATCTGTCTGCGCAATCAACTGCTTAGAGTAGTCGGGAGCTTTCAAAACTGGTGCTGTACACATTGCTTGCTTCAGGGTGTCAAAGGCCTTTTGACAATCCACGGTCCAGTTCACTTTCTTGGGCATTTTTTTGAAGGTCCGTTCTGTGAGGGGTGTCACTATTGACCCATATCCCTTCACAAACCTACTATAGTACCCGGTCAAGCCAAGGAATCCCCTAACTTGACTCTGGGTTTTTGGAGCTACCCAGTCCAGAATAGTCTGGATCTTGGGATGGAGTGGCTGAATGTGGCCTCCACCAACAAGGTGAGCTAAGTAAACCACAGTACCCTCCCCTATCTGACATTTAGATGCCTTGTTAGAGATGCCTGCTGCTTGCAGGGCCTGCAAATCCTTCTTGAGGTGGACCAGGTGATCCTGCCAGTTGGAGCTAGACAGCAATATCATCAAGATAAGCTGCACTAAAGGACTCCAAGCCAGCAAGGACTTGATTCACCAACCTTTGGAAGGTGGCAGGGGCATTCTTTAAGCCAAAGGGCTTCACAGTAAACTGGTCGTGCCTATCAGGTGTAGAGAATGTTGTTTTCTCTTTTGCTCCCAGTGCCATTTTTATTTGCCAGTACCCTGCTGTCAAGTCAAAGGTACTTAAGTATTTGGCAGCACCTAATTTATCTATCAGCTCATCTGCCCTTGAGATGGGTTGAGCATTTGTCTAGGTGACAGAGTTGGGCCCTCTATAGTCCACACAAAACCTCTTTCTCTCTTGCCATCTTTTGTGTGAGGTTTGGAGACCAAGACCACTGGGCTAGCCCAGGGATTGTCAGAGTGTTCAATCACTCCCAACTCCATCATCTTGTGGACTTCCACCTTGATGCTTTCTTTAACTTGATCAGACTGTCAGAATATTTTATTCTTGACAGGCATACTGTCTACTGTGTCCAGATCATCGGTATACAGGTGTGTCTGACCAGGGGTTAAAGAAAAGAGCTCAGCAAACTGCTGGAGGACTTGCCTACAGTCAGCCTGCTGTTGGCCAGAGAGGGTGTCTGAATAGATCACTCCATCTACTTGGCCATCTTTAGGGTCAGTGGAGAGGAGATGAGGGAGAGGTTCACTCTCTGCTTCCTGGTCCCCATCTGTAACCATTAACATGTTTACATCTGCCCTATAATAAAAGAGTTTGAGGCGTTTCACATGGATCACCCTCTATGGGGGTCCTGTTAGTGCCTAGGTCCACCAGGTAGGTGACCGGGCTCTTTTTCTCAAGAACTGGGTAAGGGCCACTCTCTGTCCTGAAGTGCCCTTGGAGCCACAGGCATAGAACCCAGAGTTTCTGCACTGGCTGAAACTCAACCATAGCAGCCTTTTGGTCATACCACATCTTCTGTAGCTGTAGGCTGGCCTCAAGGTTTTTGCTTGCCTTTTCCATGTACTCTGCCATCCTTGAACGTAGGCCTAGTACATAGTCCACCACATCTTGTTTAGGCTCATGGAGAAGTCTCTCCCAGCCTTCTTTTACAAGTGCTAGTGGTCCCCTATCAGGATGGCCAAACAGAAGCTCAAAGGGGGAACCCTACTCCCTTCTGTGGCACCTCTCTGTAGGCAAAAAGCAGACATGGCAAGAGGACATCCCATCTCCTTTTGAGTTTTTCAGGGAGCCCCATGATCATGCCCTTCAATGTCTTGTTGAATCTCTCAACAAGTCCATTGGTTTGTGGATGATATGGTGCAGTGAATTTGTAAGTCACCCCACACTCATTCCACATGTGTTTCAGGTAAGCTGACATGAAGTTTGTACCTCTGTCAGAAACAACCTCCTTAGGAAATCCCAATTATTGCTTTGGCTACTGCAGCGGCAGTAGTGGACCTAAGGGGAATTGCTTCAGGATACCTAGTAGCATGATCCACTACTACTAAGATATATTGGTTCCCTGATGCTGCCGGAGGTTCAAGTGAACCCACTATGTCCACTCCCACTCTTTCAAAGGGGACCCCCACCACTGGAAGTGAAATGAGGGGGGCCTTTGGATGGCCACCTGTCTTACCACTGGCTTGACAGGTGACAGAGGAGGTGCAAAACTCATTTACCTTCTGGGACATATTGGGCCAGTAGAAATGGTTGACTAATCTCTCCCATGTCTTGGTTTGTCCCAAATGCCCAGCAAGGGGAATGTCAGGGGGTGCAGTGAGAATGAACTCCCTAAACTCCTAAGACACTACCACTCTCCTACTGGCACCAGGTTTGGGATCTCTTGCCTCAGTGTAAAGGAGTCCATCTTCCCAATAGACCCTGTGAGTTCCACTGACATTTCCTTTTTCATGCTCAGCTGTTTGCGGTCTTAGGCCTTCAAGAGAGGGACAAGTTTCTTGCCCCTTACACAGCTGTTCCCTTGAGGGTCCCCCTGGGCCCAGGAGCCCAACCTGGTAAGGTCCCAGCTCCATGGACTCAGTTCCCTCAGGGGATAGAACTTCTTCCTGGGAAGAGAGGTTCTGTTTCTTTTACTGTGTTGAAGCTGGTTCCCCAGTCTCCTTTCCTTTTCTCTTGGAAGGTCGGGCCATTATTCCAGACTCCAACACTTGTTTTTCACCCTGAGCCCTGCACTGTGCCCTTGTCTTGACACACACCAGTTCAGGGCTACCCAGCATGACTGCATGGGTCTTGAGCTCTACCTTAGCCCATGCTGAGGACTCCAGATCATTTCCTAGCAGACATTCTACTGGGATTGCAGAGGAAACTACCACCTGTTTCTGGCCAGTGACCCCTCCCCATTCTAAAGTTACCATTGCCATGGGATGCACTTTAGTTTGATTGTCAGCATTAGTGACTGGATATGTCTGTCCAGCCAGGTACTGTCCTGGGGAAACCAGATTGTCTGTCACCATTGTGACACTGGCACCTGTGTCCCTCAGGGATTCTACTCTAGTCCCATTTATTAAGTGCTGCTGCCTGTATTTTTGCACGTTAGGCGGGCAGGCAGCAAGTGTGGCTAGGTCCACCCCACCCTCAGAGACTAATGTAGCTTCAGTGTGAACCCTGATTTGCTCTGGGCACATTATTGATCCCACCTGGAGACTGGCTATTGCAGTGCTAACTGGAATAGTGTTTGTTGTGGGACTTTTCTTGGGACAGGCCTTGTCTCCAGTGTGGTGTCCATGCTGAGTACAGATGCGACACCAGGCCTTCTTGGGATCAAATGTTTTACCCTTATACCCATTTGGGGAGTGTGAAGAGGCTCTGGGCCCACCCTCCTGAGCAGGTTCTGGGGCCTTGTAGAAGACTCTTTACTTTTTTCCTTGGATGTCTTAACACTCTTCCCCTGGGGAGGCTTTGTGACCCCTTTCTTTTGGTCACCCCCTGTGGAAGTGTTGGTCACCCTAGTCTTGACCCAATGGTTCTTTCCCAATTCTTGGGGAGAAATTGGACCTAGTCCTACCAGATGTTGATGCAGTTTGTCATTGACACAATTACTTAACAGATTTTCTTTCATAAACAAGCTATGCAGCCCATCATAATCATTTACACCATTGCCAGTTATCCAACCATCTAGTGTTTTGACTGAGAAGTCAACAAAATCAACCTAGGTCTGGCTTGAGGATTTTTGAGCCCCCCTGAACCTAATCCTGTACTCCTCAGTTGAGAATCCAAAGCCCTCATGAGGTCATAGGATTCTGAATCTTTTCCAGAGAGTGTGAGGAGTCTATCCCTACACTTTCCAGTGAACATTTCCCAAAGGGGAGCACCCCAGTGAGATTTGTTTACTTTTCTGGTTGCGCAAGCCTTCTCAAAAGCTGTGAATCATTTGGTGATATCATCACTATCTTCATATTTTGTTACAATCCCTTTGGGGATGTTTAGGATGTCAGTATTCTCTCTGACCCTATTTATGTTGCTGCCACCATAGATGGGAGCTAAACCCATCTCTTGTCTTTCCCTCTCTATGGCTAGGAGCTGTCTCCAAAGCCAATCTTTTGCCCATCATGACTAGCAGGAGGTCACCTCTTAAATCAGGCTGCCCTCAATGCTTCCAGAGTTACTGGTCTCCCCTGTGGAAGAACCAGTCTCTGACTATCACTTGTGGGGTCAGGGTTTGAGAGACCCTGTTCTCCCTAGTTAGGACAGAAGGGAGGGAATCATCCTCCTGGTCACTAACTTCCCCATCTGCAGGATTATCCTCACAGGGTGGTCATTTGCAAACTCTGCCACAGGCTCCTGGAGCCTTACTTTGGTTGGGTTGGACCCAGTCTTTATATTTTTTAGCTTACAGAGTCCTTAACTCTGACATCCTTAGATGCACGTAAAGGGTGAGGTTGAGTTCCACCACCATCTCATCTGTGCTAGACATTATTTCTCTAAAAGTTGGGATACCTTTTAAAGAATCTAAAAACGACTTCTAGAACTTAGATCCAAACTTTTACAAACTTTTAAACTCTAAAAGAAATGCTAACAGGGACTTACACAAGGCCCTAGCAGGACTTTTAAAAATTTAGAAAAATAGCTCAAATGAAATTAAAAAAACTTTTCTAATGACAATTTTTGGAATTTTAGTAGTGTGATCAGCTATTGGCTGAGTAGTCCAGCAAATGCAAAGTCTTAGACCCCACCGCTGATCCACCAATGTAGGAAGTTGGCTCTGTATATCTCAAAGTGAGAGATAGTGTGCACAGAGTCCAAGGGTTCCCGTTACAGATAAGATAGTGGCAAAATTTGATAATTCTAATGCTCTATTTTGTGGTAGTGTGGTCGAGCAGTAGGCTTATCAGAGGGTAGTGTTAAGCACCTGTTGTACACACAGGCAATAAATGAGGAACACACACTCGAAGACTTAACTCCAGGCCAATAGTTTTTATATAGAAAAATGTATTTTCTCAATTTATTTTAGAACCACAAGTATCAAGATTTGAAGTAAATATATAAAATGCAAGGTACTCCACACAGGTAAGTTAGGAACTTTGAATTAGATCAGTAACATACCCAGTTTTAGTTAAAATGGCAATAAGCTATTTTAAAAGTGGACACAGTGCAAACATCAACAGTTCCTGAGGGAGGTAGGTAATGGTTAGTTTTTCAGGTAAGTAAGCCACTCACAAGTTCAAGTTCCTGGTCATAGGCAGCCCACCGTTGGGGGTTCAAGGCAACCCCAAAGTCACTGCACCAGCAACACAGGGCCGGTCAGGTGCAGAGGTCAAAGGAGGGCCCAAAACACATAGGCGCCTATGGAGAATAGGGGTGCTCCGGTTCCAGTCAGCCAACGGGTAAGAACCTGCATCTTTTAGAGGGCAGACCAAGGGGGTTTTGTAGAGCACTGGGGGGGGACACAAGTAGGCGCACAAAACACACCCTCAGCGGCACAAGAGCGGCCGGGTGCAGTGTGCAAAGCAGGCATCGGGTTTTGAATAGAAATCAATGGAGGGACCCGGGGGTCACTCTAGCGGTGTAGGCAGGGCACAGTGGGGCTTCTCGGGCCAGCCACTGACTGGGCTAGGCAGAGGGTCACCTGAGGGTCACTCCTGCACTGGAGTTCAGTTCCGTCTGGTCCTGGGGGCTGCGGGTGCAGTGCTTGATCAAGGCGTCGGGTTCCTTGTTACAGGCAGTCGCGTTCAGGGGGAGCCTCTGGATTCTCTCTGAATGCGTCGCTGTAGAGGTCCAGGGAGGTCGTCTTGGGTTACTCACGAGGTCACAGTCACCTGGGAATCCTACCTGTAGTGTTGGTTCTCTGGAGCTCGAGCGGGGGGCGTCGGGTGCAGAGGGTGAAGTCTCACACTTCCGGCAAGAGTTGCAAGAAAGTTGCAAAGTTGTTGCTGTTTTGGAACAGTGCCACTGCTCACAGGAGTTTACTGGTCCTTCGGGTTCAGGGCAGTCCTCTGAGGCTTCAGAGGTCGCTGGTTCCTGTTGGATGTGTCGCTGTGCAGGTTCTTTAAATCTGGAGACAGGCCGGTAGTGCTGGCGCCAAAGTAGTTGTCGTCCGTCGTCTCTGCAGGGCTTTCCAGGTCAGCAGTCCTTCTTGTTGTAGGTTGCAGGAATCTGATTTCCTGGGTTAGGGGTGTGTTTAGGTCAGGAGGGCAGTAGCCAATGGCTACTGTCCTGGAGGGTGGCTACACCCAATTTGTGCCTCCTCCCTGAGGGAAGGGGGGCACATCCCTAATCCTATTGGGGGAATCCTCCAATCTCAAAATGGAGGATTTCTAAAGGCAGGGATCACCTCAGCTCAGGGCACCTTAGGGGCTGTCCTGACTGGTGGGTGACTCCTCCTTGATTTTCTCATTATCTCCTCCAGCCTTGCCGCCAAAAGTGGGGGCAGTGGCCAGAGGGGCAGGCATCTCCACTAGCTGGGATGCCCTGGGGTGCTGTCACAAAAGGCATGAGCCTTTGAGGCTCCCCGCCAGGTGTTACAGTTCCTGCAGGGGGCGGTGAGAAGCACCTCCACCCAGTACAGGCTTTGTTCCTGGCCACAGAGTGACAAAGGCACTCTCCCCATGTGGCCAGAAACTCGTCTGGTTGTGGCAGGCTGGCAGAAACTGGTCAGCCTAGCACTAGGAGTCGGACTGGTATTCAGGGGGCATCTCTAAGATGCCCTCTGGTTGCATTTTACAATAAATTCTACACTGGCATCAGTGTGCATTTATTGTGCTGAGAAGTTAGATACCAAACTTCCCAGACTTCAGTGTAGCCATTATGGAACTGTGGAGTTCGTGTTTGACAAACTCCCAGACCATATACTCTTTATGGCTACCCTGCACTTACAATGTCTAAGGTTTTACTTAGACACTGTAGGGGCATAGTGCTCATGCACATATACCCTGACCTGTGGTATAGTGCACCCTGCCTTAGGGCTGTAAGACCTTCTAGAGCGGTGCCTTACCTATGCCACAGGCAGTATGAGGTGGGCGTGGCACTCTGAGGGGAGTGTCATGTCGACTTAGTCATTTTCTCCCCACCAGCACACACAACCTGTGAGGCAGTGTGCATGTGCTGAGTGAGGAGTCCCCAGGGTGGCATAAGACATGCGGCAGCCCTTAGAAACCTTCCCTGGCATCAGGGCCCTTGGTACAAGGGGTACCATTTACAAGGAACTTATCTGGGTGCCAGGTCTGTGCCAATTGTGGGAACAAAGGTACAGTTTAGGGAAAGAACACTGGTGTTGAGGCCTGGTTAGCAGGGTACCAGCACACTTTCATTCATAACTGGCATCAACAAAATGCAAAAAGTCAGGGGGTAACCATGCCAAGGAGGCATTTCCTTACACAACCCCCCAAACAAAAGAGGATGAGACTAACCTTTCCCAAGAGAGTCTTCATTTTCTAAGTGGAAGAACCTGGAAAGGCCATCAGCATTGGCAGTTCAGGTCTGTGTTCCACTACAAAGTCCATTCCCTGTAGGGATATGGACCACCTCAACAGTTTAGGGTTTTCTCCTTTTTTATTTGCATCAGCCATCTGAGAGGTCTGTGGTCAGTTTGAACTATGAACTGAGTACCAAAAAGGTGTGGTCTCAACTTCTTCAGGGACCAGACCACAGTAAAGGCCTCCCACTCAATGGCACTTCAACACTGCTCCCTGGGAAGTAACCTCCTGCTAATCAAAGCAACGGGCTGGTCAAGGCCATCATTATTTGTTTGGGACAGGACTGCTCCTATCCCATGACCAGAGGCATCTGTCTGCGCAATCAACTGCTTAGAGTAGTCGGGAGCTTTCAAAACTGGTGCTGTACACATTGCTTGCTTCAGGGTGTCAAAGGCCTTTTGACAATCCACGGTCCAGTTCACTTTCTTGGGCATTTTTTTGAAGGTCAGTTCTGTGAGGGGTGTCACTATTGACCCATATCCCTTCACAAACCTACTATAGTACCCGGTCAAGCCAAGGAATCCCCTAACTTAACTCTGGGTTTTTGGAGCTACCCAGTCCAGAATAGTCTGGATCTTGGGTTGGAGTGGCTGAATGTGGCCTCCACCAACAAGGTGAGCTAAGTAAACCACAGTACCCTGCCCTATCTGACATTTAGATGCCTTGTTAGAGATGCCTGCTGCTTGCAGGGCCTGCAAATCCTTCTTGAGGTGGACCAGGTGATCCTGCCAGTTGGAGCTAGACAGCAATATCATCAAGATAAGCTGCACTAAAGGACTCCAAGCCAGCAAGGACTTGATTCATCAACCTTTGGAAGGTGGCAGGGGCATTCTTTAAGCCAAAGGGCTTCACAGTAAACTGGTCGTGCCTATCAGGTGTAGAGAATGTTGTTTTCTCTTTTGCTCCCAGTGCCATTTTTATTTGCCAGTACCCTGCTGTCAAGTCAAAGGTACTTAAGTATTTGGCAGCACCTAATTTATCTATCAGCTCATCTGCCCTTGAGATGGGTTGAGCATTTGTCTAGGTGACAGAGTTGAGCCCTCTGTAGTCCACACAAAACCTCATTTCTCTCTTGCCATCTTTTGTGTGAGGTTTGGAGACCAAGACCACTGGGCTAGCCCAGGGATTGTCAGAGTGTTCAATCACTCCCAACTCCATCATCTTGTGGACTTCCACCTTGATGCTTTCTTTAACTTGATCAGACTGTCAGAATATTTTATTCTTGATAGGCATACTGTCTACTGTGTCCAGATCATGGGTATACAGGTGTGTCTGACCAGGGGTTAAAGAAAAGAGCTCAGCAAACTGCTGGAGGACTTGCCTACAGTCAGCCTGCTGTTGGCCAGAGAGGGTGTCTGGATAGATCACTCCATCTACTTGGCCATCTTTAGGGTCAGTGGAGAGGAGATGAGGGAGAGGTTCACTTTCTGCTTCCTGGTCCCCATCTGTAACCATTAACATGTTTACATCTGTCCTATAATAAAAGAGTTTGAGGCGTTTCACATGGATCACCCTCTATGGGGGTCCTGTTAGTGCCTAGGTACACCAGGTAGGTGACCGGGCTCTTTTTCTCAAGAACTGGGTAAGGGCCAGTCTCTGTCCTGAAGTGCCCTTGGAGCCACAGGCATAGAACCCAGAGTTTCTGCACTGGCTGAAACTCAACCATAGCAGCCTTTTGGTCATACCACATCTTCTGTAGCTGTAGGCTGGCCTCAAGGTTTTTGCTTGCCTTTTCCATGTACTCTGCCATCCTTGAACTTAGGCCTAGTACATAGTCCACCACATCTTGTTTAGGCTCATGGAGAAGTCTCTCCCAGCCTTCTTTTACAAGTGCTAGTGGTCCCCTATCAGGATGGCCAAACAGAAGCTCAAAGGGGGAACCCTACTCCCTTCTGTGGCACCTCTCTGTAGGCTAAAAGCAGACATGGCAAGAGGACATCCCATCTCCTTTTGAGTTTTTCAGGGAGCTCCATGATCATGCCCTTCAATGTCTTGTTGAATCTCTCAACAAGACCATTGTTTTGTGGATGATATGGTGCAGTGAATTTGTAAGTCACCCCACACTCATTCCACATGTGTTTCAGGTAAGCTGACATGAAGTTTGTACCTCTGTCAGAAACAACCTCCTTAGGAAATCCCAATCATTGCTTTGGCTACTGCAGCGGCAGTAGTGGACCTAAGGGGAATTGCTTCAGGATACCTAGTAGCATGATCCACTACTACTAAGATATATTGGTTCCCTGATGCAGCCGGAGGTTCAAGTGAACCCACTATGTCCACTCCCACTCTTTCAAAGGGGACCCCCACCACTGGAAGTGAAATGAGGGGGTCCTTTGGATGGCCACCTGTCTTACCACTGGCTTGACAGGTGACAGAGGAGGTGCAAAACTCATTTACCTTCTGGGACATATTGGGCCAGTAGAAATGGTTGACTAATCTCTCCCATGTCTTGGTTTGTCCCAAATGCCCAGCAAGGGGAATGTCAGGGGGTGCAGTGAGAATGAACTCCCTAAACTCCTAAGACACTACCACTCTCCTACTGGCACCAGGTTTGGGATCTCTTGCCTCAGTGTAAAGGAGTCCATCTTCCCAATAGACCCTGTGAGTTCCACTGACATTTCCTTTTTCATGCTCAGCTGTTTGCGGTCTTAGGCCTTCAAGAGAGGGACAAGTTTCTTGCCCCTTACACAGCTGTTCCCTTGAGGGTCCCCCTGGGCCCAGGAGCCCAACCTGGTAAGGTCCCAGCTCCATGGACTCAGTTCCCTCAGGGGATAGAACTTCTTCCTGGGAAGAGAGGTTCTGTTTCTTTTACTGTGTTGAAGCTGGTTCCCCAGTCTCCTTTCCTTTTCTCTTGGAAGGTCGGGCCATTATTCCAGACTTCAACACTTGTTTTTCACCCTGAGCCCTGCACTGTGTCCTTGTCTTGACACACACCAGTTCAGGGCTACCCAGCATGACTGCATGGGTCTTGAGCTCTACCTTAGCCCATGCTGAGGACTCCAGATCATTTCCTAGCAGACATTCTACTGGGATTGCAGAGGAGACTACCACCTGTTTCTGGCCAGTGACCCCTCCCCATTCTAAAGTTACCATTGCCATGGGATGCACTTTAGTTTGATTGTCAGCATTAGTGACTGGATATGTCTGTCCAGCCAGGTACTGTCCTGGGGAAACCAGATTGTCTGTCACCATTGTGACACTGGCACCCGTGTCCCTCAGGGCTTCTATTCTAGTCCCATTTATTAAGTGCTGCTGCCTGTATTTTTGCACGTTAGGCGGCCAGGCAGCAAGTGTGGCTAGGTCCACCCCACCCTCAGAGACTAATGTAGCTTCAGTGTGAACCCTGATTTGCTCTGGGCACATTATTGATCCCACCTGGAGACTGGCTATTGCAGTGCTAACTGGAATAGTGTTTGTTGTGGGACTTTTCTTGGGACAGGCCTTGTCTCCAGTATGGTGTCCATGCTGAGTACAGATGCGACACCAGGCCTTCTTGGGATCAAATGTTTTACCCTTATACCCATTTGGGGACTGTGAAGAAGCTCTGGGCCCACCCTCCTGAGCAGGTTCTGGGGCCCTGTAGAAGACTCTTTACTTTTTTCCTTGGATGTCTTAACACTCTTCCCCTGGGGAGGCTTTGTGACCCCTTTCTTTTGGTTAACCCCTGTGGAAGTGTTGGTCACCCTAGTCTTGACCCAATGGTCTGCCTTCTTTCCCAATTCTTGGGGAGAAATTGGACCTAGTCCTACCAGATGTTGATGCAGTTTGTCATTGACACAATTACTTAACAGATTTTCTTTCATAAACAAGCTATGCAGCCCATCATAATCATTTACACCATTGCCAGTTATCCAACCATCTAGTGTTTTGACTGAGAAGTCAACAAAATCAACCCAGGTCTGGCTTGAGGATTTTTGAGCCCCCCTGAACCTAATCCTGTACTCCTCAGTTGAGAATCCAAAGCCCTCATGAGGTCATAGGATTCTGAATCTTTTCCAGAGAGTGTGAGGAGTCTATCCTTACACTTTCCAGTGAACATTTCCCAAAGGGGAGCACCCTAGTGAGATTTGTTTACTTTTCTGGTTGCGCAAGCCTTCTCAAAAGCTGTGAATCATTTGGTGATATCATCACTATCTTCATATTTTGTTACAATCCCTTTGGGGATGTTTAGGATGTCAGTATTCTCTCTGACCCTATTTATGTTGCTGCCACCATAGATGGGAGCTAAACCCATCTCTTGTCTTTCCCTCTCTATGGCTAGGAGCTGTCTCCAAAGCCAATCTTTTGCCCATCATGACTAACAGGAGGTCACCTCTTAAATCAGGCTACCCTCAATGCTTCCAGAGTTACTGGTCTCCCCTGTGGAAGAACCAGTCTCTGACTATCACTTGTGGGGTCAGGGTTTAAGAGACCCTGTTCTCCCTAGTTAGGACAGAAGGGAGGGAATCATCCTCCTGGTCACTAACTTCCCCATCTGCAGGATTATCCTCACGGGGGTGGTCATTTGCAAACTCTGCCACAGGCTCCTGGAGCCTTACTTTGGTTGGGTTGGGCCCAGTCTTTATATTTTTTAGCTTACAGAGTCCTTAACTCTGACATCCTTAGATGCACGTAAAGGGTGAGGTTGAGTTCCACCACCATCTCATCTGTGCTAGACATTATTTCTCTAAAAGTTGGGATACCTTTTAAAGAATCTAAAAACGACTTCTAGAACTTAGATCCAAACTTTTACAAACTTTTAAACTCTAAAAGAAATGCTAACAGGGACTTACACAAGGCCCTAGCAGGACTTTTAAAAATTTAGAAAAATAGCTCAAATGAAATTAAAAAAACGTTTCTAATGACAATTATTGGAATTTTAGTTGTGTGATCAGCTATTGGCTGAGTAGTCCAGCAAATGCAAAGTCTTAGACCCCACCGCTGATCCACCAATGTAGGAAGTTGGCTCTGTATATCTCAAAGTGAGAGATAGTGTGCACAGAGTCCAAGGGTTCCCGTTACAGATAAGATAGTGGCAAAATTAGATAATTCTAATGCTCTATTTTGTGGTAGTGTGGTCGAGCAGTAGGCTTATCAGAGGGTAGTGTTAAGCACCTGTTGTACACACAGGCAATAAATGAGGAACACACACTCGAAGACTTAACTCCAGGCCAATAGTTTTTATATAGAAAAATGTATTTTCTCAATTTATTTTAGAACCACAAGTATCAAGATTTGAAGTAAATATATAAAATGCAAGGTACTCCACACAGGTAAGTTAGGAACTTTGAATTAGATCAGTAACATACACAGTTTTAGTTAAAATGGCAATAAGCTATTTTAAAAGTGGACACAGTGCAAACATCAACAGTTCCTGAGGGAGGTAAGTAATGGTTAGTTTTTCAGGTAAGTAAGGCACTCACAAGTTCAAGTTCCTGGTCATAGGCAGCCCACCGTTGGGGGTTCAAGGCAAACCCAAAGTCACTGCACCAGCAACACAGGGCCGGTCAGGTGCAGAGGTCAAAGGAGGGCCCAAAACACATAAGCGCCTTTGGAGAATAGGGGTGCTCCGGTTCCAGTCAGCCAACAGGTAAGAAACTGCATCTTTTGGAGGGCAGACCAGGGGGGTTTTGTAGAGCACTGGGGGGGACACAAGTAGGCACACAAAACACACCCTCAGCGGCACAGGAGCGGCCGGGTGCAGTGTGCAAAGCAGGCATCGAGTTTTGAATAGAAATCAATGGAGGGACCCGGGGGTCACTCTAGAGGTGTAGGCAGGGCACAGTGGGGCTTCTCGGGCCAGCCACTGACTGGGCTAGGCAGAGGGTCACCTGAGGGTCACTCCTGCACTGGAGTTAAATTCCGTCTGGTCCTGGGGGCTGCGGGTGCAGTGCTTGATCAAGGCGTTGGGTTCCTTGTTACAGGCAGTCGCGTTCAGGGGGAGCCTCTGGATTCTCTCTGAATGAGTCGCTGTAGAGGTCCAGGGGGGGTCGTCTTGGGTTACTCACGAGGTCACAGTCACCTGGGAGTCCTACCTGTAGTGTTGGTTCTCTGGAGCTCGAGCGGGGGGCGTCGGGTGCAGAAGGTGAAGTCTCACACTTCCGGCAAGAGTTGCAAGAAAGTTGCAAAGTTGTTGCTGTTTTGGAACAGTGCCACTGCTCACAGGAGTTTACTGGTCCTTCGGGTTCAGGGCAGTCCTCTGAGGCTTCAGAGGTCACTGGTTCCTGTTGGATGTGTCGCTGTGCAGGTTCTTTAAATCTGGAGACAGGCCGGTAGTGCTGGCGCCAAAGTAGTTGTCGTCCGTCGTCTCTGCAGGGCCTTCCAGGTCAGCAGTCCTTCTTGTTGTAGGTTGCAGGAATCTGATTTCCTGGGTTAGGGGTGTGTTTAGGTCAGGAGGGCAGTAGCCAATGGCTACTGTCCTGGAGGGTGGCTACACCCAATTTGTGCCTCCTCCCTGAGGGGAGGGTGGCACATCCCTAATCCTATTGGGGGAATCCTCCAATCTCAAGATGGAGGATTTCTAAAGGCAGGGATCACATCAGCTCAGGGCACCTTAGGGGCTGTCCTGACTGGTGGGTGACTCCTCCTTGTTTTTCTCATTATCTCCTGCAGCCTTGCCGCCAAAAGTGGGGGCAGTCGCCAGAGGGGCAGGCATCTCCACTAGCTAGGATGCCCTGGGGTGCTGTCACAAAAGGCATGAGCCTTTGAGGCTCACCGCCAGGTGTTACAATTCCTGCAGGGGGAGGTGAGAAGCACCTCCACCCAGTACAGGCTTTGTTCCTGGCCACAGAGTGACAAAGGCACTCTCCCCATGTGGCCAGAAACTCGTCTGGTTGTGGCAGGCTGGCAGAAACTGGTCAGCCTAGCACTAGGAGTCGGACTGGTATTCAGGGGGCATCTCTAAGATGCCCTCTGGGTGCATTTTACAATAAATTCTACACTGGCATCAGTGTGTATTTATTGTGCTGAGAAGTTAGATACCAAACTTCCCAGATTTCAGTGTAGCCATTATGGAACTGTGGAGTTCATGTTTGACAAACTCCCAGACCATATACTCTTTATGGCTACCCTGCACTTACAATGTCTAAGGTTTTGCTTAGACACTGTAGGGGCATAGTGCTCATGCACATATGCCCTGACCTGTGGTATAGTGCACCCTGCCTTAGGGCTGTAAGACCTTCTAGAGGGGTGACTTACCTATGCCACAGGCAGTGTGAGGTGGGCATGGCACTCTGAAGGGAGTGCCATGTCGACTTAGTCATTTTCTCCCCACCAGCACACACACGCTATAAGGCAGTGTGCATGTGCTGAGTGAGGGGTCCCCAGGGTGGCATAAGACATGCTGCAGCACTTAGAGACCTTCCCTGGCATCAGGGCCCTTGGTACCAAGGGTACCATTTACAAGGGACTTATCTGGGTGTCAGGGCTGTGCCAATTGTGGGAATTAACGTAGAGTTTAGGGAAAGAACACTGGTGTTGGGGCCTGGTTAGCAGGGTCCCAGCACACTTGCAATCATAATTGGCATCAACAAAAGGCAAAAAGTCAGGGGCTAACCATGCCAAGGTGGCATTTCCTTACACATCTGTATGGAGTCCAGAGAGCACTTAATAATCTGCCTAGAAGGTCTCCCGGAAGGTTTGTATTTCATACGAGTGCCTGTTTGGAACTTGAATGTATGTTCCAGATCTTGATGGTCCTGGCGTGGAGGCGGCAGAAACACCTTTTTACCTAAATGAACGTGTCACTGTCTTGCAGGAATTACAACAGTTCTGTTACGACAACGCTTCTTCCAGTGCTGCCACCTTAGGAATTATGGATGTAGAAATAACATCTATTGGTTGGATTCCAAAGATTGGGGATCTAGTATGTGAAAAAGTTGCTGTGAAAAAGGAGTTCGGTCCTTCCTATCATGCACCAGTTCCAGTCCAGGGAATACACAATACCAGATTTGTTATTCTTCCACCGCTGCCTGGTTCTAAAGAAAACCGCTTTGTCTCCATCGACAATGTCAAGTTACACCAAGTGGCCAATCCTGCACAGCAGACCAAGAAGAACAACCAGTAGTACCCGAATCCCTCTCACTACTGGTCAAGATGTCCCTCTGCAAGTTATGAGCAGCTACGCTGACACCTCTCCGAGCTTGGGGAGGGTGGAAAATGATCTTGCATTAGTTCCACTAACATCTATTGCAAAAAGCAACACATAAATTACTGATCGATTTGACTTGACGTCTACACAAACGGATGGTGTCATTAACAGTGAACCCCCACGTGAGGCTCCTACCAGTTCTCCTTCAAATACAGCTCCAGTTTTTGCACAAACTCCTTCTGGATACTTTGCCAACATTAATGACACCATTTCAGACTCATTTGCCTCTTCTGCATCTGAACTGCCAAAAACACGTAAGCTGATAATTTGGCTCAAAACAAATTACTTTTTTTCCCATGGAATTATCTGTGGCTTTCCTTGACTGTATTAGCTTTCCTCAGGAATGGCTTCACTATTACTTTCTTTCTCTTAATACATGGTCATTCCCTTTCTGTACGATCAACAGTTGAACTGGTGGATGAGGTCCTAAAGCCCCATTTTTCTTCTCACAACGTCCGCAGAAACGTGTCTTTTGCGTACATTTCCGCTATACCAATTCCTGATGGGATTGTTTGGGATAAATCCATATTTGATATATACGGCCCAACAAGGTCTTTCAAATACCATATGTATTTAAACTTTCTATGAATGATATAATAATACCCGGAGTTGTTTCTGATGACTGGAATGTGAAAACAGTTGATTCTATGATGACTGAGTTGCAGTATTTTACTGTATTTGAAAGTGAGGATGTTTATCAATCCAAAGAAAATTATGGTGACATGTTCTGCTATAATTATTATGGACACCATTTCATTCACAGAGCAAGTCTCCTGAAAACTATCTTTAATTACACACATGGGAACATTGTCTAACTCCTCCACAAGGAAGTTCTATAATATATTCTGAAAAATGTGCATATTTTTCTGGGAACAATATTAAAAAGGCTTAGTCGTATTATTTCAAATTGCCATTTATGGAAAATGTACATATAGGCCCTCGTTACAACCCTGGCGGTGGGTGATAAAGGGGTGGTGTAGGAAAGTCCTCCTTTTTGCCCTGGTCACCCCCACACTTTTTGGACAGGTACTGGTGGTTACTGACTCTTGGCTGTGCCCTAGGTACTGCTTACCAGTCCCAGGGCCAGTGCTCTGTGTAAAGTGGATATGCAAATTAGGCTAATTATAATTGTCTAAGTTAACCTACGTGTAAGTCCCTAGTATATGGTAGGGCATGTAGGTTTAGGGACCACAGCGTAGGTAGTGCACCCATAGGTGCATTGCTGAGGTGCCCAGTGTCATTTTAAAGGCAGGCCTGCCTTGCTGGCTGCTTTTAAGTTAAAGTTATATGCAAAGTCGACTTTGGAATTAAAAGTAGTTCCAAAGTATTAAACTACCTTATTTTTTTAAATATAAGTCACCCTTAAGGTGTGCCCTATGTGCCCCTAGGGCTGGGTGCCATGTAACTATAAGCAGGGACCTTATACAAAATTGTTTTATGAGCCCTGGTGAGGTAAAAAATGCCAAATTCGTTTTTCCCTCATTGTAGTGAATGGCCTCCATAGGCTAGAATGGGGAGACTTTATTTCAATTTCAAAAGTCCCCTTAAGTAATGGATACCAAGAGTTTGGTATCAAATTAATTGTTATAATAAATCCCACAACTTCAAGTTGTGGGATTTAATATAACTTGTTCAGGTAAAGAGTTTTAAACTTTACCTGAAAAGTTGCCAATTTCATTGTTTTTGCTGCTGTACTCTGATTGGCCAGCCTCTGACAGCCTGGCCAGGCTGCCTTGATGAGGTGTGAAGTGCCTGGCTTCACACAAATAGATGTGCCTGTGGGAGGGAATTTCCCCTTAGCAGATGGTGAGGCAGGAAGGGGAAGGGCTGCTAAACTGGTCTTCAAAGGCAGAGAAGGACATTTGGAGCACTCTAGCAACACCTCCACATCCTGCAACCCCAGACAACTAGGTGCCCCCTTGATTAGATTAGGTGAGGGCAGGAGAGGGGTGTGTTTATGATTGTTATCCACACCAGTGGGTGAGCTCAGCCAGATGTAACCTCCAAAAATCAGATTCAGCCATGATGGATTTTTGGAGAATGTTGCCTCCTAGGATTGATTTTTGCCACACTTCCCAGGAAGTGGTCCTCACAGGGGGAAGGACCCTGCACCTGATTGGAGAATCAGGACACCCCCCTGGTTTTCCCCCAGGAGCAAGAGTAAAACTGGCAGTCCTGCACCCACACCTCAGATCCCGATCAGATTCCAACAAGGAAGAACCAAAGGAGAGGGAGGACTGCCCTGCTGGACCCCTGGCCTGCACCAGGAACCTGCACTCAGAGGGACTGCACCAACTGCACACTTGGGCTTCACCACAAGAAGGACTTTGCCTGGCTTCAACTAGTTCAAGGAGGGACTCCCTGTTTGCTACAGGTGAAAAACTGCTAACCAGAGTCCCCTGCACCAACTCCTGAAAAAATCAACCAGCTGGCCACTGCCCAGTGTCCAAAAAGGAGTTTGCGCCAGATGCATTCTGGGAGTTGTAGTCAGCACCCCCAAGGATCATCTCAGAGCTTCTGGACCCTTGGGTGAGCTGTGGACCCCAAAAGAACCTTAAAAGAACATCTGGGAGAAGCCCCAGAAGTTTGGAGAACTTTTGAGAACTTTTGAAAAAAAGCTCCATAGAGGGACCGACCCGCTGCGGCAACTCTAGCCGGCTTGCCTCAACTTCGACCCGGCCTGACTTGCAGGTTCGTCCCGGTAAAGAAAATCTCCAAAAAAGAGACTAAGGGCCTGATTCTAACTTTGGAGGACGGTGTTAAACCGTCCCAAAAGTGGCGGATATACCACCTACCGTATTACGAGTCCATTATATCCTATGGAACTCGTAATACGGTAGGTGGTATATCCGCCACTTTTGGGACAGTTTAACACCGTCCTCCAAAGTTAGAATCAGGCCCTTAGTCCGAAGGTAAAAAGTTGAACGGGACCTCCCAGCCAGCAAATCCGAGGAGGGCTCCAGGAACATCGGATCAAGATCCAGGTTTACCCCGATCAAAGGATTTTCTCCTCGAAAAAACAATTAAGTCCGAAGGTAAAAATCTCCACCGAGGATTCCCGCGACGTGTATCCGGAGAAGAGCTCCAGGAGGTCTGATTGGACTGGCAGGTTCGTCCCGCTGAAGAAAATCTTCAGAAAAACGATTAAGTGTGAAGGTAAACTTTTGACCGAGGCCTCCCGCGGCCTGTAGCCGAGCCGGGCTCCATTGCGGTCGGCCTGAAACATTGACTTTGCCCCGGTCGAGGTGCAACCAGATGACCCGATTGGTGCTTTTTGTTTCTAGGTGCTAAAAAAACAATAATTCTTTAAAATTTCATATCTCCAGTTCCCCTTATCCGATTTTATTCGTTTTTGTGTCATTTTAAAGATAAAAATATAATCTATTTTTAGAAATTGGTTTTGGATTTTTAAACTGTTTCCTGTGTTTTATTTAATTACTGTTTTGAGATATTTGAATGCTTTACACTCTGGGGGTCATTCTGACCTCGGCGGTAAAAGGCTCTTACCGCCGGTCAGAAGACCGCCATCATACCGCCGCGGCCGCAGTAAACCGCCACGGTCATTCTGACCCACAACTGCCAAACCGCCAAAAACATGACATCCACTGAAGGCCGCCTCATCAGCGGTCAGCGATAAACTGGAGATGACCAAACCTCCACCGTCACGCCAACACAAACACGCCCATGCCATTACGACCCACGAATCCACGCGGCGGTCTTTCAACCGCGGTATTCCATTGGCGGTACACACCGCCGCTCTCAAAATACACACACCTTTACAAAACACAGCCACATTGGACAATTCGAAATACACACACCTGATACACATACAAACAACACACCCACACACCCATCACCATATAAAACACACACCCACATCACCCACAAATCGAAATTCAGAGACAAGGCGCAATACACAGAGAGAGAGCACAGGGAACGCAAACCACAACACACACAGGAACCCAACATCATCACCCACACCACATCTACGCACAAAACACCACACACCACCACACTCATCACCACAAACACCACCCCACACCTCATCCACACCACCCCATGGCACGCCAAAGACACCCCAGGTTCTCGGACCAAGAACTCAGGGTCATGGTGGAGGAAATAATTAGGGTAGAGCCCCAGCTCTTCGGCACACAGGTGCAGCACACCACAATAGCCAGGAAGGCGGAGCTATGGCAAAGGATCGTCGACAGGGTCAACGCTGTGGGACAGCATCCCAGAAATCGGGAAGACATCCGAAAGCGCTGGAACGACCTACGGGGGAAGGTGCGGTCGATGGTGTCAAGACACAACATCGCTGTGCAGAAGACTGGCGGCAGACCCCCACCCACTCCACCCGAATTCACAGCATGGGAGCAAGAGGTCTTGAACATCCTGCATCCTGAGGGCCTCGCTGGAGTAGGCGGAGGAATGGACTCTGGTAAGTCTAATTTCAACTACTTCACCCCCCAACCACCAGCATGTCAACCCACACCCCCACCCTCACCCCTAACCCCCCAGCACACATACTCCCTGTAAATGTCTCACCAGCACAACCCACCCAACCCAACCCCAACCCCTGAATGCCAATACAAACCATGGACACCCATCACCTAAGCATGACCACTGCACATACCCATCCCCCCCCCACAAACCACCCTCACAACTCCTCCCACATGGGACTGCCAGCACTGGGGGACAAGGGCACTCACAAATCGCACGCCATGGCACACACAAAATCAATAACCATACTATTTTACCCCTGCAGGGCCCGAACGCCAACACACTGGCCAGGAGGGTCCAGATTTGTCCATCCCACCCCCAGAACAGGCCCCCAGGGATGACAGCAGCTCTGTCGACCTAGAACCTGACGACCAGCCCAGACCATCGGGGACCTCTGGACAGTCGGTTACCCTCAGTCAGCACAGGCCACAGACCTACCCCCCTCTAGAAACACCAGCACAGCACCCACCCAGCGGGCCCATGCTTCTGTCTCCAGGACAGGTCAAGCAGCGGTGTGTCTACCAGTACAGGGCACCCAGGGTAACCCACAACCCCAACAACAACAGGGACCTGGGGGCACTGGTAGTGGGCACACCGTCCAGGGGACAGAGGCCCAGGAACAAAGAGGAACTGGGAGGGCTACTGTGCGACAGAGGGAGGACAGGCCTAGGGAACCCACTGTCCAAGAGGCCCTCACCACCATCATGGGAGCGTACCACCACTCCCAAGAGACGATGGCGACGGTCCTGGCCAGGTTCCAGGAGATCCAGGCCATGCAGGAGGGCCAGTACATGGGGTTCCGGGAAGAACTGCGCAGCATCAGTTCCGCAATGGGTACAATCGTGGTGGCACTCAACCACATTGTCACCACATTGCGGGACCATGTGGCCCCCCAAAGGGCCCCTGCCACTAGCATGGAGGAAGAACAGCCCACCACCTCCGCCGGCGCTAGTGGTCAGGAGGCCCCGACACAACAGCAACGGCCCACCCGGACCCCACCCCCTGCAGAACAAGAACCAACCCGCAAGAAAGGCCTGAGATCTAGGAAGAAGACAGAGTAGGATGTCAAGACCCCCGCCATGCACGGAAACCCATGGATGCCATCCCACTGTCCCACTTGTGCACCCTGTCCAACCTTGAACTGCCCCTGCTCCACCGTCCACAGGCATATGGACAATGGACCTGTAGGAACGACAGTCTGGACACTGCCATGGACATGCCTCCACCATCACCCATCACCCTTTTTGAACTATACACCTATTTGAAAACTTCAATAAACACAATTATTGCACAAAAACCAACTGGATTCTGCTATCTATTTATTTAAACCAAATGTATTCGATATAACCAACAAAACATTTCTAGTTACATTGTGATGACAACATACCAGTGTCACACAGCGGTAGTCCATGGGGAAAAAAAACAGAGGGCACTCCGTGGGGATCAGATCACTGTAATAGGAAGTGATATACACAACTAAGTTACCATACATTGGGGTGAAAGGTCAGACAGTAGAGATCCACTACAGTTACAGATATAATACAATGCACGAGTAGATTATTACCTGTGGGTCACTGGAAATACTGCAGTATCACTCTGTCCCTGTTGTCTGTGTCGTCCTCTTCGTCTTCCTCCTCTTCACTCTCAGCAGGCTCCACAGCGGCCACAATACCACCATCTGGACCATCCTCCTGCAGGAAAGGCACCTGGCGTCGCAAAGCCAGGTTGTGAAGCATGCAGCAGGCCACGATGATATGACACACCTTCCTTGGTGAGTACATTAGGGATCCACCAGTCATATGCAGGCACCTAAACCTGGCCTTCAGGAGGCCGAAGGTCCGCTCAATCACCCTCCTGGTACGCCCATGGGCCTCATTGTACTGTTCCTCTGCCCTGGTCCTGGGATTCCTCACTGGGGTCAATAGCCAAGACAGGTTTGGGTAACCAGAGTCACCAATTAGCCACACACGGTGTCTCTGTAGCTGTTCCATCACATAAGGGATGCTGCTATCGGTTGAGTCTGTAGGTGAGTATGACGTGTCTTTCTTCCATTGTCGACAGGTCCACCAGCGGTCTGTACACGGGAAGATTCCTCCGTCTCCTCGCAAGTCCCAGCGGATGATGCCTAGGAAGGACAACATGGAGCACAGAGTCAAGCAACCCACAGGTAAGTGCCCACAGCATGCACAGTACACGAATCTCTCGGGATTGAATGGCTAGTATGATTGTCGGTGCAAGGCCTAGCCATGTGTGACGCAGTAGGAATTAAGCCATGTGGGCCCTTGAAACGGCGGCTGCCTGACCTGTGAAGTGTGACAATGTGAAGTGAGGTCATTGCGCAAGCGTGGCACACCGTGGCGGTAGGCGGTCGCAGTCCGCGGCGCAAAGGCGCATTGGACAACATTGAACCCTATGGGTTTCAGGAGCCAATGGCGGTGAGCGCCGGCGGTCGCGGTACGCACCGCCGCGGTACGCACCGCCGCGGCCATAACCGCCATTTTCTCTCTGCTTGATCACACGAGACCTGAGCATCCACAGGAGGGGACCTATACTGCAAGTGCTGCTGTGACCTCGGTCTGGAAGTGACAATGGCTGCTGCGACTGGGGAAAGGGCCCCCGCCTTCAGTTCCGAGGAGTTGGAGAAGCTCGTGGACGGGGTCCTCCCCCAGTATGCGCTACTCTACGGGCCTCCAGACCAACAGGTGAGTACACGGGGGGCAATGCATAGTGCCCAATGCCTGGGTTGAGTGAGGAGGATGTACGATGGAGGGGAGGGCAGCGAATGACGAATGCATGGCACGACAGATGAGAGCATGTGCCACATGGCAAGGTTGGGGAGGGGGGGCCACTCACATCGAGCATGCTGAAAAGTGATGATGTTTCTCTTCCACCCCTGTACATGTCACATAGGTCAGCGCCCATCAGAAGATTGACATTTGGCGTGCCATCGCCAAGGACGTCCGGGCCTTGGGGGTCCACAACAGAAGGGGCACCCACTGCCGCAAGAGGTGGGAGGACATCCGCCGCGGGAGCAGGAAGACCGCGGAGGCTCTGCTGGGGATGGCCTCCCAACCTAGGAGGGGTGCCAGTCGTACCTTGACCCCCCTGATGTCCCGGATCCTGGCGGTGGCCTACCCCGATTTAGATGGGCGCTTGAGGACATCACAGCAGACACAAGGGGGTGAGTACCAGCACATTCAGATATTTTGCGCGCAGTGGAGGTGCCTGGGTGGGGGAGGAGGGCTGTGGGTATCCCTAGGCCAAGGCGATTTCTGTAGGATAGGCCCGTCCGTGAGGTATGGTCCTGTGCCCCCGCCCCCCACCTCTGTAGGGTGCTTAGTAACGCGATTCATGGACCAGTGTATACTGTGTGGGCAGTTGTCGCCCATAGGCTTGTAGGGCATGTCCCAGTGAATGAGTAGTGTACCCCAAGTGCGCAGCGTAGTGCAGGGGGCATCTGTGTCTGTCCTCTCAGCCAACGGTGTCCCCAATGCATGCACTCAACTTGTCTTTATGTTCCCCCCCCCCCATTTTCTTTGTTTTTCTGTGAATATGTGCATTAGCATCATCAGGCGGAGAAGAAGTGGCATCGGCGCAAGAGGGAGCTGCATCTCACATGGCCCCGAAGGGCCATGCAACGGACTCCGACATGACCAGTGAGACGGAGGGCGAGGGGGGCTCCACCACGGGGACCCATGGAGACGTCAGCGACACCGACACGTCCTCGGAAGGCAGCTCCCTTGCGGTGGCGGCAACATCCGTGCCCACCGATCCTACAGGTACAGCCGCCACCCAGGACACCAGCTCCGCCCTCCCAGCAGCCCCTCGGCCTTCGGCCCGTGCCCGCAAGGCCGGGAAGCCGGCCATCTCCTTCGCCCCAGGCACCTCAGGCCCTGCCCCAGTCACCCCTGCTGCCCTCAGTGATGAGGTCATTGACCTCCTGAGGACCATCATTGTTGGGCAGTCTACCCTTTTGAATGCCATCCAGGGTGTGGAGAGGGAGGTGCATCAAAGCAATGCATACCTGGAGGGCCTTCATTCGGGTCAGGCTGCCCATCAACGATCGTTCAACCCTCTGGCCTCAGCACTGACGGCAGCGATTGTCCCTGTCTCCAGCCTCCCTCTTCTGACTCCCTTCACCCAGTCCCACTCCCCTGTTCCTCTGCCTACCCCATCCACACCTACAGACCAGCCTGCACACACCTCAACACCCAAGGGCAGCTCATCCAGACATAAGCACCACAGGACACACAAGCATTCACCCAAGCAACATCCAGATGCAGACATGCCAACAGTCACTACCTCCTCTGTGTCCCCCACCTCCTCGTCTCCCTCCTCCCTCCCTGTGACTTCTCAACACACACCTGCAAGCACACCACCATCAGCCATTGCACCCATCACCAGCACACCCTCCAGACCAGTCCGCACACGTGCAGTCACCACCCCCACTGCCATGTACACGTCCCCTGTGTCCTCTCCCAGTGTGTCTGTCACCCCCGCTTCCAAACCACACAAACGCAGGCAGGCACCCAAACAACAGCCATCCACCTCACGTCAGCCTCCTGCCCAAGCACCTGCACCCAAAGACAGCACACTTGACTCTCCTACAACCACATCCTCTTCCTCCACTCCCATACCCACTCCAGCTACCCTTCCCATGGCTCCAAAGAAAATCTTCCTGTCTAAACTTGACCTCTTTTCCTCACCTGACCCACCCCCTCCATCCCGTAAGAGTTCCACAAACACCTCAGCCACCACCAGCCCAGCAACTCCCAAGAACGTCGTGCCTGGTTTTTGGAGTCCGCCCTTTCCTTGGGCTGGGACATCGTCCAGCAGCAAAGGCACAGCCAGCCCCCCCCCCTGGGAAGAGGAGCAAAAAACTGAAGGGCAGGCGCGACAGGCCTGATACGCCTGCCCCCAAGGAGGGGAGCCTTCCACCGTCACCTGCCACATCGGGTAAGGGAGCCAAGGGCCACGGACAGTCTGCCAAGGAGGGCAAGGGCAGCAAGGAGCAAAAGGCAGGGAGCAGCCGACCTGGCCATGAGGGCCCCACCAGCCCCATTCCGGGGGTATCGGAGGAGACCCAGGGCCCCAGGACTCCATCACAGGAGGGCCCCGCAACGGAAAGGTCCGATGCAGACTGAGCGGCAAGTATTGGCCAGGTGTGGTTCACTGGAAACACAAGACAGGCACCGCTGAACAGGGCCCCGCCGTCTCAAGCACCGCTGAACAGGGCCCCGCCGTGAGAAGCACCGCTGAACAAGGGCCAGCCAAGACAGGCACCGCTGAACAGGGCCCCGCCGTGAGAAGCACCGCTGAACAGGGCCCGCCGTCTCAAGCACCGCTGAACAGGGCCCCGCCGTGAGAAGCACCGCTGAACAGGGCCCCGCCGTCTCAAGCACCGCTGAACAGGGCCCCGCCGTGAGAAGCACCGCTGAACAAGGGCCAGCCAAGACAGGCTCCGCTGAACAGGTCCCCGCCGTCTCAAGCACCGCTGAACAGGGCCCCGCCGTCTCAAGCACCGCTGAACAGGGCCCCGCCGTGAGAAGCACCGCTGAACAAGGGCCAGCCAAGACAGGCACCGCTGAACAGGGCCCCGCCGTGAGAAGCACCGCTGAACAGGGGCCAGCCAAGACAGGCACCGCTGAACAGGGCCCCGCCGTCTCAAGCATCGCTCCGCTGGGCCCTTCCTGTCAAGCACCGCTCCGCTGGGCCCTTCCTGTCAAGCACTGCTCCGCTGGGCCCTTCCTGTCAAGCACCGCTCCGCTGGGCACCGCCGTCTCAAGCACCGATCCGCTGGGCCCTTCCTGTCAAGCACCGCTCCGCTGGGCACCGCCGTCTCAAGCACCGCTCCGCTGGGCCCTTCCTGTCAAGCACCGCTGGCCCATTGGCAGTCCCGGTTCTGTGTCGGGCAGGCCTTCACGACGCACTCTGCCCACCATGCCTCCTCCATGACCAGTGGTCTCTGTAATCCACCTGATGGACTGTGACTTTGCACTCCCCAGGATGTAACAGTGGGCAATCCACCCACTGTAGAGACTTGTGAGACTGTGGCTTTGCACTCCCCAGGATGTCACAGTGGGCAATCCACCCATTGTAGAGACTTGTGAGACTGTGGATTTGCACTCCCCAGGATGGCACAGTGGGCAATCCACCCACTGTAGAGACTTGTGAGACTGTGGCTTTGCACTCCCCAGGATGGCACATTTGGCATGGAGGGCCTTCGTGGATCTGGCGTTGTGGACTCATGTGGCTGAGGTGCCCCCCCTTCCCTTCCCCCTGAGGTGCCTGTTTTTTATTTTTGTGATGCCCCAGCAGTGTTCTCTCCAATGGACTTGATCTCGTGTGTGGGCTTTGCCCATGTGTTGCTGCACATTGGCCCACGGACATTTGGACTTTGAAAGACTGGGCCGGACTTTTGCTACTTGTATGGATATAGTTCTAGATGTGTATTAATTCTTCATATATTGCTAAGGTCGCTATACTTTATTGTTGCAATAATATAGTTCTACTTTTACATTCATTGCCTTTTGTCTTTGCTTTTTTGGGGGGGTGGGTTTGGGGGTGTCACTCTGACTTTTTTATCTGCATAGGTGTGTAGGTATTTCGGTGGGGGTGAGGGTGGGGGTGGGGCGTATGTGTGTGCCCGTAACCTTTCCTCCTCCCCCCCTCCCCTGTGTCGTAGGTGCAGTACTCACCGTTGTCGTCTGCGGCGAGGTTCGTGATCCTGGAAGAAGAGCAGGAAGGCAATGGCTGGGAGGATGTGGAGTTCGGGTTCCATGCTGTTCCGATTCCGCGTGGAATGTGTCGAGGTAAGCGTTTTCCATTGGAGATGTCTGTTTCCGCCGTGTTTTTATCGGCGGGGCTCCCGCCCCGGAAAAGGTGGCGGATTGGTGAGTCGTGATAGGGTGGGCGGTACATTGTCTGCCACCTGCCTGTTGGCGGTGACCGCCGCGCTGTTTGTTTGTACCGCCGTGGCGGTCGGAGTGTTAATGCGGCGGCCTGTGTTGGCGGTTCTCGCCAGGGTCAGAATTCAATTTTTTGGGCCGCCAGCCTGTTGGCGGGTTGGCTGCCGCTTTAACACTGACCGCCAGGGTCAGAATGACCCCCTCTGTCTCCTAAGTTAATCCTTGTTGCTCGTTGCCAAGCTACCAAGCGTTGAGCTGGGTTTAATTTACTGAGACCTAAATGGACCTAAGTGGAGGTTAGTGGCCTATTGCTAAGTGTAGGTACCTACCTGCCCTTACCAATAACCCATTTTCCAACAGGCGGTAATACCGCCAACAGGACGGCGTTAAAAAAAATTGAATCATGGCCACGGCGGAAACCACCAACACAGACAGCCACTTTAACTCTCCAACCGCCATGGCGGTGGCAACAAACACCGCGGCTTAAACCGCCAACAGCCAGGCGGAAGATAATGTACCGCCCACTGCATTACAACACGCCTATCCGCCAGCTTTTCCGGGGCAGTACCAACGCCATCAAAAGCACAGCGGAAACAGAACAAAGAAGGGAAACGACTCACCTCTCGACACTCAAGGAAGAACCAGGATGCCATGGAGCCCAAACTGCAGATCTTCCCCATGCTGGTGTACCTTCTCATACACCAGGAACATGAATGCCGGCGAAGAAGACCACAGTGAGTACTGCACCTAGCAAACAGGGGAGGAGGAGAGGAAAAAAAGAGTGACACACACAAGTAACACGCAACACCCCCACCCACACCCTCACCCCCAACACTATACACACAAGCACATGCAACAACATTACATATACACGCCGTAACCCTCTGGAATAACGCAAAGACAAAAGGAATGGAGTAAAATGAGTGTAATATTAGTAATTTTTAGAAATACGTTCATAAAGAAATAAACATCATGTACAATATATACAATAGATACAAAAGGAGGGATAATGCCCACTCCAAAATGTCCATGGCCCACTGGGCCGAAACACATAGGCCAAGGCCGCACTTGACTCTTGCCTCAATACGGAGAGAACACTGCAGGGATATCAGGTCAAAAATGCACAGGCACCTCAGGGGAACGGGAATGGGGACACCTAAGCCGAAAGATGGTATAACGCCACTGGCCTGGAGGGGGCTCCATGCCCACTTCTTGGTCCCGGGGAGTGCAAAGCCACAGTCTCTCTAGTGGGTGGTTTGCCCACTGCTTGGTCCTGGGGAGTGCAAAGCCATAGTCTCTCTAGTGGGTGGTTTGCCCATTGCATGGTCCTGGGGAGTGCAAAGCTACAGTCTCTCAAGTGGGTGGTTTGCCCACTGCTTGGTCCTGGGGCGTGCAAGGCCACAGTCTCTCTAGTGGATGCCTTCTTCCACTGGTTCTGGAGGGGCCTTGTGCCCAGTGTGCTTCATCCTGGCAAGGAGGGGCTGAGTGGATGGCTTCTTCCACTGGTTCTGGAGGGGGCCTTGTGCCCAGTGTGCTTCATCCTGACAAGGAGGGGCTGAGTGGATGGCTTCTTCCACTGGTTCTGGAGGGGGCCTTGTGCCTAATGTGCTTCATCCTGGCATGGAGGGGCTGAGTGGATGCCTTCTTCGACTGGTCCTGAGGGGGCCTTGTGCCCAGTGTGCTTCATCCTGGATGGGGCAAGGTCACAGTCTCTCACCTAGGTGTCACACCGACATGTGTTGCAGGGTCCAGGACGCACTGCAGCTCATGTAGTCACCACTACACACTGCTGTCCGGCGGTGACGGCTGCTCAGTGTATGCCAGTTGTTCTGCAGGTGGCGGTGCAGGCAGTGGTGGTGGTAGCCTCCCGGCCTTCACCTGCAGCCTTGGACGGCTGCCCACTGGGGTTGCTGCTGCTGGCAGTGGCGGTGCTGGCGGTGGGGCAGGTGGCGGTGCTGGCCACGGTGCAGGTGGCGGTGCAGGCAGTGGTGGTGGTAGCATGCAGGACTTCACCTGCAGCCTCAGATGGCTGCCCACTGGGGCTTCTGATGCTGGCAGTGGTGCTGCTGGCAGCGAGGCAGGTGGCGGTGCTGGCCGCGGTGCAGGTGGCGGTGCTGGCCACGGTGCAGGTGGCAGTGCTGGCAGTTGTGGTGGTTGCCTCCAGGCCTTCACCTGCAGCCTCGGATGGCTGAAGTGCCATGGCTGGTGTTCTGTGCCGCTTCCTGCCCTTGGCAGATGGTGGTGCCTCCTTTCTTCTGCCAGCTGGAGTCTTTGACTTGTCCTTGCTGGCTGGTTCTGCCTCCTTCCCCTTGCTGGCTGCTGTCCCCTTCTTGCCCTGGCCAGGTTGCTCACCCTTCTTGGCCTCAGCAGGTGTTGCTGGCACACTGGCTGAGCTGACAGGTCTCTCCTTGGAGCCTCTCACAGCTGCAGAAACCACAGTGGCTTTGGCCTGGGTGGCTGAGGTGCTGGGCTGGGTTCTGGCCACCCTGGGCCGAGGTGAAGGATGGGAGAGGGGTATGGAATAGGTCAATGTTAGTGAGGAAAAGTTTCTTAGGGACACTGGGGCCGGAAGAGGGTGAAGGTTTTGGAGTGGAGGAAGAGGGAGTGGTTGTAGGAGGTGTCAGTCTGCTGTGTTTGGGTGTAGGTGCATGGGCTGGATGCTGTTGTGAGATGGATGGTCGTTGGGTGTGTGTGTGTGCTTGTGTTTGTGTGCTTTGGGCGGAGGGGTCATAGTTACATTGGGAGAGCACACACGGGACATGTGCATAAATGTAGGGGTGGTGACTGCCAGTGAGGGGCGTGCAGTGATAGGGGTGCTGATGATGGAGGTAGTGGATGAGGATGTAGTGCATGCAGGTGTGAGTGGAGATGCTACTGGGAGTGGGGTGGATGATGAGGAGGAGGGGGACACAGTGGAGACAGTGGATGTAGGGTAGGGTAGGTCACTTCCCCCGCCGCTGCAGCTCCACCTGCCCAGGCCCTGCCACCTCCAGCAGACCGTAAGTGCTCCTTTGCGCTTTCCCCTGTCCAGCTCCTCGTTTTTCTTCTGTCTTCTGTGGTCTCTCTCTTTGTCCAGCTCCTCGTTTTTCTTCTGTCTGCTGTGCTCTCTCTCTTTGTCCAGCTCCTCATTTTTCTTCTGTCTTCTGTGCTCTCTCTCGTTGTCCAGCTCCTCGTTTTTCTTCTGTCTTCTGTGAATTTCCCCTTTTCTTCCCACTTTCTCTCTTTTTTTCTGCCTCCCGCCCGCCCTCTGCTTTCCCGCCGCTGCCACCCATGCGGCCCTGCCCCCCCTGCTCCCATTCCTCCCCCTCCCTCCCGTCTCCCGCCCCCAGCTGACCCCTCCTCCCCCCACCTCCCTCTTATGGCAGCCGCTGCGCGGCAGAGACAGCGACCCTTGACCCTAGGGTAGGTCGCTTCCCCCACCGCTGCAGCTCCACCTGCCCAGGCCCCTGCCACCTCCAGCAGACCGTAAGTGCTCCTTTGAGCTCTCCCCTGTCCAGCTCCTCGTTTTTCTTCTGTCTTCTGTGCTCTCTCTCTTTGTCCAGCTCCTCATTTTTCTTCTGTGCTCTCTCTTTGTCCAGCTCCTCGTCTTTCTTCTGTCTTCTGTGATTTCCCCTTTTCTTCCCACTTTCTCTCTTTTTTTCGGCCTCCAGCCCCCCGCCCTCTGCTTTCCCGCCGCTGCCACCTGTGCGGCCCCGCCCCCCCGCTCCCATTCGTCGCTGCTACGACGCCGCCTCCCTCCAAGCACTCAACCCGGGACGTACCACAACCTGCTATCAAGCCAGCCCGAAACGCACTCATGGACCCTTCGTCTGTCAAACCTGCAGGCATACCTTCCACCGCGACTGCACCCCGTCCACCAGCCCACGCGCCAACAACCACCTCAAGTGCATCCTCATCAACGCACGCTCCGTCCACAAGCACGCCATTGAACTATGGGACCTCCTGGATTCTACTGCACCGGACGTCGCCTTCATCACTGAGAGCTGGATGAACGCTTCATCGGCCCCCGACATCGCCATAGCCATCCCCGACGGCTACAAGATCACTAGGAAAGACCGCACCAACCAAGTCAGAGGAGGAATCTCCATCATATACAAGAGTTCCATCAACGTCACTACCTCCACCGAAGACACCCCACTCGCCACCGAACACATGCACTTCCAGATCCACACCGACCCCAAGACCACCTTCAGAGGAACTCTCGTCTCCAGGCCCCATGGACCACGCGCCCTATTCAGTGAATCCATCACAGACTTCATCTCCCTGCACGCCCTAGCCTCGCCAGACTACATCCTCCTCGGAGACCTGAACTTCCACCTGGAGCAGAACAATGGCACCAACACCAGCACCCTGCTCGACAACCTCGCCAGCATCGGCCTCAAGCAACTGGTAAACACCCCCACCCACATCGCTGGACACACGCTCGACCCCATCTTCTCCGCCAGCAACCACGTATCCTCCGAAATACACTGGACTGACCACAGATGTGTCCACTTCTCCTTCAGACGCAAGACTCTCCACCTCCGCACACAACCGATCTCACGCAGACCTTGGAACAAAATCTCCACAGAACAGCTACTCTCCACTCTCAACCACAACCAACCTACCATCACCTCCGATGCCAACAACGCAGCCCTTAGCCTCACACAGTGGATCACCAACTGCGCTGACAACCTCCCCCCCCTCAGACGCCTCCCAAGACAGACCAACACCAGGAAACCTCAAGGGTTCACAGATTCCCTCAAAGAATCCAAGAAAACCTGCCACACCCTCGAGAAAACCTGGCGCAAAGATTACACCGCAGAAAACATGTCAGCCCTCAAAATTGCCACCCGCGAACACCACCAGCTGATCCGCGTCACCAAAAGAGCATCCTTCAAAGAGAGACTGGACAAGAACACCCACAACAGCAAAGAACTCTTCAACATCGTCAAAGAGCTCTCCAATCCCAACGCCAGCTCACAACTCCATCACGCCCTCACAAGAACTCGGCAACTACCTCGCTACCTTCTTCCATCGAAAGATCACCGACCTACACGACAGCTTCGGTCCACAGATCCCGCCGACCACCACGGAACCCACAGCCCCAGCCGTCACCCTCAATGCCTGGACACCCATCAGCGCCGAAGAGACCAAAACTACCATGAACACTATCCACTCCGGTGCCCCCTCGGACCCTTGCCCACATTACATCTTCAACAAAGCCGACGCCAGCATCGTCCCCTATCTCCAGACCATCATCAACAGCTCGTTTTCATCTGCCACCTTCCCCGAGAGCTGGAAACACGCGGAAGTCAACACTCTCCTGAAGAAACCCACGGCGGACCCCAGCAACCTGAACTTCCGCCCCATCTCGCTCCTCCCCTTCCCGGCCAAACTCATCGAGAAGGCCGTCAACAAACAACTGACCAACTTCCTCGAAGACAACAACCTGCTCGACCCTTCCCAATCCGGTTTTCGGGCCAACCACAACACGGAAACCGCCCTCATCGCAGTCACCGACGACATCCGAACCCTGCTGGACATCGGAGAAACAGCCGCCCTCATCCTCCTCGACCTCTCGGCTGCCTTCGACACCGTCTGCCACCGCACCCTAATAACCCGCCTCCGCTCCACCGGTATCCAAGGACAGGCCCTGGACTGGATCGCCTCTTTTCTCTCTGACCGCTCCCAAAGAGTCTACCTCCGGCCTTTCCGCTCGGATCCCACTGAGATCATCTGCGGCGTCCCACAGAGCTCCTCACTCAGCCCTACTCTCTTCAATGTCTACATGAGCCCCCTCGCCGACATCGCACGCAAACACAACATCAACATCATCTCCTACGCCGATGACACCCAGCTGATACTCTCCCTCACCAAAGACCCAGCCACCGCCAAAACCAACCTGCAGGATGGAATGAAAGACATCGCAGAATGGATGAAACTCAGCCGCCTGAAGCTGAACTCAGACAAGGCGGAAGTCCTCATCCTCGGAAACTCCCAGTCCGCCTGGGGCGATTCCTGGTGGCCCACGGCCCTGGGCACCGCACTGACCCCCTCAGACCACGCATGCAACCTCGGATTCATCCTGGAACCCCTTCTCACCATGACCAAGCAAGTCAACGCCGTCTCGTCTTCTTGCTTCCTCACACTCCGCATGCCCCGAAAGATCTTCCGCTGGATCCCCGCCGACACCAGGCAGTTGGTGTTGCATGCAGGGCATGGTATTGGGATGGGTGGGTTGTGATGGTGGGGTATATGTGAGGTGGTGGGGTGATGGGGGTGAGGGTAGGGGTTGTTGTTTGTGATGGCATGCAGGCAGGGTGGGGGATAAAGTAGTAAAGATTTGACTTACCAAAGTCCACTCCTCCTGCTACTCCTGCGAGGCCCTCAGGATGCATGATTGCCAAGACATGCTCCTCCTATGTTGTTAGTTGTGGGGCAGGAGGTGGGGGTCCACCGCCAGTCCTTTGTACAGCTACCTGGTGTCTTGCTACCACAGAAAGCACCTTCCCCGTAGGTTGTTCCACGTCTTTCTGATGTCATCCCTTGTTCTTGGGTGCTGTCCCACGGCATTGACCCTGTCCACGACTCTCCGCCATAGCTCCATCTTCCTAGCAATGGATGTCTGCTGCACCTGTGATCCGAATAGCTGTGGCTCTACCCAGATGATTTCCTCCACCATGACCCTTAGCGCCTCCTCTGAGAACCTGGGGTGTCTTTGTGGTGCCATGGGTGTAGTGTGAGTGGTATGTGTGAGGGTGTGTGAGGTGATGTGTTGGGGTGTGTGCTGTGAGGTGCGTGGATGGTGTATGGGTGATGGTGTTATGTGTCTCAGATTCAGTAAGTGCTCCTGACTTGTCTCTCTCTCTCAGTTGGCAATATTTTTTTCATTGTAAGGGGTTGTGGGTATTGTGGGTGGGTGTTTTAGATTGGATTGGGTGTGTGGGTGTGGTGTGGTGTGTGTATATGTGACAGGTTTGTGTAGTTTGAATTGTCCAATGTGGTGTAGTTTTGTTAGTGTGTGTGTATTTGGAGTGCGGCGGTCTGTACCACCAATGGTTTACCGCGGTTGAATGTCCGCTGCGGTGATTCGTGGGTCATGATGCTGTGGACGTAGTTCTGTAGGCGTAACGGTGTGGGTTTTGCTACCGCCACTTTATCACTAACCTTTGGTCTGGCGGACTTGTGTGGGTGTCTGTATAGTGGCGGATTTCTCTGTGTGGGTCATAATACCCGTAGCGGTATATCGCCACGGTCACAGTATGTTGGCGGCAGTCAGCATGGTGGTAAGGGCACTTACCACCAATATTGTAATGAGGGCTGTAATGTTGACAGATACAAAATTCATTTATTTGGATTCCTTTGTTTCCCAGTTGACTATAGAAGGCTATGAATATTGGTTGAAGTCAATTGACTTAAAAAGTGTGTGGGGAACAAAAAATTGGCAAACAAGGGGAAAAATTAGCTTTACTTACAGCATGTCTGATACCCGTTCAAATGATATTTTTAAATAAAACTGTACAACAGACAAGTTGTTTAGGCTTAGCAAAAATTAAGGATTTGAATGCACTCAGTATTCCTGCCCCTGCAAAATTTTACAAATGGCAAAAGTATATAAATGCAACTTAAGATCAGCTCGATGAATGGGTCCAAAATGGCACGTTTAATGCTTCACTTTCATGTCCTGGTGGGTGGTCATTGTGGCCAATAGATGCCAATGGGTGTCATAAATGTTTTGTAAACACCACAGGGGTTTTAGAACAAGTAGGCCTGACCCTCGCTATGTGTCACCTGAACATGCGGGCATGGTAACAACATACAGTGTAGGGAAACTATCCCAGCAATAGTTGAAGAGTTCCTCACTAGATGCTGTTAGAGAACCCCTCAGTCTCTTGTCTAATAACACTGACTTACAGGATTTTCTGCAGGCCCCAAAAAACAATGCAGAAAAAGCTTCTTAGATGCAGTCTATAATGAAATTTGGAAGCTTTCCCAACAAGAAACTGCTGCCCAGTTAAGGCAAATAGATCAGAAAGATTTATAGAAGGCATTAACTGTTGTAGATAGTGGGATTCATACCCTGTCCGACCGGATATACACCTTAAACAACATTGTTTCTTCTGCAATTGACATAGTACAGAGCAACATGCTTTACACCAGGGACAGAGTCAACTAAGATCCATTATGCAGTTAGGTTGGACACTACAAACACTGAAGGCAGCTCGCATTCCTTGGCAACGCGTTAGCGCAAGGGACATATTTTACACATTTAATTTAATGCAAGAACAACAACTAATGGCAAGAAAAAAAGAGACTTATGTCATGTTAAACATTGAGAAATTCAAAAAGTTGCCTTTTACTGTGGCTCAAATACCATCTGCTGAGTGGTTAATACAAGGGGTCAGCAATCTGCCTATTTCAACACTTCAATTCACGTCCAGCTTAATACACATTCCAGTGGGCAGACGTGAATGGGTAGGAGATAGTTATATCCATGAGGTGTGGGAGCTACCCTTCTAGTACAAATTTCTCAGTAGTATGAAAGAGGTCTCACTTATCGGTAGTGAATGCGAGACTTCTATCAGCCATTCAATGGTTTGTAAACAGCTGTCCTTGCACAGGGAATGTAACGCTTCGGCAGCGAACTTGGCTTGTTATCTGAAGGGAGTCGCAGTCCCCTTGATTAGACCTGCGTTCCAGGTGCTCTTGACTGGCAGCTATGTTCTCTTCAATAGTGAGAGCTGTTGTGGGATGCGATCCGGAATAGTTTATGTTGTTTCAGTCTCCAAAATTGTTACATGTTGCGGGAATGTACTTTTTCCTCCTACACGACAGAGGGCAGTAGCTGAGAGTTGGCCCCATATCGCTACTTCAAATGTAAATTTTGACAAGTTGAGCAGACTCAAGGCTTTATTGTTTCAAAACATGTTGTGCTTACATCTGCACGTGAGACCTATGCGCTTCAGGTTGCAAGGTCATCCGCAGATATACAGTCCCTTTTAAGTACTAACTTTCCAAGACATTTTGGTGAACTCGTGGGACGATATTTAATGCATCCGGTACTAAGGCTGTTGGTTCTGGTTTTGTTCACACCTTCCCCTCCATATTTGGCTTAATACCTTCAGCCATTCACTCAATATTTTCCAGTATTTTCGGGGGATTTCCTATAACTTTGGCTATAATAGGTGGCATCTTGCTATTGCTACTTTTTATGAGCAATGGCTGTCATGTTACAACAAGGAGCACTGAAAGTGCTTCCACCAGCGCAGCTGTGTTGTGAACGATGATGCAGTACTTCGGAGCATTACTCCTGTAGCAATTGGAGTGTGACCGGTCTCTGTCATTCAGACTGGTTTTGCATTGTGTCCAGACCATGTTTCGGTGCCTCTGGTGCTCTTTTGAATGTGCACTGAAAGTTTGTCTTTGTACACAGCGCTTGCTTTCACTAGATGCTGATCTGCAGATGTTCTCACTGAGGGCCCATTACCAGACATGCACGTTGAGGGTACTTTTACTACGGGAAGCCATCTATGAATTGCACTACGTGGATCAAGCAGCTCTAGACTCATTGTTGGGCACACCACGGAATGCTGCTGCCTCAGCTGGAGCTCAGGCTTTGGAACACAAATGTTCCTTGGTTTTCCTTGGCAATGATCTCCCGGGTTAAATTGGTGACTTTTGAAATTCTGCTTTTTCTTGATGCCACAATTAACATTTTAAATTGTCCTTTTAATACATGCTCAAGTGTCTTTTAAATTGTCATTATTGACATTCCCATATATGTGCTTTAGGATGAATTTTATTAGCTTTTTTTTATATAATTAGGCTTTGAACCACCTTAGAACCGGCAAAGGGAGGATGTTGTGTGGTCATTTTAGCTATAGCTTTATGCACGTTATTTTAGAAAACTAGGCCTGCTGTTGTGCACTTCAACCTAGGCATGTTTTATTCTAGCTTTGTTATATTATTTTAACAATAGCCACATTGGCGGACTAGTTTTATTTTTTCTATCTAGCTGTTCTTAGCCTAGGTCAGCACTGCGTTCATAAACAAGACATTTCTTCCACTCTGTGCTTTTCTCAAGGCTGCAGTAAGATAGGTTGCCGGCAAAAGTGGTACGCTTTGTCTCCAATGTTCACAGAAATATGCACAATCTTTTCATGGGGATCTTTTCTTGGCATATCAGCTGTTTTATTATAAAAACACTACTTTTACCCATGTACATTAGAGGGAGATTCCAGCCAGATGACCATGATTATATGCTGATTGCTTCGCTGCAGCTGCCTATGTAGACTACAGGCCTCTTGCTCAGATATGAGGGATAATGTCTTCCCAGGGGGAACATGAAGGGCAGAATTAGAGCTTAACATGCTGTGCTCTAGCATAGCCTAGGTAGGAACTATCCTTCACCATCTTATTGACACATTGGTAGTGGTATTTTTGTGTTTTACTGTCACAATCTTAATCTTATTGTGCTTCATCGTCCTAGTTATTGCAATGCATGCCTTATTATCTAAGATGCAGTTACTTCAATAAAACCTCACTGAACTATACCCTGCCTCTGATTGTCTTTTCATACGTGAGACTACGGTAATTGAGAGAAACGGATGAGATCTGAGTGACCACGGTTCCTCTGAGGAGTAATTTATGTCGTGCCCGATGCCCCAATCATCCCTGGGTGGAGATGAGGCACTGCTAGTTATCCGGAACAAAACCTGGATTAGTCTGACAAGCATCACATGGTGCAGGTTCAGACCCAGTCTCCCGCAGTGCAGGTGATTCTAGGATAATGAGTACCTACGCGGCAGTACCATGGTACCTTTTACAAGGGACTTAACTGTGTGCCATGGGTGTGCCAATTGAGAGCACAAAGGTACAGATTTTGGGAAAGAGCACTGCTGCTGGGGCCTGGTTAGCAGGATCCCAGCAAACTTTCAATCAAAGTTGGCATCAATATCAGGCAAAAAGTGGGGGGTAAACATGCCAATAGTAGCACTTTCCTACACACACACCCTAAACAAAAGAAGATGAGACTAACCTTTCCCAAGAGAGTCTTCATTATCTAAATGGAAGAACCTGGAAAGTTCATCTGCATTGGCATGGGCAGTCCCAGGTATGTGTTCCACTGATAAGTCCATTCCCAGTAGGGATATGGACCACCTCAAAAGTTTAGGGTTCTCATCTTTAATTTGCATTAGCCATCTGAGAGGTCTGTGGTAAGTTTGAACGGTAAAGTGACTACCAAATAAGTATGGTCTCAGCTTTTTCAGTGACCAAACCACAGCTAAGGCCTCCCTCTCAATGGCACTCCCACGCTGCCTCCTGGGGAGTAACCTCCTGCTAATAAAAGCAAAAGGCTGGTCAAGGCCATCATCATTGGTTTAGAACAGGGCTGCTCCTATCCAATATTCAGATGTAATTGTCTGCACAATGAACTGCCTAGAATAATCTGGAGCTTTGAGTAATGGTGCTGAGCACATTGCCTCCTTCAGGGTGTCAAGGGCCTTTTGACAGTCAAGAGTCCAGTTTACCTTTTTGGGCATCTTCTTGGAGGTCAATTCTTTGAGGGGAGTCACAATGGACCCATACCCTTTTACAAACCTCCTGTAATAACCAGTCAATCAAAGGAATGCCCTGACTTGAGTCAGGGTTTTTGGAACTTCTCAGTCAGGAATTGTCTGGCTCTTGGGTTGTAAGGGTTGCACTTGGCCTCCACCTACAAGGTGGCCCAAGTATACAACTGTGCCCTGCCCTATTTGGCACTTTGATGCTTTAATAGTGAAGCCTGCTGATTGCAAGGCCTGCAAAATCTTTCCCAGGTGGATGAGGTGATCCTGCTAGGTGGAGATAAAGACAGCAATAACATCTAGATGCGCTGCACCAAAGGACTCCAAATGATCAAGGACTTGATTCAGCAACCTTTGGAAGTTGGCAGTGGCATTCTTTAAGCCAAAAGGCATAACAGTGAACTGATAAGGCCCATCGGGTGTACAAATGCTGTATTTTCTTTTGCTCCAGGTGCCATCCTAATTTGCCAGTACCCTACAGGTAAGTCAAAGGTACTTAAGAATTTGGCCTCACCTAACTTGTCAATTAATTCGTCTGCACTGGGTTTAGGGTGTGCATCTGTCTTAGTGATAGAGTTGTGACCTCTATAGTCCACACAGAACCTCATTTCTCTCTTGCCATCTTTGGAATGAGGTTTGAGGACTAAGACCACTGGGCTAGCCCAGGGATGGCAGAGTGCTAACATACCCCTAACTCCAGCATCTTGTGGACTTCCACTTTGATGTTCTCTTTGACTTGGTCAGACTGTCTATGTATTTTTGTTTTGACAGGTAAACTGTCTCCTGTCTTTACAAGGAACTTAACTGTGTGCCATGGGTGTGCCAATTGTGAATACAAAGGTACAGATTTTGGGAAAGAACACTGGTGCTGGTGCCTGGTTAGCAGTATCCCAGCACACTTTCAATCAAAGTTGGCATCAATATCAGGCAAAAAGTGGGTGGTGGTAACCATGCCAACAGTGGCACTTTCCTACACTGCTTTTACCCTGTTCTGGGTCCATGGCTTCTGTAGTATCAGAGGAGAAAGGAAAAAGGAAAAATATGAAAGCATAACTGAGCAAAAATCTAAACAAAAGTGGATTTTCAATGTATTTTGCACTATTACAGCAGTTCTTCAAGAACTTAGGGCCAGATGTAGGTGAGTTGAAAATTGCGACTTGCAATTTGCGAGTCATAGCGACTCGCAAATTGCAACTCGCAATCCGAGATACAGAAAGGTGTCTCAGACACCTTCTGCGACTTGCTATGGGGTCGCAAAGACCCACCTCATGAATATTAAAGAGGTGGGTCGCAGTTTGCGACCCCATAGCGAGTCTAGGCACTCACGGGGATGGTGGCCTGCTGGAGACAGCAGACCACCATGTCCGTGACTGCTTTTTTTAATAAAGCAGTTTTTCTTTTTTCTTTTTGCAGCCCGTTTTCCTTAAAGGAAAACGAGCTGCAAAAAGAAAAAATACCGAAACCATTTAGATTTTTTCAGAGTAGGCAGTGGTCCATAGGACCACTGCCTGCTCTGAAAAAATATTTTTGTTGGCATTCACAAAAGGGAAGGGGTCCCATTGGGACCCCTTCCCTTTTGCGAATGAGTTACCATCCACTTCATGTGGATGGTAACTGCGAGTTGGTTTGCGACTGCTTTCGCGGTCTCATTGCAACTCTGCATCGCGATGCGGTCGCAAATAGGAAGGGAACACCCCTTCCTATTAGCGAGTCAGAATCACATTTTGCGAGTCAGTACCGACTCGCAAAATGTGATTCTGCATCGCGTTCAGCCTTTTGCGCCTCGCAAACTGCGTTTTTCGCCATTTGCGAGGCGCAAAAGGCTTCCTACATCTGGCCCTTAATCACATTTCAACTAAAAAGGTTTTCAAAAATAGTTTCACTCTCTGAGTGTAATGTTTTTGTTGATCCTTTGGCAAGGTTATTTCAAAACTCACTTTAAATGCAATTTCAAGTTTTAGAATGTTTAAATGAATTTTCATGGTCAAAACAAAAGGCCATAACGTTGTTCTCTCATTTATTTGTGACAAGATAGATCCATTCAGGTGAAGAGTATCTGTGACTTGACACTCTTCCACCCAGTTCATGTGCGATTGCAGGCCATTTATCTCCTTTCACAGTTCTCTTTTTTGGTACAACTGCATTCACATATTTTGCTGTGTTGGCAGGAGTCAATTGATTTTGACTTCACTCTCCTGCACCTTTGTCTGCATTCAAGTTGCTCACACGTTTTCTGCCTCAGCCACTGGTTCAGTCCTCACAGCTTGGTCAATCTCAACCACTTCTCCGTCAGCATTCGCTCTTGCAGGATCAGACTCTGGGTTTTCAAAGGACACAGAACTTTGCATGTGGCTTGCGTGAATCCAATTAGGAAGACCAACACACTTCACAGTTGTTGTTGTAACCAAGATAACTTGATAAAATCCTTTCCACCTAGACTCTAGGCAAGTTTTCCTTACATGCTTTCAATAAGAATCCAATCTCCAGCTTTCAAGCTGTGGCACTGTTCTTGAGCCATTTGAACTGTTGCTGCTTCAACCTGATGAGACAAAGAACGAACCACATCAGCCAGACCTTTGCAATAATCCAGCACTAATTAATCTTTTATGTACATAAGTACATTTGCAGGTACTGCTGGTAACCTCATTGCACGCCCCATCAAAATCTCATGGGGAGACAGTCCAGTCTTACTGTCAACGATAGTATGCATGCTCATCAGGACAAGTGGCAATGCAGCAGGCCATTTCAACATTGTAGAGGCACAAACCTTTGCCAATCGAGCTCTCAGTGTTCCTTTGCTTTGTTCCACCAATCCAGGTGCCTCTGGTCTGTAACTACAGTGCAATTGTGACTCAATGTTAAGTGTGGCACACACAATTTAAGATCTAATTAGTAAAATGAATTCCTCGATCTGATTTCAAAGAAGTCGGAACCCAAATCTTGGTATCAGCTCCGTGAGCAGCAGCTTAACTGCAGTATGCTGTCATTCCTATGTGTCGGATAAGCCTCAATCCATTAGGAAAACACGCACACAACAACCAGTACATACTTAAATCTGTTTCAGGCAGGCATCTCAATAAAATCAAGTTGCATTCTGTTAAATGGACCTCCTGATCTGCCTATATGGCTCAAATTAACCACTGTGCATTTCCCTACATTCATTTGTTGACATTTAACACCTCTGTGACAAACTGCTTCTGCAATCATTCTAAATTTGGAGTTACACCACGTATGTTTGAATGTGCATATCATTGCATCTCTGCCGAGATGAACCTGACCATGATAATATCGGGCCATCGAGTTCAACAAGCAATCTGGCAACACAACTTCCCTTCATTTGAAATCCACACATCATCATCTTCCCATTGAAAACATACTGCTTTTATCCAATCTCTGTGTTCTTCCTCTGTTGCCTCTTCCTGCAGTCTCTTAATTTCATACCAGGTATCAACCACTGACATCAAGAAACTTTTATTTGTCTCAATAGTGTCACTTCCACCACCCCACTCTTCTTTGAAGCTGACGCAATGGAGTGCACAATATCTGGCACTTTGGTCAGCAGAGGCATTAATCAATGATACATAATCATTTGACTTCTGATGAGCTGTGCACTTCACAACCACAATCTTCTCAGGTAACTGTTGAGCATTTAACAAATTATGGGCCAGATGTAGCAATGTTTTTGCACGTCGCAAAAAGCGAATTTCGCTGTTTGCGATGAGCAAAAACCACATTGCGATGCCCAATCCCCATTTTGCGAGTCGGTAACCTGGTTACCGACTTTCAAAACGGGACTGCGAGTCGCAATTAGGAAGGTGTGTTCCCCTGCCCAATTGCGAGTCGCAGTGTGCTGTTGCATTGCTTTTTTGACCGCGAACGCGGTCGCAAAGCAATCGCAGTTACCACCAGTGTCACACTGGTGGTAACCCATTCGCAAAAGGGAAGGGGTCCCATGGGACCCCTTCCCCTTTGTGAATGGCATGGAACCATTTTTGCAGAGCAGGCAGTGGTCCTTTAAGGAAAACGGGCTGCATTACAAAACAAAAACTGCTTTATTTAAAAGCAGTCACAGACATGGTGGTCTGCTGTCTCCAGCAGGCCACCATCCCTGTGAGTGCTGTGCTGTGAGTCGCAAGGGGGTCGCAAATTGTGACCCACCTCATTAATAATAATGAGGTGGGCCTTTTTGACCCCCTAGCGAGTTGCAGATGGTGTCAGGGACACCAGCCTGCATACTGAATTGCAACTCGCAATTCAGGAATTTCGTACATCTGGCCCTATGAGTTCTTTCGCCATTTCGAATGGGTGATCCTGATGAGGTCATAAAACCTCGCTGGTGCCATAACTGCCCGAAGTCATGCACAACACCAAATCATATTGACTATCTGTGATTATTGTCACTTTGAGCTCCCCAGATATGCAGCATGCTCTTGTAAGAGCAACCAATTTGGCTACTTGGGCAGAAACAAATCCTTGAAACCATGAAGTTTTGACTACTCTTGAGAGGGTGCAAACTGCATAATGAGCTCTCAGAGTACCTTCACTGTCTCTTAAATAGGAGCCATCAACAAATACAACAACTTAGTCATTCTCCTCTAAAAGACTATCCTGAATATCAGGTCTGGGTTTGGTGCATAGTTCAGTGACATTGAGGCAGTCAAGTTCCACTTCATCAACATTATTTGAATCATTAACATTAACAGGCAATAATCTAGATGGACAATCACATTGGCTGATCCAAGAATCAATAACTCATGTGTCAGATGGGCACTGGTCAAATATTGGGTCTTGGTCCTCATTAAAAGAACCTCAACTGAGTGCAGGACATAAACAATTAAAGGGTGTCCCATCAAAATGCTTTCACATTGGCTGATGTTTACACCAGCAGCTGCTGCTGCCTTTAAACAACCGGACAAACCAGCAGCGACAGGATTTATTGTGGCAGAAAAATATGCCACAGGTCTGTTCGTTCCTCCATGTAACTGTGTCAAAACAGAAAGAGCACAACCATCACAATTATGACAAAACAGTGAACAGTTTTTCTTGTAATCAGGCATTCCCAAGACTGGAGCTCTGCACAAACTCTCTCCCAACTCAGTGAAAGCTTTCATGAATTTTCCATCAAAGGAGACTGGATCTGTAACTTCTTTGTGCATTAACCTTTTCAGAGGCTTGGAAATTACTGAAAAATTTGGGATCCACTGGTGACAGTAGCTCACCATTCCCCAAACATTCTAATATCTCTCTGCGTAACTTGGGGATTCATTTTCATTATAGCTGCAACTCTCTCTCTGGACACTTTCCTAACATCAATCTGGTGACCCAAATACTTTACTTCCTTCTGGCAATACTGAGATTTGGTAGGGGAAACCTTATGTCCATTCTCGCCCAAATGATTTATAATGCTACGGTATCTTATCTGCAAGTCTCACGTGTATTGGATGCAATCATTAGGTCATCAATGTACTGTACTAAAGCAGACTGAAATGGCATGATTAAGGACTCGAAAGGCCATATTTATAAGCCCCTAGCGCCACCTTGCACCACATTAGTGTAATTATATTTATGCTAAGGTGGTCCAAAGAGGCCAAAATCCTAGTGCATATTTACAAAGTGGTGCAATGCATGCATTGTGCCACTTTGTACCCCTTTGCGCTACATCATGCCGTCTTCAGGCATAATGTATACAAAGGGAACATTCCCCCATTAAGGGGCCCAAAAAATGGTGCAAGGAAATAGAAAAGATTTCCTTGCATCATTTTGTACAGCACGTTTAGCACCTGCTCAGAGCAGGCGTTAAAAGTGGGGTTCCATTATTATAATGGTCCCCTATGTACTCTGCAGGAGTATCGCCAATATTTTGATGCTACTCCTGCAGAGCCTATCAATAGCGTCATGAAAAATGGCGCTATTGACCCCTACCCTGCACCATTGTGCACTGTATTTTTAATATGGCGTGCACATGGTGGCAGTAGGGGACACTAAGGGGTGCAGGGAAAGTGGCACTGCAATTGGTGCAGCACCACTTTCCATAAACTACCCCTGGGTTCTTCTTCAGAATCTGATTAAAAATAGACAATGATTCTGAAAGCCCCTGTGAAGTGCAGCACCACTAATACACACGGTTGCCGAATCTCACTGAGAAAAGAAATTTACTATCCTAATGTAGAGGTACAGAAAAGAAAGCCTTTGACAAATCAATAACGAAGAACCCTTCTGCTTCACATGAAATCTGAAATAAGATTTACTGCTGATTTGGGCGCTACAGATACCACAATACTACAAGATCCCACTTTTCTGAACTGCTGGACTATGCAATATTTCCTACCCAGCTTTCGCAATCCCATAATTGGAGAATTACATGGGATGCTCATTACTTCTTTCTGAACTCCCTGCTCAACAAATCAACAATTATTGGGGTAATATCTGCAATCACTTCTGGGGTCATGTTATACTGTGGTGTTCTGGGCAGAACAGCATTTGGCTTCACAGTTACTTTAACTGGTTTATCTACTCGTGTGAGTCCAATATAGTTTACAGAGAGATCCCAAACTCTCAACATCACTGTGTCTTGTAATTCATCTGGCAAATCTTTAGGTGTCATGGCAGGAAACAATGTAATGAGAGGATACATCTCATCAGTTTGACTAGAAATATCAGCATCTCTATTGGTTTCAATTCCTATTCCTTCATGTGTACAGGTGATGGAACATTTTAATGTGCATAGTAAATCTCTTCCTCACAGATTCACAGGACTGGAATCGTAAACTATGAATTGGTGCAGATCCTTGAAGATTCCTTTTTTAACTGGAATGGGCTCTGTAGTAGGGTTTGCCAAATGCTGGTTTGCTACTCCCACAACCTGAACCGTTCTTCCAGAAAGGAGGACATCTAGGACTTCTGCAGATCTGACGGTGGAACGAGTTGCTCTAGTGTCAACCAAAATGAAACATCATAACACGTACCAGTTACATTCACATGAGGACCATCCTGATCTACCTCCAGTGGGGCAGCCAACACATTTTCGTCCTCTTCTGAAATCTCACTCATACATTCTTCATCACTGAAATCAATCAATGGGTATTGTGTAATTAACTGATTTGCATTTGCTCTTCGGTTCACATTCTGCTAGGGAACCATTACCTGTTGCTGTGCCATCGGAATTTGTGGAATCCGCATTTGCTTAGGGCCTTGGATCTGCTTTTGGGGAAATTGTACCTGTTGCTGGGGGGCTTGCATTTGGACTGCTCCCATAGGAACATTCATGTCTTGATTTTGGGGCCTTTGGACTCTTTGATTTTGAAATTGAGTGTTGTCAACCAACTGTGCAACACCACCACCAGATTATTTACATTTCTATAAGGGCACTCCAGTTTCCAATTTCCGATGTTGCTGCACGCATGACAAGAAAGCATTTTTTAAAATTTTTGAACATAAGCCACATTAACATTTGCATCTACTTAAATTCCACAACCTCTATCTCTGAACTGAGGCACCATATTGCCCTGCTGCTGTGTCTCATGTATTCCTTCTGCTTTTACCATACCTTGCAATCCCTGCATACCTGCTGCTTGGGCAGATTTAATTTGCATTACCATTGTCTTTTCCTTTAGTCTTTTCTACTTCAACTCAATTTCGTCACTATAGTACTTTGCTATACTGCAATACTTAATTAATTGGCTTCCCATACCAGCAAATCAAATGATTGCTGATTTCAGGCTATAATCCTTGAACAAATCTGAACAGAAAATGAATCATATCCCTCAGTTCAATAGGTTCTGTGCCACTACATTGCTTAAATGCTTGCAGCAATCACTCATAATAAGCATGAACAGACTCTTTTGCCTCCTGAGATGTCATGTCACTTTTTGCCAATCAATAGCTTTAGGGGAAACTCTGTTTTTCAAAAACTCAATCACCTTGTAATAGCTTTTCATCATCTCTTTAGACGGCGCACCTGTTACTGCATCCCTTGGTGGCTCACACATTGGGCAATCAACACTCCACCCACAAATCTGCTGGAACCACATTCTCAAACAAAGTTTTCAGATCTTCCCACAGACACTTTGCAAGCTTGACAAACCTCTCTGTTTGCTGGTACCACTCTATTGGTTTCTTCCTCAACTTTGGGCAATCGTTTGTAAATGACAGTATGTCACTTCTGCTCCATGGAATATGAACAAAATTCCCTCTTGGAATTTCTCTCATTGGCATCATTTTTACAGCTCCTCCGGCCTGTTGTGTATCATTTGAAAATGCAGTTGGATTGTTCTTCAGATCTCTTTTCTATGGCAATCTGCCTTTCCATTTATCTAATGCTCCCTATGTGTAAATGTTTTGGATTAATTTTTTAATGTGAATTCACATTCCAGGTGACCTCCTCGTGTTTGTATTATCTCTTGAATCAAAATTATAATCTGTAACTCTTCTTTAACTGTTTGAATTCATTCATCTCGGTTTCATATTTTTCGTCTAATTCAGTTAATTTCTCACAAACCTGTCCTGTTCGAAGTGTAATGTGCTTGCATCTGAAGCACAATTTGTTTCCATTGAACAAATCTGATCTAATTCAAGTGTTCCCTCAATAATTATATTTACTTCTAATTTTAGTCTAGCCATGTTTAATGTCTTTTCTCCCTCTTGTGTGTTTCCTAAAGCTGATGCTCTGCTCAAATTGTCTAACCATTCAGTCAATTGTTGGGCTGTCAACCCCAGCAAACTAATGTTATTACTATTGTCTCAGCACAAGCTCTGGAATATTGCATGGAACCCTTATTGACAGTTCTTGAGCCATCACAGATGATCCTGTAGAGTATGGGGGGCATGTTATATCAATCAATTGACCTTCTCTATCATGTGTCTGGTTTGAAACAAAGGAATTCATAGGGGTCATGGCTGGCACAGTAATGCTCAATCTCTCCATTTCTGCATTAGTTCCGAAGGGAGAAATCATTGTTGATACTGGATTTAGAATCTGTGAACTATTCTCATTATTACCCTGGGTATCAAACAGGACTACTGGCCCTATTGTCATAGGAACTGTCAATGCATCTGGTCTTGACAAATTAGTTTGACTTGTCGGAAACATTAATCCTTTGCTTTGGCCAGTCAATACTGTACGAAAAGCCTGATTTGACTGATTCTGTGCAACATTATGTAATGTTGTTACCGGGGAATACATAGACATTGTTTGTCTCTGGTTTACAATATGTGCAGGTGTCTCTTCTCTGTATATGATGTTCTTTGTGCAGGTCTCTGTTCACTGTACAGACTCAAATTGACCCTTTCCTGCATTCTGAATTGGCTGTGACATAACTGGAACTGTGACATTCTGGGCTGTGTTAACATTTGGAACTATTGGATAAACTGCTGACACCTGTGCAACATTAGCAGTAGGCACATTTGGTGTTAACCGAAACAGGCTTTGATGAACTGGGGCCATATTTGGGACTACGTTCTGATTTACTGACTCAACTACATTGTGCGGTGGGATACGATTTTGTAAATGCATTGTAAATTCATCCTCTGAATCACTTTCAGTGTCCACTACCTTTTTATTTCCATCTAACCTTTGTTATGGATCTTCTTCAAATTTCTTTTTGGCTTTAAATTTAACACCTCCATCACCTTCCTGTGTAATTGCTGGCAATTAATTCACTGCATGTAATGTATCTGCTCTCCACATTCTCTGCTCCTCATCCCATCTAGTTTCCGCTAACATCTTTTCAGCATTCCTCATTCTCCTTTCCAATTTCTGAGCCTCTTTCTGCCTCACAACTAATTCCCAAATTGCAAGTGCTTCAAATTTTGCAGGTCTAGGAAGGGGTTTCAATTCATATAGCACTCTCCACAGATTCTCTAATATTCCTAAGTTAAAAGTTCCATAACAAGGAAAAGCTAAGGCAGTTATTTTGCACCATTGATTTATCCAAAGACATGCTGAAACTCCTCTTTCCTCCATGACATCGAATGCTGGTGTACCCTCAGGTGTAGTAGGTTCACCCTCTAACTGTAATAAATAAATCTCCTCTCAACGCACTCTTTAAAGCTTTGAAAAACTTCATTTTTACACTAAATTAACTCACAAACAAAAATTCAACAAAACCAGCAAATAATTTTCAATCCCACAATCCTTTACGCAACCCGCTCTCAACCTATAGCAGCGCAGTCTTGTCCACCAATCTGTGCGCTACTTTTCTCACCAACTAAACTATCCCAGAGCGGTCCAAATGATGTCACGCTCACTTCACTCGCCAGCTGCGACTCACTTCAGGGCTGTCTCATGCAACTCTCACGTAAACACCTAAATGCAAATGTAGCGAGCACAAAATCCAAAACCTGTCTGCTCACTACGGGTAAAACTCAAATGCTTTGAAAGCTGTACGGACCTTTTGACTGTGGACTCTCGCACAAGCAGGTACTCTTCTAGCTATGGCTTTCTCACAAACACAAGTAAGATCTGAATCGCAAATATCACTCCGGTTGACACAGATTCTCCCTGTGCACTCAGGATTCACCTAATATCAACCAACAACTCACAAACCCTCAATGGAAATCTACTGGCATTGTCAACAGCGCTCAATCCACCAACACCTCACTGCAGACAATAAATTAGCCAAGTGTCTCCATACACTTAAACAATACTCCTGAGACTTAGGCCTCACCGGACCCATCAACAACAACCATGAAAGCAATTTTTTAGCACAAAGTACAACATTCATTTGGAGTACGCCAGCTCCTCACTCTCTTACTTGGAGTACGCAATATCCCTACTAAATGCATACACTACACTTCATCGCAATTTAGTAAAAAGCATTGCACATGCAAACCCTACTCAAAATTCATACCGTACACTTGTAACACGATGCTGGAATTTCATCAACCCCTACGCTACACTAAAACAACTCACAATGTGAGAAAGCTCTGACCCTCCTCCTCACAAGACAGAAGCATAACTGTGCTACCAAAAACTGCTGCTGCGCTCGCGGAGGCCTTCTTCCTGCCTCGGATTCAGAAACCGCAAGTGCACTGGTGAGATTTCATCACTATTCTCACCATTAGAAGTCGACTAGATCTTTGGACTTGGTGAAGAGTGTAATAGTCGGAATCATTCAATCACAAATCAATGACATATGACATAGGCACCAAGAGCAATTTAAACACTAATTGAACTACAAACTGAATAACTTTCAAAGATTTATTTCAATCCCAAAATTAATGTCACATAAATGGGGGAAAAACTAAGCTATAAACATATATAAAAAGCTGCCAACTGACCAAAATAGCTAAAGAAATTTAGCCTACTAAACATCAATACTGTTAAACAGTCCAAAAGAATGACATAGACCAATAAAACCACAATGTGCATATTAACATAAAGTTTCAAAGCAGATGGTGGTGACATCAACAAATCATCAAAATACAATTTTAACAGTTAATTTCAGAGATGGCCATCCTTATCTCTAACAAGAATTGGGACTTGCATGTGTGGAAGCGGGCTAACACATGTGGGTAAAAACATAAGTGTTGGACTTTTTGCCTTATGCAGGGTCATCCCCAGTCTTTTTGTCTCCTTCCTCCTGGTTTTTCTGACCTCTCGCTGTTGGCTCTAGGACTCTGAGCACTTTATCACTGCTGACCAGTGCTAAAGTGCAGGTGCTCTCCCATCTAAAGTTGGTATGTTTGGCTTATACCTAATTGGCATATTTAATTTACCTATAAGTCCCTTGTACAGCGGTATCTCTATACTCAGGGCCTGTAAATTAAATACTACTAGTGGGCCTGCAGCGCTGCTTGCGCCACCCACTGAAGTAGACTTTCAAACCTGTCTCAGGCCTGCTAGCGCTTTGCCTGTGTGCACAGTTTTCTGCCACAGGGAACTGGCATCTAAATTTACTTGCCAGGCCCAGAACTCCCCTTTATACTACATGTAAGTCACCCCTAAGGTACGCCCTAGCTAGGCCTATGGGCAGGGTTTCATGTATGTAGAAAGGCAGGACATGTGCCATATTGCATGGCCTGTCCTGGTAGTGACAAACAGCCTAACTTGGTGTCTCACTTATGTGAGTGCTGCTTTCTCATAGGATTGCATTAGAAATGCCCTGCCTTATGTGTAAAGGGTATTGTCTGATTTATGAGGGGTAGCGTAGGCGTGTTTGGTATGGTTGTGATGGTGATAATAAATACTGCTTACTGGTGTGGGTGTATTTTTTATTACTATCACAGAAATGCCACTTCTAGAAAGTGCGCATTTATCTGTACTTATGACTCTGGTGTTTTGCAGCTTAACTCCAGTCCACGTCTGGGCAGAGTGATAGTTGGGGCTTTTTGCATACGTTTCAGACAGCCTGTACACAGGGAGGGTGGAGGTGTCACAGAGGTGCATCTACATACTGAATAGTCTTCCTGGGCTGAGAGAAGGGAGAAGCAGGGCACACCTACATTTGTAAAGGCTGTGCCCTGGCCTCACACAATAGGGTCGTTAACCCCCCACTGATGTTTGGAGCCTGTGCTGAAAGAGGAGAGGGGGCACTCCCAGAGCCAGTTGTAACTGGCTTGAACCTCCTCTCCCTACCATGGTAAAACACTGTAAGAACTGACTATAAGTACAGGGGAACTTTCCCCACAATTTGAACATTCTTGGAACTTGAAACTCACTATAAAAATATGCTGGTGTAATTATCTAAGCTGAAAAGGAAACAAGAAGCCGTATTTAATTATACCTCTCCTTATGGTACAGCAAACAGGATAATTCATCAACAAGAGAGTTCACCTCCTCCCAACATCAATAGACACCAGCATCAGGTCAGAGAAGAACATGGGCTGCACATAAAACAGATTAGATGTTCAGAAATAGTTAGGCATATTAGAACTGAAAAGCATAAACAAAGGGGGTATCTAAAAATAACTTTATTCATCAAAATCTAAAAAATAAAGGGATTCAGAAGGAGCGGAGAACAGCACATCATGACTGGCTCTAGCAGAATGTCCCAAGTTTCAAAGTTCCTCACTAATTATAAATATCCAGGGTCCTCTTGATTGGTCCTTCAGGTGATCTCATTTTAGGTATCAAATCCAGTGTCCAATGGCTGTCGATGGCACCATCAAGTTGCAACTATTCTGGATTTTCTAAGCAAAAGTGAATTGTCATTTCAATAATTTCACACAGTTCTGGCAAAATATCACATGTTCTAGTTGTTTGTTACTTCAAATTCTTTCTAACAAACACATAATAAATTATACACATATCACATGAGAACTATAAACTTCCTGTCTTGTTCGACAACTAGAACAAATTCTGTTACATATTAACATTGAAACATATTCTTCGCCTTCAATACAACAGGACATTCACCATCACGTCAGCAACCTAGGAAAAGTTTTCATGTCAAAGAGAACAGAACAGAACAAACAAATCATTTTCTCTACTGCTGCAAAAACAGATATCTTATTGCACACCTTACAATTACTCATATAAGCAAAACACATTGTTTTGTTGCAAATATTATTTACGACAGGTTAGAACATTTCAAATGTACATTTAATTTTCTGCACACATGAAACTCAGGGTAACAAAGTCCATTTTAGTCAATATAAGTATGATTAATTCATGTTCATTTAATACTCATAATGTACTTTATTTCTACTGTTTTGTCTCAAAGATAATACTTTCATGTTAGTTCTAAGTAATAATTCACTCAACTATAATTGCACAATTCCTTTGTGTTAAACGTGATGCTAAATACAAATGGCAGGCACATTGACCACCATGATTTAAATGTGTACATTTAGCATTTTAATGTCATTGTCTCCATAAGACTTTTAATTCAAAGGTTTGTTAGTTAATATATGCTAATATCTATGCCACTGATATATTAGTAAAATTTGATCTCTATCACCTCTATATTCATTCTTCATGCATTGTTAACTTAAATCTACGACTATGTGTGGAAACAGTTGAGAAGTTTATATTTTCATGAGAGAATGCTGGATTATGCATCCCTGTCTAAAGTTCCAAATCGTTACGTATCTTACCACCAGGAGCGGCTCATGGCGCTAACCGGGGGCAGGGCAGTGCGCGGGGGGATTAGGTGGTTTGAAATTAATTTTTGGAAAAATAAATAAACTTACCTTTATCGTCGCCACCGTCAGCGCTGCTGCCTTCACCACTGCCTGCTCCTCTAATGCAGGCACAGGCTTCCAGCCTGCCCTGCGGCCAATCCTGAAGCTGCTTAGAGCAGAATTAAGATTTGCTGGGACCGCCCAGCCAGGGTGATCCCAGGCAGACTGAGAGCTTGTGCCTGCTCTCTCCCACCCGGTAACACAGTGCAGGGCTGGAGAGAGCCTCCTACACATGTGTTTTTGGCTGGCCCGAGATGGCCAGCCAAGCATACATGTGGAGTGAGGGGGAGTGCTGTGCACTCCCCCTCAGTGCTCGTCAAGCCTGTTACCCTAATAAACATAGTTTATTTTCGTTTTTTGGTAAAAGGTTTTGCAGCTGCTGCTGCTGCTGGCAGGGGGCGATGCTCCTCCACCCTAATGGAGGAGCTGCACCTGCTTACCACCCTCTTAACTGATCCTTTACTCAGTTTAAATCCTTGTCTTTTCAGATGGTGAGATCCACAAAAGGTTTTTCAGTGTCTCTCCCACACCATATTGGTGTCACGCTTCATCATCAGGTCTCACCCAGGCCCCTATAAACCAGGGTGCACAGAAGCATACTCAAAGAAGCGCTTTAGGTATTCCTTCTGACGGGGTCTTAACAATAAAAATACCCAAAGGACGTGCCAGTTTCCTTTAACTATTTAGTGCTTTTGGTATGATTAAAAACCTTATTTCTCAGGTGTGTATTGGGATCTCGAATCAGGCCTACGTAACGGGACAGGTGGAGTGGTATTGAACATAGGTAAAACTGCAGCATGGTACCCTTATTGTGAGTGTGACAACAAGGGCGTCCCACATTAGCCCAGATATGGTTAGGTCATTAATGCATGCCTTTTTAAATGGGGGACTGGCAAGTAGGCCTGCTTCAAGATCCTTGCATGAAGTATTTGGCAAATGTATGAATGATGAGGAATCACACTGATTGGGTGTGTGAGGGTCTATTTTTTATGTCCCATGCATCTATTTCCACCTCCTTCATTGCATCACTTTCTCCCAATTACTTTTCTCTCTATTTATTTCTCTCCTGTTTTTTACTTGTACTATTTTCTACTCTTTTCCTTTAAAAAAATATATTTTTTGATACCGAACGGAGGAACACAAAGAAACAATACATAAACAAGAAAGGAGTATCCATCACATACATGAATTAAACAAATCTAAACAATAATAGATGTATACTGAATCACCCAAGTGGGCTGCCCAGAGACAGTGAGGTTACCAATATGCATAACCATACAAATGTTACATCCTCAAACCGAGATGAGCGGAAGCTCCAAATCTCCCTCTCACTCTACAATCCAGTACCCAAGGTTTTCCAAAGAGATCAGACTCCCCCTTCCCAGCTATTAGGATGGATCCAGCTAATCAATACACCCTAGGCAGCCGGTCAGCCATTTAGTAAAAGGGGACCAGATAATCCTACCCCTCGCTTTGGCCCTCCTGCCCTTGCAATTATATAGCGTTTGTTAGACTTTTCATCCTTGGCGTGGTCTCCCTTAACTTTTTGCCTCTGTTCCCCAGGTTGTTGATGTGTGCTGGACTCTGATTTTATTGTGTTTGTTACTCTGGGCACTTTACCACTGCTAACCAGTGCTAAAGTGCAAGTGCTCCTGGTTAAAATGTGTACGTAATTGGTTCTCCATGATTGGCATATTTGTTTTACTGTTAAGTCCCTAGTAAAGTGCACTAGAGGTGCCCAGGGCCTGTAAATCAAATGCTACTAGTGGGCCTGCAGCATTGGTTGTGCCACCCACATAAGTAGCTCTGTAATCATGTCTCAGACCTGCCACTGCAGGGCTGTGTGTGTATTTTTACACTGTAAATTCGACTTGGCAAGTGTACCCACTTGCCAGGCCTAAACCTTCCCTTTTCTTACATGTAAGGCACCCCTAAGGTAGGCCCTAGGTAGCCCCAAGGGCAGGGTGCAGTGTATGGATAAGGTAGGACATATAGTAATGTGGTTTATATGTCCTGACAGTGAAATACTGCTAAATTCGTTTTTCACTGTTGCAAGGACTGTCTCTCTCATAGGATAATATGGGGGCTACCTTTAAATATGATTAAAGCGTAGATTCCCCTAGAGAATAGATGGACATGTGGAGTTTGGGGTCCCTGAACTCACAATTTAAAAATACATCTTTTAGTAAAGTTGATTTTAAGATTGTGCGTTTGAAAATGCCACTTTTAGAAAGTGAGCATTTTCTTGCTTAAACCATTCTGTGACTCTGCCTTGTTTGTGGATTCCCTGTCTGGGTCAGTTTGACAGTTGGGTTGTTTTTCACCTCACCCCAGACAGTGACACAAAGGGAGCTGGGGTGTAACCTGCATTTCCTGATTAGCCATCTCTGCTAGGAGGGAGGGGTGGAGTGGTCACTCTCATCTGAAAGGACTGTGCCTGCCTCTAACAATGCCGGCTCCAACCCCCTGGTGTGTGTCTGAGGCCTTGCCTGGGCAAGGCAGGATTTCACAAGTAGGTGTGAGTCCCCTTTGAAGAAAGGTGACTTCAAAGGCTAAAATGGGTATAAGAAGGGCACCCAAATCTACAGACTTTAGAAACACTTCTGGAACCAAGAGGAACCTCTGCCTGGAGAAGAGCTGTTAGGTGAGGAAGAAGTGCTGCCCTGCCTCTGACTGTGCTTTGTGGAGCTTTCCTGCAGTGCTGCTTCTGCCAGAGTAAGAGGGCAAAGACTGGACTTTGTGTGCCTTCCATCTTGAGAAGAAATCTCCAAGGGCTTGATCTAGAGCTTGCCTCCTGTTGTTTGAAGTCTCAGGGGCAGCAAAGACTTCTCTCTGCCAGCACCTGGAGTCTCTGGAGAGTCTCCTACTCTGCCCTGCGGTGCCCATCCAGTTCCTGGGACCCTGAAAGGAGAAGCTGGCAGCCTAAGGACAAGAAAATCCACGCACAGAGCGCCGTGCGGGGAAAAGATCGACGCGAATCCGATCTGCGGCTGAAAAACGACGCGCCGCCAGCTCCGCAGCCGAGAAACGACGCTCGCAGGAAACGCGACCAAAGAATCGACGCACGGAGCAGGAGAAACGACGTGCAGCATCGCTGACGGAGGCTGGGAGATCGCAACCTGCGCGGCGGGATCTTCAACTCATCGTGCGGCTGGGTTTTTGACTCGAGTACCGCCGTGCGGAGTTATTTTCAACGCACACCCGCCCGTGCGGGGTTATTTTTGACGCACACCAGGTACATTTTCACTCTATCAGCGCTAGTGTGGTTTTAAAACTACTTAAAGACTCTTTTTGATTTTTAATTAATAACTTGACTTGTGTATGGTGGATTTTTGTCATTTTGGTCTTGTTTTGTTTAGATAAATATTTCCTATTTTTCTAAACCTGTGTTGTGTCATTTTGTAGTGTTTTCATTGAGTTACTGTGTGTGTTGGTACAAATACTTTACGCCTAGCACTCTGAGGTTAAGCCTACTGCTCTGCCAAGCTACCAAGGGGGTAAGCAGGGGTTAGCTGAGGGTGATTCTCTTTTACCCTGACTAGAGTGAGGGTCTTTGCTTGAACAGGGGGTAACCTGACTGTCAACCAAGGACCCCATTTCTAACAGCGTTCTTTCAACATTACTGTATATATTCCCATGAGGCCTATGAGTAGTAGGCTTGGAATTTTTCCAAACCACGCCAATTAGCAGTCGGGCAACAGAAATAGAGATATAGATAAAATAGGTCTGGGTCAAGGTATAGGTTTTGTTGTCATCATATCTAAAGAGCATCATCAGTGTTCTACTCTTTTCCTTTGTTTGTCTCCACTGCTCCTATTGTATATTTTCTATTCTCTCTTCTTGCTCTCTTTCCATTTCCCCATAACACTTGTCCTTCAACCTGATTTTATTTTCCATGTGTGCAGACACAACGATTCCGGGCCCAGAAACACTAGACAACTCATGGTTGCCCCTAGAAGTGCCCCCTTTGTGAATATTGATACAGGCATTTCATAAAAGTAACCTAGCCTTTTCCAAGCTTCACTTTCTATCTCTCGCCTATTCTATTGTTTTTTACTTTGTATACATTTTTGCATGCCTCCTCCCGTCTCTTTCTTTACACCTGGTGTACTTTCTTTACCAATCCTTCTCGCACAAGGGCATGCCTGCATGTGATACATATGAAGGAAGCAGCAGGACTTCTCAGGTCTATCTATTCCTGTATTCGTAGGCTGTCGCTTTTCGTCGTTGGTAAATATTGTCCCTGCCAGCATACCTCATTATCCTTCTCAGTGTTCCAAAAAAGTCCCCATTCTTTTTAGCATTTCTACTCTTTTTCACTTTCTCTTCTTTCTTTTTCTTCTTTCACTTTCTTCCTTCCTTATCGCATTCCTTTTTGCCTTCGTCCCTCGCTTCTAGATTGCTGTGCATACTTCTCTTCTTGTATCTCATTCTTACCTTGCTTTGGTCTCCCCTACTATGTATGTTCCCACTGCTTCAATGTCGTACGCTGTGTATCCCTCATCTTTCTCCACTTTCAGTCCTCTTCCACCCTCTTGCATTCCTAATTGAAGGTTTCACGATATGTGTCATTCTTTAGATATTTATCAGGTGCGCCATTCAGTCAGACAAATATTTTCCCTCTATTTATCTCTGAATTACCTTTTAATAGAAGCAATTATTTATTTGTGGTTGTTGTAAAATGCAGAATTGGCATTCAGCTGTGCCAGTGCAAACTACCAAGTAAAAAAAAAGTATGAATCAGTAAACCACATTATATCGCTCATAAAAAATAAAAATATAGGTACAGGCACAGATTGCTTGTACTTCTGTTATGTCGTACAAAGGTTAGAGGTTATTTTCCTTTAAGGAATGTATTTAGGGATGTTGGTATAGGAATCTGGAGTAAGGTTCCACGTGGAAGTTCCACAAGTAGTCAGTTGAGTGAGCTGGCTGGTGAGGGAGGACTGCGTGGAGCCGTCTCATTACCATTAAACATTTCTGTTATCAAACAAGGAGTATTGGAGTTTGTGTGGCGTCACAACATTGAATTGGCGACGAGTCACCAGTATCAGCGTGAGAGACAGCTTGCGGTCCATGAATTGAAGCATGCGTACTGAGTACAAGTTCAAGACTGAGTATGGAGTAATCTACGAGCGGAGATTTTATGGTCTTTCATCAGCAGTTGAAGTAAGGATTCAAGTACTTCATAAATTACTGATAAAGCGAGTGCGTCCCTACTGTTGCCTGAACTCATGCAACATCAAACGTGTCCTGCACTCATGCTATGCAAAATGCATCTCTTTTGTAACCATAAAGACGCGCGTTGCAATTCAGGATCCCATTGAGCGCCATGGCAACACGCGCTACAGTTCACTGTTAGATTAAAATGATGAATGCTTTCTTTTGGGAGCCTGCTCGTCGTGTGTCCGTAATAGTCCATGAGTGAACTCTTCAAATACTAGAGAGAGTAATTAACAGAGATAAAGGACTACGGGGTGATTCAATGGAAATGGAGAAAAGACTAAGGGGGTCATTATGACCCCGGCGGTCGGCGTTAATATGGAGGAAAGTACTGCCAACAGGCTGGTGGTACTTTTCTCCATATTATGACATTGGCGGTTTGGCTAAGGTCAAACCGCCAATGTAACACTCCGACAACCAAGGCCGTACCAACTGCCAGGCTGGAGACTTCACTCTCCAGGCCGGCACTTGCCCACCTGCAGGATTATGACCCTGCCTACCACCACGGTTTTCGTGGCATCCTTACCGCCATGCAAACCATGGCCGTAGGCACTATCGGTGACAGGGAATCCCTTCTTGTCACTTATAGGGGTCTTCCCTGCCCCCTTCCCCAGGTTTCTCCCTTATCCTCCTTCCTCTCCAGACCCCCATATACGCCCCTCACTTCACACACCATGCACACACCCTTTCCAACATTCATCCACGCATGCATACATCCATTCACACACACAAACACATCGACATGCACTTACATATATCCACGCACATACGCATTCACACAACTTAACATACACGCACTCACACATCCATACATGCACACACACACACAACACGCAACACACACCCGCATACATGCACCCACAGACATACACCCCCCACACACACACAACACCCCCCACCCGCCTCCCCTGTCAGAGCAGCCACTTACCTGTGTTTAGGGGGTACTCTGGCAGGAGACGGGACTGCGCGCTGCTGCCACCTGCCAGCTGCAGCGTCCGCCAGCAGAACACCGTAGGGCCATATTATTCTTATAATGCTTGGCCACAGATGGATTTCCACCATCCTTCTGGTGGAAATCCAGCTGTGGTCGTAATCCAGCAGACGGCTGGTAGCCGCGGCGATGGTCTTTTGGCGTCAGTAGGTGTTTTTTACTGCCGGGGTCTTAATGACCCCCTATATGTGGTTTATGCTTTGTTATACTCTGATTGACAATATTTTTTTACAACAATAAATACAATTTATTCATCCCAATGTTCCCAAATTGGACTTTATTAGTAAAATAAATAACTAGAATAAAATAAAATAGATGCTTTGGCTATAATCCCACTACCAGTATTTTTGCAAGATGTTGGTCCTGCAGACATTGAATGGAAAGAGTGGGTCGATATGTTTGAAAATTATCTCAAGGCACTAGATGGTCAAAGTTTCAGACCTACTCGGAAAAGAGTAATTTTAATGAGTGTATTGGGCAAAGAAGGACAACATGTGTTCAAATACTTACCAGTTCTTACTAATGAGGATGGAACTCAGATTGAAGATGTCTACTTGGAGGCTAAACTGAGATTAAAAAAAAGATTTGCGAAGGACACTAGTGCAGTATTGTGCGGATATAAGTTCTACACACAGCCACAAAAAATGGAAGAGTCTATAGATGATTTTGAATCTAGATTAAGGAAATGATCTACTAAATGTCAGTTTGGCGGCATGACTGATGAACTGATAAGGGATGAACTCATTGTTCAATGCAAAAGCAAGAAAATGCAGGAACGGTTACGGGCAGTGAACACATCACTAAAAGACGCCTTAGAAATTGCTAAAGTGGAACAATCAGAATTGTACATGAAAGAAATGGGAAGAAAAGATGTATGTAACAATGACGTCACGTTTGTTAAACAAAAAAAGTCTTCTGAGTCTGCATCTACCACTAATCGTAATAAGGCAATGCACAACTGGAAGTTTAATACCAAGGCATGTTTCATGTGTGGCAGTAGTTCTCACAATGTGGACTTTAAAATTTGTAGTGCCTTAGGAAAGAATGCAAAAAGTCTGGACTCAAAGGACATTTTGCAAGAGTATGTAGAGCTTTGTTCCACTCTACAGGAACACATAGTGGAACAACAAAGTGTTGGCATATCTGAGGGTTATGAGGAAGAAGACAGAATTTTGTGTGTTGAAGAGCCACACACCAATATCAAAAGATTGGTTAGACCAAAAGCAAATTTTATAACCAAAGGCAAAATTGTACAACTCATAGTAGATTCGGGATCCTTGTATACTATCTTACCCAAGAGTATGTTAAAACGCGAGTGGCTTGAAAGTAGTTTATTGTCCAAGGACACAAATTGGGCAGTTACTAAGGCGAAAAAATTGATATCATTGGACACATGTTAGTGAAAATAGAATTTCAGGACAGGTCTGTGGAAGGCAAAGTGTATGTGGCAGAATCTGGACCTCCAATATTAGGTTGGCAGCACCAGTATGACCTTCGTATTGTCATTAACCCCAGGACTCCTAACCAGATCATGGAGGTGGAAGAAATGACTATTGAAGACATCATTGAGGGCGCAAAAGATGTATTTTCTGAGAACATTGGTGAATTGAAAGGTTTTCTACACCAAGTAATACCAAAAAAAGATGCAGTGTCTGTGTAACATGCTTCAAAGAAAGTACCGGTGGCAGTTAGAGGGGAAATGAAAAAAATGATTGATGATATGGTCTCCAAAGGGATTATTGAGCCAGGGGAAAGTTCTGAATAGATTTCTCCAGTTTTGATTACAAAGAAATAGGATGACAATTTAAGATTTTGTGTGGAATTGTGCAGTGTGAATCATAACATAATACCTGATACTTTCCCGTTACCAAACATCAATGAGATGGTGTTATTACTTAAAGGAGGGGTGTTTTTTCAGAAAACTGGATATGAAGAGTGCATACCATCAGATCAAATTACATCATGAATCGAAGAAACTCAAGCTTTCATAACTTTGGAGGGTGATTTTCAGTTTAATAGAATGCCTTTTGGGTTATCGTCAGCTGCTAGTGTGTTTCAGAGAATGATGGCTAATGTTTTAAAAAATGTGAACAATGTTATGTTTTTCCAAGCAACATCTTGGTGTTTGGAGAAACTGTTGAAAGCCATATTGTTGCATTGAAACAGGTATTAGACAAACTCATTGCGGCAGGGTTAACTTTCAGAAGTGCACATTTTTGGTTGAAGACATTGAGTACCTAGATTATAATCTCTCTAAGGAGGGTGTAAAACCAAAGAAATATTTGTTAAAAGCTATCAAAGATGCTCCTTCACCGAGTAACAAGGATCAATTAAGGCCATTTATGGGCCTTATATAATATTGCTCAGAATTCATCCGAAATTTTGCAGATAACACAGGAAATTTAAGAAAACTGTTAAAAAAGAAAAGTGGTTTTGTCTGGGGTGAGGAACGGATGTTGTGTTTCAATGCCATCAAGGAGGAACTGTGCAATGCCAAAGTTTTAGTTCCATTTGATGTAAAACTCAAACCTATCATTACAGTGGATGCTAGTGCTGTGGGGATGGGAACGGTTTTGTCACAATGTCACACTGGAAGGGAGAGAACGGTGGCATTTGCGTGAAGGTCTCTCACCCCTAGTGAACGGAACTACTCGGTTATTAAGAGAGAGGCTTGGGCTGCCACCTGGGCGTTGCAATATTTTCATACTTACATTTGGGGTACGTCCATTTTGTAACGTACAGATCACAAGCCTTTAGTTAAGGTATTAGCACCAGGTGGTGCTGGAAAGCGGTCCGCAAGGTTAGCTAGGTTAGCTTCCCGTTTGCAATATATTCCGGGATGGCATAATATTCAAGCAGATTGTTTGTCGTATGTGCCAGTTGAGTGGCGAGAAGAGGATAGAGCAAACCTGGAAAGTTGGGAGAGAGAGGTTGCAGTTGCGAGTTTTGAGGATATTTATGAATGTGTGCGAAGTGTGGTGTCCAGAGAAGAGTGGCATTTGGTTATGAAGGAAGATGTCACTTTAATGGAGGTGATAACTTTAGTGAGGTGTGGTGGCAAAAGGGAAGGTTTTTAAGTGCGCCAGCACTCCCGTTCTTAAAAGTGCTGGATGAATTATTGGTTGTTGGAAATTAAGAATTTATGAGAGGAGATAAACTTATTCCCCCTGCGAGTTTGCTCTTAACTATGTTCAAGTTGATGTACGAAGGGCATTTGGGACAAACATTGACGAAAAGAAGGTTGAGAGAGGATTTTTGGTGGCCAGGGATGAATCGCGATGTAGAGGAATGGGTTGAGAGATGTAGTGTATGTAAACATAGTGAGAAAAAGATAAAAGGTGGGCAAACAACCTAAGTGTAGTGTTATCGAAGATCCCGGGAAAGTATGGCATAGTGTGTGCTTGGATTTTATTGGCCCACTAGCGAATCTGGCTACTGAGTTGAGGTTTGTCTAGTTTTACTGGATGTCCATTCTAACTGGCTTTTGATAACATTTCTTGGGGAAATTATCACTGGATCCACATTAAAAGTCCTGGAACAAATTTTCAAAGATGAAGAGTATCCCAATAGAATTATTACAGATAATGGGACACAATTGGTGTCTGTGGAGATAAGGAATGTTTTGGAGAAAACAGGTATTAAACACTCCCGGACCAGTCAATGGAATTGTTGAAAGGACCAACCGTTTGGTAAAAGGGGTAATTCAGATGTCGGTGACAAGTGGTAGTAATATTAAGTCCACAGTGTTGGATCTTGTTTGGGCATACCATACAACTAGGAATGCTGTTACGGGGAAGGTGCCTTTCGAGTTATTGAGAGAAAGGAAAGCAGGAACAAAAATGTTCCCGGCATTGAAGAGAAATTTGTTAGAGAGTGGCTTGGATACTTACAAGGGAATTCAGGACAGTGGTATTGGAGGAAATTTCCAGGTCCTTTCCAAGTAAAGGAGGTGCATTGGTTCTTTGTTGTATTAGCAAATGGTGAGAAATTGAATTTCAGAAAGATGGCATGGTATGGTGATGCGAATTCAGTGATTGCTAAAGAAGGAGATGGGTGTAGTAGTTATATGTTGATGGATGACAGGACATTTCTTCAAAAAAAATTGGTAGAGGAAATACAGGTTTGCATGAGACAGAGAGCATGAGTGAGAGAGAAGTAGGTGAGAGAAGTGTAGTTATGGAACCAAGAAGAACTTAAAGGAATCACAAGATTCTAGGGCATTTAAGAGATTTTGTTATGTAATCAAAATGTGTAGTTATTTGTCAGTAAGTACTTTTATCTTATACCTCTTGTTCTATCTACTTTATTCTATTGTTTTTTAATTATATTGTATTGTGTTCTTTTCAGTTGTTTTACTTTTTAAAAAATCGTTTTTTTTTTGCAAAGAAGAAGATTTGTTATGTTGTACGAAGGTTAGAGGTTGTTTACCTTTAAGGAATGTATTTAGGAATGTTGGTATAGGAATCTGGAATAAGGTTCCATGTGGAAGTTCCACACTGAGTCAGTTGAGTGAGCTGGCTGGTGAGGGAGGACTGCATGGAGCCGTCTCATTACCAATAAACATTTCTGCTATCAAATAAGGAGTATTGAGGTTGGGCACGACTTTCACGGCAGGACACAGTGTGCTCCAAATACTAATTGCATTCCCAGAAATGGAAAGCATTGGTGTATTTTTGCACAATTTTTCTATGTCAGTTCTTAATTGACACCTTCTCATCCGTCCACCTTTGTTCCTGGAACATAGAGATCTTCAACTTTTTCAGCAACACAAAATTGTGTTCTGAAGTGCATTATAGGTGACCAAAGGGAGTCAGTCAAGCTGTTTCAAGACCATAATTATGTTTTCGAGCTGCCTAGTTGCTAAAACCAATGTGCCTGTATGGAAGACTGCTTGAGGGACATGGCAGTAGACTTGAAAAGCCTATGAAAATCAATATACTCGGATAAACAAAAGGCACAACCAGGGCTTAAACTAGCGATGAGAAACCAGAACCTCAGACCTGACAATTCACATGGTGCCACTGTGTGACACAGGATATTAGTTACCCTCACATAGTCACCCGAGAGGGGACAACAAGCTGAAAACCACTGTAAACAGTGAATTTCTGCTTGTTTTCTGAGGTTTTTACTGCTGATGTCCATTAATGGATGTGAAAACACCACAGAACCTCAGCAAGCTTTTTTTTTTCTTTCTTTCTTTAGAGGAGGGCGTTTGAGGCCGGGACGGAAGCAGAAGTGCCTCTTAGGTGTTTCTTGGTACGAAGCCACACCTGCTCCTCGCGCTGTGATGTTTTTGGTGAAGCTGGCAGATCCGCAGTCGTATTAAGGAATATCATGATTGCAGGGAAAAATTTGAATAATTCAAGACTCAAATCTTGATTTTAATCAACAAATGAGAAATGAGCCAAAAATGCTGTTTAAAACTGACTACATCAGATTTACCTACCCAGTTGACCAATGTAAATCAAAAGGCCATCCTGACATGTTTTCTTATTGTCCTCACAATAATATACCTCGACTCACAACACATTCAGCCAATCAGTGACATACTGCCACATGGTTAGATTCTTTGCTCAGATGAGGGTGCGTTGAAGCATACCATGCCATTCATTACAAGTACAAGGTTGACTACAATGTCCATCTTCTCTTGAGTGAAAGTCTTCTTCCTGGTGAGTGAGATGGCCTGCATCTTGCTCATTCAGGCAGCACTTTGGCTCTAATGTGACACACAGCAAGCTTGTGAGGTATATTTATGTGTGCTTGGTGTCTGGAGTGAAGCTAGTCACGTATTAACTGGCATTCGGAACTATACGCGGCACAATGTACATTATATATGATTTTGCCTGTGGGGGTTGGTCGTAGAATTATAGGAAATGCGACTGTAATTTTTCTTGTATGTGTACATGGTCCCTCTGCCTCCTATACATTGTTGCAAAGTGGCGTTGAGATGTACCCAAGATTTTGTGCAATGCTATACTTTAGAAATCTGCAGACAGTGGTGAAGTGTGTGTGTGCGCCTGCTCGTTTATTTGCGTTTGTAGATCACTCCAAAATTGTTTGACATACGCTTGAATGATCCACAGCCAGGAAACCACACTCGAAAGGATTTGTATTCTGGGTGTTCCCCTTATTCTCAGTAATGCCAGGAAATGGCAAGATTACGCAAAATTCAGAAGTTTGCTGTAAGCTAACACGTTTATTTTCCGGCCTCTCTGGTGAATGGGGTCTGCAAAGTTTGAATTTACTGCCATGTAAGTCACATGCTTGCTTGTATACTAAATAGAAGTGTGAATGTATTGTCTTACAAGTCCAATGCATACTTGTACAGTAAAATACATAACTCTATGCAGCCACAGTTACTCATTCTGTGAGGAGTCGGCGATACTGCACGTTTAGCGTTGGCAAGCGACTGCATCATGTGGCCCAACTATGCTCTTACAAACATCTTTCACCTAGGAAATGAGGTCTATTTTCTTAATGTGGTTTCCTATTGCCCCTAGAAATGTTTTCCGTAATGATTAACAGTCCCTCACAGGTCAATGAAGCAAAAACGTGAATTTATTTAATAGAATATGATTTTATACTAAAGTACACTTTAACAGAAACTTGCTGTCAGACATGTTTGGAAAGGAAGCACATCGAGTAAGAGCAAATAATCGCAGTAAAAGTGGAATCTCTGTGCCAAGGAAATAAAAGTATGACCTATTCAGACTTTATGGTCATATAAAACTACGTCACACGGTCACATGTTCATTGAACATTTTTGTCTTTGTTTAAGCTTGCTGGTGCTTGCTGATAATGCCAGGGTACTACAAAATGCTTGTTTTTTCGATTGATTTCTCTGCAAAAACAGTCACATATGCAGTTCTAGACAGAACACCGAAGGTCAGCCAATAACAGCATAGAGATAATAAATGTCCTTATAACAGGCTACTTCTGAGGTTCCACCTCAGCCTTTATTAGCCGTTTGCATTTCCCCAAAGCAGGTGGTAAACCTTAACTTGAAAGTCCCCAGAATCAGCTAGAATCGTGCAGATTTGCACCATGTAATTATGAGTCCTGATAATTATTACACATTCTGGGGACTTAAACTAAGAATGTAGGAACTTTTAGTGGATATACTGTATGGACGGCGATTCATCAAGATAGCAGGGGTCCCAAAAGTGGCATCACATACATTTTGTAATTGTAATTGTATTTATATAGCGCTTACTACCCCTGACGAAGCGTTAAAGCGCTTTTCGGTGAGTAGCACGCTACTCTGGAACCCAAGAGGAATTAGTGATGGATTAGTATAGGGTAAGATGAGTACAATATTATTATTAGTATGAGTTAATTTGAACAGATGATATGTGAGTTTGTTAGTTGGATTGACTAGAGTAATGGAGGGATAGCGGAGGGAGGAATCCAGAGGTGTTAATTGAGAGTTTATAGTAATAGGATGAGGCGTGGGATGACTAAAGGAGAGGTGGAGGAGGGAAGGGTCTGTGGAAAGGGATTAGGGAGGTCATAGTAGCAGGAGGGGTTTTGGATGAGTCAAAGGTGAGATAAATGAGGGAGAATTTAGTAGGGTTGTTTGGGAGATCATGGTAGTAAACTGAGGTTTGGGGTGAGCTAGATCTGACAGAGGAGGGAAGAGCTTAGGCATTGGTATTTTGGAGATGAAAGTAGTAGAAAAGGTTTGAGATGAGTCAGAGTGGGGATGGAGGATAGATTGAGAGACAGAGGGTGATGGGTAGACAGTAAAGCTTACGAGAGAGTAAAATTCATGTTATTTTTCATTTATTTATTTTATTTACATATTTTTGTATTTAATTATTCATATTTTTATTTGATTTGATTTATTTTTATTTACTTTTTCTCTAGTACAGTAGGACTTAAGTAATAACTAAATAGATATGTAGATACATAGAAAGGGAATATATATGCAAGGAATATAATAATGGGTGTAATAATCTGAGAAATATAGGCCCATATTTATACGTTTTGATGCAAAACTGCACAAACGCAGTTTGGCGTCGTATAGCGCCAGCTTGCGTCATTCCAGAGTGCCAGCTGGGCACCAGGTTTATGGAATCCAGCGAGCCGGCGCAAAGGGTGGGCTAGCATCTTGGGAAATTACGTTAGACGGGTGGGTGTGGCAGTATGGGGGAAGAGGGGTTTTGCACCAAAAAATTATGCTAGGCTGGTTAGATGCAAAAAAATGCCTTTAACCAGCCTCATAATTTCCTTACGCAAAACCATCCAGATAGGAGTCATGCCCACCACTCTAATGCTCAGCACATGGGACAAGGGTCCCCTGGGCATTGCTACTGCACCCAGTGCCATGTAGGGGGGCCCATTTCAGGGCCCCCAACGGCACTTTAAAAAAGTTTTTAGAATACTTACCTCTACTTACCCTACTTACCTGGGATGGGGTCCCCCATCCATTGGTGTACCTCTGGTGTAGGTGGGGGGATTCCTGGGGCTTGGGGTGGGCACCTGTGGGCCCTTTCCATGGTGTTTGACCATGAAAGGGGGTCCTTAGGTCCCTTAATGCCTGCCCTGGCCCAGGCGTTAAATAATGGCGCTAAGCATGCTTAGCGCCATTATTTAGGCCCACCTCCCCGTGCACCTTTTTTGCACAGGAGGATAATAAGGCGCTAGGGGCTTAGAATAATTTTTTGGAGGGGAACACCTACCTTGCATCTCAATGACGCAAGGTGGTTTCACACATCCAAAAATGACTTTAACTACAATATTTTGGCATTAGACGGGTCTAGCTTCAAAATATAAATATGGAGTTACATTTGCGCAGAATTAGCGTAAACAAATTATGCTGATTCAGTGCAAAGAAAGTATAAATATGCCCCAAAGTAGTTTGGTATAAACACAGACTTTCAAGATTTGTAATATTTGATGTTAATTAATAAATGTACTTTTCTAACATTCATTTATCTTTCCTCAACTTTTTCAATAGCGAAATGGTTGCTGTTAACCCCTTCAATGCGGGCGACGGCCACTGGCCGACGCCCGCACTACCTCCCTGGTGCGGGTCACGACCAGTGGCCGACACCAGGGAGGATTTTTTTTTATTTGTTTTCTTTCCCTGGGAGACACGGAAGCTTCCGTGTCTCCCCCCCACCCCCCACCCGCCCCTTTGTGACATCAGCGCGCCGCGAAGCACTCTGATGTTACAAAGTTGTTTTCCCCATCGAAGCAGGAAGCAGCCTTGCGGCCGCTTCCTGCTTCGATGGGGAAAACGGCCTTCCCCACGTTCGGGAAGGCCTCGTAAGAAAGGGGGGCCAGGAAACACTTTCAAAAGGCCTCACAAGAAAGGGGAGAGTCTCTTCCCTTCTGAACGTGTTTCCTGGCACCCCATCGCACCACTAGACGCCAGGGATTTCACTTGGGGGGGTCGTCCCCCTCGGAAAACGGGCATATTTTTTTTAAAAAAAAGGTAGGTGCCCCCAGGGGGGGGGGGGGGACAATCGCGCCCCCAGCCCGGGGATTTTTTTATTTTTCAAAAAAAATAAAAATAAATCAAATAAAAGGACAGGGGGTCGCCCGTGGGGGCAATATTTTTTTTAGATGTTGTAGGGTTTCCCTAGGGACATTTTGGCCCCCAAGGAAACCATACAACAACTAAAAAAAATAGATATATATATAGATCTATATATATATAGATATATCTATGTACATGGATATATCTATAGATATATCTATGTAGATAGATATATATATAGAGAGAGATCTATATATATCAATCAATCAATCAAAGAGATGTATAAAGCGCGCTACTCACCTGTGATGGTCTGAAGGCGCTGGGGGGGGGACGGGGGAGGGAAAGGGGCTGGGAGGTTCACTGTTCGAAAAGCCAGGTTTTGAGGCCCTTCCTGAAAAGAAGTAGGTTTTGGGTCTTGCGAAGGTGGGTTGGGAGGGCGTTCCAGGTTTTGGGTGCAAGGTAGGAGAAGGATCTGCCCCCAGTGGTGGTGTGTTTGATGCGGGGGACAGAGGCGAGAGAGAGGTCAGCTGAGCGGAGGTTTCGTGTGGGGGTGTGGAAGGTGACTCTGGTTGAGGTAGGCAGGGCCTGTGTTGTGGAGTGATTTGTGTGCGAGGATGAGGATCTTGAAGGTGATCCTTTTGTCAATGGGGAGCCAGTGGAGGGATTTGAGGTGTGGAGAGATGTGTTCGTGTCGGGGGAGGTCGAGAATGAGTCGTGCTGCTGAGTTCTGGATGCGTGTAGTTTGTCGCTTGAGTTTTAGAGTGGTGCCGGCGTAGAGGGCGTTTCCGTATTCAAGTCTGCTGCTGATGAGTGCGTGAGTGACAGTTTTTCTGGTCTCTGTGGGGATCCATTTGAATGTTTTTTTCAGTATACGGAGTGTGTTGAAGCATGAGGAGGTGAGAGCGTTGATTTGTTGGGTCATCGAGAGGGAGGAGTCTAGGATGATGCCGAGGTTGCGTGCGTGGTTGGCGGGGGTGGGTGCAGGTCCTAGCGTGGTGGGCCACCATGAGGGGTCCCAGGTGTTTTTGTGTGGGCCAAAGAGGATTATTTCGGTTTTGCTTGAGTTGAGTTTCAGGTGGTTGGCTGTCATATATATATCACTTTTGTCAATATGTGTGTGGTTTCCCTGGCGGGATAAGGGTCAGACTTGTCTAGTGGCAGTTTTAGTGCCATAAAGAACGCAGACGGTTTATATGCCTACTGCAAAGAGCAAATCTGTATTTTATGTAAATAGCTGAGTACATTAGTAAAGTCAGCCATTACCTGCGCTATAATACCAATGAAATGTATGTGCGGGGTGGAGGGCGGCTATGGAGAGATGAAGGGCACTTTTGCTGGGTGGTAATGAGGGAATCCGAAGAGGAGGGAGTGGGAACACCAATAATGATTGTTGGACTGGGCGCAGGAGGTGCTAAAGACTGTGACGAATGGTATGTGACAAGGTGTTTTTTGAGTGTCTTGAAAGAACGTGCTGATTGAGGGAAGAAGCGCATGTAAGGTGGCCTCTACTGTTGCATGTATCTCACACACACCATCGGTTTTGTGACTGTCTACGTAGGCTAGTGTTTTAGAGCAACAGTTTAGGCAATAGCAGAGATGCCATCTTGATGGATGACTGCTGCCTGCACTCGGGTTATAGAGGACCGCTTTGACATAGGATCAGAGACTGAGACATCAGATACTGAGACAGCATCTGAGGGATAGGACAATGGCGCAGACTCTGGGAGTGATTTTTCAGTCTGAGGAGTCCCATTCAATAACTCCTCTTCCAGTACATTATGAGGGAGGTGATGAGGACAGTCCTGCTGTCCCTTCGCAAGCTGTTTGTGCAACTGGGTAATAGTGGGTTAGCCCAACCCAGAGAGCAGGTGAATGCGGCGGCAAGCAGAGAGAGAGAGAGTGCTCTCTTGGGAGCTCCCCAATTTAGTTCAGCCCCAAATTCCACCACCCAAATCGTATTGTGGAGACATCAAAATTATCTATGGCAAAACAAACTGGTTTTGTAAGGCAGGCACCTGTGTTTTTGGTCCTGGATTCGGCGGCCATATAGAGAAACACACTAAACCCAAGCATTTCTGGAAATTAGACATTCGGGGGAGTCCACAGAGGTGTGACTTGTGTGGATTCCCCAAAGTTTTCTTACCCAGAATACCCTGCAAAGCTGAAATGTTGAATAAAAACTCTATTTTTCTCGCATTTCTGTCACACAAACTACAGGAATATGCTGGGATCCACAAAATTCCTACCACCCAGTGACTCCTCACCTGTCCTGATAAAAACACTACCCCACTTGAGTGCCTACACCTAGTGCCTGCGTCAGGAATGGATCACCCCAGGGTCAACAGCTGCCTCACGTAAGGACCAACATTGACCGTTGTGTGATCTATTCCTGTCGCGGGCACCAGGCCTACCCACACAAGTGAGGTATCATATTTATCGGGAGACTTGGGGGAACGCTGGGTGGAAGGAAATTTGTGGCTCCTCTCAGATTCCAGAACTTTCTGTCACCGAAATGTGAGGAAAACGTGTTATTTTAGCCACATTTTGAGGTTTGCAAAGGTTTCTGTGTAACAGAACCTGGTCAGAGCCCCACAAGTCACCTCATCTTGGATTCCCCTGGGTTTTACGGTTTTCAAAAATGCGCTGGTTTGCTAGGTTTCTCCAGGTGCCGGCTGAGCTAGAGGCCAAAATCCACAGGTAGGCACTGTTTTCTATGAAAAAATGTGATGTGTCCATGTTGTGTTTTGGGGCATTTCCAGTCGCAGGCGCTAGGCCTACCCACACAAGTGAGGTATCATTTTTATCGGGAGACTTGGGGGAACTCTGCGGGGAAGGAAATTTGTGGCTCCTCTCAGATTCCAGAACTTTCTGTCACCGAAATGTGAGGGAAACGTGTTTTTTTAGCCACTTTTTGAGGTTTGCAAAGGATTCTGGGTAACAGAACCTGGTCAGAGCCCCACAAGTCACCCCATCTTGGATTCCCCTAGGTCTCTAGTTTTAAAAAATGCACAGGTTTGGTAGGTTTCCCTAGGTGCCGGCTGAGCTAGAGGCCAAAATGTACAGACAGGCACTTTGGAAAAAACAGCTGTGTTTTCTGTCAAAAAATGGGATGTGTCCACGTTGTGTTTTGGGGCATTTCCTGTCGCGGGCGCTAGGCCTACCCACACAAGTGAGGTATCATTTTTATCGGGAGACTTAGGGGAACACTGGGTGGAAGGAAATTTGTGGCTCCTCTCAGATTCCAGAACTTTCTGTCACCGAAATGTGAGGAAAACGTGTTTTTTTAGCCACTTTTTGAGGTTTGCAAAGGATTCTGGGTAACAGAACCTGTTCAGACCCCACAAGTCACCCCATCTTGGATTTCCCTAGGTCTCTAGTTTAAAAAAATGCACAGGTTTGGTAGGTTTCCCTAGGTGCCGGCTGAGCTAGAGGCCAAAATCTACAGGTAGGCACTTTGCAAAAAACAGCTCTGTATTCTGTCAAAAAATGTGATGTGTCCACGTTGTGTTTTGGGGCATTTCCTGTCGCGGGCGCTAGGCCTACCCACACAAGTGAGGTATCATTTTTATCGGGAGACTTGGGGGAACTCTGGGTGGAAGGAAATTTGTGGCTCCTCTCAGATTCCAGAACTTTCTGTCACCGAAATGAGAGGAAAACTTGTTTTTTTAGCCACTTTTTGAGGTTTGCAAAGGATTCTGGGTAACAGAACCTGGTCAGAGCCCCACAAGTAAACCCATCTTGGATTCCCCTAGGTCTCTAGTTTTCAAAAATGAACAGGTTTGGTAGGTTTCCCTATGTGCCGGCTGAGCTAGAGGCCAAAATCTACAGGTAGGCACTTTGCAAAAAACAGCTCTGTATTCTGTCAAAAAATTTGATGTGTCCACGTTGTGTTTTGGGGCATTTCCTGTCGCGGGCGCTAGGCCTACCCACACAAGTGAGGTATCATTTTTATCGGGAGACTTGGGGGAACTCTGGGTGGAAGGAAATTTGTGGCTCCTCTCAGATTCCAGAACTTTCTGTCACCGAATTGAGAGGAAAACGTGTTTCTTTAGCCACTTTTTGAGGTTTGCAAAGGATTCTGGGTAACAGAACCTGGTCAGAGCACCACAAGTCACCCCATCTTGGATTCCCCTAGCTCTCTAGTTTTAAAAAATGCACAGGTTTGGTAGGTTTCCCTAGGTGCCGACTGAGCTAGAGGCCAAAATGTACAGGCAGGCACTTTGAAAAAAACAGCTGTGTTTTCTGTAAAAAAATGGGATGTGTCCACGTTGCGTTTTGGGGCATTTCCTGTCACGGGCGCTAGGCCTACCCACACAAGTGAGGTATCATTTTTATCGGGAGACTTAGGGGAACTCTGGGTGGAAGGAAATTTGTGGCTCCTCTCAGATTCCAGAACTTTCTGTCACCGAAATGTGAGGAAAGCATGTTTTTTAATCCACTTTTTGAGGTTTGCAAAGGATTCTGGGTAACAGAACCTGGTCAGAGCCCCACAAGTCACCCCATCTTGGATTCCCCTAGGTCTCTAGTTTTAAAAAATGCACAGGTTTGGTAGGTTTCCCTAGGTGCCGGCTGAGCTAGAGGCCAAAATGTACAGGCAGGCACTTTGGAAAAAACAGCTGTGTTTTCTGTCAAAAAATGGGATGTGTCCACATTCTGTTTTGGGGCATTTCCTGTCGCGGGCGCTAGGCCTACCCACACAAATGAGGTATCATTTTTATTGGGAGACTTGGGGGAACTCTGGGTGGAAGGAAATTTGTGTCTCCTCTCAGATTCCAGAACTTTCTGTCACTGAAATGTGAGGAAAACGTGTTTTTTTAGCCACTTTTTGAGGTTTGCAAAGGATGCCGGGTAACAGAACCTGGTCAGAGTCCCACAAGTCACCCCATCTTGGATTCCCCTAGGTCTCTAGTTTTCTAAAATTTACAGGTTTGGTAGGTTTCCCTAGGTGCCGGCTGAGCTAGAGGCCAAAATCTACAGGTAGGCACTTTGCAAAAAACACCTCTGTTTTCTGGCAAAAAAATGTGATGTGTCCAGGTTGTGTTTTGGGGCCTTTCCTGTCGCGGGCACTAGGCCTACCCACACAAGTGAGGTATCATTTTTATCGGGAGACTTGGGGAAACATAGAATATCAAAACAAGTGTTATTGTCCCTTGTTTTTCTCTACATTTTTTCCTTCCAAATATAAGAGAGTGTGTAAAAAAAGACATCTATTTGAGAAATGCCCTGTAATTCACATGCTAGTATGGGCACCCCGGAATTCAGAGATGTGCAAATAACCACTGCTGCTCAACACCTTATCTTGTACCCATTTTGTAAATACAAAGGTTTTCTTGATACCTATTTTTCACTCTTCATATTTCAGCAAATGAATTGCTGTATACCCGGTACAGAATGAAAACCCACTGCAGGGTGCAGCTCATTTATCGGCTCTGGGTACCTGGGGTTCTTGATGAACCTACAAGCCCTATATATCCCTGCAACCAGAAGAGTCCAGCAGACGTAACAGTATATTGCTTTCAAACATCTGACATTGCAGGAAAAAGTTAGAGAGTAAAACGAAGAGAAAAATTGCTGTTTTTTTCACCTCAATTTCAATATTTTCTTTTTTTCAGTTGTTATTTTCTGTAGGAAACCCTTGTAGGATCTACACAAATTACCCCTTGCTTAATTCAGAATTTTGTCTACTTTTCAAAATGTTTAGGTTTCTGGGATCCAGCATTGGTTTCATGCCCATTTCTGTTACTGACTGGAAGGAGGCTGAAAGCACAAAAAATCTTAAAAATGGGGTATATCCCAAAATTGTGTTGAAAAATTGGGTTTTCTGATTCAAGTCTGCCTGTTCCCGAAATCCGGGAAGCTGGTGATTTTAGCACCACAAACCCTTTGTTGATGCCATTTTCAGGGGAAAAACCACAAGCCTTCTTCTGCAGCCCCTTTTTCCCATTTATTTGAAAAAAATTAAATTTTCACTGTATTTTGGCTAATTTCTTGCCCTCCTTCAGGGGAACTCACAAAGTCTGGGTACCTCTAGAATCGCTAGGATGTTGGAAAAAAAAGGATGTAAATTTGGCTTGGCTAGCTTATGTGGACAAAAAGTTATGAGGGCTGAAGCGCGAACTGCCCCAAATAGCCAAAAAAAGGCCTAGCACAGGAGAGGGAAAAGGCTGATAAGGCAACCTCAAGTGTGCAAAAACAGCAGACAAATAACCTTTAAGAATGCCTATAGCAGAGCCCTGTTAAGCCAGGGAAAGGATAAACAATAGGGCCTCAAAGACAGGGGTAGAACAGGGGTCAACAGACTTGTCTGTGCACCATGCCACAAATTTCTTCCAATGACAGCTGTATACCATTTTTGTGGAGGGACACCTTGCTGCCAAGATTACGTTGCAGGCTTCGGGTGGAATGTCAAAAGTTGTCAACTGTTGCTATCCAATCTCCATACAAGAAGGCAGAGAGTTGACAGGTTTGCGTGCAGAACCCTCCCCTGCTGCTGTGACAGAAGCTGCTCCCAGTGGGGCAGTCTGATCCAAGGTTCGATGGACATGCTCAACAGCTCAGGATGCCAAACTCTTCATGCCTAGTCTGAAGCCACAAGGATTACTTGGACCCAGTCATTCTTGATCTTCTTGAGAACTCTGGGCAGAAGTGGTATGAGCAGAGAGGCGTACAGGAGGCCTGAGTTCCACTGGAGACAAAAAGCGTGTCCGAGTGATTCGCGCCTTGGAAACTCCAACGCACAAAACTGCTGACATTGCACGCTCTCTTATGAGGGGAACAGATCTAACCAAGACTCTCCCCACTGCTGAAAGAGACCCTGTGCCACCTCTGGATGGAGATGCCATTCCTGATCTGGTAGATATTCGGCTCAGTTTGTCTGCTCTGGCATTCAGACAGACCATCAGATGTTGAACCCCTATGGATATGTCCTGCTCTTCATCTATGACCATTTGATCTTAATGACATCAGTGGTAGTGATATTATATGACGCTTGACCCTAAATGTCCCCTGGAGGTTGTGTCACTTGAACTTAACCCTGGATACATTGCAAAAGTTGACATCACTGAAGTTCTGCAATAACTGCATGATTAGTATAACACAAAATGGCAAATGGCCATTTTAGAAACCGCCTATATTAGGGAGGTGGCATGATCTTTGAAAGTGTTGGGATGTAATACTTGACCTTAAATTGCAGTGAGCAAGTGGGCTCGGGGGAGTTCTTCCACTAAGAGCATTTTGTTTTTAAATAAGACCAGTAATATGTTAAAACGCACACTTTCCACATTAATTTGCTAACAGGCCAAAGATTCTGAAAGGGCACTCATTCATATTCAAGTACTTTCAATGAGTGCCAAGGCAATGAAACCGTACTCTTCAGAGGAGTTCACCCCACTGTTTTTAGAATGTGCTATGTATGCACCCTTATGTCAAAAATCAAATCCCCTCCATTGTGCCAGGACCAGCATTTTTGTCTGTGGTGCCCCTCATATGCAATGCATGTCCCCTTGTGCCAAAATCACCTACAAAATCTCAGAGTCAGAATTTTGCAATTAATGTCATCATACACCTTAGGTTATCCCTATGTCAGAGTACATCTGGTACATCAGGCTCAGTATGTTGTCATTGTTGTGCCCCTACTATATTCCTTGTTTTTCATCCCTTATACATAGAATTATCCCAATAGGGCTGCACCAGTATTTTGACTGGGTGTCCCTATGCCAACAATTTCCTCAAGTGTACCAGTATTTTTCCAGGTGTGCCCATTATGCCAAGAAGTACATCCAGCATGCCGGTGCCAGTATATTTCAGAGGGGCCTGTCATGTTAACATTGCCTCCACTTTGCCTGTGCAGAATTTTTCAATGGGCGCTTCTACAAGCCAAGAATTAGCTCAAGTGTGTCAGGAGCAATGGCAGACGAGCAAGCATAACATCACATTCTTACACTTACTTACATTCACTCACACTTGTTCTCACTCAAATTCCATCATTCATTCTCCCTTGCATACATTTATTCTCACTCATTGTCTTGCACTCAGTCTAACTCACATTCACACATTCTCCTCATACTCATAATCATTTCCACTAACTGTCATTCTCACACACGCACACTCATTCTCTCTCCTTCATTCATACTCACTCTTACATTCATTCTAACTCTCACTCACAGATACTTTCTCACTCATGTGCACTCACTCTTATTGTCATTCATTCTGACTCATACTCACTGACAGTCAATCTCACTTCATTCTCACTAACTGTCACTGACTCTCACTCACTAGCTATCACTGAGTCTCACTCACTTCCACTTACCCATGTGTACACATCCTGACACATACTCACAAACGTTTGCTCTGTTACATGAAAACGCACTTTCACTATCATCTACACACACACCATCTGCCTCTGAGGGTCTTGTTCTATCTCCTGGTGTTCCATTTTTATTGCATTAATAGTGAATTATAAACTATTATTCACTACTAGTGTAATACAAAAAATAGCAGAAAAACGAAGGTGGAGCACAACACCCAAAAGGGTGAGATGCCTCTGTCTTCTTGGCACTAATTTAGCTAGCCCTGAAGCCAGGTGCCACAAAGCAGTGCTATGGGCTGCAAGGAGCAAGCAAGGGGTAGTAGATGTTCCATAGGCGCTGGAAGTAAGGGTGTGGGTAGTGCTGCAGACACCCCTAAAATACCCATGCTGGAGTTGGAAAGGTGAATGAGCAATCAAAATGCCTTTACATTTTGTTTTCATCTGGTCACAGGGTGTTCAAAGACAGAGGTAAAATCTAAGTCTAGTCTTCTGGCAAATTTCTGCTTATTCTATTATGTGGCGACTCATGTTTACTTTTTTTTTTACTGCAAGGTGTGAGGATTTTGTAAAGTGAACTATCTGACAAACTTGCTAGTATAAAAGGAAAAGTATTAGAATATTATTTTCTTCTAACACACAACAAATTCTAAATACTGTGAGAAACTGGGTTGTTGGTTGATTGGGGTTTGAGCCCTGGTCAAGCAATAACCACAACCCCTTGGCAGGGGAAGCACACAAATTCTCAAAATTAACCTGTCCTTAACCCTGGATAGTGTGGCACAAAATAACAGTCAGGTTTAATTTAGAGGTAATGTGTAAAGTATTTATGCAGCACACAAACAGTAATAAAGTGAAAATACAACACAAGAAGAATCCCAAACCAATTTAGAAAAATAAAGTAATTTTAATAAATTATTTGAAACCAAAACAACAAAAAGCCAATCAGTAGAACCCAAGTAATGATTTTTTAATTTTTAGTGAAAACTAGCACTTAAAAGATCAAAGCGCCTACCGTGGACATTAAAACTGTATCAAAGTAAACAATATAGCCGACAACAATAGTGCTTGTTTAGATACAAGAAGCGGAGTGCAGTCAGTGCTTACCCTCAGACAGAGAGGAATGACTGAGAAAAAAAAGTGTCAGAAAAGGTGAAGTTCAGTGGGGCAAGGCTTCGAAAGGTGTCTGAGGAAGGAGCATTGCCATCAGATAGCCTTGGGTCAAAGCCACTGTGATGTTTTCTATGTTCAGTGTTAGTCGTGGAAATGGAAGTAGAAAATCTCCAAGGGGACGAGGCAGAGAGCTATAGTTGAAGACAGTTCCACAAGGTTAGATATCCCTTTGGCGCAGTGCCGCTGAAATATATTTGCTGCTGTGGAGAACAATGTAGGAGGAGAAACCTCAAAGTCAATCCGGCCAGTGATACACCTTGGCAGACAGGCAAGGAGATTGGTCCCGGTCTCCTCCTGGTTCTCAGAGCAGCTTTTGGTCAAAATGTTTCTAAGTTTTCAGTTTTGGGAATTGGCCATCTGGGCGACTGCCTAGCATCTGCTTTAACTGCTACTCAGTACTCAAATAAAATTACCATATTAATTGTGAGATTACCAATTCATTACTATTCTGTATTACATGGGTTTTTTGTGTTTGGTATTGTGCTTTGTGTTTTCGATTGATTTATTTACTGTTTGTACTCAAGTTAGATTACATATTTATGGTATTTTTAAAATTGCCACGAACACCTCAATCCTGCTGGGACAAATTTTGGAGTAGGGTGCTGCATCATTGAACTCATAGGGATACTGAAAAATCTAAGCATCACACAAAGGACAATTGTCACAAATGAGACATGCCCATTCAGCATGAGAGTCGTAAGGGTGTAGTATGAAGTTGGTGTTGCATTTAACAGCACAAGGTCACAAATATATTACCAAAGCCTGATGTGGTAGCACACTGTCTTTTACTGTCAGAACATTTTTCATTGAAATGACCACTAAATTTGAATATACATTCAGTTTTACTGATAAAACTATATAGCGCACAAAAGTTAATGTGTAGAAATTGGGTTTTAGCAAATATTTATCATTTGCGCTTCACCAAGTAAAGTGTCCTGATTCTATTAAATCATTGTTTCTATCACACTTCAGAATTAGAAAAAATTCTTCATTTGTGCTTTCCTTTTTATGCATTTTGTAATATTTTTGCAGTTCTTTTATAGGTATTTTTTGGACCTGCCACTCTTGTAGAATAGTGTACCATATACCCAAGGCCCGTAACTGAAATGCTGCTAGTATGCCTACAGCACTTATTGTTCCACCCACTTAAGTAGCACTTGAAAACATGTCCCTATCATTGCAGCCTGAATGCAGGTGTAAACTGCCATGTCTAGTTAACATTTAAACCCACTTGCCAAGCTTTAACTCCCATTTTATTACATATGAGTTACACCTACAGAAAGCCCCAGGCAGCCCATGGGGAATGATGCTGTGTAATTAAAACATTGGACATGTACCTATAGGTTTTACAAGTCCTACTGTGAGGCCTACCCCTCCAATGGGATAACATTGGAGAGTTGTTATTATATTTAATAAGCTGTAATTTGCAATTGGGAGCTGGTTGCTATGTCATATTTGTTATTGTGGAGAAGAGCCCTATTTAATGGTAAAGTTGGGTTTTTGATCACTGTTATAAAATGCCACTTTTAGAAAGTTGGGATTTTCCTGCCCATAGGCTTTTTGTACCTATAGTGTGGCCTGGGTCACATGACTAGGTCTGTCAGTTAGACTTTGTGAATTCTTTCCAGACAGTCAGTCACACAACAGAGAGACTAGGTGTGTGTCAAAGTCCAATTCCTCGGGATCTGTGCGTTGCTCGTTAATGGCCCACCTCCAGGCAACACCAATTCAGAAGCCGTAATAGCACTGAAGATTGGAGAGGCCAGGCAAGGGGAAAGGGAAGTAGGAGAGGAACAGCTTGGAAGGAGATCTGAAAAGGAAGATGTTAAATACAAAGAGAACAACTATAATGACATTAAACGCTGTTCAATTATTTATATTGTAATAGTTTACAAAAAATCATGTGGGATAAACATGTAAAAAAATAGACCAACGCTCCCTAAGATCAACTAAGAAACTACAAGCAATGATAATCCAGTATTCATATAATATCATACATTCATAGAAAAAATAATCTTTGTCAGAATCTTTTGGAAAAACAAACCAAAAACAGGCCGTTAAATAAGTCTCAAGGAAAAAATTAAACTTGACATTAACTACTGCTGAATATTAATGTAGTTAGCTTTATCTTCTGCTGCTAGTGCAAAAAATACGAAGCAGTCATTTACAGTGAACAATCATTCATCTAAACAATCCTAAAATAAACTGTTGTCAACATTAAAAACTTTTAAAATAACTAAACATATGTTTAAAAACACACACAAATGTAAAAATGTGCTTTTCAATATTATGCGTGTGTAAATGTCTTAGTCTTTCAATTATGAGCGTCTTTGTTATAATACAATGTACAAGAATTAACGCGGTTCGTTTTATCAACAGGGAAATCTCTGAAAAGAGAAACCAGCTCGAGAACGAACTGGTAACTATGGCAACTGTAAACTCACCAAGCTCCGAGAATCATCGGAGCGGCAACAAACTATCAAGGATTTCTTTTTAGGACTAAATAAACATTGGTGGGGAGAAGCCCCGTCGGAACGGTCTCACCTTCACGAGTCCGACCACTCGCTCAAAGAAAGATCCTGGAGGCTTTTAACAAATGAAGGTCAACAGGAAGGCACGATCCTCAAAAGGAACTCCGACCACGATCCAAGCCCAGGCAAGGTTCCAAAATAGTAAGCACTGGAACCCGGGTGTGGTTGGAATTTATAGAGGTGCCACACCCTTAACATGGCCTCTCCTGAAGGTTGCTGGGAATGGTAGTCCCAAGATAAGAGAACAGCGGGGATATGGGCAATGAAGCCGCCATCGAGCACTGCCCCCAGAAATATGTATCTTACCGCAGGGATGACGGGAAAGGTGTGATTTGGTGCAGCAAAGTGCGTGGCAGGTGCGTGCTACCCCAGGGGGGTTTGTAGGAGAGGCTAGATCGAGACCGCGCCAAGGCATACGACTACGCCAACTCCAAAGCCTGACAGTGTGCTTGAATGGGCCATTTGCTGGCAAGATGAAGGGGCGAAGCTGAGCCCAGCTCCACGTACAACTGTATGGCCTGTGCATTGCCTTCACACAAAGGGCCTAACAACCCTGCATTGTCGCTACAACCAGCTGGGAGCCTGGGCGGGGAGGGGGAGGAATTTCCATGCACTTTGAAACCACTGTCTAGCAGTCACTCCCACTTTTCCAAACTGGGGCACCACAGTATAAAAGTAGGACCTCAGACATCTACTCTTCAGTTCATTATTGGACCTGTGGAAGGACTCTGAGAGGACTGCCTGCCTGCTGCTGTGCACTCTGCTTCTGTACCTGAAAGGACAGCTTAGTTGCCCGGAGCCTGCCTTGAACCCTCAACGGGCCAGGCCTGGTGTTCAGCCCCACATCTACACTTGCACCCAGGACTAATAGAAGTTACTCCAAGGGCCAGTTTGCTGATCTCCTGGTCAGAGCCACCTGGGTCTAAAGGTCTCCCACCATCTTATACCAACACCTGGACACCACCTGAGTTGGTCCTGAACCTCTAAGATATGTCCCACTAGTCCTGGACCATTGGTTGTGTAACCACTTAACATAACACAAGATGACTTAAACCATAATACCTAGTGGTAGAATTGTAGAGAGCCATGACTTATGGGATGGAGAGAGAGTAGATCTAAAAATAGTTTAGCCCACTGTGTGAGGTAAGGACACCTGATTAAATGAGCAAACATTACTGCTTTCTGCTCTGAACTAAGTAAGGCAAAGTGGTCTTTCTTGAATTTGAGAACACAGATGAAATATAGAAACTCACCCCAACTCAGCTGAAGTACCGACCCACCAACTTGACAAAGAGAAAGGACATGAAGGTTGTGGGATAACTGGACGTTTCTTTCAGAGGTATACATAGCATGTTTTCTATTTCAAAAGCAAAAACAAATGCTGAGGCTTAGATAGCATATTAGTGCTATATTTACTTGGTGTTCAGTGGGACCCTAGCAGGCGAATTAGTGATGTAAAAAGGGTTGCACAATCGCCTGCAAAAGGGAAGAAGTATAGGTTGCAATTCCTTGAGATTAAGGGTGGTCCTGTCTCAGAAAAGGTAAGCAATCATGCGTGATGTGGTACCAGAATATCATAAGAATATCATCTAAATTAAATATTGTGTCATTAATATTGCCTACAATTATCACCTTATATAAGATAATAATAATAGAAATCCCCACCAACGGTTACTCTATATTTCTAAATGATTTTAGGCCATGATGCTAATTTTAGACTATATTAATTTAAAAAATACTCATGATATACACAACCCAGATGCCCCGAATACCTGAAAATGCAGGGGTGTTGGTGGTCAAGTTCACTACTCTTGAATATCCTACAACACTGGGATCATTCACAAGAAATGCAACAACACTGGTCCAAGATGTAACAGACCAATATTCCTCCTAGATGTAACTCCCAAAGTGGCCCTTGCTGAACGGACTAAGGTTTTTGTTTGACTAGGGTGGATCACTTTATGGATACCCACAAACATTTCCTGACCAGTTTCTTCCAAAAGTGGGTACTTTGGAAGGTGAAAATGGGTTTGAAGTTGGTGCATCTTTGTTTAAGTTTATTTGAGAGTTGTACAAGATAACCTTTGACAGAGGGACAGGGCACCTTATGGAGCAAACTAGTAAAAAAAACAGCTTCTAGGAGATCAACAATCATCCTGTTGTGATCCCAGAAAGATTGTGCATTGGTAGTTGGTGCTGAAGAAGATACCGGCTAGAGCATTACAGTGACTGCCTAAGACTCTTTTGGAAAACAAGCCCTTCAAGACTGTTTTGAATTCCCACACTACTGGAGGTTGGGCAGCTATGAGCAGCTATCTCCTCTTCTCCCTTGATGATTCCTGGGATGTTCACCAAGTATTCCTTGACCCTGAATGCATCACCGTGGTGCTGTTATGCCGAAACCAGCTAATAGCTTCCACTTCTGCTCAACAAGCTGCTGGGTGAAAGAGATGAGGCAAATTACCTCTTTCAGAGGGTGGAGGCTGCACATATTTTGCTAACAAAGGGTAATGGCAAGGTTGTGGCATTGGGCAATGGTGGAAGACAAGGTATGGGTCCTTCAATGAAGTTTTCTGCTCACCACCCTCTAGGCCAGGCTTTATGCTTGCACAGGGATGAGGTGTAGATTAGGTTAGCTAATGTGACCCACTCTACCACTTGGGCATGGAGAGGCCACACGGGCAGAACTGCACACATTTTTTTTGTCAAATTGTATTCACCACATTTACTATTTAATGACAGGAGTGAGTCTGAAGGGTGTGGTGTATGCAAGGTTTTGCGCAGCATGGATCCTTTGCCCTGGGGCTTGGTCATCTCTCACCGGTGGGCCCAGTTATAAGACTTTGAAAATGTATCTCAGAATGGATTAAAAGAGAGAAATGTAGATATTTATTTTATTTCATTTTATTGAGGCAAAGGCAACAGCCTTTTTACATATCATCAGGAAAGATCTCTGGATGTGAACAGTGATACTGCAGCCTTGCAACTACCCTTAAAATCTGTCATATTCATTTTACGTAATACCCAGCTGAGACCGTTGTATATGTCAAGACAGGGCTACAAGATGATGGAGGGGCGACTGGGGAAACAACGTTTTTTTAATTTATTTATTTTTAAAGAAAACACCATTTCAATTGCGCTGCCGGTCTCCAACCGCCTCCACCCACCTCGCTCCTCTTGTGGTGGACATCAGCACAGGCTCCACAGCAATCCTGGCTAAACATACCATGAAAGCAGTGTCAGGATTGGTCTTAGTGGCTCAGGCTTCCGCTCAGACACAAGCCTGGGGTCTGTGCTGTTTCTCCAGCCCGGCTGTGTATACACCAGGGTTGGAGAAACCTAAGTGCTCATGTGTGTTTGGCTGGACTTAGGTGGCCGGCCAAACACACATGCGCACGTGGCGCACTCTCCCCTCCTTCCCTATCCTACCTTCTGTGGCCCAGCTCCACCCCTCCCTGTACACTCTGATGGCTGAGCGAGCAGATGAAAAATGATGATAAATAGAAGGATAGCAGGCTATTGTTTTATTTTTCATCTGCTGGCTCAGCCACAGGGATGACGCCCCTCAGCCACTGCAGAGGAGCCACCCCTGGTAATACCACAGTAGTATTTCATGTCCATATAAAATGTCCATGTAAAATGTGTTGCTGCACCAGTAATGTAAGTTATAATGTAACTTGTGAAGAGGTCATGTGCCACAATACAGATGATATAATGGGCCAGGTAGATAACCACATCTTGGGAGTTTCAGTCATTGGAACTCTGATTAGAACTTGGAGTTTTGGAACAATGATATGAATTAAGCTACGCTTTTTGGCCTTCAGACAGTGTGCTCTAGAATTAGGTTTGTGCTCATAGACTGAGTAAAAACAGTTCTAACTACTTCACTAGGCATGATATGCACAGAATATTCCGAGGTGAAGCTGACAAGTAGCTACAGGGTCAGATGTTCAATATGAATAGCAATAACCTAATTGCATTTTTTTTGTAAATCACAATTAGGAAATCGCTGTTCATAATGGATGAAACTCTTTTGAATTTCATTAGTTATCCCTAATGGGTTTCAAATTGACCTATCTCATGAATATTAGTGAGGTAGGTCACAATTTGTAGCCCACCAGAGTTCACTGCCATCCCAGGGATGCTGGCATGCTGGGGTCAGTAGACCCACATATCTGTGATTGGTTTCAAATAAACCAATCTCTAGTTTTTAAACGCAGCCCATTTACCTTAAAGGGAAAAGGGATGTATTTTAATAGGATAAAATGAAACTTTGAAGTTTTATTTTTTTAAGAGTAGGCAGTGGTCATTTTTGACCACTGCCTGCTCTTAAGAAACATTTTCCCAAATATTCTCAAAGGGGAAGGTGTCCCTTGGGGTCCTCTTCTCATTTATGAAAAGGTTGCCACCAACTTTGAGTTGGCGGTAAATTGCAAATGTTTTGCGACCACATTTAGGTCTCAAAACATACGTACATAACACTGCGTTTCGGTATTGGAAAGGGACACCCTCAACATGCACCTTCCAAATACTGAATTGCAAAACCCAAACTGCAAATCAGTAACAGGTTACTGATTAGCAATTGGGGCTTTGTACATCCGAAAAGGCCTTTTTGCTATCTCAAACAGCCTGATTCTGTGAATCAGGCCATTTGCGAACACAAAATTGCTATGTACATCTGGCCCAGATGCACTATCCAAACACAGTAGTTTATGAACCAATATTGAGACCAAACATTCCTTTCAAAAGATATGTAAAAGGTAGGTGATGTGTTCTCAAATTGAGTCAAGAAGCCAAAAGCCAGTTTTGTTTAGGTGCAGTTTTACTGGAATTGAAAGGTGCCCTCATAACTAGTGGTGTTAAGAGAAATATAGTACCATGCTCTTGATTATTTCAAATTAATGCAGCTGGGTGTCGCATGCAGGATGACATAAAGGGGATAGACATCTAAGGCCAGAATTATCAGTATTTGGCACAATGCATCAGGCAAATAGCTTGCTGTGTCAAATGGAGAGGGCAGGAATGTGGCATATTTACTGTGAATTCATGCTCTATCTCTCTCTCTGTTGGCATACTATCTGCTGTCTAACGCAAGGCAGACACCCCTGCATCATGGTGGAAGGGTGCCTGCGTTGCAGGCTGGATTGTTTTGCGCAGTAAGTGACACTTTCCTGCACATAAACAACCCTTTAAGGCTTTTTCTTTCTGCAGCACAGTTAGAAAGATGACATAACAAGGAGTAAGAAAGATACTTCTCCTTGTTGTGCCTCTATCAGGAAGGTGTACATTTTGTATTCATTTACAGTTTTACTACTCTTGGTAAATCTAGGAACATGGCAAAAAGCATGAGTGGATGCGTGGGAACACCCATTCTTCACCCTTGTAACGCCTTCCCGCTGCAGAGTAACACGTTTTCGCAACTTGCGCTGGCTTGCAGTATTCCAGATTTACAAAGCCAAGTAGGACCATGCACGGTGGCTTTGCATGTTTTGGTAAATCTGACTTAAGGATTGCGTTGCCCTCCCATCACATTGAGTGCCACAATGGCAATACAATCCTTTGCTAAATTTGGGCTCAATGTTGCTTCCTTGTTAGATAGAATGGACAGTTTGTCCCAAAAAGGTCCCATAGATAGAGAGAGGGTGAGGCCAAGAGTGGATTTACTGGGGTTCTGCAGGTAGGGCTTGGCCTCTTTTGTGGTCAGGATTTAAGTTTTATTCGACTTTTAGGGCCTCCAGATAGTTAATGGACACCAAAAGGGGATTTCTCAGGTCACTGGGCGTCATTATAGTGGACCTGAGAAGACGTGATGGTGCTCCTTAATCCATCAAGGGAGAGCTGAAATCCTGAACAATTTGCAGAGACTGGCTTGAGTCTGGTCTTACTCTGACCTGTCAGGAGCATGCAACAAAAACGTAAGAAAAGGGTGGTAACCCTTTATAAATTACTGAACGGTAAAGAAATGTAAATGTATCGATGTTGATTCAACCAATAGAACAGCTCTTGCTTGGTGACCTCGCTGCTGAAAACCTGTGTAATTAATAAACGTGACACATAATTTTAACCAAAAAAAGTTGTTCGTGTAATTTATCCAACGTGTATAAAATCACCTCTGTCCTCACACCCTCCAAGGGGTAGCAACGGAATGTTTATTTATAAGCAGCAGAGCCTGATTTGCATACCCATGGAGCAACCACCCCCCTTAGTGCAGCCTTGGTGTAAGAGCCATCTTTGAATGTGTTTGCTTGGCAGAGCAACAGACAGGAGGCTGTGGACCTGGCTCATAGAAGGACATTTTGGACTGAGTGAGTTGGATGAAACCGTACGCCAGTAAAAGTGTGTGAAATGAATACCTGCAGCGGTAACCAAGTGACAAGTGAATAGGAGAGTAATAGTCAATTAGTGGAGTTAAACCATTAACCGGAGTTACATTATGCATTAAGCCCGTCTTTTTTTTTGGGGGGGGGGGGCCTTCAGTGAACAGCAGAGGCTGTGTCTGCAGTATGAATAGCTTATCTCCAAGAAGTGAATAACACATTCCCGGAAAACTCCGTATCTCAGGGATACCAAGAGAGGCGGCCAAGAAGCACAAACACAAAAATAGTTCTGAATCGACTAGAAAGTCCGCAGACTGTTTTTCATTGTGCGAAATACCGTCAAAAACGAAGCTGGATATTGGTAAAGCTGAATGCCAGCCGTGAAATGCATCATCGTGTCGGAAGACAGCAAGTTTGAACAGCAGGTATTATTAGCGCTTCTCTTTCAACTTCAAACACTGAGGCAAATAGTTGGGCATGAGGAGAAAGGAATCTCTGCAGACAGGGAAGCGAGGCACAAATCTGTCCTTTGGGATGGAACTATAGCAAAAAAGAGGGGTGGAACGACTACATCTTGAATTATCTTTGTTGAGTTTGATGACGCAGACACGTTAATTAGAAATATTAATGAGTGTTATGCATTTTTGATTAACAAGAAAGTGATAGAAATAATTATCCATAGAAAAATTTATGTGCACGTTTGAAACTGTGCCCATGGAGATTGGTCACCAGAATTCACGAATTATGCAAATATATCGAAATTATGTGAAATGTTGTAATATGTCATATTGAGATGTATACAGTTTGTTTTACGTTATATTATAGAGCTAACTTAGCCGAAGTTGTAGCCTAGTTTTGCCAGGCCTCATGCACCAGCAGAATAATCATGCAATGTAGAGAAGCTAACGTGCTGAACTGACTCTGAACTACTTAGTGTTAATGAAGCCTGCTTAGCTAGAATCTTCTGCAATGAACCGACCAACAGGAGATGAGGGGAACAAATTTGCAACATAGACTGTGTAGAGCAGACGAGATGTACTTTTCCAGGACTCGAACAATAGAGACACTGACTGGAGAAGAAGATGAAACATTTTCGATACCTGATGAGCCGGATGATGAGGACATCGTACCGTGAACCAATCGACAACCTGAGAGCGGCGTAATATTGGAATTCATAGATTTGTAAAATAAAGGTTATTGGGTAGAGTCATAACGGATGACTAATTGACCAATTAGGAATTAGGGGATGAACTGGGTAACTTTGATATAATATCGTGACAGAAGAACTTTTGGGGAGACGTTAGAGGCAGATGATCAGGGAGAGACCTTTGCTGAAATTGATGCGAGATTCTGTCATTGGGCTCATGCTCTTGAGAGCCTGATGCGCTACTGATCGACTGATGACCTGAAGACGAAGACTGACTTTGTTGCTGATCCACTCCGTGGATAGGTAGCTATGACAATGTGACTGATTAACTTTTGTGCCTTTCTTTCTAGGCACCAACTGCGCTGTCTAAATAGTTTTTCTCTTAGTCAGATGTTTTTCCAAATTCATGTTCTAAATCGTTTTCGCATGAAGTCCCACATGCTAATGCTAATCTGGGTTAGGTAAGGTCCCTATGGGGTGACGCTAACAGTGACAAATAATTGACGAACTGTTTTGCTGAATTCTGCTATTAATGTTGACATATTCATCTTTGTTGGCTTATGCTAAAGCATTAGAAGCTATGTTTTCTCAAGTTCTGATTAGATTATGTTATTGGTGGTCACTAATGAATTAATTTTGAGCTGATTAAATAAAGTTTGAATTAATCTTATTGACTAGTATTGTAACTAATAGTGAAATAAAAATTGTTAAAATGTATATTGAGTTGTGGTCAATCATAAAATGTTGACAGATTTTCTTTAGTGGTTATCGATTTGTATCATGATTATTGATGAACATCGGTTACTACATGGCTCGGATACTCCATGCGAATCAAAAGATTCATCGGCCTATACGCGTCCCCTTGTAAGTTTACTTACTAAGGACCAGGCGCGCTAGCATGGTCAATGTTGCTGAGTTGAAGAAATTGTACCAAAGTTTTACATGGTTATGCTAAGCACAGTGCTTAATTTGTAACATAATGAGTGCTGGTGCCCGAAACGCGGCTCAAATGACAACAGCCAATGCTAATAAATGTCTCCCTTGGAATGCCAAAGGTGCGTCGTCCTGAATACATCTTATGCCTCTTTATTCCACTGCCCGACACTTCTTGTCCCCTTGTCTCACTCTTGCAGACAGCTTTTTCGTAATCTCTTCCTTCTTCTTCCTGTTTGTGTTTCCCCTCTCTTCTTCTGGGGAATGTCTGATAAGGGAAAAATAAGTGATGGTGTGTCCAACCGCCCACAAAAGTGACTGCTGGGTGGGCCCAACCACCAGCTCAAATAAAGCACTGACTAAGCACAAATGTGTGCGTTTACATATCACACACTGGCAAAAATGTTTAAATCCTTTGATTGAAAACCTGTCTGTGCATTGGAAATGGCCAACTCTGATGTGTAGTCAACATGAGTTTAAGTCTACCTAAGGGTATTCACACACCGAAACCAGGGTTCACACATTTGTACGGAGCACATGCACTTGGAGGTTCTCTGGTTCTTAGGGTATATTCCACAAAATTTGGGGCTGTGCAATTTCCCTGCATCCGTTTCCAGATTCACTGCAATAGGGGCACTGCTGACCATCAGTCTGCTCCTTATTTGCAGAACTGAGGCACTTTAAGTATTTTTGGATATCCATTAGATCAAAGGTCTTCATACTGTGAGGCAGGCCCACCTGGGGGGACTAAATTAACCTTGGTGGGGGCATCAGTCTCCTGCCAAAAGGAGCATTTATTGTGCCCTTGAGTAAACAAGACTAATGTCCTGCTGAAGCCAATGCTGTCTTTTTACTAAAAGAGAGTTATTCTGTAATGGGTCACCAGCAACGTTTTTTGTTCCTTATGTCCTGCTTGAGAGTACATTTAAAGTTGGGGTAAAGAGAACAACGGGCTACAAATCACACTAGGGGCCTCATTTACTAGGCCTGTAACTCATGGTGGCTCAGCAACTGTCTTGCTGCGCCACCCTGCACCACTGGGAAAGGACAGGAATGCACCGTATCTACAAGATACAGCACATTTCTGTCCTCCAACATTGCGCTCGCGCACAAATTGCTGCCTTGTGCCAGTACAGGCACCTGCATTGTGTGGAAGAGGGTGCACACATAGAAAGAGGAGCATACATAGAAAGGCAAAGACCGGGAGAAATAAATATATTTCTCCCCGTTGCGTCATTCTTATGCCACCCTTAAGGTGTGTAGGAATGTGACGCATTCCCAGGCTTGTAAATCTGGGAATGCGTCAGATTTCTTTGGGTCCCATGGTGTTGCATGGAAACACTCCAAGCAAAACCCATGGAATGCCCCTTTCACGCAGTGTTACACATGAAAGGGGTCCATTCTTACAAGGCCATAAAAAGCCACACAAGATAGCTTTGCTTGGCCATGTAAATATGTGCTGGCACACTGCAGCACCGGAGAGTGAAACAAAATGATGCTCCAGTGGCGCAGTTTGCCGCTAGGGCCTCGTAAATGAGGCCCTCAGTGTCTTCGGGATTGAGGCTGTTGTAAGTTTCTAAGAAAACTGTGAAAGAGAATAAAGTTGACTACAGGCCCGATTACAAGTTGGCTCTGTGAGTGATTCGCTTCAGTACGATCTAATGAGAAAAATATCTGGTATTAATTTTATTAAGAGTGATACCAACACTTATGGAATAATAAATTTAAGAGCAATTTATGATTATTTTATGAGTTAACTTGTGCAAAGAGGATTTTTGAATGCAACAAACTATAATTTAATATTTTTGCTGTTCACAATGGGATGTCAGACAAGTGGTTTAACAAAATCTAGATGCATTTTAAAGACCCAGACAAGAGAGCCAAATCATCCCGCTCTACAATACAATGGAATATTTTTTTAATCTAGTGCACTAAAGCATAGGGAGGCCCACTGATTAAAATGGTTGTGTCATTTTAACACCTGCTCTGAGCAGGCCTTCAAAATGACGAAAGAAATGGCGCAGTAAAATGTTGTAAATTTCACAGCGCCATTTTTTCAGGCCTCCCTGCGTCGGAATGCCCCCCGTTGCATACATTATGCCTGTTGCAGGGTTTACAAAGTAAATTCGACACAGATGAAAGGCCTCCTTAACGCTGCCTTAGCGTAAAAAAATTACACCAGGTTGAAGAAAGGTGGTGCCGGAGGTTAGTAAATATGCCCCTAAGAACTTTTTTCAGAGTTACAAACTCTTCAGCATGGCAAGGATGGAAGTTGTGGGTGAACGGTGCTCCACAGGGTTGGATACATTCAGGCTGCCCCGTGGTACTGTTAAACGTCACTCTCAAATGCTCCAAGTGGCACAAAACTGGAACATCGAGCTGCTGAGGGCACATCATCATTAGCAACACTTGGCACCATTTCTAAATGCCAATGTTTTGAAAGTTGCCTTGCATATTCCCTGATACTCCATAAGTACCCAAGCACGAAGGGACACATCCTTTGACAGCACGTTATTGGTTCAAACGGGTATGAGCTACTTCCCCCACCAGTCAGGACCACAATAAAAAATTCAGCTGCCTCAAGTGGTTTTCTTCCTGGGAGATGCAGATATTTTTGATCGTTTGATTTGTTTCCAGCTCAAGGGAAATGTTATTCCGAAAGAGATCTTAGCCGAACTCAGACTTCAGGGACAGCTTTCTAGATGTGCCAGAGATGCTGATGAGTCAAGATGCCAAGAGAGCTAGTTCTGCTTTAACCCGAGTCTGATATGATGCATGGTGAAGCACATTTGTGAAATGTTTCATGATATTGTCAATGCGTCCTTTTATGATATTTTATTACACATCAGGACTCGTTTTAGGCCAATTAATCTTTTGACCTTAAGACGAGATAGCTAATCAATATATCAATCAATACATCAATAATGTCAACAATATTTATCAGGACAATGCATTTCCCTTTAGTCAAAGCCATTAATCAATTCAAAGACGCTACCATGACCTTTCAGCCATGAATAACCACACCTTGTTTAGTAGAATTTTATGAATTGTATTCCCTATCAATTACAGTCTAAGAGCAAATGCGTTAATCTCAACACCAAGAAACATAATAGCATAGTCAACGGCAACTTTGGTAAGCTTTCATTAGAGCGAGAATCACAAACATCAGAACATAACACGGCGTGAACATAAATCAATTTAGCAGAGTATTAATAACGCATAAGTTCAACAAAGCATAATCTCGGTTGTTTGTCTATTTGCGTCAGTTTTGATGAACATCTGTCCTAACCACTGATTAGCATTCGCATGTGGGGCTTCATGCAAAACAATTTAGAACACCAATTTGGAAAACATCTATCTAAGGTCTTTGTCAAAAGCAAGCAGTTGGTACCTAGAAAGGAAAAGCAAACAGACAAATTACAATTGCATTGTCATAATTACCCTCCAGAGTTTAGGTCAGCGCACAGGATCAGTCTTCGTCTTCATGACATCAGTCAAATCGCCATCAGTCAGAACTCAGCTCTGGGGCAAAAGGGCACTTTCCTCATAAGGAGGTAAAGTGTAAAAATGGACAAATCTAAAGGCGAGGGTGGTTTAAGTAAACCCACCAAGTCACCAAACTGAGTGACAGAGTTTCTGGATAAAATCAATAGCATTCCCTAACCCACCTAAATGACTCCTCGTGACATGGTTTTTTATCCCTTTGTCGATGTACATCCCCCCAAAATTCTATTGGACATTTGCTATACCCCACTATCTTTAACCTATCATAAAGCACATTAGGTAATCTAACTCTTCACCCCATATTTTTGTACAAGTTTTTGATTAGTCTTCGTAATTGGCGTCTTCAGAGGTGGTACGTCCGGTGTGATTTCATCCTTCTGTAATTCTTTGCACAGCTTTTGGTCACCAGTTTCATTGTCTTCACCGGTTTGAATGACCTTGTACATTACATTAATCTACATTGTTTCAATTCACTTTTAACATTTAGTCTGTGGACGAGGGGAGATGGTGAGAACGGACCTAACATGGTTACATTCATCTCCCAAGTCGAAGAAAAAGAATAAACAGAGTCATGGCCCCTTGTGAGTCAGCACACTGGAAAATAGAAAAATGCATTTAATATGAGAGCCAGGCAGCTAAGCTTCGGCTCATGCTAACTTAAGGCCTATCAGGTTTTGAGTACAGATTTAATAACGCAAATGTTAGTATAAACTTATTTAAACGTAATATAAACATTTTGATTATGATTATTAGTTCGCGTATACATTGGTGGCCACTCATCGTGGTCACAATTCAAGCGCACGTCTAAGCAAAATTACTATGATTATAGTTTCTATGAGGCAGCATCACACACTAATTCATAAACTTTTCATGTTAATATAGATTATATAAGCTACGCTCTCTCAATATAAAGAGTAAACATTTCTTCCTTAAAGAGCCAACCTGTAGTCCTAGTAACATTGATATCGATGCTTACACAAATGAGGAGCCTATTCCACAGCATTGTTGTTTTCACTGTACAGTATTCTTGTCCCTGCATTGTTCTGTTAACGTGCCGCTTAATTAAGAAATATGAATGTCCCACATGTATATTACTAAATAGAAATCGATCAAATCAGCAATAACAACTCTTGCTTCGGAGCTTTGTGTACAATTTTCCAAAAAAGCCCTTTATGTGAACTCGCAAGTCATCCAGAAATGTTGCTCCTAAATTCTACTAAGCCAAAACTAGTACTCTACCCCACCTTTGTCAACCCAAACACGTAAGTCACAGTCCAATCAAAAGGAATGTTCCAGGCTACAACTCTATGCAACGTGATACTGTAAAAGAAAAACATCAGTTGAAACTCCACATTTTTCGTCGAGGTGTAGTTCTCCAGAGAATGAACCTCTAACAAGCTTTTTGGGAGCTTACATGAGGCTCAGGTCACAAAATTGATATGGGGCATTCTTTGGTCATGTAGCGATGACTATTGGCAATTGATATTACTTTCCTTATTGAGAATATATTACAAATGCAGACTAAGGGCCTTTTTAAGAGTCTGGTGGTCCAAGGACCACCAGACTTGCAGTGGGCGTCTGACTGCCGAACTCCAGGTGGTCCGACCACCACATTATGGCCCTGGTAGCCGTACCGTCAGAGAACTGCCGTCACTGCTGGGAACATGGTTACTGACGGGCAGATGGCGGTCGGATTCATGGTCAACCACGATGGCGCTAAACTCAGTGCTACCATGCTGATCACAACTACTGTTTCCACCACCCTTTCAATTGTGGAGACGCCGCCACTGAAAGGCTGGTGGAAAGCTAGTGCTAGGGTCCACAGGGGGCGCTCCTGCACTGCCCATTTCTGTGGCATGGGCAGTGCAGGCCCCCCTGCCCAGCAACCTCGGAATGCACACTATCTGCTGCGGCAGACTATGTATTTCAAGGGCCTCAGTGTGACAGCATTATCCTCAGCTCCATTGGGAGGCAATGCTAATGGCGCTGGGCAGTTTCCACTAGGCTGACCAGTGGAAACCTCTGTCTTCAGAGGTTTCAGCTGATCAGCCCAGTGGAAACCTTGTAATTGGGCCAGGGGGAGACCACCAACTCTGCAGTGGTCTCCTCTCCACCTGGCTGGCTGGCCGCCAATCTTGTAATGAGACCCTCAGTGTCGTTTGCAATATATAAATAGGAGCAGAGCTGGGCCCTGAAAAGAGTGGGGCCCAGGGAAAATAGCCCCTCCGCTCCCCCTTGTGACAGCCTTTAACTCTAGGCTATCAAAATGGCATTCACTGCAGTTGGGTGGGCAAAATGGCGGGTAGATGAGGGGAAAGAGGACTCACCCTTTCATTAATTATTTATTGTGTTAGTAGAACAGCTTTGTGTCTTCCTGAAGCAAGGGTTGGCTATTTTGAGCCAGTGGTTGCAGGTGTGGACACCATGCCTCATTTTTGGGGGCCAGTTTTTGCTTTTCGTCAGTTAGGAAAACAGTGACAGTGGGAGTAAGCAGGGGTGTAAAGGAATGTATGAGAACGAGATAAAGAGAGGTTTGTGGCAGAATGAGGTGGAACATGGAATTTTAATATAAATCATTTTATTCTTTTGAATGGTTGTTTTTACTTAGCATTTTTAATAGATTTCTGTAACTTGTTATTTTGATGAGTTTTTTATGACTGAGTTTTTTATGATGACAAAAGCTAGTTCATAATGACAAAAACTGTGAATCAGGGGATTGCAAGAGGAGAAGGTAAACATACATTTACTTTGTGTGTGTTGTACAGCACTTACATGTCACAATGCAGGCACTTCAGAGGGCAATGACACAATGGAAATAGAGGTACTAGGTTTTGGGAAAGCGTGTGGGGTGTGGAGAGCAAGGTGGGAGTGGAGGGTGAACAGAAGGAGGAGAGTTCAACAAAATAAGTACAAGGATAGAAATAGAGATGGGAAATCCTGATGAAGGACGCAGAATGGGGTAACTATAGGATGGACGAAATAGATACCTGCAGACAACAGCAAGTAAAGCTTATTTTTTTTTATATCAGCCAGATATCTTGGCCAGCATGGTGGAGATCTAGGAGTAAATGTGAGAAGAACCAGGGGCAATGGTAGGGATATTTGGAATATCTACTCCTAATTGTGAGATGTTTAGGGCAATGTAGGCAGAGATATAAGAACGGACAGGCTAATACAAACATACACCCACAGAAGAGTAAGACCATTGTTATTCCCAAACTACACTTCTAAAGTTACCACAACCCTAAAGTTGTCAAAACAAGTGTAATTGTACTCCAGCCCAGCCTTGGAGAAAGTCCACAAGTGGCCACTCACAGGTACTGCAATACACTGCCATAGAACGTAATGGAGCCAAGGAATGAAAATAACATCTCAGAGGAAACACATGTTAAAATAATTAAATTGTGTCAACTTTTAAATTAAATATATATATATGACCTCACTTATTTAAAAAAAACTATTCAACTTGTATTGTAAAATAAAAAATAGTTTACATTATTTAAATACATGATTAAATTAACATGAATATGTATTAATTAGAAGTAAAAATGCTAATGAGGGTAAGATTGTTTGTATTTTGTTAAAAAAATAATATTGCTAAAATAAATTCATTTATTTAAATTAAGTAATTATTTAATAAAAACATATTTCAAAGAGTTAATGTGATTAAACATTTAGGCCCTCATTCCGACCCTGGCGGTTTCAAACCGCCAGGGTGGAGGGAAGAGGAAGCACCGCCAACAGGCTGGCGGTGCTTCCCGGGCCATTCTGACTGCGGCGGTAAAGCCGCGGTCAGAAAAGGGGAACCGGCGGTTTCCCGCCGGTTTTCCCCTGGCCCAGGGAATCCTCCATGGCGGCGCTGCTTGCAGCGCCGCCATGGGGATTCCGACCCCCTTCCCGCCAGCCTGTTCCTGGCGGTTTACACCACCAGGAAGAGGCTGGCGGGAACGGGTGTCGTGGGGCCCCTGGGGGCCCCTGCACTGCCCATGCCACTGGCATGGGCAGTGCAGGGGCCCCCTAACAGGGCCCCACAAAGATTTTCACTGTCTGCTTAGCAGACAGTGAAAATCGCGATGGGTTCCACTGCACCCGTCGCACCCCTGCAAATCCGCCGGCTCCATTCGGAGCCGGCTTCCTCTTTGCAGGGGCTTTCCCGCTGGGCCGGCGGGCGATCTTTTGGAGATCGCCCGCCGGCCCAGCGGGAAAGTTGAAATGACCCCCGCGGTCATTTGACCGCGGTGCGGTCTTTGGGCGGTTTCCGCCCGGCGGGCGGTGCCCGCCGCCCGCCGGGGTCGGAATGACCCCCTTAATTTTATTAGATCTAGGTTAAATTCATTATTTTACGTTTGACATTTATATTTTTCATTAAAATATTTTAAATCGTTTATTAATTAATAAACTTTATACATTTTCTTGCCCATATGAAGATCTCCGTCACAGTAGCAGAGATGTCTACCTACATGTTAAAAGTTACTAAGTGTAACTTTACATTCTACATTCGCACATTTAGGGCCCGATTACGAGTTTGGAGGTCCGACCGCCATGTTGGCAGTCCTGAAAAGACTGCCATTCTGGTGGTCTGACAGACTGCCCTATTGCGAGTTACACAGGCAAGACTGTAGACCGCTAAGCAAAAAAGGCAGAATGCCAGCAGCGCAGCAGCCTGGAAATAGGTGGACCGACCTCCAGTGCCTTCAGCACTGCGACCAACCACCGAGCATATTTCAAGCACATAGTCGCCGTGGCGGACCCTGATGGCAGTCAGTCAATGGCGGTCCGAACTACAGCGGTTCATGATATGCAACGTAATAGACAACTGCACATTAGGTGAATTTGAAAACAACACAGCTGACAAACATTGCCACAGTTGACACACCTGCAAAAGACACTATAAAACACACTCCTTGACAGTCTGCAATCCTTTGCAGTTTCAACGCAAAACACAGAAGCCAGAGAACCTTATTTCCAAAACACTTCATCAATTAGGCACCATTTTTTTCACCATCCCAAAGAACATCCTGCACACAATTTTGTCTATTCACACCCTTTTAAATTTTCCGTGTTAATAAAGTCCCTATCACCCGTTCTCTTTTTTCCACCATGTCACAGTCAAAAAATCCACGTTTTTCAAATGATGAGTTAAGAGTCATGGTGGATGAATCACAAGAGTAGAGCCACAATTGTTTGGAGCACATGTTCAGCACATTCCTCTAAGTAGGCAAATGGAAATGTGGGATAGTATGGTATAGAACCAATGCTGTAGGCACCACCCTGCTCACAAAGGAGGACATTAGGAAGTAGTGGAACAACCTCAGGGGCATTCAATACCCAAAGTATCTGAGTGTGAACACTATCAGTCGGTATTGTTGGACCTAACATCACAGCTACTAAAGTCCATCACATGCTATTGGTACAAATGGGACCTATACGTTTTTCAAAATACAGTAATAATTCCAGGACTCATGGTATGTCTCAACGGGTAAAAGTGTGCCCAAATCTAAATGCAGTCTGCATACAGATATGTAATACCAAACATTTGTATAGTGTGTAGTACAGAGAGTTACCTGACTACAACTTCCAGGAGGCACTGTTTCTCTAACACCAAACAACCGACCAGTGTTCACTTGTACACATACCCCTGTTTGGTAACTCTCAATTGAAGTGCACTTACCTGGGAGGATAGCATGTGTATAGTGTGTGTAGTACAGGGTGTGACCAGACTGCAACTCCCACAAGGCACTGTTTCTGAAACTCCAAACACCAGACCAATGATCACTTGTCCCAATACATCTGTTAGTGAACTCTCAACTGAAGTTTGCCCACCTGAGGGGAGAACCTTTGTCAAGTGTGTGTAGTACACAGAGTGACCTGACTGCAACTCACAGGAGGCACTGTTTAAGCAAATCCAATCACCAGACTAGTATGCGCTTGTACGGATACCCTTGTTTGGTAACTCTCAATTGACGTGTACTCATCTGGGAGGATAACATTTCTATAGTGTGTGTACTAGAAATAGTTACCTGACTGCAACCCCCAGGAGGCACTGTTTCACTAACTTCAAACACCTGCCTAGTGGTCACTTGTCCCCATACCCCTGTTTGGCAAATCACAAATGAACTTCACTCTCCTGGAAGATACAATATGTCAAATGTGGGAAGTAGAAGGAGTGACCTGACTGCTAAGGCCAGGAACCTCTGTGTCTGTAAATCGAACCACCAGGCCAGTGTTCTCTTGTCCAAATACCATTGCTTGGTAAAACGTAAATTAAGTGTGCTCACCTGGGTAGAGCACATTTTTATAGTGTGTGAAGTACAGGGAGTGGCATCACTGCTGAGGCCAGGAGGTTTTGTTTCAGTAATTCCACTCACCAGTCCACCGTTCTCTTGCCCAAATACCATTGTTTTGTAAACTACAAATGAAGTGTACTCACTTGGGGAGATAACATTTGTATAGCGTATGTAGTACAGGGAGTTACATGACTTCTGAGGCCAGGAGGCCCTGTTTCAGTAACTCCACTCACCAGACCACCCTTCACGTGCCCAGATACACTTGTTTGTTAAGTCTCAATTGAAGCGTACTCCTGGGAGGATACTATTTGTCAAGTGTGTGAAGTAGAGAGAATAACCTGATGCAGATCGCAGTAGGCACTGCTTCTCCGACTCAAAACACCAGACCAGTGTTCCCTTGTCCACATACCCCTGTTTGGCAAGTCTCAATTGAAGGTTACTCACCTAGGACAATACCATTTGTGAAGTGTTGGGAAGTAGAGAGAGTGATATGACTGCAAAGCCCAACAGGCCCTGTAACTCTAACTCCAAACACCAGCACAGTGGCCACTTGTGACCAAATACCCTTGATTGTCAACGATCAAATGAAGTATACTTCCCTAGGACTGATCAAGCACAGATCATGCCCAAATCACAGGCGTAGCTGTCAACATTGCTCCATCATGACTTGCTAACCCATTGTGAAATATTGGAGGGCAGGAATGACACCTTAACCACTGTGTATAACAAGTATTCATAATGCCTCAAGATGCATGCCCAGATTGGTATTGGCAGCAGACACATTCACACTGCACTAGGCATATGATGACTCCAGTCACATATACAACAAAGTCCTGGGTCTGCTTGCATCACATTCAACTAGGCCTCCTAATGGGAAAAGCCATATCCTGCTTTGCCACTGTTTTGCCTGCGCTGGTGGCAAGATGGCATTTTCAGGCGACCCCCCTAAAGCTAATAATCTACACATTTCAGCATCAGCTTGAGTCAAAATGAATTGCCATGCTTCACACATGGCATGTCAATACACCCAATACCATGGTTACTTGCCACAATAGGAATAACTGCAATTTGCACAAGGTCTCTGCTTACTGTACCACTAAACCATTGGAGGCAGATGTCACAAAACAACCAGTAACATTGTACATCAACATGTGGAGCAGCCGCTGGGCACACGGGGGCCACAAAACAGACTGTCACTACCCCCTGGATGAAGCACTCAGTGACGACTGCACTCTTGGACATCTGGACATGGAGGACGGTTCTGCCCATCTGGGCAACCTGGTCAGATGGCAACAGTGAGTCTCACTGTGGCTACTTCATCACCTCCCATCCTGGTTGCCTCAATATCACAGGCAGCCATTCGGCCACCAACCTGTGTTCCGAACACGGTGTCTACCATCTCAAGTCCCCCAATCCTGGATCCTGAGTTGCAGCGCAACACATTCGACAATGAGGGTCCATTAACAAATAGGAGAGGGCTCCCTGTGGCAAGGGCACTGGCCCGTGGGGTAGGGTGCATTGGCGGGATGCTGTGGGGCAGAAGGGCCACTGGGGCCGACTTTGGCCAGGACACCGTGAGCCACGTCTTGGGGATCTATCAGGAGTCCCAAAGCGTGAAGGGCCAGGTCTTAGCTGAACTTTGGTAAATCAAGCAGATACAGAGGGACATGCACAGAGACATGCGGGAACAGGTGGAGGCCCACAATAACAACATGGTGCTGACGGACATTTACACCACCCTGAGCAGGGCTTTTCCACAAATGTCTACCCCTCTCTTTGGCTCATCAACACCAGGCACATAGAAGGGAGGCCCTGCCAGAGGAAAAACCATCTCCAGACACCCCTCCCTCTATAGCAGCAGAACCCTAGCCCATGCAAGCAGGGACATCCAGCAAAGAATACTGGACATGTGGATGGCAAGACACCCATCACTGCCAGAAACTAACCTCTTCCTAAAGGACCTATTTTGTGTGCCACACAGTCACCCTGTTGACTGATCCTTAACCACCTACCAGTTCCAATGGGAGGAGTACTCTGGACTTTGGACTCCCAATGGTGTGACATCTACTCCAATGATTTCATTCACCATGACTGACCCCTTCACTTTACATCTTTTGTTTCTTTCTGTACAAATTTTATTTACAGAATTCGCACTGTAATAAATTCACCCATCACAAACTCATGCTCTGCTTTCTTATTTTTCACATTTTGCTATGTAGAAATGTAAGACCATGTGAACCATATGATGACGACATAAGCTACTTGTGCAAGCAGGGATATTTTACACGGACACAGTGTCCAGCTCAGGATTACAAAAATTACACACAAACACATTACTCTGCTCAAACCAAAAATGTTATTACGGTGTACAGCGTATAGTCTGTCAATATTTCCGGACCCTTATGAACAGGAATGTGTGACTCATACTGAGCCATAGTGCATATTTCAAGGTACAGACCCCCAGACCACAGTAGGGAGGGCTTTGTCAGACAATGTCCTGTAGAAAAAGTAAACATTAATGTGGTTCTTGTCAGCTGCTTGAGCCTTATCATATACCACACCAAAGTAATCCACCATCACATAATCCAAGATACAGATGGCAATATAATAGTCCCTGATCACAGGCCCATCATGATCCAATTCCCATGCATCTGGTGGTATGACACAAACATATGTCAGTATTGTGGTACAGGCATTGGGGCTTTCAATGATGAAACACATTTACAGCTCGATACAGGTTATACAAAAAGAGTGTTCAGCCAAGGTGAAGGAACAAAGTCTTGATCAAAAGCTAGGACTACATATTTACAGACTACATGATGATACAAATGATGCATCAGGACCAACACAAGACACAAAACAAGTGCAATGTGCACTTCTGTACCTCCATCTAAACACTGTGCCAATTGTCTTGGTAGAGGTCTCATACATCCAAACTCTGCAACTTACATTACCTGGAACAGTCAATGCCCACTTTGTACATTACCTGGAACAGTCAATGCCCACATCTGATGCTGTATGTCAGAACAGCATAAGATACCTGCTAATGTCACATCTCTCAAATGCCCACATGAAGATGCCATAGTGAAGGTACCTGTACAAATAACAAAACATGGTGTAGAGGCTTGAAAACATAGCTATGACACAAGTCACGTAGCAAGCAAATGGAAAATAAAGTACATTGCAAGGAAACTGACACAAACAAAGCTACATCATCAAGGTGGGGATGTGTCAATAGCTATCTTATCAAGCAGCTTTTGGCTGAATATTGCAGAGTATCAGCTCCCTAGCTGTTTCTAAAACACTTAAGTCCACAGATTCTCACAACTACAGTTCATCATACAGTCACAGTCATTACAGCACATGACATACTTACACTCATCAAAAGTAGCTTTTAATGAGATTTTCCAGCAAGTCAACTGCTTCCTCTTCACCACTGTCATCCTCATTTGGTATTTCATGAGTCTCACCCAGTGGCACTGTCTGCTCCCCTCCTCTAGGATGTACGGGATATCCCTCCACAGGGTAATGTTGTGGAGCATGCAGCATGCCACAGTGATCTAGCACACTTTCCTGGGTGAGTATAGGAGGGCTCCATTAGTCTGGTCCAGACAGCGGAAGCTGACCTTCAGGAGCCCAAAGCCACCTTGTTAGTCCATTAGCTTCATTGAAGTGGATTTCCCCTGGTGGAGTTGGAATCCTAAGCGGCATCAACAAACAACGACGGTTTGGATACGTGGAGTCTCGTGTCAAGGAATGGGACATAAGTGCAACAATGAGTCCCTCACTTCATGATTATAGCACCTGTTATTGAACACATGCAATTGGAACAGACATTACTTACCAACCTGTCAGCCCCTCTCTGGGTGCAGTTGTGACATCAGCAGGGGTATGGTGCTGTTCCGCATTATGAAGGAATCATGGGCTTAACCCGGATAATGGACACAGACATGTGAGATGTAGAGATCCGCCAAAGAGACAACTTGCATGTTGATGGAATGGAAGTTCTTTCTGTTGTGATAGACTTGTTCAGGGGCCTGCAGTGGCAACAAGCCAACATGTGTGCCATCAATGGCCCCTACCACATGTGGGAGGGGGACAAACCCATAAGCGTCAGCCTTCACCTTGGCTAGATCCTCACAATGGGGGAATCCAATATAGCTGTCAATATGTTGCACTATTACTGAGAGGAAATCCTTCAACACCAGACTGAACATAGGTTGGGACACACCAGCAGATAGAGTCACTGTATGTTGGAAGGGCCCTGTGGCCAAGAACGGCAATACTGACATGACTTGTACAATGGGTGGTATGCTGGTTTGATAAGTAAACTGGCATCATATCTGGCTCCAAGTGACGGTATAAGCCCACTATTGTTTGTCTATTCAGATGGTTGAGCGGGATGACGTGGTGTTCTTCCATGGTCTGAAGGTCTGGCAGTGGACGGTAGACAGGAGGTTGGCACATCCTCCCTCTCCCAGGGTATCTATGTGTGAGAAGAAATTATTTGTAAAATTAATCAGTGTGTCCCCACCAGCATATATGATGCAAGCCAACAATATCATGTGACAAAGTATTTCTGACAGGATAGACATGACACCCAGTAAACATCCCAGCTGACAACCACCCATGGGTCACATGACACTCTATGGTCTTCAAAACATGTGTCCACAACGTGGATTTAGACGAAACGCAAAGATGTGCTACCCAATTGCCCCTCGAAATAAGACTGTATATTCCAAATGCCAAAAAGACCGTCCGAGGTGGTGGCCTATGTACCTCTGTGTGACCTGAAACAAACTACAATGGTGGTTGAGTAGAAAGACCTACATGACCAGACAGAATAAGGATTCTTATGATGAAACTAAACATATATTATAGAAGTGACACAGGTAATAAAGCCAAGTACAGCATTTCAGCACGCAAAAATGGCAGATGCCTGGTCTACTCCACTGGACATTAGGAACCAACCGCGACCGCTGGTGGAAGTCGTCAGGACGGAAGGCTGTTGCTGCCGCGGTGGACACAGCCAGCCAGATAGTCGCAGCCCAATGGCTGTGTCCGCTGGCCATGCCAACCGCATACGTGGCGGACATGACCGCCATGTTATGCACATTCACTCACTTGACTCAACACTGCTGCCAGCAACACCTCCAGGACCTGAGCTGCTCTGTGCCACCTCTGGGAGCCATCATGCCACCTCCATGAGGTGAGAGGGAACCTGCCTTGTCTCCAGAGGATCTTTAGAGGCTTGTCAGTGAGGTCCTACCCCTGTATGATTAGCTCTATGGCTCACCAGAAAAGCAGGTAAGAATCTCATAGACACAATTGATACTGTTCTACACCATCCTTTCCCTCCTCACAGGCTACAATGTGGCCCTGTGTGCCAGTTAGACTTCTTGTGTGCCTGTTGTTGCAGTCTATGTGGCATCAATGGAATGGACATTGTGCATTTATTAATGGCCAGTAACATATGTTACGTTCAGTCACTTTGTGTTGTGTGAGGTTTTTGGGGGCCTAGATCCTCCTTGTGTTAGATGCACATAACTAGCTAAAGGGACCTTACTGCCATCCACTGACATATTTTCCTTATGATGTTTGTAAATGTTAAACAGCATGTATGTGCATAACAGCATGAGCTGTGTATGCATTTTGTATGAGTCATTCGAGGATCTTGCAAGCAATGTACATTGTACCATAGATATTTCACCCCACATCTGGCCTTCCCAAACTGTAGTCTGGAAGGCATATCCTGACTCACTCTGCCCTTCAGGTCACCACATACATCACATGCTAAATTGCTGATGCCCATATGATTTACTGTCATGCATGGAAGTGATTGAAATGGCATGCCATGGAGGGTCTGTGTGCTTAGACTACAGAGACCAGGCCCTGTCAAATGTATCCCCCAGTAAGGGACATAGTCAAGGCTGTGGTAGAGTCACTGTGCTTATGCACTGTGCCCACTTCCTTTACACCTGTAGATCCTGTCATGTGGCCAATATGATTCTCTAGTGACAACACTTGCCCTGAATGCCTCAGTCCATTGACTAGATTAGGAATGGGTACTGAGGTTAATCCATGAACTAGCCCGTATATGTATTTTGTTTAGCATCACAGTAAATGTGGGTCCTTGGCTCATGACAGGTCCCTTAGTCCCACAGCTCTGTTGTCACTTTCACGCAAGTCATATTTGTACTGTACAGGCTTAGTGCACTGATGACTGCCCCACAGTGCAGACAGGGTGTTGCTTCCTGAGAGGCCATGAAATGTGACTCAGTACCTTTGTCACAGAAAAGAAATTGTACAATGCATACCTTTGCATGTTGGATGCCATCTCTGTGGGGTGTACACATATGTCCAAAGGAGTGTTTTGTTGTACAGGTACATACCACAGAACCCACCCCTGGAGTGGCATGAGTCTGTATTTGGTAGGCCATATATCCACACATGCACAAGAAAGACACTTTTTTGTACCCAGCATGCCTGCCCCTTCACTGTCACTCAAGTGGAAGGATGAAGTCTGTACAATAGCAGTTGCCTGTAGGGACTGTATGCAGTGAGTCAATCTCACAGAGTGTGAATGTATTGGTCCAGTCAGGCTTCAGAAGTTTACCCTTCAGAAACCACATATGTGTATTGTGTTTCATTGTGCCACGGTAAATGTTGCTGGAACATGGGCTACCTGTGTGAGTAGGCTTGCTTCTTCATTGTGGGCCATGAGCAGGGTAGTGGGTTAGTGTGCAGATCGATACAAAAGTGTGTAGTCATTCCCCTGTAATTATCGGCTTGTGTGCTTTACACTTGGGTTGTGTTAACAAATTGAAAATTTCTAGCTTGATTTTTATGACGTGTGTGACTCAACCATTTGTGTAAAAACGTTGACTTGTAATCTCTTGATTTGTCTCTTGCATCCATCCAGGTCAAAGCTCATCAGAAGAAGGGGAGATGGCGAGTCATCACCGAGAAGGTGCTGACTCTAGTAGTCCACAGCCGGCTGAGCGCCCACTGAAATAGTAGATGAGTGACTATTTGTGTAGATATATAATGTGGTGCATACTGATGTGCCTTTCCTATTGGCCCAGGGACATAGAACACAACTGTATACATCCACAAATAATTTGCTGTCCATGGAAAACATGACTGTGTACATTGATCAATTAAATACTGTTTGTTGTTTAATTGGTTGTAAGTTCTATGCAAGAGACCACTACTCCTCAGTGTTACAGGCCAAAGTAAAGGAAGTGATGGATCACTGTCCTCAGCCATGTGTCTGGTTAAATGACTGTGGGGGTCATTATGACCCCGGCGATCGGCGTTAATATGGAGGAAAGTACTGCCAACAGGCTGCCAGTACTTTTCTCCATATTCTGACATTGGCGGTTTGGCTGAACATACATGCAATCACACCCCCAAACATGCACACACATACAACACGCAACATACACCTTCATACACGCATGCACAGACATACACCCCCACACACAAACACACAACAGCCCCCCCTCCCCTTTCTGAGCACCCAACTTACCTGTAGTCAGGGGGTCCTCCGGCAGGAGAGGGGATGGGGCGCGCCAGCAGAACACCGCCAGGCCGTATTATTCTCATAATACGGCTGGAGTTGGTCTACTGGCATGGGGTTGCTGCTGGCAGCAGCGCCACCTTACCGCTATCTGCCGGCATGGCCACAGCCGGATTTCGGCCATCCTTCTGGAAAAAATCCAGCTGTGGTCATAATCCGGCGGACTGCTGGTAGCAGCGGCGACGGTCTTTTGGTGGCTGTCGCCACGGTGGTAGGCGGTTTTTACCACTGGGGTAATTATGACCCCCTATATTGACATCTGACACCTAGAAGCTACTTGTCTTCAGTGTGTGATGGGTGCTGGTGCCTCACTACTGTCTGTAATGTGGAGATGGCCATAATACATGTTACAGAGCATTCATTTATCTTTGGTTACAGTTACAGATCAAAACCTTCCCTTGGTAAGCAGGGAATGTCCATGGACATGATTTGCGTGCCATCACTGTTGCCAACATACGTTGTGCCTACATGAAAGCATGTGTCTCTTTCTCTTTTGGCAAAATGTGTACTCTGCTGTTTCATGCATGGGCTACCTGTGTACATGGGATGATTCATGCATTCCCTCACATACATGTGCATGCCAACCTGTGTTTGGAATAGGACATTTGTAATGTGAGTACATTGCATGTGGTGCCACAGGCAAGAGTGTGTCACGATTAATTGTTGGCTCACACATACCCTCAGCCATCATTACATGTCATTTGGCATGTACAACTGCAGGAGCGATGAGGGACAAAAACATGTATGACTAGATGCTTTAGACACGATGTACATTTCTAGGCCATTGATGTGGCATAATGTAGCAAAGAGCACATGTGTAATGGGTATAGTTTTTTTACCTGACTGCTGGCATGAATCATGGAATGACTTGCAGTTATGTTGAGATCACATGTGTTTGGGTACAACCATTCATCCATAGACATCTTGGGTTGCAGGGCCAAAATAGAGACAGTGATGTAGTTTCCCACTTGGCAACATGTTGAGGGCCTTCTACAGCTACTTGCAAATCTTTCCATCCCTCCAACATACAAAGGACTAATGTCTTCTACTGATGCAAACAGAGTATGTAATTCTAAGGGGGTGCTAGACATTAATGATGAGTATCCTGGGGCTGGCTGATTCATTCTGTTTTGTTTTTTAGGGACCTATGTCCCTGACAATTTGCACATGATGTCTAGTTTGTACATTACCATGCAAAATGTATGGCTTATCAGAGCAACATTCGTACTACCTCTATAACTCCACTGGGAAAAATCTCACTTGGTGAAGTGGGCATTGTGGACATGTTTCCAGTGTGACTTGAGTATTTCCATGATACTTTCTCAAGGCTACTGTACTGTTGTCAGCACCATCGCATATTCTGGGAGCATCATTTCTTATAGTTGTGTTATTGATTATGTAAAAAATAAATGTCTGCTTGATCTTGTGAGGGATCTGTGGGAATGGATTTGGTATTGGCCTACTATCGTATGGTAACAGGTAAGTGATGTATGCTCCATGAGGCAAAGTATTGGAGATGATGTGGTCTCCTGCTTGTTAAATGGTTATTATGATTGCATCACTTCAGTCATGCAAATGTAGTTGTTCAAGATCCTGATTTTCCTGTGAGCAGCTGTTGACAGTTCATGTGGCATGAATGGATAAGGTATGGTTTGTGTGGGGGCCACGCAGGTGGAGTTTGTTGGTGGGGCGTACTTGACATTGTGGCAATGTTTGCTATTCATAGCGGTTGTTTAATTGTGATCAGGGACATGTGGTGACCCTATTTCTCTTTGTATTTACAGCATTATCCCAGACAAGTGAAGGAAACAGTGCACAGCTGAGTGGGGAAGCAGCTGGCCACAGGACCTCGGGTCAAGACACCACTGACACAGAGGGACCCAGTGGCCTGGAGGGTAAGGGGAGTGCCACAGAGAAGATTGGATCTGCATTATCATCACTCCATAGTGGTGGCGGACCCATTGGGACATACTACAGGACCATCTTTGTCTGCCACCCCAGTTCTAGCACTACCCTCCCTGTTGCTCCCCACTCAGTTGGCCATGCCCACTCACACAAGAGGGTGGGCTTCTCCTTTGCCACAGGTCCCTTCGCCCCAGCACCTGTTCCCCCAGCTGCCCTGAGTGAGGAGGCTATTGACCTTCTGTGAGTGTCTTTGTAGGTCAGAGTGCCATTGTGAATGTCATCCAGGGATTGGCCTTCCAACATCAGTAATCCAATGTTTTCCTGGAAGGCATACGTAGTGCCATTTTTGGCCTACAGAGGTCTTGTCCGACTCTGGCCTCCTTACTGATGGCAGCCAGCACCCCCCACATTCTGTGTACCCTCCACATCCCTCTTCCCAATCCAAATCCCATTCCACTACCTATCCCAAGCATAACGACAGATCTGCATGCACCCACCTTGCATACACGAACAGCACACATAAACACAAACACCACAAAACACACCGGCACACAAGCACTCAACATACACACACACATGCACACACAACATCAGGCACCACTTTCCCAGATACCCTCACCACCCCAATCGGCCCACACACCACATCAAGGATACCCACCGGCACCACCACAACATTCAGTGAAACACCCACCACACCCACCATACCTGCAGACACCACTGCAACATACATAGAGACATCCACCACACCCACCATCCCCGCAGACACCACTCCAACAGATACACAGACATCCACCATATCCACCATACCTGCAGACATCACCCCAACAGACAAACACACATCCACTGCTACAAGCATACCTGCATAACCACTTCAACAGGCACACACACATCCATCACTTCCACATCACCCAGCACCTCCACCTCCCAGCTCCCAAGACACACAAACACACACACACACGCAACAGACACCACCCAAACGTAAGCATACCTCACATCACATATGCACACCCCCAAGACATCAACACCGACACAACAGAAAACCACTCCCTCAACCTTCAAACCCCTTCTGATGACCATCCTGTGTTCCTAAGGAAAGTTTTTTTAACTTGCCCTTTCTCCTGTTCCCTTCACGTCCATCCCAAACACATCCCTTCCACCTCCAAGTCTGCCCCGTCACAACTCCCTCCCCTGCAAGCACCCATACCCCTTCCCATCAAGAAGGCCACCCCTCCTAAGAAAAAGGATCACCCCTACTAAACCCAAACCTACCCATCCTTAATCCAACACAAGGATGATCTCTGAGGTCCATGCCTACCCACTTGATGCCCCTTCCTGTGGAGGTTCCCTGGCAGTAATAGGAGTCAAGTGTGGGCACAGTACTGTGCACTGAGAGACTACTGGACTGGCCAATGGCCTTTGACAGTTTACATTTGTTTGTTAATAAACCCAAATAGTTGTTTTGGTGGGTACACATTTGTTCTGCAATTCCTTTTCTACCTTTATGATGTTCCTGAGCAACCTGTGTTGTCTGCCAACAGCTGTCTGTGTTTCAGCCTGCTTTCTGATCAATGTGCTGCAGTTTGTTGCAAAACCTGACTTTGTGGGCAGTGTTGGTGTCACACAAGACAAAGGTAGATGTTGACTGTATGGATATGTGTTTGTTAATGCAATTGTGGAGTCAGTGCATTGTGATTTGGTTGGTATGGTAAGTATTTAATCATGTGTTGTCCAATGTCAGCATGTATGGTTTTAGACTTGCCCCCTTCTATGGATTGTACATGCATCTCATGTGTGGGAGCTTGAGTTTTCTTTGGGCAGACATGGAGGGTGTTCAGTTGTGCTACCTTTGTTTGCATTTGACTGTGCATGTGTCCATTTTGCTGTGTGTACCTTGTAGCTATTTCATCTAGATGTCTGGCCCATGCTGTTGCAGTTGTATGTGCTTTATTGACTTTCACTGTGCAGATAGACATGTTTCTTGGCTCTAGTAGTGTTTGTCCTGAGATACCTGAAGGCTCCGTTCCTGTGCAAATGTTGTTTTAGGGGCAAAGTTTAATGTGTCCACTATAGCATCCTTCACTCAGTGCTCCTGAGGCACCCATCCCTATTGTGCAGGTATTGTTTGCATAGTGAATTTGGTGTATGTTGTCTCTATGTCTATTGTGCATCCCGTTGTCGTTTCATTGTGTTGCAATGTGGGTGATGTGGGGGTCCAATACAGGGCTGGTTCATGGGAGGGGTGTTTGTCTTCCAAGACACATCCATACATATGTGTGTTGAATCTGACGGCAGTCCATGGCATGTGTGCAATGTGAGTGTGTTGGTTGTATTTGTAGAGGTGATGTTGCTGTGTTGTTGGTGTTGTGTGACACAGTGTTGTGTACACTTCACTATCCCTGTGTCTGAGATGGTCAGACATGTGTTTTTGTGTAGTGTTGTGGTGCAATGTGAGTGACCTTGCCAAAGGGGGCATTTTGTGGCTTTGAATATCTCCTTGTTTGTGAATGACTCCGACTGTATACACAATGATGTGTGTACTTGTTGCTCGTAGCGTGATCCCATCTCATGTGGATGACGGTGCGGCGATCTGTTGTTAAACTTTATGTCACAGGTAGGTGTATGTTCTTACCGTTGATTGCGGCTACGGTGGCGTGGATTTTATGCTCCACAGATGAGCAGTGGCAGAATGTGTGTGATGAGCTCCATGGCGGCACAGGAAATGTAATGCTGCCTACAGACGTGGTGGTTGGACAGCCGCGGTCACATTGGTGGTGTGCAACCTCATAATGTGTCTGGCGGAAACACTGTCTCTGCCAGTCTGTTTGTGCTGCCTCGTGACCACAGTGGTCTGTACTGCCTGGCGGTGCCAGCAGGACCACGGCGGTCTTTGCTCCATAGGCCTGCATGACTCGCAATACAGTGGTCGGCCGCCAAGCCGATGGCAGTCAGACCACTGCCATGGCAGTGCACAGACCATCAAACTCAGAATGAGGTCCTTAGTCTAGGATTTCACCTACAACAAATGAGGGGTGAAGACATGTATGTCTACACATAGGAGATATTCTACAATGCAAAATGGTGAATACAAAAAAGTGTAGTGTTGCACCTAGGTGAAACAGTAAATATGCACATGAGTAAATGTATATTTACCTTTGTGAACAGGCCCCATAGATTTAAATATGTACATTTACTAATATTTGTTTTAATGTGACCCTCTTATTTTGAAATGTGTTTAAACTATCAGAAGCAGTAAATTCACAAATTACACATTTCTGAACACCTCATCTGCTTATAAGACTTTTAAGATTAACATGCCCTTTCTCATGGAAGGACAAATTAAGAAATTCCGCGCGTGGGCAGAACAGGTGTCTGCTGCAGATCGTGCCTCTTTTCAGCGTTGGTAAATGTAACTGTCAATCAAGAAGAACATGAAAACAAGCTGTAACATGGGTTGAATTTAATCCATGAATCATTGACATAAAATAACAGCGTTCGAGCGTAGGAGAGTTTAAGATATCAGCGTAAGAAAACATGAACGTTTGAAAGAAATACTCAGTTTTGGAGACATTTCAAAGTACTATTATGTCAATCCTCGCTACTCTGGAAACTAATATTCTGTAACTGCCTTAAAGCGCAATGGAAGACTATTTTTAAAAGGCCACCTAATAATAATGAATCCAATAATGGACTTGCTGAAACAATATCTATGACTAAATTGCAGTGTGAAGAATAATAATAATGCCACATAATTCCAGTGTCCCTTTTCCTCGTCCCAGTCTTACTGTGTTTGGTGAGGAGTAGTACCTGAATAGTGACTCCAACATATGGTGTGACCAAAATGTTGTCATCAATATATTACGAGTGCAAAAATATCGGAGAACATAAAATACAAGGTAAATATCAAAGTGGCTGGGAGTACCCAGTAATTGCAGGAACCAGGGCAATTGTGTGAAAACCAACACAGGGGAGGAACTTCAAGAAAGTTAATACCAAATGGCAAAAAAGTTGAATTGAAATAGAATGCTTATTCAATCAACTGCTGTATTTATTGAATTAATCCTGGTAATACATTTATACTGGCCCAGGAGACTCAAATCCAGGCAGTTGCTGCAGCTTCATGGGAAGGGGGAGATCAGACTGATGGGAGTGTTTATGCAGTAGAGGAGGTTACAGCTGCCGAACTAAAGGTAAATGCTTCTATTTAGAGGAACACAGCGCACCCCTGCGTTTCCCCTTGCAGTAGCGCTGAATTAAGCTTCCTCGCGCCAACGCAGGCATCCTTGCCCCATAGTGCAAAGGTGTCTGCGTTGAGGTGATAGATTGTTTATGTGCAGGAAGGTGTCCCTTCCTGCACATAAACAATCATCCATGGCATTTTGCTTCTTCTACGTATGCTGCATAACGCAGCACACATATAAAAAGCAAAAAACGAGGAGGAATAGAAGCATTCCTCCTCGTTTTGCCATGCTAATGGCGTTAGTTTTTGTCGCTGCTTCAGGTTTACACCAACTCGTAAATCTGAGGCAGCGTCAAAAGAAATCGGTGTAGCGGTGGAACACCCACTGCAACACCCATTGCACGCCTTTCTGACGCAGAAAACTGAGTGGGAGGGGCCCATATTTTCAAGGAGGCGTAACACCACAAAAGAGTGGCGTTACATCTCCTTGTAAATATGGAGCTGTGCTTAGCGCCACAGGAGCATCACGAAAAATTATGCTTCACTGGCGCTAGGGGCTCCTAAATATGCCCCAAAATGTCTCTTGGCAATACACAAGTATCACTTGATCTGAATTATAGCTGTATTGAATTTAAAGGGCTTGAATCTGATAAAGACTGCTTATCTAGCCAATTTTACTGATGCCGTTCCACAAGTTGCTCCTGGTAACCCAGGAAACCCTGGTAACCTTGGTATCCTGGGGCACATGAGGCACACGTATCTCTTGAGGCTTTTTTTCACTTTTGGATCCCTCACAGGCTGATAGCCTTACTTCGTCTTCAGGGTTAGAGTCTGAGGGTGAGGGTGAATCGACCTTAGATATAAAGCTAATAGAGCCACTGAATTGGTTAGATCCAGTTGGCTACTGGTCCAATCAGCTTCGAGGATAAAGGGAAGAATACCCTGAAAGGAGAGTCTGAGTTAACAACTGAGCCAATCAATGATCTAGTAACATAATTACATGCTTCTGGGGATCTTGATTCCAGCTGGCCTAAAGATGATGAACTATCCTAAGATCCCAAGTGAGTTGAGCTTACTCTGATTAATATTATGGTCCTAACTCAGCCTTTTCCACAAGCCTCATTGCAGTCGATTGTGATTAGGAGAGGCACTTTTTATTCATCACCCAATGTTTCAAACAATGGGAACTCTACTTTCAAAGGATCTTCAGTTGCTGACTGTAGTAAAGTACCATCTTGCCTGGCATGTTACCCCCATTTTTACGTGTATGTCAGTTTGTTTTTGCCTGTCTCACTGGGATCCTGCTAGCCAGGACCCAAGTGCTCCTAGTTTGTGGCCTGAATGTGTATACCTGTGTAGTGACTAACTGTGGCACTGAGGCTCTACTAATCATAACCTCAGTGCTCATGCTCTCTCTGCCTTTAAATTTGTCACTATAGGCTAGTGACCAATTTCACCAATTCTAATTGACACACTGGAACACCCTTATAATTCGCTAGTATATGGTACCTAGGTACCCAGGTTATTGGAGTTCCAGGAGATCCCTATGGGCTGCAGCATTTCTCTTGCCACCCATAGGGAGCTCAGACAAACCTTTACACAGGACTGCCACTGCAGCCTGAGTGAAATAACACACACTTTATTTCACAGCCATTTTCACTGCACTTAAGTAATTTATAAGTCACCTATATGTCTAACCTTCACTTGCTGAAAGTTCGGTGCAAAGTTACTGAGTGTGAGGGCACCCTTGCACTAGCAAAGGTGCCCCCACATAGTTCAGGGCCATTTCCCCGGACTTTGTGAGTGCGGGGACACCATTACACGTGTGCACTACATATAGGTCAATACCTATATGTACCTTCACAATGGTAACTCCAAATTTGGCCATGTAACATGTCTAAGATCATGAAATTGTCCCTCCATTCCAAATCTGGTATTGGGGAGCCAATTCCATGCATCCCCGGGGTTCCACTATGGATCGCTGCCAAACCAGCTCTTTGGGGATTTCTCTGCAGCTACCGCTGCTGCCACCCCACAGACAGGGTTCTGCCCTCCTGGGGTCTGGGCAGCCCAGTCCCAGGAAGGCAGAACAAAGAATTTCCTCTGAGAGAGATTTCCTTTGGAAATAGGTGTTAAAGGCTGGGGAGGGGTAGCCTCTCCCAGCCTCTGGAAATGCTTTGAAGGGCACAGATGGTGCCCTCCTTGCATAAGCCAGTCTACACCGGTTTAGGGAACCCCCAGTCCCTGCTCTGGTGCAAAACTGGACAAAGGAAAGGGGCGTGACCACTCCCCTGTCCATCACCACCCCAGGGGTGGTGCCCAGAGCTCCTCCAGTGTGTCCCAGACCTCTGCCATCTTGGATCCAGAGGTGTGAGGGCACTCTGGAGGCCTCTGAGTGGCCAATGCCAGCAGGTGACGTCAGAGACCCCTCCTGATAGGTGCTTACCTGACTAGTTTTCCTTCCTCCTCTGAGGGCTATTTAGGGTCTCTCCAGTGGGCTTTTCCTCAGATAACGGCTTGCAAGAATTCACCAAAGTTCCTCAGCACCTCTCTCTTTGACTTCCGCCAAGGATCGACCGCTGACTACTCCAGGACGCCTGCAAAACTGCAACAAAGTAGCAAGAAGACTACCAGTGACATTGTAGCGCATAATCCTGCTGTCTTTCTCGACTTTTTCTTGGTGGTGCATGCTTTGGGGGCTGCCTGCATTCATCCTGCACTGGAAGCCATGAAGAAATCTCCTGTGGGTTGATGGAATCTTCCCGCTGCTCCAGCAGGCACCAAACTTCAGCGTCACTGGTACTCTGGGACCCCTCTCATCCTGACGAGCATGGCCCCTGGAACACAGGTGGTGGACCCAAGTGACCTAGACTGTCCAGTGGTCCAACTGTCCAAATTTGGAGGAGGTAAGTCCTTGCCTCCCCTCTCCAGACAGTAATCCTGTGCACCATGTGAACTGCAGCTACAAGGGCTTCTATGAATAGTTACATAAAATCCTTCATGCACAGCCAAGCCTCTGTCCTGCGATGCTCAGCTCCCTGAGTTGATCTCCGGTGTCGTGGGACCCGCTTTTGCAGTGTTGAGATGACTACCATGTTCAGACTTCTTGAACCCATGTTGAAGTACTTTTGTGGGTGCTACCTTCCTGTATAAGGGCTCCCTATGTTGCTGAGAGCCCCCTCTGTCTCCTCTCCCAAGTGGCGACATCCTGGTCCTTCCTGGGCCCAGGCAGCACCCTTTTTCTTTAATTGCAACTCTTGCAGCTAGCAAGGCTTGTTTGCGGTAGTTTACCAAGGAAACAACTCTGCATCCTCCAGCACTCCATGGGACATCTTCTACATGAAGGAGAATTTCCTAGCTCCTTTTGTTGTTGCAGAATCTTCAGCTTCTTCCATCCAGAGGCAGCCATTTTGCACCTTCATCCGGGGTTTATTGTGCTCCTGCCCCCCGAACACTTTCACGACTCTTGGACTTGGTCCCCTTCCTTTGCAGGTCCTAAGATCCAGGAATCCGTCTTCACTGCTTTGCAGTCAGTTGTGGTCTTTGCAAAATCCTTTATCACGACTTTAGTGTGATTCTGGGGAAATAGCAGTACTTTACTCCTACTTTCCAGGGTCTTGGGGTGGGGTATCTTGGACACCCTTAGTTTTTTCTTACACTCCCAGTGACCCTCTACACACTACACTAGCCTAGGGGTCCATTCGTGGTTTGCATTCCACTTTCTTAGTATATGGTTTGTGTTGCCCATAGGCCTATTGCATACTATTATATCCCACAGTGTTTGCACTACTTTCTGACTGTGTTACTTACCTGATTTTGGTTTGTGTGTATATTTTGTGTATTTTACTTACCTCCTAAGGGCGTATATCCTCTGAGATATTTTTGGCACATTGTCACTAAAAAAAAGCACCTTTATTTTTAGTAACTCTGAGTATTGTCTTTCTTATGATATAGTACCTATATGATATAAGTGGTATAGTAGGAGCTTTGCATGTCTCCTAGTTCAGCCTAAGCTGCTCTGCTATAGCTACCTCTATCATCCTAAGATGCTAGAACACTACTAATCTACTAATAAGGGATACCTGGACCTGGCACAAGATGTAAATACCATCAGGTACCCACTATCAGCCAGGCCAGCCTCCTACACTGACGCTGTATGAAAGGCACCATCCCTAGCTTCTATATAGGAACTGATATAGCTCCAGAGGGAAGTCTATAAGAAAAACTCTCTAGCTCTGAAAACGTCTCGCCTTAAAATTCAGGTGGTTCTTTGAAAATTACCCAAAATATGGATATGACTTAGAGCTGCTTCAATGATCTTGAGTCTTGCTGTATTGACTTAACACAGACAGGTAAGGCTGCTTAATGTCAGCTGTGGGCCCAGGAAGATAAGCTCTGGAGTATGGTTTCCAACCTTGAGGACATTGAGAACTACATTCTGCAAAACAATTGTCAGGTTCTATTCATTCCAATAGGTAATGAGGGAGTAAACACTAGAACATATATTGTGAGTTAGTTTAAACAAGCATTTCCTCGGTTGGGAGACTGGAATATGGACTGCCAAATACAGAGAGCACACACCTTTTCATTGCGTAACAGCTCAATATCCTTGGACCGTTCTTAGTTATGTAGGAAACTTCTGGAGTGCTTCTGGAGGCTGGGTGCTTTCATAGCAGCCTAAGGCAGGAGCTACAGTTTCTCTGTAAGAACCTGCAAACTTACACTTTAACTACGAGGATCAAATTTATAACTCACAGACTTCCCTTAAGGGGTGGGACTTAACCAAATGCAACATAATGAAGGTGTGACAGATTAAATACTGTACTTGGGCTAAAATACATAATGGAGAGAGGGCCATAGAAGTTAAACTGGCAGGGAGGTTCAAGAGGTGTGGGCTTTCAACAGGTGGTTGATATGTTTTGAAATACTTGTTAGCCAGCATATTAAGTACACCTCTGCCAGTAGCATGGGTGTTTGGGTTTGTTGCTATCTGTTGCTGTTTATATGTTAGTTGCATGTTTCTTAAGTTATCTTGCAGCTGGTTCTGGTGGATGCCCCCATACATTTTTAGGGGATTATTCTATTGAATTTTGACTGGATTGGGTGGAATCAGTTTGTGGGTGTTCAGAGGTATGGGGATGGTGTTTTTTGGTTGGAGGGTGGTGATGGTTTGCATGGGGGAAATTTTAGTTTGATGGGCTTGGAGGTGTCACATATGCAAAATTGGATAAAATGAAAAATGTTTGAGTACCAAGGGGCAGATGTACAAAGAAATCTGTTTTGGATTTCCTAATTGCAAATTTTTGTGATTGGCAATTTTGAAATAACAAACAGCGGGGTAATAATGTGTCTCAGACACATTTAGCGATTCCCAGTGGGTCGTAAATGGACCTACCTCATCAATATTCATGAGGTAGATTGGAATTTGTGACCCATTGGGAATGGCCAAAAATCACTGGTATCAGCAGACCACCATGCCCATGACTGCTTTTTAAATAAAGCATTTTTTTTAATGCAGTCTGTGTTCCTTAAAGAAAAACAGGATGCATTTCAAAAAGAAAACTTTTAGTGGTCCGTGGGACCACTGCCGGCTCTTAAAAAATATTTGCACCCACACTCACAAAGGGGAAGGGGCATCTTGGGCACCCTTTCCCATTTGCAAATGGGTTACCACCAAGTTGAAGTTGGTGGTAAACTGTGAATGTTTAGAGCCCGCATTTCGGTCGCAAAACATTCTTACATCCCCCTGCGAGTCGATATTAGGAAGGGACGCCCCTTCCTACTACAGAATATTAATCCCTATTTTGCGATTCAGTAATAGGTTACCGAATCATAAAATAGGATGTGTACATTCCAAAATGCAAATCAAACCGTTTGCAACCTCTAACACCCTTTGTATATCTGGCCCCTGATGATTGAAACAATGTTTGCATCATACATATCAGTCCCATAATTAGTAAGACTAGCTCAAATCTAATAGGAAACCATGAAAAAAATAGAAATATACAATGTTAAAATAAAGGGGATGGTCCTTTATGGAACATAGCTATGGGGTTATGTTAAGGACACCAGATTAGCTTTAGCAAAAATAGGTTTTTGCAATCTCTAATAGATCTCATACAGAGTGTTCCTCGTTATTATTTGACCTAGGTATGCATCCCATTACACACATGATTCAATTGAGACCACTTCTGTATTGGTGCAGATTGTGGCAAACCGAGAAGCTAGGCCCATATATTGAAGAATTACTGTGATCCAACCAACACCTAAGAATTCCATGATTAGCATATGTTAAAGAAATGCTTTATAGCCTAGGACTAGCACACCCTCTAGGAATCTCTTATAGATACCCACTGGGTGTCTAGGTCTGTTATCACAGAAAACATAAGCACTACTGGTGGGAATCAGAGCTTAGAAAATGTAACCCTGGTAACCTGACAGATTTTTCTGGAGGTTAGATAGAAAATTTGTTCTGTTTTACAATGTAATCCAGATGGGGAACCGATGAATTAAATGTACACAACATGGTATATCAATATGGAATAATGACAAGCACGATATTGTGCTCATTACATTTTCATATAGTAAGGCACTGTACGGATGATTTGTAGTTTTAAAATATTCATTTTACATCTAGTAAGTTTTAAATGGATTGATGTAGATTTTGTCTAGTTTAAATGTTCTGTGATGAGGTATTTTAAGAATGTTTTATTAAAAATAAACATAGCATGACGATTATAAGAAATAGAGAAAAAGTAGTCTCAAATCCAGTGGGTTTTTGGTTTTGTGAAGAGAAAGATAATGTAAAACACATTAATCCATAAAAATATTGTCTGACTGATTCATATTTCATACGCAGAAATCACCCCAGCAACCTTGAGCTATTGGCATTTGATTGCATCATGCCCCGTAGGTAGGCAAACATTTGCGTACCGTCACCCACACTATGGCTATCCGACATTCAATTGATACAATTTATTCTCTCCCCATTTTACTCCCAATGATGTGACCTTCTTGACATTTGGTTCCATTTATATCCCTGGTTAACATTTATTTTGGGTTGAAACATTTACATTCTATTTCTTTGGAGAGTTGTAACAATATTTGGTCAATTGTATATATTAAAACAGAAACTTTGCTAATGATGATGTACAGGAGTGCTTTTATGTTTGTCCTCACTGGTGTCATTTACCTGGGTACTGTACCACTTTTGTTTATATAAATTGGTACTTCTTTCTATTTACATCAGCAAACCTAATGCATGTCTGTTTCTTGGGGCAGTGTTCATGTTTTACCAGCATCACTATTTTGGGACATATCAATATTGATATTTAAGCTTCTTAATCAGATCAATATTTAATAGATAGTATGTTAAAATATCAATTTAAATATAATATTGTGTTGAAGTAGTTTATTCTGTGTATATATTTTTAATGATCTATATTAAAATATGCTAAATATTTTTGTGACATTGTGTTGGGGTATTTATTATAATATGCAAATATGTAAAATATTTTCATAACAGTATTTTTTTTTTCTGAATTTGTTGGGGCAGTTTGTGAGTAATTGTTGTATTTTAGATAGCTATCATCTAATTTCAGAATTTTAATTGCAATTTAAAAATAATAGTGTGGTTCACTATTGTTTTGTTTTATTTATTAAGACTGTTTAGTAATTTGAAAAGTAATACTTTAAATATGAACCCAAAACAACGGTTTCTTAAAATATTATTTATTTTCTCAAAAAATTACAATCTAAATTTCACTATATTAACTTTAATATTTTTATTGTATGATATTTATAAATAAAAATAAATGAATTGTTTATTATTGATTTGTATTTATTCAATACATTTTTTATTTGCCAAAAATCAGCATGTTTGGCGTCCATCAATAGTGTAGCTGTATTAGTAAATCTGCCTCCCCCATATATGCACTTTCCCATGTGTTTCAGGGACTGGAGTTAGAATAGTCAATCTGAACCTGCTACCCCCTCAAACATGTGCACCGTTCCCTCTATTTGTGGGACTGGAGTACTAAATCTGACACCTGAAATATATACACTTTTCCCAATGATAATGGGACTGGAGATAGAATAGTAAATCTAAGTTCCCCTGTCCACCACCCAAATATAGCTACATTCCCCAATGTTTATGGTAATAAAGTTAGAAAAGATAGGAAATACACCCTTCAAATATGTACATTTTCCCCAACATATGTTGAACTGGATTTAGCTGGAGTTAGAAGATCAAATATAAATTCCACCAAATATATGCACTTTCCCCAGTATACATGGAACTTGAGTAAAATGGTAAATCTTACACCCCGCCTCCCCCTCCTCAAGTATATATGCACTTTCCCCATTATTTGAGGAACTGTAGCTAGAAAGGTAATTGGAAGCCCCAAATATATGCACTTTCCCCAGTGTTTGTCGAATGAGAGCTAGAATAATCTCACCCAACCCCTCCGCAGCTGCAAGAAATGCAATTTTGTGAATGCTTATGAGTCTGTAGTCTTAGAATGCATTTGCAGTCCTCAAATATATCACTTTTATCCATTGTATGTTGAACTGCAGTAAGAATAATAAATTTGTCTCCCCTGTCCAAACATATGCACTTTACCCAATGTAAGTAGAACTGGAGCTAGATTAGTAGAATCTGACCCTGCCAAACATATACATGTTCCCCAACATATAGGAGACTAGAGTCAGATAGTAAATCTGCCCCCCCACCAAATAGATGCACGTTCCTAACATGGACTGAAGTAAATTGTCAAATGTGCCCCCACCACGTATTTGCACTTTCCAAATTGATTGTGATATTGGAGTTAGAATAATACATCTGATCTCCTCCTCAATTCTACAACTATATACACTTTACAAAGTATTTATGGGCCTGGAGTTAGAATAGTAAGCCCGAGCATCCCCCACCAAATATATGCACTTTCTACAATGTAAGCTTATCCTTCCACCATGTATAACATCTTTCCCTGAAGTGTGTGGGACTGCTGTTGAATAGTAAATTTCACCTTCAAAAAGTATATAATTGTATGTTTGTGAGACTGGAGTTAGAATATTACATTTTATATACTTTATCTGAGCAATTTAATCAATGGTGGAGTGGTGTTAGTTTAAGAAATATGATTTAAAAATAAGTTATTTAAACATTTCAATAACATTTGCATAATGTTAATGAATATGGGTTTTCCAGATTTTTCCTTTTGTTACATTGTTTGTAGATTTTGAGATAATATATTAAAGTAATACACTGTAATTCTCAAGAGCTATTACTTTTTTAAAGGAATATTTCTGACTGTCATAACTTTTTATTATGCTTCGGATTTTGTAAAAAAATATTTTAGCTTAGAAATGTATCTTAAAAAGCATACACATGTTTTTCAGCTTCTGGAAATTCAGTTTTTACAGTATGATATAGTTAATGTAACTAAACACGTAATGTTTAACTGTTTATACTTTTCTGTTTATGAAGGCATTTATAAAACCTTTTTAATCCATACTATATATTTTTGTAAGTAGATTGAGTGTTTACTTAGACAATTATTTTAGTATGTTTAAAGTTGATGCAGCTGAGAATTTTCTCCCAATCTTGATATCATTATCTTAACCTACATGTATCCATGACATTCCACAAAATGTGTGTTTCAAGCTCTGATTAATGTAAAGTGGTGTATTTGAATGCAGTAATTGAGTATATTCACTGCCGTGTTAGGAGACAATGTATTGTGTGGTTTAGCTTTATTTATTCAAGTGTAATCACTCATCTTAATGTTTTAATCATCCTCATGTTAACTGAGTGCATTTGCATTGAAAACAATGAAAGTTTATGTAATGTGTGCACTAATATTTTGAGGTTAACATTGAGGAGTGTAGTTCTCCATTATAGTTAAATATATGTGTTAACACATTTATTTTGTTGTATTAATTGTAATATGAAGTTTAAAATGAGAAAGTGTAACTGACATTTCACGTATGTAGAAGTAAACACTTATATGATACAGCATGAAGTTCAATGTACAATTGCTTAACCTTAGATTGACTAGCCCTGAAATTTCTTAACACGAGAAACTGTTTTCCATTTTCTGCTAACGTTTCATTTAATTGCAGGTATTATTTCCTGAAATGTTAATTTGGAAATAGATGTGCTATTGACTGAGCTTCTGAAATGCTGACACCTTCTCTTTCACCTTTCTTTCAAATTCCTTTTTCATTTTTCCAAATTTGTTTTGTCTTATTTTTGCTCCTTACTTTTTGTTCTTTTGATCGTTAGTAACTAACTTTTTGATAGTTTAGGCTCATAGGAATAGACCCAGACTGTCCACAGTTTATTTTAGTTAGATGATTTAATCTGCACCAATGTGTAAAACAGTTGACCAGTGGGTTTTTTCAGAACATCAAATCTTTCTGTTAATATTCTGTATCGTCATTACTGAGTGGTTTATCTTATGTAAAGTCATCTAAATTTCTTCAGATGATGTGGCTACCCTCTGGTAATTTTTTATCTTTACAGTATTTTCTTGAGATTTCTTTACATTAACTTGAGTGTTAATTTGAAATAAAAACCCTTTAGCTTTATTTCTGATTTGGGTTTAAAGTGTGTGGCTAGATGGGTTACACTGTAAATTTAATGATGATTGATAATTTCACGATTTTCTGATTCAACCCTTTGTGGGGACTCAAAGATCATCACCTCAAATCGAAGCATACTAAATGCCCGATCAAATTTATAAAACATTAAATGTGTTGTTTAAAATTAAACTACTACATTATATTTAGTTTTAGTAAATATATTTTTTTATATCAAAATATGTTCTTGATGTTTTTAGCTATTATTTTGGAAAGACATTTTATGGTTGCATCTCATTATTTTTATTATAATATTATAATTTGATATTCTATTGGGATGATTCACAGAAGCATGTAATATCACTCAAAAATACTCCCTTGTTCTCTTCTAAGTCCTCTTACATGCCTTTGTGAGCTGGCCTCAAACCATCCAAAATGGGAATACTCAGAGAATAGTACAAAAAGGAAAAGGCTATGGCCTCTGCACTGTTACTAATAGGGACTTTGCCATTTCAAACAGTACTCCTCTTGTACTGCTTCCCATACTCATAAACCCTATTGTGAATTAGTCCCTATATTTTTGAAGTAAATACGTTTCTATTTTGACATTTATACTGACAATATTTTCTTGTCAATATTTTTGCTATATTAAAACAATATTTTTGTTATGGATATTTTGGACACTATTTTTGTGTTCCGATATATGTTGTTATTCTGACTTATATCCATATATTCACGTGAAAGAGTCTTCCTCTCAAACACAAACAACCTTGAATAACTCCTGAGCCATGGCTCTACCTCCCTTCCTTCTCAGTGAGGGAAGAGATTCCACAGAGCACCATTAATTATATCATGATATCCATCCATGTGGGACTGGAGTCGAAAGGAGTGGCTTAAGAAGTACTGTTGGATGAAGGTAGTTTTGCGTGAACAAAGAATGCACACAGGTAATCACAGTTCCACAGATAGCAAGGGGCAGGGCCTAAGGCAGAAGCATTGTAAGTCTGGCAGACATGTGGTGTCACATTAAGGAACGGGGGCCTACATGCATGATGACAGCGAGTTTCCCAAATGCTTCACATGAACCACAAAAGGCAGGATGTTGCAGTGCATGATGGGAAACTGCAAAGTCTGAGTGCTTTTATGTGGGTTTAATGGGTGGTAGCCAAGGAACATTATCTCTAGAACAGAAGCATAGATCTCCGTCATCCTCCTCTACTTCATATGGGGGTCTTCTCCTCCACTAAAGCCAGACTACAAAAGAAGACACAGGAAACAGAGAAGTCAACATTCTATTGCACTTTCTGAGCACACTTTAGCACTTTTATGAAAGCAGTAATGAAAGAGGTGCGAGAAGCAGCCTGGAGATGATGGATAGTTCGTTCTTCCTCTCCTTCACGATATCTGATACATCTCTGAATTCCATAGTGGAAAAAGAGAAACTAAAGCATGGTGTTTACATTAAAGAGGATTCCCAAGTATTATCTCATTCTCATTGAGTTATGAGCCAATATAAAGAAAGGTGTCTGTGATGATTTTGATGAAAGTGCAAAAATGGAGGTATTCACTGTTTTTTATGGGCGATATACTTGGAAACTGACTTGTGAGTTTTGTGTCAGAGCTGTCTGTTGTCTAAGCTGATTTTCATGGTCTCTATCAGAACATCTGCTATGAAGCCTCTGGAGGGACATTCCTCCAAATTGTTGCTCTCAGTAACAGTGTGTACAAATCAGGAATGAGATCATAGCATTGCTTCTTTACTTATGTCTTGCCAATAAATTCAGCCATCTATTGTTGCTATATTGGTGGGTAACTTTCTTTGAGTGAAACTGGCAGCAACTTTAGCAGCTATGTGCCATGGGACCATCCTAGTGGTGTGTCACAGCTGTCAATTGGAGCATAACATGTTTAGGAGCAAATGGAAATAGACAGCAATTAAGGCTTTGTTTGGCTTTACAGTGGTCAAACTTACAATTTGCAGGCTGTTTTTTTCAACATTTCTAAGGAGCAGTTGTTACTGGCATACCGGACCTAAATCCTATAAATGCTGAACTTGATAAAAGCTGACTTGTAGCCAAAACACATCAACAAAAACTCTGCCGCCCTCCATTGGTACCGTTTCTAGCAGTGTTCCAATTTATTGCATCTGCATCATTTTAAGGCGATGTTGCCATCTCAGCTGATGTATCACAGCCTGCTTTTTGTTGATTTTTAAGAGGATCATTTGAATGGCATGTTGAAACGTGCCTCCAAGTTCATAGCTTCACCCAAACTACAGCAAAGTGTTGTAATCTCAAAGTGACTTTTATGCCCTTCCTGGCTTCCCAAACATTTTTGGTGCCATTGGCTGGACACGTGTGTACCTTTTCCAACCCCCCCCATGAAAGACAATTTTCCAAAACTGCAAAATGTACTACCCCATCAAATAACACGTACTACTGATCTCACCATTACCTATTGCAATGCAAATTATACAGCATCTGAGGCATGAATTGCAGGGAACAGAAGAATTCCTGCTGTGATGGGAAGTTTGCAGTATAAAATGAATTGCCTACTCAGTGAGTGTGTTTTAGCTGTGATTCCTTCATCAATTTATAAACTTGATTCACAAGTATCAGTAGTTTTACCTTGAGTTCAAACTTAGGCCCATATTTATACTTTTTTTGCGCTGCCTTTGTGTCATTTTTTTGACGAAAAAGCGGCACAAACTTGCAAAATATAATTGTTTGTAAGGTTGCTGCGCTTTTGCATAAAAAAAATGACTGAAATGCAACACAAAAAATGTATAAATATGGGCCCTAGTGTGATAAATTTTCAAGATATTTCTAGAAACACAAAGGTCAGTTTAAATGACCCCATGACACTAAGGATTTAGTCAATGTGCGAACCCGAATCAGAAAACCAGTCATACTGCAACCATCTCACAACCCATTCAGCAATATTTGAGCAAGATGTGTTTGAGGTAACAATTCATCTGATGAGATACTATAAGGAGAGTTAGCTGAATCCCAAAACCTCTTCAGTAGATAATTACAGATGCAGGAACACAAAAACACAAGGAATATATTTTAAATATTTATTTAAAATCAGAATCTTACTCTGGGGCACACCATATGAATTGTAACCACCATAAAGACAAATAAAACAGTAGCAGCAACATTAATCAAAAGTAAATAAGAGGAATCACTCCTAACAGATTGTGGTGAAAAGTTTATAGCAATCCTACACTCATTCTGCTACGTCTAAGTGCTAATCTAATTTTAGCACAGCTGAAAATAAAACCTAATTCTAGTTTCAGAGATGGCACACACCAGAATACCTGTTTTAACGTTACCTCTTAAGCTCAATGCAGTTGCAAGGTCTGCAATTCTCATCTCACAAGCCCAGCTGCACCGATAAGTCACTGAGCAGAGGCTAAATGCCTCCTGTACTGGTAGCCTTCAGTTGGGAGCATTATTCTATGTGGCCGGTCTTAGTATCACCTGGCATGAAGATACCCCTCTGCTCTTTACTGTCTGTGCTCAACTTTTATAATATAATCGCATTGTTGAGATGGCACACACCAGAATACCTGTTTTATCAATACCTCTTAAGCTCAATGCAGTTGCAAGATCTGCAATTCTCATCTCACAAGCCCAGCTGCACCGATAAGTCACTGAGCAGAGGCTAAATGCCTCCTGTACTTGTAGCCTTCAGTTGGGTGCATTATTCTATGTGGCCGGTCCTAGTATCACCTGGCATGAAGATACCCCTCTGCACTTTACTGTCTGTGCTCAACTTTTATAATATAATCACATTGTTGTTATATTGTCTTAGCAAAAACAATTAACAGAAAGAGGCATGATGGACTTTCTATTATTTTAAATATACGCAATAGGGTTATTTTGAAATAACAATAGTAGAAGATTAATGTAGTTGTCAACCTTCTAGAAACTCTTCGAAATATATAAAAAACTAATGTAAAAAAAAGAAGCAATCAGTGTTCGAAGTAAATACTGAAAATCTATTTAGGTACACTTGACTATCACATTGCAGAACACCATACTATATAATAAACACACCTGCATTCAGAATTTATTTTAATCACCCTACATATTAATTTTTAATTAATTTGGCTGTCACTTGTAACTAAAGGAGGAGAATACTGAGAGTAGGGAAAAAAAATATTCATAATAAGTGCATATTGCTCGAGATCAGAAGGGCTTGCATATGCCAAAAACCGGTAATACATATAGGGCCTGATTACAACTTTGGAGGAGGTGTTAATCTGTCCCAAAAGTGACGGTAAAGTGACGGATATACCACCAGCCTTATTACGAGTCCATTATATCCTATGGAACTCGTAATACGGCTGGTGGTATATCCGTCACATTTGGGACAGATTAACACCTCCTCCAAAGTTGTAATCAGGCCCATAATGTTGTTCTAAACCTGGGCCCCAAAAATATATACCTACCGGGGAACCACTAATCCTTAAGATATAACTTAAGGACCCCAAGCAAAGAGTCTCTTGGATGCCTGATTGTCCCTCCACCTCTCAAGTTCCGGGATTCAGATCCACTTAGTCAAAATCTGCAGGAACATCATGGAAGGCCCACAATGGCCTCAAATCCTTACGCATTCATGAACTCTGATTAGAGTTAGCAAACCCCAATCACACAATAAAATAAATAAATAATAATGGTGCATTTTACATAGTCTAATTTACAGTTAAATTTCAATTGCATTTGTCAAATTGTGCCTCTATTTTGGACCCTCTGGCTTAACTCTGAAATGAATTTAACAATGGACAGGGTATGCATAATATGTTAATGATTTGACAAACAAATGTTGTGTAGATTCAGTAAACGGTTCTAAAGTTATAGCTAACTCAAAAAACACCTTTTCAACTGTTAAGCTATCTCTAAATTGTAACTTCTCATAGCCTGCTGGCACTTAGATCTCAAAAACCATTGAATACATTAACACTAAACCAAGCAATGCAGAGTCAATCCTCAGAGTAAAGTTCTACTTTCATGCCCAGTTTGGAGTAATTTCATTCAGAGATCTTTAATAAAATTTAGTTTGGGAGCTAAAATTGAAAGAAAATATATTTTCCTTCACTCTGATCCCTGCAGGGATCTGCATAAAGATTGGCTAACTTGCTTTGTTTGGAGTGTGCAAATTCAATACACAGGGCCAAGGTTATTTGCAATCCAAAAAAATAGGTTAAATATAATATTCATTCACTGAACAAAAAGCTCAGTTAAATTATGGTTTATCATCATTTTTTTACGTCAATTCAGTGCAAATCTAACTCCATATTTATACTTTGGCGCTAGACACGTCTAGCACCAAAGTTATGGAGTTTACATCATTTTCTAGAGGGGAAAAGCTACCTTGCGTCAATGAAATGCAAGGTAGCCGTTCCTGTCCAGAAAAGGACGATATGGCCTTTACGCCATATTTATCCCCCGTGCTAAAATCCAGCACGGTGAATGGGGGCCTTAAATAATGGTGCTAAGCTGGCTTAGCTCCATTATTTAACGCCTGGGTCTGGGCAGGCGTAAGCGGACCTATAGGCAGATTTCCATGGTCAGAGATCATGGAAAGTGCCCACAGGTGCCCTTCCATGTCCCCAGGGACACCCCCACCCACCCCTACCCACACCAGGAGGTCACCTAAGGATGGCGGACCCATCCAAGGTACGTCTGGGTGAGTTTTGTTTTTTTTGTTTTGCCTAACACCTCATGGGGGCCCTGACTTGAGGCCCCCTGCACAGCGCTGGCCCCAATGGCCATGGCCAGGGGACATTTTTCCCCTGGGCATGGCCATTAGGGTTGTGGGCATGGCTCCTGTGTTCACTAAACATAGCGCAAAAAAGGTATAAATATGGGCCTTAGTTTGAGCCCTGCAGCTCCCTATCGATTTTCTGCTGTCAGGTCATGCACAACTGATCTGACTCTTGTGCTAAACAATCTTCCTCTGAGAATGATCGACATATGGGGATCACTCTTTTGACTTCTTATACTTATATAAATGTAGTATCCACATCTTAAATTTGCCACACTCTTTTCAATGACGCATCTCTGTTGATGTGTTAATAAGACAGAACAAGACCGTTTTATAGCTTTTGCCCCAGGTTAGCGACCAAACTGTTCACCTGATCTGTGTCACATACTGTAAGGCTCACAGGTCCAGAGGGACTATAACACAGCCCAGCCTATAGATCGGCAGCCGTGATCACTGAAGGGGAGCCCCGCAACACAATTAATTAATGATTAATGAGCTTATAGAGAGTGCAGAGTGCTAAATGTAAAGTAGAGAAGCGCAGACATCTTCACAAATACTGCTAAATAGAGTGTGTGGCCATACCAACGATCAAAAATATGGTATAATTAGCTAAAGGTTATTAAGAATGCGAGTGTAATGCAAAAAAATCTATTATTTTGGGAGGGCGTGGACAAGGAGAAGAAAAAGCTGGGAAAGAAGCTTAACTGATTAGGATCTTTTGCGAAATGACGATGAAATAGTAAAGCTTTACCAGTACATTACTTACCACAGATAAAAAAGGGAGCTCAGACAAATAGGACACATTTTCATAGAAACAGAATGCAATAGTGTGAGACTGGTTAATAGTCTTATATAAAATGTTTTGATAAATTATAGTACTATCACTGTGGCAAACATCCATAAAGACATCCATATCACTACTGTCCTCTGGATGGCAGCAATGCATCAAAAATATTCACAAAAAGACCAACTCCAATGGTATTCGCAGAAGCTGAATCGGTATAATTCAAGTACCTGAGTTGTATGCAGATTGCCTCTCTGTGGTGATTTTGAAGGCGTTAAGATATATAAACTGATATGCCAGCATTCTCAGGGGCATATTTATACTCTGTTTGCGCCGGAATTGCGTCGTTTTTTTTAACGCAAATCCGACGCAAAACTAACTCCATATTTATACTTTGGCGTTAGACCCGTCTAGCGCCAAAGATCTTGGAGTTTGCGTCATTTTTTTGCGTGGACACCTACCTTGCGTTAATGATATGCAAGGTAGGCGTTCCCGTCTAAAAAATGACTCCAAGGCATGTGCGCCTTATTTAAACTCCCGTGCAAAAATGACGCACAAGAGTGGGCGGGTCAAAAAAAATGACATCCAGCCGCTTTTGCATCATTTTTTAACACCTGGTCAGGGCAGGCGTTAAGGGACCTGTGGGCTCGGAAGGAGCCCAGAGGTGCCCTCCCATGCCCCCAGGGACACCCCCTGCCACCCTTGCCCACCCCAGGAGGACGCCCAAGGATGGAGGGACCCATCCCAGGGAACTTAAGGTAAGTTCAGGTAAGTATTTTTTTTTATTTTTTTTGTGGCATAGGGGGGCCTGATTTGTGCCCCCCTACATGCCACTATGCCCAATGACCATGCCCAGGGGACATAAGTCCCCTGGGCATGGCCATTGGGCAAGGGGCATGACTCCTGTCTGTGCTAAGACAGGAGTCATTTCAATGGGGGTTGGGAGTCAAAATAAATGGCGCAAATCGGGTTGAGGCCAATATTTTGCCTCAGACCTGACTTGCCCCATTTTTTTACGCCCAAGCTCCATTTTCCCCTACGCCGGCGCAGCCTGGTGTGGGTAATTTTTTTTGACGCACACCAGTCAGCTGCGCCGGCTAACGTCATTCCATAAATAAGGCGCCCGCATGGCGCTTTGGAATGGCGTTAGCCGGGGTTAAAAAAATTTACGCACAACTGCGTTGGCGCAGTTGTGCGTCAAAAAGTATAAATATGGCCCTCAATGTTTAAGTTGTTCGTTTCCACGGATTTTTTATAAACTGGACTTTAAAGGCCCATTTTACTTGCATAAAAAGCTGTATGAAAGCTTCATTACACCACTGGCAAAAAGTCCTCAAACACTCTCATTAAGTCAGCCCTGGACTTTCTCAAATGAACACTGCCTTCATATGTGACCAGACACGAGGGTCAGGTCCCCAGCTATGGCGGAGGAGCGTTGCCCCACCCGCAGCAGCAGCCTCAGAAGTTGAAAAATAAAATGATAATAAACCATGATTGTTATTGTTTTAATGTTCTGGGGGGCGAGGCCATGGCGGCTGACAGGTACGAAGGGGAGTGTTGTGCACTGCTGTTAGTGTGCACGTTGGTTTGGCCGGCGTTCTCATGTCGGCCAAACTGACATGCGCACTGAGCTGTCTCCTACCTGAGCTGTGTTGCCCGGTTGGATACAGCAGGCACAGGCTCCCAGTCTGTCTGGGAGTGCAAATCAAGGGTGCTCATGCCAATCCCGATGCTGCTCTCATGCTGCCAGCAGCATGAGAGAAGTGTTAGGATTGGCTGCAGGTCAGTCTGGGAGCCTGTGTCTGCAGTGGAGCCAGAAGAGCGGTGACGCAGAGGGCATTCTGGTAAGTGTTTTTTTTTGTTTCGTTTTTTTTTGTTGTGTTTTTGTGTGTTTTTGTTTTGTAAACCCCCCGCCACTTTGCCCGAACACCAGCCACGACTTCTAGACACCTACATTATGGCACACTCTAACTGTACAATGACATGTCACATATCAGTGTGAGAAGGAGGCCCTAAAATGCCACCTCTGTTTGTGATTGTTTCGCATCCTACTAATAAGTAGGTTATCTATTATATTGTGCCAAGTTGCTTCTACTCCAGATCACTAGGTCTGTCATACCTTTGTTGTTAGTATATGACAGGATGTGTAATATACTTTTAACTTACTTCCTCTCACTCCTTCTCTGTTTATACATTTATAAATTTAGCACTATTCTACGCTGCACACACATGGGAAATAAGTCAGTTAGGTCAAATCTGACTTAAGCTCTGACCTCTGTTTTTCAAGTCACCAATAAGACTGGATTTTGGGTTCAACAGCTACGACTAAAGCCTATTGGTCATTTATATTTGAAATATTCCTTTATATGAGGCAATGCCTGCACATCAGTCAGGTGTGTGACATTTGCTTGAAGGTGCTGGGACACGAAGCATTCACCCACCTGTACACCTACAGCTGACTGCAATTATTTAGTTTTTTAGTGTTTATTTGTCAGGAGACCAAACCTGTACGAGTATCCTTTAGCAAAGAACTTCAGCTGTATGAAACAATGTTTAAACATAGCACATGTGGTAATGGATTGTCACTAGGTCTCATCCACCACAGAACTTAAATAAGCATTAACAAAGCCAATAGGTCTGGTGTTGGCCGCGGGCCTTCTAGCAGTTCTTGTTTTTGTTACGCCATGGTTCTTGCAAAACTTTATTGCTTGGGCTTATGCCGGGCCCTTAAACCTAAAATAAAAAATAATTTGCTACAGGCAAAAAAGATTTTTTTATCTCATAAAAATCAACATTGCTATAGAACTCCCTGGCACTGAAGGGAACTACCTTGTGTGTGGATGTGTTCCTTGTGAAAGGGCTGCATGCTGTAAATCCTAATGAAGTCAGCCAATAGCTGTAGTGGACTGATACATTTCCCCTTAATGTAAACTGTACCAGGTGGAAGAAAAATGTGAATGACACCAACCACAGATTAATGTTTGAAGTCTGGCTGAAACCCATATAAGTAACTATGTTATACACATAATTTTAGGAAAATCAAACGGTCCTGGCTAACACAGGTCTACAAAAGTCAATCAGGAAAATATTGGAAATGGGGTCTCTGGTTGGCAGTGGTTTGCACCATGCCCAGGTAGGGACCTTCACTCTAGTCAGGGTAGGGGAGTCACACAGCTAAGATAACCCCTGCTCACCCCCTTGGTAGCTTGGCTCAAGCAGGTAGGCTTATCTCAGAGGCAATGTGCAAAGTATTTGTATTTGTACCCACACACAGGAACAACAGTCTGATGCCACTCGTGAGGGAGTGCGGGCCAGTCACAAAGTCACACAGACTTCGATGAAGAAACAAGGATGTTGCCCAGAGTCAGGGATGTGAGGCGACGCCGAAGCCGCTGCAACATCAGTTCCTTACTGCTACCGGGGAGGTGAGGCATCAGTTCCTTACTGCTAGGCAGGGGAGGTGAGGGGTTGGTTCCTTATGGTAGCAGGGGAGATGATGCAGCATCAGTGGTGAGGCATCAGTTCCTTACGACAAGGTGGGGTCAATGAATCCAGATGGTCAAGATGAAAGGTGTTGACTTTCCGGGGTCGAGATCACACCATAGAGTCACAGGTGTTCTGATGGAATTGGGTGTCACAGACGTTGTTGATATGGCACTCAGGACTTGCTCTGTGGCGGAGCTTCGGAGGTGCGGTGGTAGTGCCGACCCATGTTGCAGGTCTCGGTCGTTGCACTCAGCAGGGACCATGGCTGCACTGAGGGCAGCGGTGTAGAGTCGGATAGTGGCACCCGTTCTGAAATCACTCTGGAGTCAATGTGCTTAGTTTCTTCTTGTGTGCACCAGATTTCACTTCCAAGGGCCCAGGAACTGGATTTGGCACCACTTGGCAAGTCAGGACTCTCAGCAAGAGAGACAGGCACTGGAAGGTGAAGGTTTTGAAGGCCTTGAGACTTTTTAACAGGAGGCAAGCTCAGTTCAAGCCCTTGGAGACCCTTGGAAAGCAGGATGTAAAAAGTCAAATCCAGTCCTTTCACTCACAGGACAGAAGCAGCAAGAAGAAGACCAACACAACAAAGCAACTAGCTTAGTGGCAGTCTCTACTACAGCATCCATCTCTTCTTCCTGGCAGAATGTACTCAGCCCAGAAGGGTTCTAACTATGTGCCGTCAGAGGTCCAGTACTTATACCCATTTCTTTCTTTGAAGTAGGCAAACTTCAGAAGAGAAGTCTTTATAGTGTGCAAGACACTGCCTTTCCATGCACTAGCCCCAGTCCAGTGGTTGGAGACTGCTTTGTGTGAGGACAGGCACAGCCCTACTTAGGTGCCAGTATCAGCTCCTCCCACCACTCTAGCTTAGGAAGACCCATCAGCCTGGTGATGAACCATCAGCATATGGGGGTCACGCCTCAGCTCCCTTTGGGTGACTGTCTAGAGTGAACGCACAAACATCCCAACAGTTATCCTGACCCAGACATGTATTCAGCATACAGGCAGAGGCACAGAACAGTTAAGCAAGAACATGCCCACTTTCTAAAAGTGGCATTTTCAAACATACAATTCAAAACCAACTTCACCAAAAGATGTATTTTTAAATTGTGAGTTCAGAAGCCCCAAACTCCTCATCCATATCTGCTCCCAAAAGGAAATTACACTTAAAAGATATTTCAAGGCAATCCCCATGTCACCCTATGGGAGAGACAGGCTTTGCAATAGTGAAAAATGAAATTAGCAGTATTTCATTATCAGGACATGTAAAACACACCAGTACATGTCCCACCTTTTTACATACATTGCACCCTACCCATGGGGCTGCCTTGGGCATACCTTAGGGGTACTTGTGACTCACTCGTATTAAGAGGAAGGTTTGGTCCTGGCAAGTGGGTGACCTGCCAGGTCAACATGGCAGTTTAAAAACAGACACACACAGGAAAGAAATGTAAAATGAGAGAACAAAGGAGAAGAAAAGAAACAAAGAATGGGAAGGAAAGTGAAAGAAGGAAAGAGAAGAAAAGAGAAAGAAGAGGGAAACAAAAAAGAAAGAGAGAGAGAAGAGCAGAAAGAAAAAATGAAGGAAAGAAAGAAAGAAAAAGAAAAAAGGAAGGAAGGAAGAAGGCAAGGAGGAAAGAAGAAAAGGAGAAAAAGCAAATAAAAAGAGATAGAGCGAGAAAGAGAGAAGAAAATGAAAAGATTGAAAGATTCCAAGAATGAGAAACAGAAAGACAAAGTAATGAAAGAAAGAAAGAAAGAAAGAAAGAAAGAAAGAAAGAAAGAAAGAAAGAAAGAAAGAAAGAAAGAAAGAAAGAAAGGAAGGAAGAAAGAAAGAAAGGCCACCAGGAGTCTTTCCATGGAGCGGTGTTGTTCCTGAAGATCAGCACTTCCGTTTTGTATGCATTTGAGTTTAAGCCCGTTGTTTTTTATAGTCAGCGATGTCTGTCATGCACCTGAGGAAGTTGGCCGTTGTGGTGGGAGGGTCTTCTGACTGAGGTCGCACAGCTGATTATTCATGCACAGAAGCTGCAGAGTGTGTGGTCCTTTGACCTTTAGGATTCAAAGCTGCATCGCACACACATTCAGGAAAAACATGCTGTCTGCTTGCCTCAAATAAGTTATTGTGTCATTTTATCACTATAATTGTGCACACCCATCCATTGTTTAATGAATGCACAACAAACCACATACAAGCACCCACCACAAGCATAAACCCCATGTTTATTCCCATACACAAAACACATAAGCACACTAATGTCATTCTCAAATGAATGATGTACATAGAAATACCTACATTGGATTAGCCATGCCACACACGTGCAAAAACACCACAGGCACACACACATACAGTACTTACTCAAACCCCACATGTACACATGTAGATCTCATATACTACAGAAACACAAGCTCGCTTTCACTATTCACAAACAGGGTGTCAGGAACTGCAAGCCCCACTAGATCTCAGTGATTCTCTTCCCCCTAGCTGGATCTGCCTAGAGTATATATATCGCAATGACTTATGAATGATGGATGATGTCCAACTGCCTGAAATTGAACACTGAGAAGAATGAAGTTGTGATCTTTAATAGAGTTCTTCTCCGTGTGACTACACTGGTGGCCAACAGAGGTGGGACCTAGTCCCACCCCCATCACCCATGCTAGAAACCTCAGGATCATCACTGTCTGCAAACTTGACATGACAGCCGAAGTCAGTGCTGTCACCAACTCATGCTTTCACACCCTAAAGACACATATCTCACCTCACCTCAAGGAGTTACACTGTTGTAGATATTGCCATTTGTAAACTGGTGCATGATTATGCTGAAGCGTTTTCAATAATTCATTAAAAGTGTGTCTCTGCAGCGTTATAGGGATTGCAACTACAGCCTGAGAGAGCACCTTTTCAACACTATCGCCTGTCCTCACACCTTTCCATCGTACATTGAGTGGAAACAGACTTTGACCAGTTGAGCCCATGAGATGAAGATCACACCAAACTTATGTATGGTCGAGTTTCTAAGAGAGTTTTCAAAGAACAGGGCCTTTATTACATATAGGGAGCACTGTTCCTGTTTGCATCACTGTCCACCTTTAAACAGGTGTGCTGGGTGCAAACAGGGACCATGCACCCTGTTACAATTAATGTGCTGCCTTCAGGACTGCTGGGTACCTGCGCCTGCCCTGGGGGCAGCACTTTCAGTGAAATAGGGAATGGCTGTTTATCAGTATACAAATTGTGTTTCACAATGCAGGCGTAATGCTGCTTGCACTTTAAAGAAGGAAGCAAGATCCCTGTGCAGGTAGGTGCAGTAAGTGCCTGCACCTGCCTGCAGTGTGATGTCTAGGAGGTCCATGGTAGGTCTTTAGCACCCTTCAGAAGGCTGGCTTAAGAAGACACACAGACTGTGCCCCACTTTTTTTTGTAGTATTTGGTCAGTGCATATCACAAGGGTCTATTTGCCCCTGTGCCGACATCCATGAAATGGGGTGGGTACTGAGGCAATGTCATTCTCTCATTTGCATGGGGCCATGCTCCCATGAAAATGAGGGAATGCCCTCTGAAGTTAGTGCTGGCTCTACATGTGCGTCAGCACTACCAGGGGCCGCAACAAGCACCCCCTCTGTAATGCCCTAGTATCCCAAAGCACCCTCAAGGCTCTCTGTGTGATACGCCCAGAAGTTTACCTGTTTGACCAATTACCACTTATGAAAACTGCCAACAGATATCAGGAATATTGCTTTCTTTTGTTGCAAATGTGTTTCTGTTTTTTTTCGAACTTTTTTTATCAATGAAAGCAAGTGAATGACATGAAATTAAACAGTTACAAATATCATACGGTGCAAAAAAGTAAGCGTTGGGCAAATGGTAAGGAGTAAAAAGCCAATCTCCCTAGTGCAAAGATGCAAAGGGTTGGGTGTGTTTACAAGTTCTCCTTAAACGTGAACTACTATTCCAATCTGCTTAGTATCCAGGTGCTTTCATTGAAGCCTGGCCTGTTGAAAAATATGAGGGTTGAACCTGAGGAGTATAGACATAGGGCCTCATTCCGACCCGGACGGGCGGCGGACGCCGCCCAAACACCGCCCCGCGGTCAGAAGACCGCGGGGGGCATTTCAACTTTCCCGCTGGGCCGGCGGGCGATCTGCAAAAGATCGCCCGCCGGCCCAGCGGGAAAGCGCCTTCCACGAGGATGCCGGCTCCGAATGGAGCCGGCGGAGTGGAAGGTGTGGGACGGGTGCTGTGGCACCCGTCGCGCTTTTCAGTGTCTGCTAAGCAGACACTGAAAAGCAATGTGGGGCCCTGTTAGGGGGCCCCTGCAGTGCCCATGCCATTGGCATGGGCACTGCAGGGGCCCCCAGGGGCCCCACGACACCCGTTCCCGCCAGCCAGGTTCTGGCGGTGTAAACCGCCAGAACCAGGCTGGCGGGAAGGGGGTCGGAATCCCCATGGTGGCGCAGCTTGCTGCGCCGCCATGGAGGATTCCCATGGGCAGCGGGAAACCGGCGGGAGACCGCTGGTTTCCCGTTTCTGACCGCGGCGTTACCGCCGCGGTCAGAATGCCCATGAATGCACCGCCAGCCTGTTGGCGGTGCATTCGCTGCCCTCGGCCCTGGCGGATTCAATCCGCCAGGGTCAGAATGAGGGCCATAGTGTTTACTCTCAAATAACACTCTACATGCTCTGTATCACTGTTTGGAATGAAGTATAATGTAAATCTAGCGATTCTAGACTACTTCCAGAATAGCCAAAAATTGGGCACGCATTGGCCCACCCGAACACACCCTTGGCCCATCCAAATAAAAATTCCTGGAACCGGGCCTGCTGGAGAGAGGGAATGGAGGGTGCAGAAGAGTAAAAGGGATGATGTGAAGTATGCAGATAAAGGTGGAGACCAAAGTGTATTCCTCATATAGAGGCAACAGAGGGAAATGGCGTCACAAGGTGGGTGGTTTACGGCTACATTAATTTAAGTGCGAGATAACATTAGAATTTTGTAATTTCAAAAATACAATATTTTTGCCTCCAAAATGATGCTTTCTCTTTTTAATACCTACTCTTAAACCTGTTTTCTGTTCTCCAAAATTGCTATTTTAACCCCCTGGGTGCCTTGGGTGAGCTGATCTCGTCCTGGCACACGGTTCCCGTGTGCCTGGGACAAGACCAGCTCATCCTGCACCTGGCCCACACCCCCCAGATAATGATGGAAGGGGAATCGCTTCCCCTTCCACCACCAACCTCCCCCCTCACCCTCCCCAAATCGCACGCTGACCTCATCAGAGGTCACCATACTTCCAGCGCGTTCCCAGAAGAGAAATGCAAAAGCATTTCTCTTCCGACCGGGAGGTGGGGCGGGAGAGACAGGAAATGAAAAGAAAGACCTTTCCTTTCATGTCTCTCACACCATTTCTGCAGCAGAAATGCCCACTAGGCACCAGGTATTTTTATTAATTTTTTTGATATATCAATAAGGGGAGCGGCCCCTTGGGGCTGGGGGGGGGGGGCGAAAACCCCTTAACACCAGGGATATTTTTTTTTATCACACTTACGCATAAGTGGAGTGCCCCCATGGGCAAGGGCCGCTCCCCAGGGGGCACAAATTATTTTAGGTCATTTCCGCCCTCCCCCGTGGGAGCAGATCGGCTTGGGGGGCCAGAAACCACTAGACACCAGGGAATTTCTTTTTAATCATACTTACGCATAGGGGGAGCGGGAAATATTTTTAGGCCATATCTACCCCACCGGTGGCAGATCGGCCTAATATAATTAGGCCGATCGGCCCCCGAGGGGGAGGCAAAAACCAATGGACACCAGGGAATTTTTTTTTATGCTTACGCATAAGGAGAGTGGCTCCTTGGGCAAGGTTCGCTCCCTGGGGGCAAGTTATTTTTAGGCCTTTTCTGCCCCCCTGGAGGCAGATCATCCTAATATAATTAGAGGGGTAGAAACCTCTAGACACCAGGGATATCTAAATATTTTTATTTACTTTATGTTTTTATGTATGGGGAGCGACCCGTTAGGCAAGGGTCGCTCCCCTGGGGGGCAAATTGTATTTAGGCCATTTCTGCCCCCCTTGGGGACAGATTGGCCTATTTTGGTTAGGCCAATCTGCCCCCAAGGGAGGAAGAAACCACTAGACACCAGGGATTGGTGTGGGTCGCTCCCCATGAGGGCACATTACTGTTGGCCATATCTGCCCTCCTTTGGGCAAATCGGCCTATTTTTAGAAGGCCCATCTGCCCCCAAAGGGGGCAGAAAGTCCACCAGAGACTAGGGAAGATTTATTTTCAAAATAAGAGGGTGGAGGTATAGTCATACCCCCACCCAAATAAATGGGGACAAAGTTGTTCTGCCCACCAGTGGGCTGATTGGGCAATTACCCACAATCCACATCAGAGGGGGGGGTCAGAAAGTCTACTATATGCCAGGTAATTTAAAATGAACCAAAAATAATTGGGTGGTGGCTACCAACCAGTATGGGCCTGGTTATGCCCCCACCCCAACTGAAGGGGGTAACAGTCTTTCAGCTGTTCCCCGAATACTAAAACATCTTATCCCACGGCAAGCAAGAGGACATTTGATTATTTTGGGTTTTGGTTTTACTTTTGGGCTATGAGAGCCTGGTAACTCTCACAATCGTCCCACTTGGAATGGCGATGGCTGCACTTTTTTGACTTTGGGACACTGCCATGCTGAAAAATCCACAAGACCTATACACATCTGAAAACTACACATCTACTTGATTCCCGGTTGGTGTGCTTCACCTGCACCCCGCACCATTTTCTTACCCACAATGTCCTGCAAACCTCCAGCTTTGATGGAAATCACAAATTTTTCCAACATTTTTGTGATGGAACCTTCCGGAATCTTTAGGAATCCACAAAATTCCTACCACCCAACATTGTCTCATCTATACCGATAAAAATTCTGCTGCAATTGTCAGTCTAAAAATGTTTTTTTTCAAACTGCCCTTTTGTACCTGCTTTGGTTCCCCCTCAATTTTGACATGTTTTTGGCTCTTCCCTGTCACAGGCATTTGGCCCACCTACACAAGTGAGGTATCACTTTTGCCAGGACAGTGACGGGAACGTTGGGTGGTCAGAAATTTTCCCGGTGCGGTGATCCCACACAGAAATGTGGGAAAAATGTGGGGTTTTTAGCAAAATTTGAGGTTTGCTGAGGATTCTGGGTAAGAAAACATTAGGGGATCCACGCAAGTAACACCTCCCTGGAATCCCTCAGGAGTCTAGTTCTCAGACATATCTGGGTTTGGTAGGTTTCCCTGGATGGCTTCTGAGCCCAGGACTAAAAACACAGGTGCCCCCTGCAAAAACATGTAGTTTTGTATTTGATCATTTTGATGTGTTTTTTTCAGGAGCCTTGGGGGAAGGCTGAGTGGAAGGAAATTTGTGGCTCCTCTCAGATTCCAGAACGTTCTGTCACCGAAATGAGAGGAAAAAGTGCTTTTTGGCCAAATTTTGAGGTTTGCAAAGGATTCTGGGTAACAGAACCTGGTGAGAGCCCCACAAGTCACCCCATCTTGGATTCCCTAGGGGTCTAGTTTTAAAAAATGTGCAGGTCTGGTAGTTTTCCCTAGGTGCCGGCTGAGCTAGAAGCCAAAATCCACCGTTAGGCACTTTGGAAAAAACAGCTTTGTTTTCTTTGGAAAAATGTGATGTGTCCAGGTTGTGTTTTGGGGCATTTCCTGTTGTCGGTGCTAGGCCTACCCACACAAGTGAGGTACCATTTTTATCGGGAGACTTGTGGGAACGCTGGGTGGAAGGAAATTTGTGGCTCCTCTCAGATTCCCGAACTTTCTGTCACCGAAATATGAGGAAAAATTGTTTTTTGGGCCACATTTTGAGGTTTGCAAAGGATTCTGGGTAACAGAACCTGGTGAGAGCCCCACAAGTCACCCAATATTGGATTCCCTAGGTGTCTAGTTTTAAAAAAATGTGCAGATTTGGTAGGTTTCCCTAGGTGCTGGCTGAGCTTGACAGCAAAATCCACAGCTAGGCACTTTGTAAAAAACAGCTCTGTTTTCTTTGGGAAAATGTGATGTGTCCACGTTGTGTTTTGGGGCATTTCCTGTTGCAGGCGCTAGGCCCACATACTCAAGTGAGGTACCAATTTTATCGGGAGACTTGGGGAAACGCTGGGTGGAAGGAAATTTGTGGCTCCTCTCAGATTCCAGAATTTCTGTCACCGAAATGTGAGGAAAAAGTGTTTTTTGGCTGAATTTTGAGGTTTACAAAGGATTCAGGGTAACAGACCCTGGTGAGAGCCCCACAAGTCACCCCATCCTGGTTTCCCCTATGTGTCTAGTTGTCAGAAATGTGCAGGTTTGGTAGGTTTCCCTAGGTGCCGACTGAGCTGGAGGCCAAAATCCACAGCTAGGCACTTTGCAAAAAACAGCTCTGTTTTCTTTTGGAAAATGTGATGTGTCCACATTTGGTTTTGGGGCATTTCCTGTCACAGGCACTAGGCGTACCCACACAAGTGAGGTACCATTTTTATAGGAAGACTTTGGGGAATGCTGGGTGGAAGGAAATTTGTGGCTCCTCTCAGATTCCAAAACATTCTGTCACCGAAATGTGAGGAAAAAGTGTTTTTTTGCCCACATTATGAGGTTTGCAAAGGATTCTGGGTAACAGAACCTGGTGAGAGCCCCACAAGTCACCCCATATTGGATTCCCCTAGGTGTCTAGTTTTCACAAATGCAGGTTTGGTAGGTTTCCCTAGGTGCCAGCTGAGCTAGAGGCCAAAATCTAAAGCTAGGCGCTTTGCAAAAAAAAAACATTTCTGATTTCAATGTAAAAATGTGATGTGTCCATGTTGCGTTTCCTGTCGCATTAGGCCTTCCAAATGAAAGGCAGTGTGTAAAAAAGACCTCTATTTGAGAAATGCCTTGTTATTCACATGCTAGTATGGGCACCCCGGTATTCAGAGATGTGCAAATAACCACTGCTCCTCAACACCTTATCTTGTGCCCATTTTGGAAATACAAAGGTTTTCTTGACACCTATTTTTCACTCTTTATATTTCAGCAAATGAATTGCTGTATACCCGGTATAGAATGAAAACCCACTGCAAGGTGCAGCTCATTTATTGGCTCTGGGTACCTAGGGTTCTTGATAAACCTACAAGCCCTATAAATCCCCACAACCAGAAGAGTCCAGCAGACATAACGGTATATTGCTTTAAACAATCTGACATTGCAGGAAACAGTTACAGAGTAAAACGTGTAGAAAAATTGCTGTTTTTTTAACCTCAATGTCCATACTTTTTTTGTTTCAGCTGTTATTTTCTGTAGGAAACCCTTCTAGGATCAGAAACAAATTACCCCTTGCTGAATTCAGAACTTTGGGCCTGATTCTAACTTTGGAGGACGGTGTTAAACCGTCCCAAAAGTGGCGGATATACCACCTACCGTATTACGAGTCCATTATATCCTATGGAACTCGTAATACGGTAGGTGGTATATCCGCCACTTTTGGGACGGTTTAACACCGTCCTCCAAAGTTAGAATCAGGCCCTTTGTCTTCTTTTCAGAAATATTTAGCTTTCTGTGATCCAGCATTGGTTTCACACCCATTTCTGTCACTAACTGGAAGGAGGCTGAAAGCACAAAAAATAGTTTTAAAAAAAGGGGTATGTCCTACTCAAATGCCAACATTTTTTGAAAAATTGGGTTTTCTGATTTAAGTCTGCCTGTTCCTGAAAGCTGGGAAGATGGAGATTTTAGCACTGCAAACTCTTTGTGGATTCCATTTTCAGGGGAAAAACCACAAGCCTTCTTCTGCAGCCCTTTTTTCCCATTCTTTTTTTAAAAAAGTTATGAGGCCCTAAGCGCGAACTGCCCCAAATAGCCGAAAAAAGGCCTTGCACCTGAGGGAGAAAAGACCTGGCAGCGAAGGGGTTAATCTTGCACATAAAAAACCTCTCCTTCCAGCTCCATTACTGTGTTTTACTTCGTAAGTAATAATATTCTATTTACCTGCTATGTTAAGCACCCGAAGATGCAGATCAGAAGCTCTAACTTCATGACATCCCCTTTTCTACTGTATTTAGCCATCACACCGATATTAAGTAAATAGGGGAGTAACAATGAATGAGTTGTTGTTCCTTGCAATACGAGGCAGGTTTGTGTAGGATGTATAAAACCAATAAAATAAAAAAATAAGAATAATAATTAAACAGGGGTGATGGAGCGAAAATCAGATTTTAAAATATGCTACTCGAAAACCCTATTACCACTTTATTAAAGAAAATATGACTGACTTTTTTATCTTGTGTATATAATTGTCTACATCTATAGCTCATAATCTCTGTGAAAATATGGGTGTGTATGGGTGAAAGTAATAATCAGAACTTATAACTAAATATTAAACACAAAAATGTGTGTAAGTCTCACATTCCTGCAGTCCCATATTTGCTGAAGGAACTGCCATGTTTGTAGGAGACGGCTGTCTAATGCATCCTGTGGTCTGCTTAATGCTATGATGCTCATGGTCAATCCATTCATGTAGAGGTATAGACTTCCTATTTCCTGCCACTTTGCAGCACAGGAGTCAAACCAGCTAATGAGATGGACCAGCCTCATTCGGCAGGCACCAGCCCCACAGAGGCGGTGCTATAACAAGAATCTCGCTTCAAAGCCCATGAATGCACCACCTTGTCCACGGCGGTTCTTGCTTCTGGCTCCGTGGTTTTGGTTTCAATATGCTGATACCTGAAGGTACTTTGATTTTATTACCATTTACCGTAACATGGGCAGGAGGAAAGCTAATTGCCCGCTGTTAGGCTCAGCATTTAAGTCCAATACCGGTTACTCCATGACTGTTATGGGGGCTATACATTCGGAAATCATTTCTGTGGAGGGAAGGATTGATGCAGCCCAAAAATTGTCCTCTATAAAATTCACAGATCCTCAAAGCTTTATAACAGTGAGGGGAAGTGAGGGAGAGAGATCTGCTAGTAACAGGGATATAGCAGGTGAAAAACAAGCTGGTGTAGCCCCGGTCCAGACTCTAAGGGCCATATTTATACTTTTTGACGCAAAGCTGCGCCGGCACGGTGGCGCAACCAACAGGTGGGAGTCATTTATTTTTGATGCACACAGCGGCGTCAAGTCGTAAAGGAAAACAACGTTAACGCGACGTAAATGACTGTGGGTCGATTTACGACAGCGCAACCCGGAAAGCGCCATTTTTTTTGACGCAATAGTGTCAAATTTGCCTGCGAACACTGCCCTTTCAGCAGAGGAGAGCCAAAATGGATCCCAGATGCCACTACAGACCCCAGGAAGATGACAGCAGACCAGGAACCAGCCAGGATGATCCATACAGGAACCAGGACATATATAGAAAAAAAGAAAGTGTTGCTTAAGTGCAGAAGAGCAGGAAATCCTGGTTTAAGAGGTGACGGAACACCAGCACCAACTGTTCATCACCTCTAAGTTGCCAATCAGCAGGAGAGAGGCCATATGGCAACAAATTGTTGACAAGATCAACAGTGTGGCTGAAGTACGCAGGACAGTCACAGAGTGTAAGAAACGCTGGCAAGACTGCAAACGTAGGACAAAGGAAAAAATGGTCAGGAACAGGAAGGCAGCACTGCAGACTGGAGGTGGGAGTCCAGCACACCAGGAGGCCCTGGACCACATGGAGGAGATGGTCGCAGCCGTCATCCCTGAGGAGATCGTCACAGGGATTCAAGGACAGGACAGCGCAGACTACCACGAGACAACGCACATGCAGGGTAAGTCGCATGGAGAATTAACATGCAATAATGTTAACTGCAACCGGGGAATACCTACTACACAATGCATGTAAGTCAGCATATATATGGAGTGGCATGGGTAAAGGGGCACGGCAGGGGGGCATGCCCAGCACAGACAGAAGCTGGGGCACGACATAACACAGCACCAACAACAGTCCCATGGGGGCATCCTGTCATGACAACAATGGAGCTAAGGGAAAGGCGCGACAGGTGGGAAGGCCACTACGTCAAATTTACATCCTGGCACTCGTCAGTCAAAATATATCCTACATCAACTAGGTCCCTATCAGTAATCCAGTAGCCAAAACAACAACTGCAATGTAACTGCAACAACAGTTGACACTAACACCTCTGATCTCTGTGCAGCTATAGTAGCCAATGGCAGTAACCTCCCCATGGAACATACATACCTAAATTAGGGGGTGAGGATGACATCTGCAACAATCTCCAGAAATATGACAAAGGCACCAGTACACTCAAATGTCAATGCCCATAGTTGACACATACATCATCCAAATTAAACAGCAATAGGAGCCACACAGCACTAAGGACACACACATGCTGCATACGTCAGGGTCCCTCACATGCCTGGCTAACAAGGAAACATCACTAATGTCATACTGCTCAGACAACAACATTGAGGAGGGGACACATGCAACTGGTCACTGAAACACACCTGCACAGTCAGAGGACCAAATAGGACATTGATACGATAAACAGGGCAATCCAATTAAACACACATTACCCAACATCAGCTGGAAACATCAACAATGTCTACATCCATATCACATCGTAACATTGCCATGCATAGGATATGCCACATTACAATTACAATTAGGTCAATGTGAACAAACAGATTTTGGGGCAGGTCCTGAGAGGCAAGAGTGCTGCCAGGGCAATCACAACACCCACAGCCAGTGAAAGGTCTTACCATAAGAATAGATATACACGGAGGGTCGAGTAGGACAAAAAGATGGCTATTCCCTAATTGGTACAAAGCAACACCTAGAGGCGATTAGGCAGACAAGTCTGATAACTCTATATCATACATGTGACACACAGGTGGGCCATAGGCCTATGACAATGCCCATATGAAGGACAGCAGATACCAATACCAAACAAGATCACAAAGTAAAGTCATCAAAAGGCTTGCATGTTACGTCAAAATTGTCACAAGACAGACACACTAATTGTACCCTGTTTCATTGCAGAGGAACATGGATCTCCTGCCGATATGCCTGTCCCTGATTTCCCTGATGACATGGATGATGAGCCCATAAACATTCCCCAGGAGACCATCCAAAAGGTCCTTGAAACCCTCCAGACCCCACCTTCAGTCAGAAGGAGGAGCACAGAACAAGTAGCCATCACAGAAGAACCACCCACCACCCCAATTGTAAGACCTGCCAGCTCCAATACAGCTGAGGACTCTGACGACACTGGCACAAGCTTTGAAAGAACTGTAGTTGGTGTACAGCGGGAGCTGGCCAAGGAGGTGCGGGTGGGGATGCAAACTATGGCAGCCAGCCTTGAGGGGGTGAGCTCATGCATGTTGTCATCTGCAGATCAGGCAGCAGCTATGCAAGCCCTAACATCCATACTGCAAGGAATACAAGAAACTATAAAGGAATTCACCACTGCAGTAAGGGAGTTGCCCCAACACCTCGCACCCCAAACTTTCCACTGCATGCACGAATGCAATCATGACTCCCTCAGGGCTGACCTGGCTGCCTACCATCGTGATGTGGCTGCTATTCTCAAAAACCAGCAGGCCCTCCTTGCTGCAGTACTGCCCTTAAGAACTTCAAAGGGAGCAGCCCCCGGGATGTCTGACTCCACATCTTCTAACACTGAGGTGTGTGTTGCCCCTTCACAACCAACAACAACAAGGACAAACCAGGCAATACACACATCAGAAGAAGAAGACATGGAACAGATCACATTCAGACGGAAGAGTACCCGGAAGCACTAGCCCCTGCACCATGGCCTACTTTGACCACAGTCCTACGTTTTGTCAAATGTCAGTCTCACTACAACTATACTCAAAGACTGTTCTGCTAACCACTGTATGACTTGTCAGCATTGCCAGTGAAGTTCTCTCTCCTACTATTTGGCAAATCCTGTCCCTCTGCACTGTCTGTTACATCACCCCAGCATGTCAGGAGCAACATCCACACCCCTTCGGTAGGATCACCATGTAAGAATGCACCAAAACGGACTCAGCAAACATGGACAATGTACATTTTGCACAACACCACCTATCAATAAATAGCACTTGCACACCTTATATGTCTCTGTGTTATTTGACACATCAACTGTGCAGTAGATAACTCTAAAGTGCCTGTGTGACAACCATGTAGCTTGTCAATACAGCTGTCCTAACATCATGTAGTCTGATACATCTGTGCAGTGGCCAGGATTGCATCATAGCCTGACCATCCTGAGGAGAATAACTGATGAAGGGACAAACCACACACAATTATGCTGTGTTGGACAGAATAATGCTCCATCTATAGCAATCCAAGTCAACTAATGGTGGCTGAGAAATGTAGGCACCGTGCAATACTAAAAAATGAATTTATGCAGCATAATCTAAGCAAACACAACTAAACACTGCATCAATCACCCTTTCTGAGTATACTTCCATGAAGGGAAGTCATGCTGAATTTGTACACACATGATCTATGTCAGCAATGAAGACAACAAGACAAGAGTGTTAACAACACCTCATCTACAAAGATGTCCCTGAACATCAAACTGCAGTCCGACCTAATAAATTTACCACAATACCAAGTCTGGAAGCACACTTTGTGATGTAGAAACCTACTCATCAACACAAATCCTTGGTGATCGATGTAAACTACTAATGGTGGGTCTACCAAATGGTGGGTACTTACCAAGTTAGCACAGGGGTAGCTGCCATGTTAAACCTCCATTTTCTGTGATGGGTAGCATAGGACACAAATGTCATAGAAAAACATTCACCTACACTGATGTCAAGCCCATGATCAAGTAGCAGTTAACGCATAATGCAAAGGGTTAACTATATGTTTATTCCTATGTATTCACACCAGAGCAACTAAGGGAAAGTCATACCTACACTAATCTAACCTGACTACTCCTAACCCACAACTGTCCCTAACTAACCTAAGCTAAACTTACTCTACACATATAACGAATCGATCTAAACATCAACCCCCCACCCACCATTATGAGACAGGACACATGCAGGACAACACATACTAACCTACACACATACTATACTATCCTAAACAATCATATATTTTTTTGTATATATTTTTTTTGTTTTTTTTTTTTTGTTTTTTTTGTTTTTTATACACAGACAGGAATCCCAACATTGACTGCCACCCACCCACCCACACAAAAATGAAAAATAGAAAGAATAAGGACCCCCCACCCTCCTCCCTAACACTAACTAAGCTAACAACCTACACTAACCTAACACTAATCCCCAAAACCCAACTATCATTACAAAAAGGAAAGGGGAGAGAGGGGAGGGATAAATTTAAAACAAGCAATAAAGTCCTAGAGGTTGGCCCTCCGTAGGGTCCGCCTGATGGACCGAACCCTTTTCTTAATGTAGGCCACATCCTGGCTTAGCTTGTCCACCTTGGTAATAAACTTGTCCATTTTCCTGTTTAATGCCAGGAATGCCGCAGGGTCAATAGGAGGGGCTGCTGCAGTCTGTGTGCTGGCAGAGGTGCACGGTGTTGGAGTTGTTGTTTGCCCACTGGACTGTCCTGCAGCTCGGAAATTGCTGGGTCCAGGTCGTGCTGCAGAAGCTGCTGGGGCCACTTGGGGAGAACTGGTGGATGTGGTGGTGGTGGCTGTTGTGGGCAATGTTGGGCCATCCTGTGGTGAGGCCCACCATGCTCCGGAGGCCCGATCCGCTTGGTATTTTCAGGCCATCCTTCTGAACCCCGACTGCACCTGCAGGAGGTGCTGGTATCTCATTGCACGCCTTTCGAACTGATGTCTCTGTGCGGCACTCATGTTTACAGCTGTGAAGAGAAAGGGCAACTATTTACCATAGGAAATGCATTGGGTGGAATAGCACAATGGGTCAATTGCGCATTACTTGTACTGTATTTGTTACAGCGATTTTCACAACATAGATCATTGAAAGTCTCAGAGGAAGTACATGGGAAGCCTGCATAACAAAGGGCATCTCACACCTAGCATATCCATGTCTCTACATGATGGGTGACATCAGCCTAAACTGCTCATCCAAATAATGGGTAATGCAGCTGACATTATGGCTGAACCTCTTCCGCCTACTGACTTCACTACATATGTCACTCTATGTGATAATAATCACAACCCTCAATATATGCCATTTGTAATTGTTTTTTTGCTAATATAGAACTCATGTGCCATAACCGAATGTGTACACTAGGTTCAAAACAAAGTTGCCAAAGGTCACAAGTATGTGTAACATACTGGTTGCTACAGTCCTAGGTACCCTATTCCCAAACACATGGCAGTCTTTGAGGGTGGGGTGGGAAGAACAACCAACAATCCCATATTCAATGCACACCCACGAGTGTATAGAAAGCTCAACAAGTATTTGCCTCCACACACAACACCAATGAAGGGCTAGCAAGAAATTGGAGTCAGCCAAACCTTGTCCTATCCAAGGTCCACACATGTCAAAATGTACTGACTTAGGCCAACATCACATACTACCAGTGAGGCATATTTTACCACACACACAGAGGAGCAAGAACACCCATGATCATGAATAGAATGAACACCTAGGCCATTGCACTCTAGTCCCACACACTTCTAGTTCAACTTGTGGTAGTACATGCCCCCGGAAGATCCAACCTACAGTGTACTCAGTCCATCCTCAACTAGGGAAGCTGCATATTTAAGACAAGCCTTTTGCAGAAGCTGTCTGGGAGAATGTCAGTCTGAAATGCAGACTCAGTCCAAGCCAAGTCCCAGAGCAACTCTTCCATTAACCAGTGTATTCCACATGACTCATCCCATTCCCCATAGCGGGCCCGACTGGTATGGCCTACAGACCCTAAATCTGAGAGATGGATACGCATAGGTCTACTGAAACTGAAGTGATATTTGAAATCCCACTAATGGAACAATACTAATGAATGGGCAGCGCATCAAACCTTGAATTCTGTTGAACACATAGTAGTCCATCATGCATCACTAGCAAACAATAAAAATAGCACACATGCAACACTCACTGTAGGTGTCGGGGTCCTCAAAATGAGCCACCTCTCCCACGGTGTACGGTGCAGGTCCACCTGTAAAGCATGGAAGGAAGAATATACTCAGGCTCCGTGCACTGACAAACAATTGCAATTACAAAGACAATGTGAGAATATGACATGCGTAATGAAACACTTTCACACATGCTCATACTGCATCGAATAATTCTTGATCAACATTTACATTGGATGAGTCTCCTGCTACAGTTACACACCCTACTACACACATGCAGTGGCCAGGACAGTCATGTAGTGTCAAAGATGCACCTCCATTAGCATGCCCCAACAATATCGGGGTGCATTCATCTCATCATGTGCATCCCAGAGAGACATCCAAAAGCTGGTTACTTGAGTACTGCATGAGCCCTCAAACTCAAACAGCCTATGTGGTCATTTTCAACACACACCAACCAGACACACATGTGACATATGTGTGGACAACATAGCTAACTTCAATTGACGTGAAGGCAGCACTCATTTATAGCATCATATTGGGTTTACAAATTTCAGTCTAGCTATGGCGTCTACATATGTAGGTATGATGTTTCAACATCTATTTTTCACTGGCTATTGTGACCTGTAGAGTTCAAATAGAGGCCTTAACGTGTCGCTTGTCTGACACAAAGGCAACACTACATTACATACAGCTACATGCAACCGGTATGTGTAGAAAACATGAGCTACCTGACTGCTAGCATTTGTCTTCCTACACATTGTGCAACAATTACCCAGTAGGTTTCCCTAGCATTACACACAGTCAGCTACTTATCTAGCAGATTGGGTAACAATCATCACATGTCCCCACACAGCTTTCAATTGTTCACATGTAATTGATTTGTACTCACCAACATGTCCACCAATCCTGATTCCCAGGTGGTCCATCAGATCCTGCTCCCTGGATATCAAATCAGCCCAGCGGTGCTTAAGTTGATGGTCATTCCTCAGGCTACCATAGACACGGGCCAAGTGATGGCGCACCTTCCCCCACCGGACTTTACGTGCCTCCGTGTGATACCCCTGTATCACACGACCCCCAGCCTCCAGCATGAGTGGGAGGAAATGGCAAACAAGCCATATAAATCCCCCCCAATTCCTCCTCACCCATCCTGGCAAGCCGTGGCCTACCTGACATCTCTGCACATAAAAGTGGAAAAAGTTGGACAAAAAGGAAAAGGGGGAAATGGGGAAAGGTAGAGTAGTGTAAAACAAAGAAAACTTAAGAATAAGAGCCCAACTAACCCCAAAATTACACTACCCAGAACAGACTCCCACAGACAATAAAAGAAACACTGGACTTGACAAAAGTATACAATACAGACTCAGACAGTATTCAACAACAAGACAATGATGACAAAAGCACAATAGAGAAGTACACTGGACACAAAAGCACTAAAACACAGGACAACACTTTCCACACAGCCACACAGTCTAGAATAATCTGAGACTGCAAAGTGAAAGTGAAAGTACACCCACAGTACAGAACCTGTAAACAGGATATCCTATTACATCACATCCTGCATAAAATGGCCGCCGTTTTTATTTTTCCGTTATGCGTCATATTTTCACGCATACAGATTGTGCGTCATATTTTTTGGCGCATAAGAGTGCACATAATGCAGAGTCAAAAATGTTTTCGTCATTGTTCCCTTATATTTGTGTGAGGCTTATTTTACAGTTCTAGAGTTGAAATTTAAGCCGCTGGCAAATATGATGACCAAATATGAAAATTAATTTTGACTCTGCATTATATGCACTCCTGTGCGTCAAAAATTTATGACGCCCAAGCTGTATGCGTGGAAATATGACGCATTATAGAAAATATGGTGGCCATGTAATGCTGGTTATTAATATATTTATTTAAAAATGATATTTTTTGACTCAGCATTATGTGCACTCCTGTATGTCAAAAATGTATGACGCCCAAGCTGTATGCGTGGAAATATGACGCATTATAGAAAATATGGTGGCCATGTAATGCTGGTTATTAAATATTTATTTAAAAATGATATTTTTTGACTCAGCATTATGTGCCCTCCTATGCGTCAAAATTTATGACGCACAAGCTGTATGCGTGGAAATATGACGCATTTTGACAAATATGTCTTTATTTTGTCAAATTGTGAAGAGAATTTTGGCATGACCAAACGGTGCTAAGTGATACACATTTGGGCTTATCTATGGCACATGTCCCTTATAGGATGCATAGAAGGCATTCACAGTGTAATAGTAATGATTGCTCCAAATGGTTATTACCCATAATTGTACACATATTTTGGGTAATTGCTGATGGCTAATTTCAAATGATGAATGTGATACCAGGATGTATTCCTTAGCAAAAATGTGTCCACATTTATCACGGGAATCCAAATTATCTATAGGCCAAATAGGTAGTGCAATTGTCACCTACACTTTTTATGGGGGTAACCATGTCCTAATTATGAATTTGTGTATCTTATATGTGTTTAACTTTTGACATGTAGGCCACACATGCGCTTATGCATGTGTGTACTTCACATGTGCATATTTCATGTATATTTGGGGGGCGTAGAGGTGGACTTAGGCCCCCAGCACCCTAGGGTTTGCCCTTCCAGATTTTCTAATTTATCCAAGGGTTTCATTTATTCAGTAATGCTAAAACTGCAGAAGCAGGCTCATGGAAGCCCATAGGGTATGATTCACTGTTTGCCATTCAATAATCCCATTTGCCTATTTGACGTTTGCCCTATTGATTCTTTGGAGCTATCTGACATACCATTTTGCATTAATATTTTTTGCTAAATCTCGACGTTCCTCATGTGCTGATGACAAATAGGTTGTTGATGTATGTGGCCCTTTATGCATTACCTGGTTTAGTGGCATGTTTCATTCTTCCTGCTAGGTTCCAACTGGGACACTACTGTGATCGGCTGCTTGCAAATATTTTGTTGATTGGATGGCACATGTTTATATGTGTGGTCTAATGTAGATCCACTATCAACTGTCAGGGTGTATGTTGTCACTGTAACTTCCAGGTCTCCTCATGAGTTAGTGGCAGCTAATCTTGTTCCAATTGGGCATTGTTTGTAGCAAAAATGGAGAGAAGCCATTGAGGACATGGTCACCTACACATGGATGGTCCCACCCTGTCACTGAACACGTGTAATGAGACTTTCGAATGGGCAACCTTTTTGTGCTGAGTGAGAGAATGTCTCAGGTGTCTGGATCTGGCATGTGTCATTGCCACATTTCTACTCCAGTTGGCCTCTGTGGATGGTAATGTATCATGAAACATCATAGCCTCTGTGGCTGGTATTCAACACACGACTCATCTTTATCATTTGAAAAAGTGTTAACTCAGCGTTTTGAACAGTCAGGGTCCTCATATGTGTTGTCTTTTCATGGACATTATCTGAGGTTGCTGGTTTTGATGGAGGCCATTTACACCATCATACACTATGGTCCTGGTCCACTGTCACTCTTTTAAGTTTAGGCATTAATGAAGGTCAGACAACGGAAGGGCCAAGATTTGGCTATTCATGGGCACTGTCACAAATCTGATGCAAATGACAGTCAGATGATGCACTACTATGTATTTGAGTATACATTGATGAGGGTAATGACAAATTATTGTCTGAGGTACAAAAGGTATTGGACAGCATGTGTGGTCCATAGGTGGACCCCAGGTATCTGTAGAGTGACCCACGGACAGGTGCCAGTCAGGCTGACAGGATGCTGGGTCAATCAGGTGCAGGCTCTTCAGTAATCACATGATCACGTGTTCTGACTAGGACTGGTCAGAGGACAGTTGAGATGTCACACTGTGTATGTTCTGTGTTGCTTTGAAGGTGACACATGAACCCTGATAAAGTGTTACACAGCAACATTAGTGACAAAGCTTAATGATGTAATGGCTCACATTCAAACATGTATGCAGTAGGAGGCATCTGCAGGGACAGGGCATGTACATTTGGGTGGTGTGCATGGAGGGGATCACAGGTGTGGCCTCCATCTGTGTCTCACTAGTCCTGTCAGATGGGATTAGCTGATAAATAGCCTACAGTACCTTTCACAGAAGAATCAATCTACAGGTGATACCAGGCCTTATAAACTCAAAGCCAGTGTATTATATGAGCTGAGTTCCATGCAGTGAGATGGTAGTATGACAATGGTAGGCATAGTAAAGGGTGTGGCACACTGGATGACTCTTGTGAGTGTGTGTGTGTAGATGAGGGAATCTCGGTGTACACAAATCGGCATTCCAGGGACTTCTTCAGACAGGTGGGGTGTGAGCAGCTGCAAGTGTGTGTATTGTTTTTAGAAAAGGCCTGACATGTAGATGCAATGTGATGTGCTGGATGCTTGTCATAGGTGTAGCACTTGTGCTGTCTATGTTCTGCTTATGTGTAACTCTAGTGACAGATAGTCATTGCAATGATAGTAAGTAGTTGGAATTACTGTTGGCAAGAGTCTAGTACTACATTCCTGTTCCTGAAGCATTAGCATGTGAACTGGCTGATGTATGAGGCCTGTTTTCCCCTAGTTGAGTGATGGTGTTTTAGTTGTGTGCCATCTGCTGCGATGATCCTTGTTTCCTACATGTATGTGAGTCATATGTGTGGTCCTCAGCTATTGCCCTTCAAATGTGAACTGTACAGGATGTCTGTCATTTACATGGTGTGTGTATTTGACCATTGTATGGTGGCCATTACATTTGTGGTGTATATTTTTTGTGTGATGATTGTTATGTCATTATTGCTCAATGAGACGACATTCTTCTTCAGCAATTTCAAACTAAAGGTGGGCAGAAATGAATAGGTCAAACCATGATGTGGTGTTTGTTATCTGTGTTTATTTACAATTGTGCATTAAGTGGTGATAGTAAAAATTAAGAAAAGAAATTATTTACAATGTGTTGGCGCCTACGCACTCCAGCAGCCGTGTTTGGTTGTTCCCCCTCCTGTTGCAGGCCAGCATCCTCCTCTTCATCGTCTTCAGGCATGTATGGGTCTGGTTCCAGGAGGGGAATGTTCCTTTTTACACAAATGTTGTGCACTATGGCACAAGTGAGTATGATCCTACAGACCATCTCTGGGGAATATAGTAGGCTACCGCCAGTGATGTCAAGGCAGCGGAACCTTGACTTTAGGATCCCAAAGGTGCGCTCGACAATGCTGCGTGTCCTCTTATGGGCGTCATTGTATGCCCGCTCTGCAGCAGTAGTCGGGTTCCCAAATGGTGTCATTAGCCACGGCTGGATGCCATACCCCTGATCAGCTGAAAGAAAAACACAGAATGGGATCATGTAGATGTAGCTGGCACTATTGAAAAGACCTTTAATGGCAGTAGTTGTCTTGTGTTGTCTGTGACTCTTTTGTGTACTAATGTGACAACCTATACTTGTAGGCTATACCTTCTGCATTGTGTTTTTTCCTTGGCTGAGCAAGTGTTTGTCTGCTAACCCTTTGTCAGCAGTATGTTTTGGGAATTGCAATAGAGTGTGTCCTCCCTAGCATTGTGACTTGTGATACAGGTGTCCGTGTGTCTTCACTGGGGGTGAGATGATAGTTCCATGCAGAGTTAAAATTGAAAGTGTTGTTAACACGTTCATATCAAAGTACCCTGGACATCCCATCCCTTGAAACTTATGCAATGTATTAATGTAAAGGTTATTGTGACACTTACAATTTGCAAGGTGACATTTAGGCAACCACACTCATTAATGTCTTCACATTAAGCTGTACCTTAAATTACAATGTGTGACAGGTTCAATGGTGAGTTAAGAAACATGGCTAGTGATGTGAGGACCTCAGTGTGTTCCTGTCTAGGTGTTGCTGTTGTGGTGTATGTGTTGTGTGTCCTAGAGGGTTGCTGTGCAGTGTGTATATAAGTAGGTTTCTGTACTTACCAACAAGTAGTCCATTGCCATACCGTCCATCCTGGAAGTGTTGGTTGATGGCGCTGTGACGGAAGATGAATGAGTCATGGACACTCCCAGGATATTTAGCCACGATGTTGGTGATCAATCCCTGGTGATCGACTATGGCCTGCACGTTGATGGAATGTGTGTGCTTCCTGTTGCGGTAGAGGTGTTCTGTTGCAGCAGGTGGCACAAGGCGTACTTGTGTGCAGTCGATTGCACCAAGGATGTGTGGGAAGCCACTGATGGCGTAGAACCCCTGTTTAGTTTCCTGCTGCTTCTGCAGTGTGTTAGGGAAGCAGATGTGGAGGGGTGTCAGGCGAATGATGGCATCCAGTACTTTTGGCAGAAATGCGGAGAATGATGGTTGTGATATTCCGCCAACCAGGGCACCAGTTGTTTGAAAGGAGCCACTTGCCAGCAGGTGAAGTACGGCAAGCAGCTTTGTTTCTGTTGGGATAGTGCAGGGTGTCACCAAAGTGGGGGCCAACAGCTGTTCAATGTTTCGCAGCAGCTGCTGAATGGCCTGCCAGTTCAACCGGTACCTCTGGATGATGACGTGTTCCCTGAGGCCATGCAGGGTTGTTCTTGGGCGGAATATCCTCTCCTGCCTTCTGCGCTGCCTTTGGGGTCCCTGCTGTTGTTGTTGTAGCTGCTGTTGTTGCTGCAGGGCTCTGCGTCTACGTGCACGCTGGATAAAAATCACCTCCATGTCTCCCTGTTGCTGCTCTGCTGCTCTGCTGCTCTGTTGTTTGTTCTGTGTGTTCTGATTAAATACAGGTGTGTTTGCCCCATTTTAACGCCTGCCCTGACCCAGGCGTTAAATTTTGACGCACATCGGGCTTTGCGTAATTTTTTTGCTCCGCCTCCCGGCCGAGAGTAATTTTTGCCCGGAAGCATAAATATGACGCACGGCCGTGTGCGTCGTTTTTTGGACGGGAACGCCTACCCTGCATATCATTAACGCAGGGCGGGTTGCCGCATCCAGAAAATGACGCACACGGCGGATTTTTGTCGTCCGCGGGCTCGGGCGTCAGGGTTTAAATATGGGGCAACGTTTGCGCTGATTGTGCATCAAATTTTTGGACGCACAATCGGCGCAAACGGAGTATAAATATGCCCCTAAATTCTGTTGGAACTTTAGGCTTTGGTGCGACCCTGTGGAGGCAGCTCCTTTTACGCCCCCCGCCCCCTTTCTGAAGAGAAAAAAAGGCATTGTGTTCCATCAAAAGGAGGTGTAAAGGCACCCAGCCAGGTATCGGGAAATAAAAGAGGGAAGTCCTGAGGCATCAGGAGGAAACAATCCAGCAATCTGAGGGATTTATCCTCCAAGGAATTGTCAGACTTGGAACTGCGTGTAGTGACTCATTTTGCAAACTGTTTTGAGTCTGTTAAAGGCTGTGCTTTCATAATTCTGAAAATAAATATGTGGGATACTAAATGACATTAGTAACAAGCTAAGCCAGTTAATTATTACCAGCCTCCCAGGCAGAGGGAGGCTCTGGTATGAGTAGAGAGACTAGGCCCTCTATTTCTGCTATAGAAGTTAGAAAATATGATGTCACAATGAGGGCAGAAAACACTCACGAGGAAACCACAGCTAAAACCCACAAAATGAGGGCTTCCACAAAAGACAGAAATGGCTACCCCCAGCTCTTTTTTGACTGTACTCTGTACATAATAGTCCTGAAGGGCGTTCTGATCTTAATGCCCACTGTCAAGATCTGTTTTAAAACAATAAGACGATTTACTGGTTAAAATCAATTTCTGGATGGCCAAATGATTACTCATCTCGTGCTTATGGTCAGAAGAACTGCATGGATTGGCACTGACAAAAAGGAAACGCCTAGTGATTGTATGATTGTCAATTTGTAATCTTCCTTAGATTGTTTATATACACGGACCCAATGCCAGCCTCATTTTAAGCACTGCCCTTGGGTTATTTATATGGATCATCTGACACCCTAACTATGCAAACAGCACAAATGGGCTCACAGGCTCAAAGTGACAGACCAATCTTAATTGTGGATACAAGAACAGTTTTGATGCCTTAACTTCTTTAGAAGACTTGGAATTCATTTTAATTTAAATGGGGCTTGTCTCACCAGGGCATACGACTACTTCTGAGTGCTTAGATGGGGATCCAATGCAGCTAGAAAAGGAGGTGTCTTTTATGGCCAACCGAGCCATGAGGCTGGCAGCTAATGAGGAGTCCCTTAGGGGTAATGTCAGCAATAGTCAATCCAGTGCGTAATAGAACTTGAGGGGGGCCCCTTGCAAAGGTACTGGAGGACCCCTCCTGGACCCAGTCAAGAGCTTGCCACCCATGCACAGTGTACTGTGCGTAGGGGTCCCCCTGAGCCGCCCCCCCCTCACCGTGAGGGCTGCAGGGGCCTTTATTATGCCACTGAGTCCGTATCTTAAGTTTCTCTTGTGAAATATTGCAGGTGTCCACCGGAAGATGACCAATCCAGACTTGTTGTCATTTATAAATGATGCTGATATTATCTGTATTCTAAAAACCGGGGCCCCGATGAGTTGTGTTTAAATGGTTTTCATTGTATGTGTAGCCTGGCCATTCCATCTCGGGCAGAGAGAGCTAAAGGGGAACTGGCTATTTTGATTTTATTTAAATTAACTAAAATCAATGCAAAGGTGTTAGATCTGACAGCCTTAGGGTGGTATTCCACCCAAGTTTTTGCCTACCTGCTCTACTTTTCTGACCTTGTTTTAGCTGGCTTTAGGACTCTGTGCACTTTTCCACTACAAGCCAGTGCTAAAGTGCTTGTGCTCTCTCTCCATGAAACATGGTAATATTTAATTTACTTATAAGTACCTAGCAAGGTGCTCTCCATGTGTGCCGAGGAACTGCAAATTAAATACTACTTGTGGGCCTGCAACATGTATTGTGAGACACACTTAAGTAGACCTTTAGCCAACTCTTAGGCCTGCCATAGCAGAGTCTGTGTGTGCAGCTTTACACTGCCCTGTTGACCTGGTAAAATAACTATTTTTCAGGCCCAAACCTTCACTATTTTTACATATAAGTGACCCTTAAGATAGGCTCTGGACAACCCAGAGAGGAGGGTTCAATGTATTTAAAAGACAGGACATGTACTTTTAAGATTGACATGTCCTGGTAGTGAAAAACACCCAAAGCAATTTTTCACTACTGCACGCCCTATATCTCTCACAGGATAATATTGGGATTACCTTATTACATCTTATAAATGTAATTCACAATCTGGAAGAGATACGTTTTTCGACTTTCATGTTTCTGGAATCACAATTTAAAATCACAATTCATGGTGAAGTCAGATTTTAAATTGTAATTCTGAAAATGCCACATTTAGAATGTTGACATTTTCTTACTTTACTTACTCGGTGCCTGCTGCCTGTCTCTGAACTGAACACTTGTCTGGGGTGGGTGACAGCTGGGCTTTGTGTATTCCCCCTAGACAGTTACACACAATGGGAGGGTAGGTGTGACTTGGTGGGCTATTCTGGCAGGGTGGGAGGGAGGAGCTGGCCACACCTTCACTTACACCTGAATTGGTTGTGCCCTGTCCTCACACAAAGGTCTGCATAACCCCCTTGTAGTGAGTCTGCAGCCAGGGTAAGAAGGGGAGGGCCTCTGTGTACTGCAAAGACCTGTCTTGAAATCTCCCTCACTTCACCGGCTAAACTAAGTATAAGTACTGGACTTCTGAAACCACCAACTCAGTGCACTTCGAAACCTGTGACTACTCTGCCAGAGAGAAGGACTGATGTGCTGCTGTATGACTGTCAATCTACCGGACTGTTGCTTTATTGGACTCCTGCATTGCTGTGTTGCCCTTCTTCCTGCTGTTCCTCTGCCTGGGTTAGAAGGACTGGACCTGCATCACTTGAACCCAAAGTGACTCCAAGGGTCAGCTGACTAGTCTCCTGATCTGAAGTCTCAGGGATATAAAAGACTTCCAACAAACCTGATTCTGCACCTGGACTCTGCCAGCTGTGAGTCTTCGCTATCAAGTGGTGCCACTGCAGACTCGAACCCTTGGAAGTGGGCCTAAGGCCATCTTTTGTGTGGTGTTTTCACTACTGTTTGGAGTGTTGCACAAATGCTTTAAACATTGCCTTTTAGGTTAAGCTTGACTGCTATGGGCCAAGCTACCAGAGGGTGAGCACAGGTTACATTTGGGTGTGTTTGTGACTTACCATGGTTAGGATTGTGGTTCCTGCTTGATCAGGGTGCATACCTCTGTCAACCAGAACACACTGTGTAACAAAATGTAAATGATTTCACTCCTCATTGTCAAATGTTGCTTTTGAAGATTCAAAATGTGTTTGATGTTTTGTTGATTAATTGCTACAGCAACATTTTCAATGTTTTTGACAAACGTAATATGACTTGAAGCTAGTTTGAAGCTAATTCCAAAGGGGCATATAAGGTTTCATCTGGCTGGGTAATTTTAAATATTGGACAATAATAGTAATACTCCACCTTATCGAGCAGAAACTCTGGGAGGGTTAGATATGTCACATTTTCAACATGTCCCTTATGGAAAGCATTAGACAAGATTATAGTTACTAAATCCTGTTTTTGCCAAAGAGTATAGGATAACAGAGTCACCCCTCCTTCCAACAGTCAAAGGAAATGGGAACAACAGTGATATTGACTTTGTGATTTTGTCCTCCTATATTAATGCTTTGCTGAGGGATTATGAGGTAGTAGTCTCTTGCCTAAGCATCCATAACCCACTTATTAAGACTCTTGACTTGCATGATGATATAAGACATAAGGAGAATCTTACTCTAGTATGCACATCAGTAAAGGTACAAGGATCACATGGGGTAATATAGCTAAGGAGGAATTTCTACATCAGCTAATTAAGTGCAGTAGACATGAAATAACAACACAGACTACTCCAGTGAAGCCCTTGAGAGGCAGCACACACAGAAAGAGCAAAAAACAAGGAGGAATACAAGTGTTTCTCCTCGTTGTGCAATGCCAGTGCCACCCCTTGGTTGGCGTTAGTTTTTGGCGCTGCCTCAGATTTACAACTTCTTGTAAATCTGGAGCAGTGTCGAAAGAAATGGGGGTTGTGGTGGAACGCCCACAACAACACCAATTGCACGCCCCTCTGATGCAGAAAACTGCATTGAAGGGACCCGTATTTACAAGGAGACATTAAGCCACAAAAAGTGACGCTCCAGTGGCTCTAGGGCCTTGTAAATCTGGCCCATAGTGTCCTATGATCAGGAGGCTGCTGTAAAATGCAGTCAGTCTATTGGGGTGAGGGGTGTGACCAATGCAATCAACTTAAGCCCCTCTGGGTAGGTCCCGGGACCGGATGGTGTCCTTGTGGAAGTGTTTGAAGAAAACATAGGCCTACATTATGACACTGGCGGTAAGTACCGCCTACTGCCGCGTCGACGGCCGCCAAAAGACTGTCACCGCGGCTAACAGCCGTCTGCCAAATCATGACCACAGCCGGATTTCCACCACAAGAAGGGTGGAAATCCAGCCGTGGCCATGCTGGCGGATGGCGTTAAGGTGGCACTGCTACCACCACCAGCGTATTATGAAAAATAATACGGTCTGGCGGTGTACTGCTGGCGGTAGCAGCGCCCCATCCTGTCCCCTGCTGAAAGACCTCCTGGATTCAGGTAAGTCGAGTTTCCGATGGGGGGGGTGTTGTGTGTGTGAGGGGGGTCCATGAGCGTGTGAGTGTGTGCGTGAATGCAAATGCATGTGTAGTGTTGTTAGTGTGCATGTATGCATGTGTGAGAATGCGTGTATGAATGGATATGTGAATGTGTGTCTGCGTGTCAGTGTGAATGTGGTGCGGATGTCTGCATGAATGAATGGATGCATGCATGTATGAATGCGTGTATGCCTGTGTGAGTGCGTGTGAGTATGCGTGGTGCATGTTTGCGTGTGCGTGTGTAGTGGGTGGGGGAGTGGAAGAGGGTAGCGTGGATGGAGGTGGTCGTCTGGGGAGTTGTTGTGGGGAGGAGGCCTCCTTTCAGTGACAGGGAAGGAATTCCCTGTCACTGATAGGGCCTACAGCCATGGTTTTCATGGTGTTACGGATGCCACAAAAACCATGGTGGTAGTCAGGGTCAAAATGCCTGAGGCGGTACAATAGTGGATCTTCAGCCCAGCGGCTACTACCGCCATGGCGGTCGGAGTGGTACATTGGTGGGTACAATGTCATAATGTGGTGGTATGTACTACCGCCACATTACCACCGACCGCCGGGGTCATAATGACCCCCATAGTCTTCTGAGCCTACCTGATAACCAACGTAATCAAGGCTGCCATAATAGGACAACTGGTACACTCATGGAAGGAGCAGTTGTAGTGCCTATCTTCAAAAAAGGGAATAGACACTTGGTCCAATATCCCTTCTAGATAGTTCGCCCAAACTATTAGGCAGTATTTTAGTCACGAAAATAAATGCTTGGCTAGAGGGAACCAGGGTTTTTCTAGAGCGCAGTACAATTTTCATCCACGGTTAGGCACCGCAGAACAATGCCTTTACCTTCAGCTAGTAGGGGGGAAATACATCAAGGCCAGGAGAGGAACCATCCATTTAAATTTTATGGACCTCTCCTGTGCCTTTGACAAAACTATGGGACATTATGGAGAGAATGGGGATAGAAGAAGCTCTGATCAATTTATTGCACAGAATGCATTAGGACACGGTGGCCAGGATTAGATATAGGGTAAATGGTGAACCTTAGCCCCCAAATAAATCTTCAGGAGTTCACTGAGGCTGTGTGATGGCCCCATTGCGTTTCCACATTTATACGAAGGCCTGGAAAAATACTAGTGCCAAGTACAGAAAGATCTGCCACAAACAAGAACATGTGCAACACTGGTTTTACTCTACGTAGATGATGATATTTTAATTTCTAGAATGGCTAATGGCCCACAATTCCTCCTGCATGCTTTTTATACTTTAATAGGTAAATGGACCTCAAAACAAATCTTTGTAAATTCTTTATCATGAGAATTGGTCCAAAAAACACCAAAACAAGGAAATTCCAATTAGGAAGGGGTAGAGATTCTAGAAGTGACAGATTTTACATACCTGGAATTCGTTTTGATGCTCATTTAAATTGGAACTTTTTACTTAAATTCAGGGCAATACATTGGCAGAGAGCTAAAGAGTCAATTATAAGTTTTGCACCCAGATTAGTATAAAAACCAGTAAAAGAGATTGTGAATATTTTTAATAGTAAGGGCCATATTTATACTTTTCGACGCACAACTGCGCCAACGCAGTTGTGCGTCAAAATATTTTATGCCGGCTAACGCCATTCTGAAGCGCCATGCGGGCGCCGTATTTATTCAATGACGTTAGCCGGCGTTAGCCGGCGCTGCGGAGTGGTTTGCGTAAAAAAAAATGACTTACACCAGGCAGCGCCGGCGTAGGGGAATATGGAGGTTGGGCATCAAAAAATGGGGCAAGTCAGGCTGAGGCAAAATTTTCGACTCAACCCGATTTGCGCCGTTTTTTTTTACTCCCAACCCCCATTGAAATGACTCCTGTCTTAGCAAAGACAGGAGTCATGCCCCCTTGCCCAATGGCCATGCCCAGGGGACTTATGTCCCCTGGACATGGTCATTGGGCATAGTGGCATGTAGGGGGGCACAAATCAGGCCCCCCTATGCCACAAAAAAAAAGGCATAGAGGCGTCCTCCTGGGGTGGGCAAGGGTGGCAAGGGTGGCAGGGGGTGTCCCTGGGGGCATGGGAGGGCACCTCTGGGCTCCTTCCGAGCCCACAGGTCCCTTAATGCCTGTCCTGAGCAGGTGCTAAAAAACGGCGCAAAAGCGGCCGTACGTCATTTTTTTTGACCCGGCCACTCCCGGGCGTCATTTTTCCCCGGGAGTATAAATACGACGCACATGCCTCGGAGTCATTTTTTTGTAGGGAACGCCTACCTTGCATATCATTAACGCAAGGAAGGTGTCCACGCAAAAAAATGACGCAAACTCCATGAACTTTGACGCTAGACGCGTCTAACGCCAGAGTATAAATATGGAGTTCGTTTTGCGTCGGATTTGCGTAAAAAAAAACTACGCAAATCCGGCGCAAACAGAGTATAAATATGGCCCTAAGTGTGTCTCAATGGTAGCATATGGAGCCAGGGTTATGAAGGCACTCACCAAATAGAAATGATAGAAAATAAATTAGTTCATAGGCTGCTGGCTGTCCCCACTACTCACCTTCCTTCATGTGTCATTCTGAGGTTGGATTGGATCCACTGGAAGGTAGAATTAAATTAGACCCTTACCTCTTTGGCTAAGGCCCTAGGGGAATCATGAGGCAGATTTCTCTAGGGAGATATTGGCTGACTCTTCTTGGAAAATGCTTTGGGAATTCCATGGAAAAATTATGTGAAAAGCGGCTTTGTTGATCTTGGATTTCCAGAGCTATTCCACAATCCAGCGAGTATAGAAGTACGAAGTAGGAGTCAGTACAGAGATTTATTTCTGTGGAGGCAATCTAGAGCTTGTCCGGAGGACCTTCAGAAGTTATACTCCAGCCCTAATTACAGTATAATTAAATTTTCACAGAGATGTGAGTTTTATCTTGTAGGTATTTTAAATATTGAGCATAGAATTCATCTCACAAGATTTCATTTTAACATTGCTGAAGGATGCGTGGACATCTTTGTCCAGCCTCGGGTTCAGAAACCGGGAGCACTCTGGTGAGACACCATTACTTATCACATCATTAGAAGTCCACTGGATCTTGGGACTCAGTGAGGAGTCTAGTAAATTGATTCATTTAATTTAAACCAACAACATGCAATACATAAACATTTTAAACACCATGACCAATTTAACCATGAAACAAACTCCAAACTGAGAAAAGTTTCGAAGCTTTATTACAACCACAGAGCTAATGTAACATAAATAGTGTGCAACACTGAGTTATAAACATATATGAACACCATAGGCTGACCAAAATGTCTAAAGAGATTATGTCTAGCAAACATCAATACTATTAAACACCCCAAAAGTATGACACAGAATAGCAGAAATATAATATGTGCATCAAAGTCAGATTTCAGAGCAAATAGTGACATCAGTAGATCATCAAAATTCAGTTAATAACATTTAGTTTCAGAGCTGGGCCATCCTTATTTCTAGTATGAATTTGGACTTGCATGTGTGGGGATGGCCTAACACATGTGGGCAAAACAAAATTAAAAATAAAAATAATTTGTAAAAATCATTTAAATAAGGTAACTCACTATAAAAATACATTGGTGTAATTATCTAAGCTGAAAAGGAAACAAGAAATCACATTATGAATTATACTTTTCCTCCTGGAACAGAAAAGTTTCATCAAGCAGAGCGCTCACAGTTTCGCAATATCAGTAGAAGGAAGCATCAGGACAGTGCAGAACACTGGGCAGGTCAGCAGTTCAGAATTGATTTTGCATATTAGTACTGAACAGCATAAACAAGTGGGGTAGTTAGAAAACTGAACTTTAATTCTTCATAGAACATCTGAAAATCCTGGAGATTAAGGAGAAGAGAGAGCAGCACCACATCAGGGATCATCAGCAAGCTAGCATGACTCATTACTCAACTGAACTGACTAAAAGCCTGGTGACACCGTACGTCGCACCGGCCCGCTTCACATTCTCACCAACACCGCTGGACACCATCACCGAGCCTCTGCCTGCACTGTGACCTGTGGGCACTGCATGTCGCATCGTCCCGCTTCTCACCGCAGCCCGATGCCATCCACTTCAGCGCTCCTGACTTCATCAGCCCAGAGTTCGATCTGCAACGCATGTGACTTTAAGGGCCTGACGACTCCCACACCAACTCCGGAACTAACACCTCAATGCCAGCAATGCTCTTCTCCGGAGCTCACCACAAGGATCACAACGTCCTGCAAATCCAAAGGTGCTGTTTGCGGATCTTCCTGACACGTAGCTAGCTTGCGACACCACGGCCGGCCTGAACTATTGGTTTTCTTGATCACGACGCGTGATAGACACAGGTGGAGCTATCGACTTCAAGGAACTGTATTTTTCAGTTAAATCTTGCAAAATGTATATCTTTATTACTGTATGTCGGATTGTTATAATTTTGGTCTTGTTTTATATGGATAACTATTGGTTATTTTTCTAAAACTGGTGTGGTGTCCTTTTGTAGTGTTTTCACTGTGTTACTATGTGTTATGTGCAAATGCTTTATACATTGCTTCTAAAATAAGCCTGACAGCTCGTGCCAAGTTACCAAGGGAGTGAGCAGAAGTTATCTGAGCGGGTATCTCCCTTGTCCTGACTAGAATGAGGGTCCCTACTTGGACAGGGTGCAAACCGACTGCCAACTAAAGACCCCATTTCTAACAGTAAGGAAAAAACGCATCACCCCCTATGGCAATAAGGAACTGACGCATTGCTTGCTTTCCCAGCACCTCACCTCCCCTGCACTGTTCTTGTGATTGATTTTTGACATACTTTGCCCTAAAACAAATACATCCATTGATTTCTATGGACTAAACTTGTTTAATCTTTTACAAATGATATCTAGACTTATGTATGTTGGATATTTGTTGTTTTGGTCTTGCTTTTATTCAGATAAATATTGGCTATTTTTATAAACTGGTGAGGATTATTTTTGTAGTGTTTTCTCTGTGTTGCTGTGTGTATGTGTGAACAAATACTTTACACATTGCCTCGGAGATAACTGGACTACTTGTGCCAAGCTACCGAGGGGGTGAGCGGGGATTATCTTAACTGTGTGACTCCCTTACCCTGACTAGAGTGAGGGTCCCTACTTGGACAGGGTGCAAACCACTGTCAGCTAGAGACCCCCATTTCTAATAAAGACTTGGGTTGAAATGGAAACTATTCTGTAACAGTTTTGGTCTCCGATATTCATTGTTTAAAATAATGATGACACAACATAACTGTTTTACAGTAAGATCATCTTAGAATGGGGTAGTAAGTTAGTGACCATGCATGTCAGGTGTTTTGCATCAGTTTCAGGATCTTCTTGTGGCTTCTCATTCCTCAAAAGGGTGTAGGTTATTTTGCTTAACTCTTTCCATGTACTTTATTGCTTGGTTTTGCTTGCAAGAAAGTGTCGCTGAAAGAGTCACACATTCTGTTTCCTGAATGTCACTCATAATTACACTGAAGCCTTAGAAATGTCACACATAAGGATTCTGAAAACCTGGCATCTGTGTACCACTGCTTGATTTTGCAATTGAGATGTGTCCATATTTTTTTACATCTGCAGTCCTCCATCGCCTCTATGGGCATAATTTTCGCCACAGGCCTGTATACATCAGTCTCTACTATAAAGCTAAAACTATTTACTACCACCTATGAACAAATCCAGTTAGGCAAAGGGATGCATGCCTAATCACAAAACATCTCCTAAAACTCCTTCTTTCATTCCCCATCTGACTTATAAAGTTAGCAGATACACAGACAACAGTGGTGTAATGCAAAATGAGTCTCAAATATCCCACAGATATTTATTAACTGTGACCTAATAGAAGGCCCCCTGAAGGGGCAGGGACCCCACTGCCCTCCAGAGGCATGTGTTACGCCCCTGAAAGACAACTCAAAAGGGAGCATCTCCCGTTAAAAATCCTCCATGTGACCCTTGCCCTAGTCAGATTTACTGAAGTCTTGAACGTCCACATGGCTCGGGGGAGATTTGAGGCACCTGTTCTCCAGCCAACACCTCATATCACGTATATCTTCATCTTCACTGCACTGGGCATTTCCCCGCTGGGCCATTTGAGCGCTAGTTTGAAAACCCATGGCCACTGCTGGTGCCTTACATCCTTGTGGACACCTTTCTGCTTCATGCTTTGTCCGAATTGTGTAATAATTGTGCAACTATTTTGTTTATAATCTGTCAAAGCATCCCTTGGTGAGACCTCATAAGGTAATAACATCAAAATTCTTTTGATCCTGGCATTTCATTACAAGAAGTGACATCACATTTCTCTGAACCATACACATTGAAACTCTAAGGCTGAAGCATTTCACTAGAAAACTGTGGATCAGAACAAGTACAAATGATAGCTAAAGGTAAGGGCATGCTTACATTCAAAAGTTCAGCAATTAGATTAGTTAAATGGATTACAAACACCTCATGTGGAATGTGAGTGTGCAGGCCACTGCTACACCTTTCTACTCCTAAATGAATTGAGACCCAGATTTATTAACGCTTTGTGCCAGGTTTGCATTGCTTTTGTAACGCAGACCCAATACAAAGTATTATATTGGCATTTACTATCCAATTTAAATCAGGATTTGCTTTGCATTACACTGTGTCAAGAAGGGATTCCATGGGTGGTGTATATACGCTATCAGTAAACTACCCATGAATTTCGATGCAACTCCCTATCTACAAACAATCATAGACAGGTATTTGCACCAAAATCCTATGACTCCTCGAGGAAGGCGCAATGCGTACAACTGTTTTTATTCCTCCTAGTTTTTCCTGCTTTGCATGGGTGCTACATTGTGTAGTGTTGGGGTCCCTAGGCCTTCATGCTACTGAAATAAGAGACACGGACACAGTAGCTGGGTAGTAGGAACTGGCCACGTGCGCCTGGACCCTTTTATTGGCAGGGTCACCTGACTGGTGACGCCTGTGTTGAGTGGGTGTGGGGTGTGCATGTAAGACCAGCCCTCAGCAAAGTGGCTGGCAGAAATACTAGAACGTGTCCAGCAGGACACTGCATCTCTCCCAAACTTTATTGAGGAACGAAACAACAAAGTCCAACTTGTGGGAAAGAAACAAAGACACAAAATATATACACAAAGGTGGTCATTACAACCCTGGCGGACGGTGTTAAAGCTGCGGTAATACCGCAAACAGGCCGGCGGAACAAAAATGGGAATTATGACCGTGGCGGAAACCGCCAACATAGACAGCCACTTTAACACTCCGACCGCCACGGCGGTACAGACAAGCAGTGCAGCGGTCACCGCCAACAGACAGGCGGAAGACAAAGTACCGCCCACAGTATCACAACCCGCCAATCCGCCACCTTTTCCGGGGCGGATTCACCATGGATAAAAACACGGCGGAAACAGCTTTTGCAATGGGAAAACACTCACCTTAACACACTCCACGAGGAAGGAGGCCACCATGGAGCCCGAACTACAAATACTCCCTGCGCTTGTCTACCTGCTCCTCTACGATCACCATCTACGTAGGCGCCAAAGACAACGGTGAGTACAGCACCTACGACATAAGGGAGGGGGGAGGCAAAAGTCAGACACACACACACGCAACACCCCCACCCCCAACCCAACCCTCACCCACTACAACACACACACCAATGCATTTCCAAACAGCACAGTAACATCCCCCCCCCCCCCGGAAGAATGCAAAGACAAATGGAAATCAGGTCAAACATTGTAATGTATCAAAATACAGTAAGCTAATATGTACAGATATATTTACACATTCCAGAATTGATACATGACGATTAGTAGTGCAGGTATGCACATATCAATGTCCGTGCACCACTGGGCCCAAAATGCATGGGCGAGGCCCACACTAGATACCTGTCCACAAACGGAGAGAACACTGCAGGGGCATCAGATAGAAATACAACAGGCACCTCAGGGGGAAGGGAAGGGGGGGCACCTTAGCCGGATTACAGCACCACGCCAGATCCACGACGGGGCTCAATGCCCATTGATGTATCCTGGGGAGTGCAAAGCCACAGTCTCTCAAGTCTCTACAGTGGGTGGGTTGCCCACTGCCATATCCTGGGGAGTGCAAAGCCACAGTCTCTCAAGTCTCTACAGTGGGTGGGTTGCCCACTGCCATATCCTGGGGAGTGCAAAGCTACAGTCTCTCAAGTCTCTACAGTGGGTGGGTTGCCCACTGCCATATCCTGGGGAGTGCAAAGCCACAGTCTCTCAAGTCTCTACAGTGGGTGGGTTGCCCACTTGACCATCATGGGGAGTGCAAAGCCACAGTCTCTCAAGTGGATGACAGTCTCCACTGGCTCTGGAGGGGGCATGGTGCCTAGAGTGCTTCATCCTGCTAAGGACAGAGGTAGTGGATGTATCTCTCCACTGGTTCTGGAAGGGGCATGGTGCCTAGAGTGCTTCATCTTGCTAAGGACAGAGGTAGTGGATGACAGTCTCCACTGTTTCTGGAGGGGGCCTGGTGCCTAGAGTGCTTCATCCTGCTAAGGACAGAGGTAGTGGATGCCTTTCTCCACTTTTTCTGGAGGGGGACTGGTGCCCAGACTGCATCAGGCTCCCCGTGACGGTTCCTGTTCCGTCCCTGTCCCAGCTGCACATGGGCCAACGATGCTTGATTTGGCGCTCTTTTCCCTGTTCAGCGTTGCTTTGCTATGGCGGTCTGTGCCCTGTTCAGCGGTGGTTGACTGTGCAGTTTCTGATCTGTTCAGCGGTGCGTTGCCCTGTTCAGCGATCTTCACCATGGCGGTCTTATCCCTGTTCAGCTGTGCTTTGCCATGGCGGTCTGTGCCCTGTTCAGCGGTGCTTGACTTTGCAGTTTCTGACCTGTTGAGCGGTGCTTTGCCCTGTTCAGCGGTCTTCACCATGGCGGTCTTTTCCCTGTTCAGCGGTGCTTTGCCATGGCGGTCTGTGCCCTGTTCAGCGGTGGTTGACTGTGCAGTTTCTGATCTGTTCAGCGGTGCGTTGCCCTGTTCAGCGATCTTCACCATGGCGGTCTTTTCTCTGTTCAGCGGTGCTTTGCCATGGCGGTCTGTGCCCTGTTCAGCGGTGCTTGACTTTACAGTTTGTGACCTGTTCAGCGGTGCTTGGCTTTGCTGTCTGACCTGTGCATTGGTGTGTGGCATGACTGTCCCTCATTGCCCAGCGGGGCTGTGGCTGCCGGGGCCCTCCAGGGCACTGACGCTGGCGGTGCTCTCCGGACCAGTGACTACAGTGCTGCCCTCCAGGGCAATGACGCTGGCTGTGGTTTCCTGACCAGTGACAATTGTGCTGCCCTCCTGGGCAATGACCCCGGCGGTGGTCTCCTGACCAGTGACGACTGTGCTGTCCTCCTGGGCAATGACTCTGGCGGTGGTCTCCAGACCAGTGACGATTGTGCTGCCCTCCTGGGCAATGACTCCGGCGGTGGTCTCCTGACCAGTGACGATTGGGCTGCCCTCCTGGGCAATGACTCCGGCGGTGGTCTCCTGACCAGTGACGATTAGGCTGCCCTCCTGGGCAATGACTCTGGTGGTGGTCTCCTGACCAGTGACGATAGTGCTAGCGGTGGCGTCCCGGCCGCCGGGGATGTTGGCGCCCTTCTCCGCCGTGCTGCTCTTCCCAGACTGTGCAAACTTCTTCTGGCCCTTGACCACCTTTGGAGGAGTCACAGCTGACTCGGCACTCCCCCTGGGACCCTTTTGAGCAGTTTTACCGCCAGGAGTCTTCACCCTGTCCCGTCAGCCACTTTCCAACTTAAGGTGCTTTACACGGGGTGGACTGGCAGTGCTTTGGCTCCATGTCACACTGGCTGCCCTGGTGACCGGTGCACTCCACACACCTTTAACACGCACCACTGCGACCTGACTTTTTTTGGCTGAGGTGCTACTACGGGACCTATGAATTGGAGGGGTGGGGGTGGTGGCAAAGAGGTCAACGTTGCTGAGGAAGAGTTGCTGACGAAGACTGGGATGGGTAGCTGGAGGGGGTCTGGGAGTGGAGGAAGAGGAGGTGGTTGTAGGAGGTGTAACTTTAGGTGATTTGGGTGCAGGTGCAGGTACTGGAGGCTGTCGTGAGGTGGATGGATGTTGGGTGTGTGGGTGCCGGCGTTTGTGTACTTTGGGAGGGGGCGTCACAGACACACTGGGAGTGGACACAGGGGACGTGTAAATGGTAGTGGGGGTGAGTGCAGGTGAGCGGGTGTGGTGCTGGGTGTTCTGGTGCGAGTCCTAGTACCTGTAGATGTAGTGCATGCAGGTGAGAGTGTAGACGACACTGGGAGGGAGGAGGGAGACAACGAGGAGGGGGACACAGTGGAGGCAGTGGATGTTGTTGTGTCTGTATGTGGGTGATGCTTGTTTGAGTGCCTGTGGGTTGTGTGGTGCTTATGTTTGCCTGAGCTACTTTTGTGTGTTGAGGTGTAAGAATGCTTGTCTGATGGTGTGCTTGGGATAGGCTGGGGTACAGGGGACTGGGTCTGGGTGGAGGAAGTTGGAGGGGGGAGGCTAGACACAGGGCAATGGCTGACATCAGTGCTGAGGCCAGAGATTGCAGGGTTCGATGAAGGGCAGCCTGACCAGAATGAATGCCCTCAAGGAATGCATTACCGTGTTGCAACTCCCTTTCTACACCCTGGATGGCATTCACAATGGTAGACTGCCCAACAGTGAGTGATCTGAGGAGGTCAATGGCCTCCTCACTGAGGGCAGCAGGGGTGACTGGGGCAGGGGCTGAGGTGCCTGGGGCGAAGGTGATGCCCACACTCCTGGGTGAGCGGGCACGGGGCGAAGGCTGAGGGGCTGCTGGGAGGGCGGTGCTGGTAGGGGAGGTGGTGGCTGTACCTGTAGAAGTGGGGGGCACAGATGGTGCCGCCACCACAAGGGAGCTCCCATCGCCGGACGAGTCCGTGTCGCTGTTTGGTGATCCGGTAACCGACGTGAAGCTCCCGGCGCCCTCCGTCCCACCGGTGTATTCAGAGTCTGTGGTGTAGCCCTCCATGGCCATGTGGGATACAGCTCCCTTGTGCTTCGGTGCCACTGTACCTCTGCCTGATGATGCTGATGCACACAAGAACAGGGAGAGCACAAAAAGGGGGGGGGGGGCGACAGAAGAAAGACAGGTTGAGTGCATGGCTTACCGCTACCGTTGGTGGACAATACAGACACAGCAGCCCCCTGCACTACGCCGTGCGCTTGGCCTCTACAGATGCAATTCCTGGGATGTGGCCTCCATGGCTATGGTGGTCATCTGCACACATAGATGACACAGGGGCATGTATACCTGTACTTGGCACTCTACAGAGGTGGGTTGAAGTGGCACACGGCCTGCATTACGGAGGGGCCTAGCCTACAGAACTCGCCCTGGCCTAGAGAAACCCACAGCCCTCCTCCCCCACCCAGACCCCTCCACTGCACACAAAGTCCGCAGAATGAGAGTGTCCTCACCCCCTTGTGTCTGCTGTGATGCCCTCAAGCGCCCTTTCAACTCAGGGTAGGCCACCGCCAGGATCCGGAACATCAGGGGGGTCATGGTGCGACGGGCACCCCTCCCACGTTGGGAGGCCAACCCCAGCAGAGCCTTCACAGCCTTCTTGCTTCAGCAGCGAATGTCCTCCCATCTTTTCAGGAAGTGGGTGACCGGCCTCTGGTGGACCCCCAGGGTCCGGACGTGCTTGGCGATGGCACGCCAAATGTCCTTCTTCTGGTGGGCGCTGACCTACATGACATGTACAGGGGAAGAAGAGAAGTCATTAACAACAGCACCGTCTAAGTGGGTGGCCCTCATCCCTACCCTTGCCATGTGGAACCTGCATTCACAGTCCTTCATGTTCCCTGAACTCTGCCCCCTTCCTACTGACATCCAGCCCTCTCCACCCAGGCACAGCCATACAACGTGCTCCCTGTGTACTTACCTGTTGGTCTGGAGGACCGTAGAGTAGCGTGTACTGGGGGAGGACCCCGTCGACTAGCTTCTCCAACTCCTGAGCAGTGAAGGCAGGGGCCCTTTCCCCAGACGCAGCAGCCATTGTCTCTTCCAGATGGAGGTCACAGCAGCACTTGCAGTGTGTGAGAAAGTAGCCTATTTCTAGCCTTCTTACCCCCACTTTTGGTCTGTTTGTGAGTGTATGTCAGAGTGTTTTCACTGTCTCACTTGGATCCTGCTAGCCAGGGCCCAGTGCTCATAGTGAAAACCCTATGTTTTCAGTATGTTTGTTATGTGTCACTGGGACCCTGCTAGCCAGGACCCCAGTGCTCATAAGTTTGTGACCTATGTGTATTTGTTCCCTGTGTAATGCCTAACTGTCTCACTGAGGCTCTGCTAACCAGAACCTCAGTGGTTATGCTCTCTCTTTGCTTTCCAAATTGTCACTAACAGGCTAGTGACCAATTTCACCAATTCACATTGGCATACTGGGACACCCTTATAATTCCCTAGTATATGGTACTGAGGTACCCAGGGTATTGGGGTTCCAGGAGATCCCTATGGGCTGCAGCATTTCTTTTGCCACCCATGGGGAGCTCTGACAATTCTTACACAGGCCTACCATTGCAGCCTGAGTGAAATAACGTCCATGTTATTTCACAGCCATTTACCACTGCACTTAAGTAACTTATAAGTCACCTATATGTCTAACCTTTGCCTGGTAAAGGTTGGGTGCTAAGTTACTTAGTTTGTGGGCACCCTGGCACTAGCCAAGGTGCCCCCACATTCTTCAGGGCAAACTTCCCGGACTTTGTGAGTGCGGGGACACCATTACACGCGTGCACTATACATATGTCACTACATATGTATAGCGTCACAATGGTAACTCCGAACATGGCCATGTAACATGTCTAAGATCATGGAATTGTCACCCCAATGCCTGGCATTGGGGAGACAATTCCATGATCCCCCGAGTCTCTAGCACAGACCCGGGTACTGCCAAACTACCTTTCCCGGGGTTTCACTGCAGCTGCTGCTGCTGCCAACCCCTCAGACATGTTTCTGCCCTCCTGGGGTCCAGCCAGGCTTGGCCCAGGAAGGCAGAACAAAGGACTTGCTCAGAGAGAGGGTGTTACACCCTCTTCCTTTGGTAAAAGGTGTCAGGCCTGGGGAGGAGTAGCCTCCCCCAGCCTCTGGAAATGCTTTGATGGGCACAGATGGTGCCCATCTCTGCATAAGCCAGTCTACACCGGTTCAGGGATCCCCCAGCCCTGCTCTGGTGTGAAACTGGACAAAGGAAAGGGGAGTGACCACTCCCCTGACCTGCACCTCCCCTGGGTGGTGCCCAGAGCTCCTCCAGTGTGCTCCAGACCTCTGCCATCTTGGAAACAGATGTGCTGCTGGCACACTGGACTGCTCTGAGTGGCCAGGGCCAGCAGGTGACGTCAGAGACTCCTTCTGATAGGCTCTTACCTGTGTTGCTAGCCTATCCTCCTTTCTAGGTAGCCAAACCTCCTTTTCTGGCTATTTAGGGTCTCTGCTTTGGGGAATTCTTTACATAACGAATGCAAGAGCTCATCAGAGTTCCTCTGCATCTCTCTCTTCACCTTCTGCCAAGGAATCGACCGCTGACTGCTCTGGATGCCTGCAAAACCGCAACAAAGTAGCAAAGACGACTACTGCAACCTTGTATCGCTGATCCAGCCGCCTTCTCGACTGTTTTCCTGGTAGTGCATGCTGTGGGGGTAGTCTGCCTCCTCTCTGCACTAGAAGCTCCAAAGAAATCTCCCGTGGGTTGACGGAATCTTCCCCCTGCAACCGCAGGCACCAAAAGACTGCATCACCGGTCCTCTGGGTCCCCTCTCAGCACGATGAGCGTGGTCCCTGGAACTCAGCAACTCTGTCCAAGTGACTCCCACAGTCCAGTGACTCTTCAGTCAAAGTTTGGTGGAGGTAAGTCCTTGCCTCCCCACGCTAGACTGCATTGCCGGGTACCGCGTGATTTGCAGCTGCTCTGGCTCCTGTGCACTCTTTCAGGATTTCCCTTGTGCACAGCCAAGCCTGGGTCCCCGACACTCTAACCTGCAGTGCACGACCTCCTGAGTTGCCCTCCGGCATCGTGGGACCTTCTTTTGTAACTTCGGGTGAGCTCCGGTTCACTCTTCTTTGTAGTGCCTGTTCTGGCACTTCTGCGGGCTGCTTGCTTCTGAGTGGGCTCTTTGTCTTGCTGGACGCCCCCTCTGTCTCCTCACGCAATTGGCAACATCCTTGTCCCTCCTGGGCTACAGCAGCATCCAAAAACCCTAACCGTGACCCTTCCACCGAGCAAGGCTTGTTTGCAGTCTTTCTACACGGAAACACCTCTGCAAGCTTTTTCACGACGTGGGACATCCATCCTCCAAAGGAGAAGTTCCTAGTCCTCTTCGTTCTTGCAGAATCCACAGCTTCTACCATCCGGTGGCAGCTTCTTTGCACCCACAGCTGGCATTTCCTGGGCATCTGCCCACTCCCGACTTGATCGTGACTCTTGGACTTGGTCCCCTTGTTCCACAGGTACACTTGTCTGGAAATCCATCGTTGTTGCATCGCTGGTGTTGGTCTTCCTTGCAGAATTTCCCTATCACGACTTCTGTGCTCTCTGGGGAACTTAGGTGCACTTTGTACCCACTTTTCAGGGTGGGCTATTTTTCTAACCCTCACTGTTTTCTTACAGTCCCAGCGACCCTCTACAAGCTCACATAGGTTTAGGGTCCATTCGTGGTTCGCATTCCACTTCTAGAGTATATGGTTTGTGTTGCCCCTATACCTATGTGCTCTCATTGCAATCTATTGTGACTGTACATTGCTTGCATTGCTTTCTATTGCTATTACTGCATAATTTAGGTATTGTGTACATATATCTTGTGTATATTTGCTATCCTCATACTGAGGGTACTCACTGAGATACTTTTGGCATATTGTCATAAAAATAAAGTACCTTTATTTTTGGTATATCTGTGTATTGTGTTTTCTTATGATATTGTGCATATGACACCAGTAGTATAGTAGGAGCTTTACACGTCTCCTAGTTCAGCCTAAGCTGCTCTGCTAAGCTACCCTTTTCTATCAGCCTAAGCTGCTAGACACCTCTTCTACACTAATAAGGGATAACTGGACCTGGTGCAGAGTGTAAGTACCCCTTGGTACCACTACAAACCAGGCCAGCCTCCTACACAGTGTAGGTCCTCTCCTGTCGAAGATCCGTTATTGAGCGATTCAACAGATAGAAAATGGCGGTCATGTCCACGGCAGTGACGTCCGCGACGGTGCGTATCATCACCGCCGGTGCACTTCATCATTGGCTCCTGGGACCCATAGGGTCCAATGTTAACCAATGCAGCATTGCGTCGCGGTCTACGACCGCCTACCGCGACGGTGTACAACGCCAGCGCTGTTACCCCACAATCCCATTGTCCCACTTTAGAGGTCAGGCAGCTGCCATTTCAGGGGCCCACATGGCTTCATTTACTACTGCGTCACACATACCTAGGCCTACACTCAACACACATACAGGAAGAGTTTTGTATTTGGTGTCGTGTTCTGTGTAGCTGTGGGTACATACCTGGGAATTTGTTGACTCTGTGGTCACTGTTGTCCTTCCTAGGCACCGTCAGCTGGGACATGTGAGGAGATGACGGAATCCTCCGGTGTACCGACGGCTGGTGGACCTGTTGACAATGGAGGAGCGACATTTAATCATCACCTACAGGATTGACTGTGCCACAATCCAGGAACTGTGCACCCAGTTGGAGCCAGACCTGATGTCACCAATACGCCATCCCACAGGAATCCCCCCTGAAGTGCAGGTGCTATCAGTGCTCCATTTCCTTGCAAGTGGGTCATTTCAAACAACAGTGGCCATGGCATCAGGGATGTCCCAGCCTATGTTTTCCAACGTGTTGTCCAGAGTGTTGTCTGCCCTGCTGAAACACGTAAGGAGCTACATCGTTTTCCCTCATGTGGAGGATTTGGCTACAGTGAAAGGTGACTTCTATGCCCTTGGACATATCCCCAACATCATAGGTGCTATTGATGGGACCCATGTAGCTCTGGTCCCCCCCGCAGGAGTGAACAGGTGTACAGGAACCGGAAGAGTTATCATTCAATGAACGTACAGATGGTATGTTTGGCAGACCAGTACATCTCCCAGGTTAATGCTATGTTCCCTGGCTCAGTGCATGACGCCTACATCCTGCGGAATAGCAGCATCCCGTATGCAATGGGTCAACTCCAGAGGCACCGTGTGTGGCTATTAGGGGACTCTGGTTACCCCAACCTGTCCTGGCTATTGACCCCAGTGAGGAATCCCAGGACCAGGGCAGAGGAACGCTACAATGAGGCCCATGGGCGGACTAGGAGGGTGATCGAACGCACCTTCGGCCTCCTGAAGGCCAGGTTCAGGTGCCTCCATTTGACAGGTGGTTCCCTATTCTACTCACCAAAGAAGGTGTGCCAGATCATCATCGCCTGCTCGATGCTTCACAATCTTGCTTTGCGACGCCAGGTGCCTTTTCTGCAGGAGGATGGTCCAGATGGCGGTGTTGTGGCAGCTGTGGAGCCTGTGGAGCCTGTGGACAGTGATGAGGAGGAAGCTGAGGAAGAAGACATAGACAACAGGGAGTCAGTCATACAGCAATATTTCCAGTGACACAGAGGTGAGAATATTTTGTTTTACTATTACATTCACTTTTACACTTCTACCTCTATCCTGTCCGTCATTTAGTAGCAGTATAAGGTAACTGAGTTGTACCTTTCCATTACGGTTTCACAGGTGTGGTTACCAACGTGTGTCATCTGCTTGCATCCTTCATGGACTTGTGATGTGTGACATAGGTATGTTGACATTACAATTGAAAATGCATTTTGACACTGTCATTGATAATACAAATTTACCAATTCACAGACTGACTCCAGATTGTTTTGTGCTTCAAGGGTGTTTATTTAAGTGCTCGAAAATGGAGGGGGGTTGTAATATGGTGATGGGTGATGGTGGAGGAATGTCCATGGCAGAGTCCAGTCTATTCGTCTCACAGGTGCTTTGCCCATATGGGCATAGATTGTGGAGCTGGGGCAGTTCCAATATGGACAGGGTTACAAAGTGGGACAGTGGGAGGACAATCAGGGTGGTCTCATTTCCTGGCGGGGGTCTTGCCATTTTGCTCTGTCCTGTTCCTGGATCTCAGGGACCGCTTGCGGGGTGGTTGTCCATCTGCAGGGGGTGAGGTGCTGGTGTGGTGGTCCTGTGGCGGGGCGTCCTGTCCACTAGCGCCAGCAGAGGTGGTGGGCGGTTCATCGTCCATGCTAGTGTCAGGGGCCCCCTGGAGTGCAACAGTGTCCCTCATGGTCTTTTGTGTGTCCTTCAGTACCCCTACGATGGTGCCCAGGGCGTAACTGATGGTTCTGAGTTCCTCCCTGAACCCCAACTACTGCTCCTCCTGCAGGCGCTGGGTCTCCTGAAACTTGGCCAGGACCGTCGCCATCGTCTCCTGGAAGTGGTGGTATGTTCTCATGATGGAGGAGAGGGCCTCGTGGAGAGTGGGTTCCCTTGGCCTGTCCGCCCACTGTCGCACAGCAGCCCTCCCAGTTCCCCTGTGTTCCTGTGCCTCCGTCCCCTGGACCGTGTGCCCACTACCACTGCCCCCAGGTCCCTGTTGTTGTTGGGGTGGTGGGTTATCCTGGGTTCCCTGTAGTGGTGGACACACCGCTGATTGACGTGTCCTGGGTATGGAGGTATGGGCCCGCTGGGTGGGTGCTGTGCTGGTGTTACCAGAGGGTGGAAGGTCTGTGTTAGGCTGTGCCTGTGCAAGGGGAACCAACTGTCCCGAGGCCCACGATGGTCCGGGCTGGTCACCTGGATCCAGTTGGCCAGAGCTGCTGTCGTCACTGTGGGCCTTTTCTGTAGGTGGAGTGGAGATGTCTGGACCCTCCTGTGTGGTGACATTGGGTAGTGGTCCTGCAGGGGTATAAGAGCATGATTATTGCATGTGTGTGTGTGTCATGGTTTGCAATGGGTGGGTGTGCGTGTACCCCAGTGCAAGCATTCCTGTGTGGTGGGTTTTGTGATGATGGTTTAGGGGGTTGTTATGGGTATGTGCAGTGAGCATGCTTTAGTGAGGGGTGACCATGCTTACTTGTGTCATGCAGGGCTTGGTGTTGGAATGTATGGTTTGTGTTATTAGTACATTAGTGAGGAGTTGGAGTGATAGGGGAGGGGGTGAGGGTGGGGGTGTGTGATAGCATGCAGGTAGGGTGGGGGATATGATAGTTAAGATTTGACTTACCAGTGTCCATTCCTCCACCGACTCCTCCGAGGCCCTCTGGATGCATGATGGTCAAGACATGCTCCGCCCATGTTGTTAGTTGTGAGGGAGGAGGTGGCGGTCCGCCGCCAGTCCGCTGTACCGTGATGTTGTGACTGGAGACCACTGAATGCACCTTTCCCCGTAGGTCGTTCCACTTCTTCCTGATGTCCTCCCGATTTCTCGGATGCTGTCCCACAGCGTTGACCCTGTCCACGATTCTGCGCCATAGCTCCATCTTCCTGGCTATGGAGGGGTGCTGCACCTGTGAGCCAAATAGCTGTGGCTCTACCCGTAGGATTTCCTCTACCATGACCCTGAGCTCCTCCTCAGAAAACCTGGGGTGTCTTTGGCATGACATGGGGTGGTGTGGGTGATGTGTCGGGTGGTGTATGTGTTGATGTTTGTGGTGATGTGTAGTGGTGTGTGGTGTTTTGTGCGTGGAATGTTGTATGGGTGATGGTGTTGTGTGCCTCTGTGTGGTGAGGTTGTCTATGCTGTTCTCTCTCTCTGTCGCCTTCGTCTCTAATTTTTGGTCGTAGGGGTTTGTGGGTGATGTGGGTGTGTGTTTTATATTGTGTTGGGTGTGTGGGAGTGGTGTTTGTATGTGTATCAGGTGTGTGTATTTGGAATTGTCCAATGTGGCGGTGTTTTGGAGATGTGTGTGTATTTTGAGCGCGGCGGTGTGTACCGCCAATGGAATACCGCGGTTGAAATTGGGTTGTGATAGCATGGGTGTGTTTCTGTTGGCGTGACGGTGGAGGAATTGTTTTAGCCAGTTTAACACTGACCTTTGGTGTGGCGGACTTGTGTGGGTGTCTGAATTTCGGTGGATTCCGAGATGTGTGTCATAATTGCTGTGGCGGAATTCCGCGGCCGAGGCGGTGTATTTGCGGTCTTCTGCACGGCGGTAAGCGCCTTTTACCGCCAATGTTGTAATGACCCCCAAAGTCTCTTCAGGCGATCCGCCTGAGCTGTGGCATGGAATAGGTGCAGCTGGGCACTCTGCATCACAGCACACCTCTGTTGTTCAACCAGACTGCGTTGGACACGAATGGCAGTGCCGATGACATCCGGATACTTCAGTCGCTTGTCCACGACCTCACAGTTTGCGGAATATTGTCGGTCCGGTCCCGCCTGGGCTCACATTGTCCAAAGTCTATTTACAGTTTCTGAAGCGGGTGCATCTGGAGCAGTGGGAAGTCCACTGTACACAGTTCAGGACAGCATCCTGACTCTGGAGACTGTCTACCTCCTAAGACTGCAGATGATGTGACGGCCTGGTGTACCTGGGAGTACAGCAGCAGAGCAGCAGCAGTCTTCCCTCTTGTGCCAGACCTCCATCGAACAGGAGTATCCTCGAGGCCCTTTCGCGGGCTGCCACAGGACTGTGTGGACTGTGCCGGCCTATCGCAGGCCCAGCAAAGACGTTGCAGAGGAACAGGCTACAGGACCACATCCAAGTCTCACATGGAGCCACAAGGGTGGTTAATACAGGGTCAGCTTCCTCAAGCCATCAGGATTCAGGCACTCTGGCCATAGTGCAAAGTCTTCAGGTGACCAGTCTCAGTATGAGGCCTCCGGTCTTCCTGAAGCCTGAGGTGGAGCTGTCTCAGATGCATTCTCTCTCAGCGAAATTCCTCTCTCACAGGAATTTATTGGAGGCCCTTGCACCTGGATTGCCACAGGACTGCCTGGGCTGTGCAGGCCAACGTAGGTCACTCCAAAGGAGTCGCTCTGAACTCCCAACAGGACCATGTCCTAATCTTGTGCAACCCCAAGGGTGGATGGTCCAAATGAACCGTTCTGCTCTCCCCGGCAGGTGTCTGGTTCACGGGGCTCAGGCAGGTGTTCAGATGGTAAGTTTCTACGTTGCGAGACATGCCTTGTCAGCGTTGGTTCTTGTTACTGACTGGCTCCACTCAGGTGGTGCTGTGCTCCTTCGGTGGTTGGACGATGCACCTCACCATGATGATGATGAAGTTTTTCATCCTTCTGCAGATCAAACAGGTGGCGGCGTCTTCGTCGGTGGAACGATCACTTGATGGACGTCGTGGCCACTGGCGGGCCTTGTGTGGCCTGTGCAGTAGGGTACAGGGATGCCATCGCAGCCAAGAAGCCGGTGACAAGTGACAGGACGATCGCACTGAGAAGCGTGGGGGTCCACCTGCGTAGCTGTCTTAAGTGACGTCTGCTCACCCCGGTGACTGTCTTGTGCTGATGGATACCTTCTCATCTGCTCGCACAAGAACTCATTTGTGTCACTCTACTTTCTTCCACTTGCACACCTGTGATGGGGTCGATCTGTGGTGTGACCGGTATGTCACACTCCTCTCTTCGTCTCACGATTTCTTGTTGTGGCATTGTGCCATTCTCTCTTCCCTTTTTCCTCCTTGGTGTGGCTTCGTGCCACAGGTCGCATGTTGCGTCACATGGACCTTCTGCTGCACCTCTGCCGGTGCATCTTCCTCTTCGTTCTTGATTTGGTCTCATGCCACAGGTCACATGCTGCATCACATGGACCTATCACTGCACCTCCGCTGGTGCATCTTGCTCAGTCGCAGCCTCTCGCGGGCTGACTCCTGCGTGTAGGACTTGAGCCGCTCTTCTGGCAGACCTCTCCTGGTCTGGTCCGTTCCCAGATCCTCTTGGTGGACCTCTCTTTGGCAGGAGGGTCACCGCTCTCTTCTTCCATCTCTTCACTCAAGGGTGCCACTCTTGTGACTTGAGGTTGCGCTGTTGCGGCGCTCACTCCTGCCTCCTTCTGCTTTGGCAGGGTCAGTCAGTTCTGATGAACTATTCAATGATGGGCCAACAGTGGCCATCTTCTGTCGTTGTGTGGCCAGCTGACATGGCCTTTTGTCCCTTGCGTTACTTCTCTTGGGTGCTCTCTTCGTCTTCGTGGGTTTCTGCCCGTGTCGTCACGTTCTCTGGCCCAGCTCTCTGCGCACATGTGACATTGTCTTTTTTTTCACTTCTGAGCATCCTTTGTTAACACCTGGTATGTCCCTTTCTTGTCCTGCGGTGATGTCCATCACTGCTGGGGCATATGGAGTTCTTTCCGCGGTGGCGGCAGATGGGCGACAGGGGCTGCGCAGGCCATGCGCGCTCTCCTCGTGCCTCACGTGGCACTTAAGTACATTCCTCACCGTTGCAGCTTGGCTGGAACAGTTGCAGTCTTCTCCTTGCCTGTACAGTGTTGTATGCGTCGCTTCCATCTTCTGCACCGTTTCCGTCTTCTGCGCCGTTTCCGCCCGCGTTGGTCCAGTACAGTCACTCTCTGGGGTGTTGTTGTAGACTTTTCTTTAACACAGCTTGTTTCCCTGTTCAAGTAGAAACAAGGGTGCAGTACCTACTTTGCACTTCTTTCCAGCTGGAAAGACAGCCTTCCTTCCTCTCGTTTGTTGGAGGCAGACACTGGAGAGAAACCACACTGTCGGAGGAGTTCACTGGGCTGGAGGGGGCTTTGGATGGGGCTGCAGGAGCTGCAGGTAAGTGCACTTTTCCTTCTTTTGTGTCCCACTTTTCTCTTTACTTTACTTCTTTCTTTTTTTTTGTCCCACAACATAAACAGAGCCTCGTGGGGAGGCATACTGCCGGTCAGGAGGGCTCTGGGCTCATTGAATTTGCTTTTTTTTGTTCATTTGCCGGTGCATGACAGCACCGTCACGATATTGTCCACAAAGCCCAGCAGCCTTTTTGTCACGCGGCAGGCCCATCCTCAATGTACATTGAGGATGGGCCCTGGGCATTCCTGTTTGAAATATTCTTTGGTGCGCAGCAGCACCACATCCTCGTCGCGGACGCAGCAGCCTTCATTCACACTGCCAGCCGTGCTTTTGCCATGAGCATTTTGAAAAGGGGGGGTGGTCTTGGGCATTTTTCCTTTTTCTTCGGTGCGCAAGAGCACCATTTCATCTCCCACGCGGCAATTTACTTAACACTGCCTGGCGTGTCTCTTGTTTTTCTGGTGCATGGAAGCACCATCGCGTTTCACACTCACGGCCGCGGCAGCCTTCCCTAACGCTGCGGGCCATTTTTTTTTCTTGCTGACACCGGGGTTGGGGTGTTCTTAGGCGTTTCACACCTTCTCTGTGGCGGTCGCAGCTGTCCTGGCAGTGCTGCGGGCCACCTTCTCTCAATGCTTAGTGAGGCTCGGCAGTCTCGCAGGCTGGTTACTGTTTTTTTTATTTTTCTGCCAGTACGGACTTGTTCTCTGCCCCATCCGAGCTCCTACCTCGCTCCATGCCCTTGGACGCTACAAGGTCGGTGGTATTCAGCACACGGTGCCAGTGCGCCTTTCACCAGAAGAGCTGCCTGCTCCTTCACACTTGCGGCGGTACCAGGCTGAGGGAGGCCCCTTATTCTATTCGCCGGCTGGCATCTTGCGGCTACCGTCCTCTATATTCCCCCTGCGCTGTGGGCCTCTTGGAGCGTCGCTGCAGGGGTGTAATTATGCGCAGGCATCACTTTCCCCTCACAAGTAACAGCAGAATGCTGCAGGCACCCACGTGGGGTCATATCCACTCGTTGCCAATGTAGTGTTGCGGGCCCTTGGCCCTCATGCTACTGAAATAAGAGACACGGACACAGCAGCTGGGTAGTAGGAACTGGCCACAGGCACAAGTGCCCAGTCCCTTTTATTGGCAGGGTCACCTGTCTGGTGACCCCTGTGTTGAGTGGGTGTGGGGTGTGCATGTAAGACCAGCCCTCAGCAGAGTGGCTGTCAGAAACACTAGAACATGTCCAGCAGGACACTACACATTTTACAGCTCACATACAAAGCAGGAAGAGTGTTAAAAGATAGTTTATGTACTGTAAGGACCTCTTTCCAGTTTAGCAGCTGTCTCTTACAGAACACGCACACCCATGCACCGTGGCGCAGTGGTGTGTTCATTGGTGCTAGTCAGCCAAAATGTGCCAACTCAAGAAAAAAGGAAAACTCACCACATCTTAATAGCTATTGCGCTGTCCTATGTAGTCCCTTTCACGCAACCCAGTGCACCCATCATTGTGTTTCTTTTTAGTAAATTTGGATCTGCTTTCTACCTCCCCACAGCAATCAAAGGGAAGAGAGGAAAAAATGAACGTTTCGCTTATTGAAACTATTAGTCGAGTTTACAATGGCACAGGCGCGTACCGCCACCTCCTGGCTACATTCTAGTAGTGCTACACAGAGAAATGTAAAATAAGAAAGATACATTATGGTACGGGAAGAAGCTTGACTTTTGCCTGCTTAAAATCTAAACGTTGTGCCTTTAAGCCACAGGGCGGTTGTCTTCCCACTTAACAGATTTCGCACATAAACTTGGAGAAGTGTGCCGAAATATGCACGGAGGGAATGTCTGAATTGATGCAAAACATTTGAGAATGTCGTGATAAAATACCAATTCTCGCTGGCTTCTCCCTTTTCAAGGGTCACAATTTGTGATCCCTTGGGAATATTATAGTGAGGAAATACCAGTCGCTGCGGTATTGGCCTTAATGGTAAAACAGCTTAGGAAACCTCACTTAGAGGCAGGTTTGGAATGGACGTAAAACAATCTGCCATAAGGGCCAGTTTGACCCAATCGGTGGGTTGTTTTCTTTGGCTGTGTGTGGGTCAGTGTTGTGAATCTGTAAATCATACACGGTACTTTGTAATTCCCGTATAACAAGCAGTCACTAATTTCTTTATATTTGGCGACTTGTAAATTATAAAGAAAAGACGTCAAAACCTGATCATTATAAGGTCATTATAGTTGAGTTCTGACATCACAATGCCTGTTTCCACAGCCAGCAGTGGAGGTGAAAGGCATGTCAGGTCACAGCGCAGCTATTTAAAGCAACAGCTTCTGCTCTACCTTAGTAGCTTACAATGATAAGCAGAGAGAATATGTTTATTTGTTCCCTCCTGAGAGAGAGAAAACTAGAATGTGTCTGCATTTTTGTACACATTCTGAGCTACTGCAGCTTTTTTTTACCTGACTTCTGTTGAATTGTTTCTAACATCTGTTTGCAGCAAATATCTCACCGGTTTTCAGTGTGTTTAATTTTGAACTAGAGGTTTTATTTGTATTCTTCATGTTTGCAAGCATGCTTGCTCTTTCATATGAAAGAACTACACACCAAGAGTTTAAGAGGTTTGAGAATAAGGTGATGGTGTGACCATAGATTATATGGGATACAGTACCACCTGGCATACGTGATACGGATATTGCAAGTCACCTCAGAATTCCATAACCTTTTAAGGAACTCGGCATTCGTATATATCCATATTAAAGTAAAAAAAAGGAAAAAACAAACAGAACTTTCAGAACAAACAAAACCGGCAGCAGTTTACAAAGGGTTGTACACCTGAGGGAAAGGGACTAACGATAAACATAAATGCTGAATATTTATTTAATTAGACCAGTGTTGATAGTCATAAACGGTACCAAAGAAGAAGGAGGGGAAGATGGCAACAACATAAGAAAGAACATGGCTAAAAGGCAACAAAATTTGTTGAAGCTATATGTAGTGAAGAATTTTTGAAAATGATCCTATATCTTAGTTATCTAGTGATAATGAAAAATAAAGAAAAGTATACCTTATGTATAAATAGTACTTAATATCTCCTCACATCCTGGCAATTTTTAGGTCATAGAGGTCGGCAAGAGCCTGATACCAAAATAGTAAACTAGATACGAAAAAGAACAAAAACTAAAAGAAGAAAAAAGATCAAAACAAATACGCCAATGAGAAAGGAATAGTAATCATTGAAAAAGACAAATAGATAGAACATGGAACAAAAAAGAAAAAAGAAAAGAAAAATAGAATAAAGACGCCTTCTAATACTAAGGCAATAATACGTATAATACCCCTTAGATAGTGAAGTGTTAAACCTTATTCTTATTAGACTAGGATGGCATAATATATGACATCATACAGGCTACCTCTAAAGGGACCAATGAATAAGGAGAGCCAAAAAATATGGAACAATATAGGTGTACAATAAAACATACTGGAGTAACTTCCAAAATGCATTCAAAAGCTATGATAAAAAATCAAAATAATTAGGTGAATTAAGATAAGGTAAACACCCCCACTGGAAAGATAAACATTTCATGAAACGCCACGGTAATGCCCAAAAATCAACATAACTTGGCTTATATAAAGAGAAATCCGAAAGCGAGCATCCGAGATGCTTACCCGAAACGTAATGCGGTGATAACGCCAAGGTATGGCCGCAAGAGCTGCCGGTCCCGAATGGAATACATGTAAGACGAGCACACAATTTGCTCATATTTAAGGTCAGCCGACAGCTCTAATTGCTGATGAAACTTCCGGAAAAGCGTTACTAGGGAAACAAATCGGCCAAGCAATGCCAATTAAACAGCAGGGGAAGGTACACGGGGCAGCCATCTTACACTAGATCGAAAGCTAGTACGAAAAGAGGGCGGCCATCTTGGAATGGCCAAATATAAATTAAAACGGAAAATATAGCAAAAGATTTCAACCAAAGAAGAGAAAAGAAAGGGAAAAACAATGCAAAACGCAACGGCTAGGAGAATTGAGTGAGGGTGCATAATACCAAAAATGGGTGAGAATATGAAATTGGGTAACGAAGTAAATAACACAAAGAAAGAAAAAAAGATAAAAATATAACGTATGGAAAATCAATATAATAAATGGCCCATATCAACAGCACGTCCTTGCGTCGTAGGGCCAATTCTCTATCTCCTCCTCTGCGATTAGGTGATACCTGGTCAACCCCATGGAACCAGATTTTACTGTCATTGGGATGTTGTTTCACCCTATGGAGTGCCAGGGGATGTTTCGTATCTTTGTTTTTAATTGCTCGAATGTGTTCCTGCATACGAAGTTTAAGGGGTCTGATGGTACTGCCTACATAGATTTTATCACAGCCACACCCTAAAATGTATACAACATATTTTGTTTTGCAATTAATGAAATGTCTAATTTCATACCTTTTGGCAGTGTTATAGCTGAAACTCCTGATCTTATCAACACCAAAATTGCACATATTACAATCATGGCAAGTGAAAAAACCTTTCGGGCCTATAGGTAACCACGTATGTGCCTTGTTGGTAGTGATGTAACTAGGACAAAGATGATCCTGCAAAGTGCGACCCCTACGATAGGTCACCTGTGGTTTCCTAGGAATAGAGCCACTGATACCAGGTACTTCTAACAGTAGGTGCCAGTGCCTACGTAGAGTCTTGTATATGTCATTGCTCAAAGTAGAAAATTGAGTGGTAAACGTCAAGCAACTAGATGTGTGTTTTCTTTTTTTGTTATGGTCCGTTATAAGAGTTGTATGCCTTTTTACTATACCAATGCGTTTATGTGCATTAGTAAGAACATCTTCACTATATCCCCGATTTTTAAATCTCTGTTTAGCTTCATCAATATGAACGGTGAAAGTGTTGTTGGTACTGCAATTCCGCCTTATGAGAATCATTTCACCAACAGGGATATTATTATTGACTGATTTGGGATGAGCACTACTGGCATGAAGAACACTGTTACACGAAGTAGGCTTTCTGAAGAGAGTACTGTGTATCTTATTGTTTTCAACAAAAAATCTTATATCAAGGAAATCTATCTGTTCTTTACTGTACTGTAAGCTCAATTTAACATTGTATGGATTATCATTGAGGAACAGATGATATGCCAATAGTTGTTCCACAGATCCCTTCCACAGGAGAATGATATCATCGATGTATCTGCCCCAGAAAACTAATAAGTCTGTCCATTGCATGGCATGCCCGCCTCAGGCATGCTCTCTCTCGTACCAACCCAAAAATAGGCAGGCATACGAGGGAGCAAACCTGGAACCCATTGCGGTCCCTTGTGTCTGCTGGAACCATTGTCCATCATGCAGAAAAAAGTTTTTGGAGAGAATAATATCAATCATCTCCATCAGCATGTTGTTATCCTGCCAATGGTCAGCAGTTTTTGTACGGAGAAAAGATTCGACAGCCCTGGTCCCAAATTGTTTGTGTATGCAAGTATAGAGGCTAGTCACATCCATAGTCACAAACAAGAGCTCATCCTACCATTCACATTCAAATTTGTTCAGCATATCTTTACTGTCTTGTATGTAAGACAGTAGATTATGTACAAAAGGGTGTAGATACACATCAACATACTCTGACAATCTCTCAGTGGGAGAGGAGTTACCGGAGATGATAGGTCTACCTGGAGGGAATTTGCCTCCATTATGTATTTTGGGCAGTACATAAATACATGGAAAATGTGGGTCATGAACACTCAAATACTTATATTCAGCATCAGAGATAAGGCAACTTTCATGCCAATCATTCAGTCGCATATTAATGAACCCACTGAGAGATTGGATTGGATTCTCTGTGATGAATTTGTAACAAACATTGTCTGATAGTTGCCTGTTAATTTCCTGAATATAGTCCGATTTGTTCATGACCACAACATTTCCACCCTTGTCAGCTTCCCGATCACTATCGAGGGGTCAAGTTTTAAGGAAAGTAATGCAATTCTCTCTAATTTAGAAGGGTTGTCATCTCTAAATTTGGAGACATTAAGCCTTTCCAAAAGTTTGTAACCACTATAGATAATAGTAACTAAGCACTTGTTAGACCTGCTGGTCTACATGGCATGTGAAATATGTCCAATGTGTTGTAAGATTTGCCAGCGTAAAGTTTTCAACTAGTCCTGCAAGTGAAACCTTGCGTTTAAGCTCTACCAAAAATGCCCTTTTGCAGCATTCTTTTATATTATAAAGTGGGTTTATATATGGACACACACATACATACATGCACACCAGTACTGGTGTTTCCAACAGCTACGTGTTATGAAAGTAGTTGCATTTAGTAGCAACGTCAATGAGAGATACATTGCTGATTACTTTATTCACCCTAGAAGAATGAAAGGCTGACTGTGCAGCAACAAGATTCGCACCTGATAGCTCCTGGTTGCCATGACTTAACAACAACAGGAACATTAACCGCTGAGATATCTTACGAGCTATCAGCTTTTAGGCAAGTGTTTCTACTGGTAAGCAGGTTTAGAAGATCAAGGCACATGCTGAGGGGTTTAATGCACCTAATGATCAGTGTGCAACAAGTACCTCTTGGTATGTTGCTCAGGTTCTTCATACACTTGGCTAAAGAGATCTATGTGTGATCTATTTCTCATAAGTTTGAGTAATCGTAAAACATTTTGGATGGAGAGACCGGCCAGATTAAAATAATGAGACGGGTGCATTGTAATTTGAATTATCTCATTGAAGTGTGCAAATCTAATCATATGTGTATCATAATCATATGCATTACAGCATTGCTGTTTTACATATGACCAAGAATGTATCAATGTTTTACATTTAAAGATGGATGTTGCTTTTCAATTGGTTGGAACACCCCACCTGCTTTGAGTAAGCTTTTTAATTCTCATGGTTCAGGTAGGCCCAGAAGCAATGTTATTCGTGGTTGTAAATTTGCGAATCTCCAAGAAGTGCAATCTTGCTTTCAGGCTTGGCAAGTGAAATCAAGATTTAAAAAAATGTTTAAGCCTATCATTGTATTTATGAATGATATCGTCTTCTCAAGGATTTCTTGTGCTACCTTGGGGAGATGATCCTGCCAACTTTGCATTAGATATGTTTTTGCTGACAGTAACAAGTTTTTGTCAAATGACCTGATTCCATAGACATGCATTGAGAGAAAGCACATATAAACTGGTCTAAAATTGTATGTATTTTAGCATTTTTCTCCAACGGGCCTTTTCCTACCAAGAGATATGGTAAGTGCAAATGACAATTATCATGTTGTGTTTTATTTTGAACAGATGCAGCTTTGGCTGAGAAACACCTCAACAGAAAAGAGGCAAGAGAGCGCTGGACGGTGTTCCAAACAACAACCCCAGGTACCAGCAGTAAGGAAGAAGTTTCTCCAGGGGAACTGGGGTAGAGAAAGGCCCTGCACTAGGCTTAGTGAATTGGCCAAATATAGGAGCGTGAATTGAACTAAAACTTTAGGTGAAGTCCAACTGTACTTACTGTTTGTTTGTTGCTTACTTAAATGGCTTATACTGTTTTGTGGCTAATGTATAGACAATAGGATGCACACAAATGTTGTTCGGGTAGAAGATGATAGGTAATATAAAAGGAAAAGTTACTGGGTATGAAGGATTGAGAGAATTCCAGAAGAAAAAGAAAATTAGTGTGAACGGATTGTATTGAGTGAGTGGACACTCAATACAGATACGTATGAATGGATTGTATTGAGTAGTGCAGCAACGGAACAATATGCAGGAATGTCTTGACCGGGAGCACAGACCCTTGTAGGATGAATTTGCAAGAAAATGAGACCCCTCCTGACCTAGCCACCCTGACTCCTTCATGCACTCTTCCGGGTGTTAACTGAAGGTTTGTCAAATGCAAAGAGATCTGTGGGTGAGCACATAATAACTTCCCTACCTTCTTCCAAAATTTCAGTTAGGAAAAATAATAGCTGAAGGGAACCATATCACGTTTTCTGTTTCCTCCCCTCAGAAGTATGAATTGCAGGCTGTAAAGAAGGCGCGAGGCAGCGTTGCGGTGTAGCAGGTAAGCTTTAATCTCCGAGCTCTCCTCTAACGCGGTGTTTTCTTCCCCTGTCAGCAAGCAACTGCCAGAGGGAAGAATCATCGCTAACATTCTAGGCTCGCGGCAACGATCACACATCTAGACGCGACCTCCATCATAACACATCCCCCTCCGTTAACACTCACAAAAAGTACCACAAATAAATAACAGGAAAGAACTCTAACAAAATAAGAAACTACAAGGTAAAACAAAAGAAAATCTATACACAGAGTAAAAACCCTAGCAATAAGCTTTATGTTACATAGTCATTCAAGAACCCTGGAGGTCTCCTACATCTGGTAGCCCTAGGAAACCCAACAGATCTAGGTGACACAGTACTTGGAACACAAGTAGAGGCTCCCATGGAATCTGAACAGGTATTAGGAGCATCCATAATCATCTCACTCCTCCCAACCGCAGCATCACCACTTCCACAACCAAACTGTTTCCTCTCGCCACCACTAGGACCATTCACATCTTCATCTTTCATCAACATATAACCACTACAATCATCACCCCTCCTTGCACATCCAACATCCAATGCAGAAGAAAATTTTGCGACACGCCTGAAATTCCAACGTTGACCATTATCAAGCAAGACATGCCACTTGTGAACTTGATTAACTCTAAACGGACCTAAGAATTTGCTAAACCCTTGTCTCACTCTACCAGATTTGATTTTTACCCAATCACCTGCTTTAATTCTCGCATCATCATTCCCTGTCTCATTGGCTGTGTCTCCATTGAATGCGCCACCACCTCCCAACAATCTCTCCATCCATGCAGGTCTGAGTTTGCTGACAGGTTTCCTACCTCTCATATCAACAAACGGTACTCTGCCCGACGTTGTGTTTTCTGTGGTTCGATATCCCCACACCAACTCTGAGATCACCAAACCAGCATCCAAATCATTGACCACAGCCAATTGCAGACCACCCTTAATCATGCGATTAGCTCGTTCCACAATACCATTAGCACAAGGATTGTACAACGCTGTACGAGCGTGCCTTATGCCACACAAGTCTAAAAACTCTTTAATCTCCACAGACGTTAACTGTGTACCATTATCGGTAATCAACACCGATGGAAATCCCTCCTCAGCGAAAAATTTTCTCAGTACACTTATGGTAGCAGATGTTGTAACTTCACCCATAAACTTGACGATAAGCCATTTGGAGTATACATCCACCATAACCAAGGCAAAATTCCTTCCCCTGCCGATGCCGGACAAAGGTCCGATAAAGTCCAGGCAAACACTATGCCAAGGTTTGCCAGGGTCAGTTATATTACCACTAACCGACTGTTCTCCCACTCTCAACCGTTTCTCACTCTGAACACACTCAGAACATCTCTCTACCCATCTCACCACATCATCATCCATACCGGGCCACCAAAATTACATTCTCAACCTTCTCTTGGTAATCGTTTGGCCAAGATGACCCTCATGTGCAATATCAAACAAGCGTTTGCGCACTCCCACAGGCGGAACAACCCTTTCACCCCGCAGAATCATTCTTCCATCAACTTCAGAAAGCTCATCCACCACCAAATTGAAAGGCCGTACAGATGCCGGGAGAGTACTGTCTCTCCTCCCACCTTTCCTTATTAAATCAATGACCCGCAACAAAACCTCATCTGCTTTCATAGCCAAATCCCAATCAGTTTCTTTCACTGCTCCCTTACACCAATGCACAACCTCACCCACAGACGCAACAGCTCCTTCTTGTTCATGCTCTAAAATGTTATCTCCATCTACTGTCTGCCACTCAAGAGCCAGACGAGAAAGACATCCGCTTGCACATTCTTCCAACCAGGAATGTACTCAATCTTGTAATTAAATTCTTGCAAACGGGAAGCCAACCTAGCCAGTCTCGCTGACCCTTTACCAGTCCCACCTGGTGACAAAATCTTTAGCAATGATTTATGATCAGAACGCAATGTGATGGTACTACCCCATATATATGTGCGAAAATACTACACACCCCATGCCGCAGCCAATGTTTCACGCTCAATAACAGCATAATGTCTCTCAGCAGAAGATAAAGTCCGAGAAGCAAAGGCAACCGTCTTCTCTACAGACCCATGCATTTGAGATAAGACGGCACCAATGCCCACAGCGCTTGCATCCACCGTGATTATTGTTCTTCTCTTTGTGTCGAAAGGCACTAGAATGCCAGCATTGCATACATCATCCTTAATCAACTGAAAACACTGGCGTTGCTCTCCTCCCCAGGCAAAACTAGCTCCTTTGCGCAAAAGTACTTTTAGGCATTCTGGGGGTCATTCCGACCCCGGCGGGCGGCGGGTGGCGCCCGCCGGGCGGAGACCGCCAGAAGACTGCACCGCGGTCAAATGACCGCGGCGGTCATTCTGACTTTCCCGCTGGGAGGGCGGGCGACCGGCAAAAGGCCGCCCGCCCGCCCAGTGGGAAAGCCCCAGCTACGATGAAGCCGGCTCCGAATGGAGCCGGCGGAGTTGCTGGTGTGCGACGGGTGCAGTGGCACCCGTCGCGATTTTCAGTGTCTGCTGGGCAGACACTGAAAATCATTATGGGGCCCTGTTAGGGGGCCCCTGCACTGCCCATGCCTGTGGCATGGGCAGTGCAGGGCCCCCCAGGGCGAGCAGCGCCGCCATGGAGGATTCTTTGGGGCAGGGGTAAACCGGCGGGAAACCGCCGGTTGCCCTTTTCTGACCGCGGCTTTACCGCCGCGGTCAGAATTGTCCATGAAGCACCGCCAGCCTGTTGGCGGTGCTTCCGCGGCACTCTGCCCTGGCGGTTTTCAACCGCCAGGGTCAGAATGACCGCCTCTGTCTTGCTAGCGAAGTTCTTGACAAATTTGGAATAATACTCAACCAATCCCAAAAAGGATCGCAATTGGTCCTTGTCTTTAGGAGCTGGAGCTGACCTAATTGCCTCCAACAGGTCTTTCTTCGGCTTTACACCATCTTGCGACAGTGTGTGACCAAGATACTCCACCTCTGTCATCAAAAATTGGAATTTTTCACGGCGCAAAGTCAAACCAGATTGCAACAATCTGTCCAGAAGCATCTTCAGGGTTATATTATGACTTTCAATAGTTTCACCAAACACTAGAATGTCATCTTGGAAGAACAGGATATTGTCCAACCCTCTGAAAATTTGGTTAATCATCCTTTGGAAAACACTAGCGGCAGACGCCAGTCCGAACGGCATCCGAGTGAACTGAAATGTGCCCTCCATGGTGATGAAAGCAGTGAGGGCCTTAGAACCAGGATGAAGTCTAATTTGATGGTATGCGTGCTTCAAGTCCAATTTTGAAAAGAATTTAGCATCCTTCATTAGTAGAACCAATTCATTAATATTCGGCAAAGGAAAATTGTCTGTAACAATATTCTGGTTTAACCCTCTCAAATCTACACAAAACCTCAACTTGCCATCTCTCTTCTTAGAAATCACTACAGGCGACAACCATGCTGAGGCCTCCACCGGTTCAATTACCCCACTGTCTAGCATTTCATTCAAGAGCTCCTTTAAACCCTCTCTTACCGAGACTGGAACCTTTCTAACCTTGTGCTGCACAGGAACAGCACCGGGCTTCAACCTAATCTCGTGAACATAGCCTTTCAACTCTCCCATCTCTTCTCTGAATACCCCTTTAGCTCCATTCAATATACCAGCAAGAGAAACATCTTCGATTGCAGCTACCTGACTAGGGGCACACGGATTGATTACTATGCGAAGATCATACTGGTGTTGCCAACCCACAATAGGCGGACCAGACTCTGCCACATACACTTTGCCTAAGACCTTTCTCCCTTTGAACCCTATTTCAGTGAGCATATAACCTATAATGTCTATCTGCTCACCCTGATACCCGCCGGGATTGATGTCCTTCGGCAATAGTCTTGTTGAAGGCCACATTTGTAGAAATAAATCCTTAGGAACTATTGTATATAAGGAGCCGGAATCCACCATTAGTTCTACAGACACATTCTTGACAGTAAATTCAGCCTTTGGTCTCTGCATTCTTTCTGCTCTCACCCTTGCCTTGTCCAACCCAGAAACACACAACACCCTTCCGAACTTGTCACCTACGGACACATCGCCTGACGCATCACCAACCATGGCCACCTTCCCCTTTGAATGCTCTTTTTCCCTACACATCCTCGCAAAATGCCCTTTGCGCCCGCACCTATGGCACTTTTTCCCTAGGGCAAAGCAATTCTTTGACTCAGAAGTATGATACTTGCTCCCACACTTGTTGCACTTCCCATTTTTAGATCCACTAAGCCTTTCCCAGGACGATTTACTCGTCACAGCTACATCACCCTGAAGAGAAGATACTTCTTCGGAAGCCCTAACTTCTCTCCTCTCCATTTGTTTCATACAAAACTCTGACTCCTCAACCACCTTTGCAATTTCTATAGCATCCTTCAGCTTGGGGTCCTTCGCTGCCCACAATCTTTCCTGCATTTTCTTGCTCCTATACTGTACTATGAGCTGGTCCCGAATCAACTCCTCTGTCATTGGCCCAAATCTGCATTTGACAGAAAGCTCTCTTAATCGAGTGACGAATTCGTCCACAGACTCACCATCCCTTTGAGGTTGTGTGTAAAACTTAAATCTTTGCATCACTACATTCTCAGTCTTGGCAAACTTTAATTCTAGTCTCCGCTTTGCTTCCAAAAACACATCATCTATGGGTTGACCAGACTGATGAACAGCTTTAGGCAAGTACTTAAAGACATGCTGACCTTCATTGCCTAGGGAACTAAGTAAGATAGCTTTTTTTCTACTGGACGAGAATCCTAACCCATCTAAGGCTTCAAGATAATTATCGAATATATCTATCCACTCCTCCCAAAATATCGGCGGATTCCCAGGTTGCACCAAAAATAGAGGTGGAGAGTGCACAGCAGCGGCTGACATATCCATTGTGTGAATCTGTGCTCAGTTTGGTAAATTTGGTATGAAGATATGCTCAGGAGAAACCCCAAAAAAACAAAAATTAGTGTTCCTCCAGGTATTTGCCAAGATAAAACAATGTAGCAAACAGCAGGTTAAAGGTGCCTATCACGGTAGAAGACCCGTGAAATGGTGAGCAGTTCGTCGTGGCCAGAATCTATTTTAAGGGGAGTTTTCCCAACTCCCTAAGATGGCCGCCACCACACGAAGCAGTCCGTCATGTGCAAAATCCAATTGACCGACTGTTTTCCCAACTCTCAAAGATGGCTGCCACCAGTTTACCAGAACGCCTGTGATGTCATCGCCACGTTGACAGCAAATCAGCCACACTCACGTGACCGAGGCCGATGCAGTCGCATCTCCAAACTAAGCCGGACTGCAAACTGTAAATATATTGGCTGGCGCTGGAAAGACATAAAACGGCAGGCGCTGGTAATTACGCCCTTTCGTTATGCCGCGTCTGCGATCCCACGGCAAAACGATGTACGCGATGTTCGCAGCATCCGCATAAAGAGGAAAGCGACCTGCTTGCTGACATCTCGTCGCCAAAAATGTAAAGAAGGCGCGAGGCAGCGTTGCGGTGTAGCAGGTAAGCTTTAATCTCCGAGCTCTCCTCTAACACGGTGTCTTCTTCCCCTGTCAGCAAGCAACTGCCAGAGGGAAGAATCATCGCTAACATTCTAGGCTCGCGGCAACGATCACACATCTAGCCGCGAGCCCCAACATAACACAGACCCAAGTCCTACAGGCCCTCTCCCTTGTACCTGAATGCGAGTGAACCACAAGGAATGGTGATAGAAACTGAACAATCTATGAAAGTAGCGAGACCCACCGAAAGAGATGCATGTCCATACTATGTATCAACAATATGGTAAACACACATGCAAATATATTACCAGAGCAGATGTTACTCACTAATGAGGGTGGGATATAGTCCTTTCTACAATATTATACCTTTGGTATGGAAATATGACCTAATTTACAGAAGGAAACTGAAAGATTCTAAAAATAGAATAAATGCTGAGCAATGGCCTTCATACATCTTCATAAGGAAGCACATAAATGTAAACATGAATCCCAAGTATGAAAGATGCTCAGGAAAAGCTGGTGTGCCAAATGGACAGATTTAGGGCGTATTCTTCAACTGCTTCACCTCCCTCGTATTCATTTCCCTAGCACTAAACTACAAGAGAAAGAGTAAGAAAGTGAGGACGTATAGGAGGAGGACTTGTCAGACATGTTGCCGATGCTAAGGGGCACAACTAGACCTAGGCTTCGGAGTCGGGGTGGACTAACAAACATTTTCAAAAGTGTGATCAGACCGATCCTCATAGCCACTATAAGAAAAGGAAGTGGCAAACTGTGTACTTTCAACATATTTGACAAACTTGGTATTCTATCAAACATTTTTGTAGATTTGACACTGTTCATAGGATAGTCAGAGTGATCTTCAAAAAGTAGATTTAGTGTAATAACAACTTAAAAACAGTGTCTACAAATTGAAACCAAAGCACTTAAGATACATTTTCACAAAGTTATTTCAGTACAGCTCCCTTTTTGTCAATTCACTTATCCCTTCTGTGGCAGGACAATTTGCTTGTAAAGTGCTTATCATTGCAAGTCCAGAAAAATGCTCCTGTCTGATTAGTTACGGAAGGTACAATTTAGTTTACCCAGTTGTATGTTACAAAATATTTGTGGGTGAGGCTGTCGTTATGTACAGGTCTCAAAATATTTAGTGGCAGTGCCTAATTTGAGTAGGTGGTTGCTGGTGGAGCCAACCTGTACTTATTTGTGGGGCTCAGACCTTGTTACAGAACAAGAGGGAGAAAAACACAAAAGGGGAAAAGGAGGAAAAGAAAGATGGAACAATTGTAATAAGCTGGGAAAGCAAAGATGAAAAAGAACCTGCAAGAGTGAGATAAAGGGGCAGGGAGTGCCTGATGGTGGACGAAGTGGCACACAGTGGAATCACGTCTAGGCAGTCTTGGTATTCAGCTCTCCTGGCACATGAAACTGCCGGGCACTGGCTCTTGAGCAAAACTTTGTGTCACTGCATTTATTATTGTACAAATTAAAGACTGCTTGGTGGGTTACCACATGTTTAGTTAGGGTGTGTGATTGTTAAGTCGAAGGTTTAATTCCCAAAATACCATTACTTCTTCCTGAGTTCCTTGTGTGCCAATGAATTTCTAATGTTGTTGCCTGTAGGTGTACTGCCACACACCTGCACTATACACAAACAAAAATTCAGTAATTATCGTTAGCACTCCACATTGAGCAGTTCTTATATATGTAGCATATTGAGCCACATCCATGCAGGAATGCAGCAGGCTGTTATTGACAAGCTTACAAAACAAAGTTGACTTCTATGGAGTTTTATGGGCAGAGGTGCCATTCTCAATAGTAGAGGTCTAGCTAACTACAGATACAAAGTTATTTTTTTAAGATTTGTCCAATTCCAAGACCTTGTAGAGATGAATAGAATCAAGGCAGTGCTGAAGTAAAGTAATAGGCATGCTGGTACTCCATTTGAATATATTGTAGTGTTTAAATCATCCCGTGTGTAAGTCAGAGCTGCTTATGAGCCACAGCCATACCAGAATATGTTTTGATAATCTAAGAGAAGGTTACTTTCTTTAATGAATGAAGCTATTTGTCTTGACACTGATCTTTTAATCTTTTTGCCTAAAAACAGTTAGTTATTGGCCGGAAGTTAGAAGGAGCCCTTGTTTGAAGGTGTCTTTGTTTTAAGGAGTTTATATCTCTAGCTGGATTAGCTGCAAAGCTATTAATGATGATATGCTTGAATATATGCGCTGGACATGGGTCTGCTGGTGGTCATGCTGTTGTACATGACTTTTCAGCCTTGATAAAGTCCCATCTGGTGAGGTTAACGGGGAGTGATTGTTTTCATGATTTGTTTTCTAGTGAACTGTGCAGCACTGCTGGAATTGTGACCACAATGATTGAGCTATGGAGAGGGACGCAGGGGGTTTAAAATCATTTGGAGGATTGGAAGTAATGCAGGTGTGCCAGGCACACGGCAAGAAACCTGGGGCCAGATTTATGCTTTTTGACGCAAAATGGTGCAAACGAAGTTTTGCATCAGAAATTTTAGCGCTGGCTAGAGTAATATCTTAACGCCACCCGTGTGTCATATTTATACTTTGACGCAGGGTTGCGCTAAGAACAGGTTAGAGTCATTTTTCCTGACGCTAACCATTGCGCCTTGTCGTAAGGCAAAATGACTTTAATGCAGGAAAAATGACTCTAATCTGGTGTGCGACATGGAAAAACATCGCAAAACGGATGTGTGCCATTTTTTACCGCAATAGCATCAAAAAGAGACGCAAATGCAGCAAACAGTGCTAAGGAGCCCAAAAATGGATCCCAGAGCCAGGAGAGACCCCAGGGAGACCCCACACAACCCAGAACCAGCCAGGTGGACACAGACAAGACTCAGGGGAGAGACAAGAAGAAGAGGAAGTGTCGCTTCAGTGCAGAGGAACATGAAATCCTGGTCAGAGAGGTGACGGAGCACCAGCATCAACTATTCATCACCTTTAAATTGCCAATTGGGAGGAGAGAGGCAATTTGGCAACAAATTGTGGACAAGATTAACAGTGTGGCAGAGGTCAGGAGAACTGTCACCGAGTGTAAGAAATGCTGGCATGACTGCAAGCGCAGGACAAAGGAGAAAATGTCAAGAAACAGGAAGGCAGCATTGCAGCCCGGAGGTGGGAGTCCAGCCCCACAAGAGGATCTGGACGAGATGGAGGAGATGGTTTAAGCCATCATCCTGAAGTAAATCATCACAGGAATGGCAGGACAGGACAGCGCAGACTACCAGGGACAACACATAGGCAGGGTAAGTTGCATGGGGGACAAAAATGCCTAAATGTCAGTTGCAAGAAGGGGGAGGTACATACCTACTACACAATGCATGTCATCCCTGAAAATCAGGCAGTGAAAAAGGCAAAGGGACACGGCACGGGTGCATGGGCTGTGCAGGAGCATCCAGGGGCATAGCACAACACAACACCAACAACCTTTGCATGAGGGTACACCGCCATGCCAAGACTGGTGGAAATGTTGAAGCAGACCAGGAGGGTAGGGTAGAACGTAAAACTGGTCTGCTGTCACAGGACAGCTGGTATTGTCAGAATGCAAACTAGAGGACAATGCTCAGTCTCAGGCCATTGGCTCAAGCAGCATTTACCATTGACAAAACTTGCCACTACTACCTCTGCTGTGTATGATGGTCAGTTAGGAAATGGCAGTTAGGTGCCCATGGCACAAACACACTCAAAAAGAGAGTTCAGTATGACTACGTGATCAATCCCCATCAATCCCTATCCAAGTGCAACTCCTGTCAACTGCTCATGTCCATAGACTCAATAAACATCAGGCACTGTCACATACATTATGAAGCACACAGCAGTAATCTCATACCCATGGTCTATCCCTGTGCCTGTGTCACAATAGCTGCAATGCCACCATGCAAAATCTCAGGTGTCATAGTGCTAAGACAACTGCATTGAGGGGGGGGACATATGTGTGTAGCTAGGCAAACATACCCGCACAGTCATAAGAGGAAATGGAACTCTGCCAGGCCCATCAGTGCAATGCAATGTAGCACACATACGCAAACATCAACATTAGAAACTACCAATGGTGACACCCGTATCGTTTCATGGAAATGCAATACATGGTATGGTGCTAGGTCTCAGAACCGTATAGGTGGATGTGAAAAATGATAGACTGGGACAGGGCCATATTGTTATGTGTGGTGCATGTGGCATCAGCACACCAACAATAATTTCAAGGCCTCACCATGCTAATGGAAGCAGGGAGGGGTGATTAGGACAAGAAGGTGGCAAGCCACGATTTGGACAGAACCCACACCTAGAAGATGTGACGCAGACAAATCCCCCAACTGCCCATACTACATGTGACATGCATGTGGGGCATAGGCCTGAGAGACTGCAAACATTAATGACAGGAACAATGCATGGGAACCAAATTACAATGTACCACCAATAGGAAGTAGATGACGTCACATTACGATTGTCACAACACAGACACACTAATTGTACAATATCTCATTGCAGAGGACAATGGCTCTCCTGTGGATCTGTCTTTCCTGGATTACCCTGATGACCTGGATGACCAGCTGACAGCCATCAGCCAGGAAACCCTCCAAGATGTCCTGTGAACCCTCCAGAGGCCACCTCCAGTCACAAGGAGGAGCACACATGTAGCAGCCATCCCAGAGAAGCCACCCACCACCCCAATAGTACGACCTGCAAGCCCAAACTCAGCTGATGGTTCTGACGACACAGCGGGAGCTGGCCAAGGAGGTGCGTGTGGGGATTCAAACTATGGCAGCCAGCCTTGAGGGGATGCGCAAGTGCATGATGACATCCGCAGAACAGTCAGTAGCCATACAAGTCACACAATCCCTACTGGAAGGAGTACAACAGCGTGTGAGGGATCTCACCACTGCTGTGAGGGAGTTGCCACAACACCTGCCCTCCCAATCTTGCAGCTGCTTGCATGACAACAAGCTGGAATCCCTCAGGGCAGACATGGCTGCCTACCACAGGGATGTTGCAGCCATACTCAATAATCAGCAGCTCCTCCTTCTGCAGTTATACCATATCTAGTTCCACAGATGACAGCTGCCGGGAATTCGGAGTCCACTTCTCCAGCCACTGAAGTGTGTGTTGCCACTTCAAACCCACCACCATCACCATCAAGGGCAGAGGAGACGACACACACATCAGAGGATGAAGATGTGGAACAGATCATCTTCACCGTCGGAGTACCCGGTAGCACCAGCCCATGCCACATGGGCACTGATGTTCCTTTGTCCTGTGCTTGACAACATGCTAGTGTTGCTACAGTTGGTGACACTCACTCTTCACCGACACACTGTGAACCTTACCACTATGGACTGCACTTGTCTCTCACTACCTAACTGGCAATTCATGTTCCTCTGCACTTAATGACACTGCATCTCAGCATGCCCAATGACATGTTCCTCAAGCTTGCACTTGTGTTGCGTCACAATTGAATGCTTTACACCAATGGGGTCACAAACATGGACTATGTAAATAGTGCACTACAGCACTTTAAAATAAACAGCACCTACACAACCACTTTGTCTTTGTGTAATGTAACACATCTACTTTGCTGGAGATTTGTGATGCATGTAACGTGTCAATGGTCACAGTGTCAATAACAGAGTGCAGAAATAATGTGGGCAGATATTTATGCACAAGGGCCATGACCTCTAATTCACCTGTGCTGCTTTTGCTTCATTTCTGAAGTAAAAGCAGCACAAACTTACAAAATATAATTGTAATTTGTAAGTTTGCGCTGCTGTTGCATTAAAAAATGAGGCAAATGCAGTGTACCAATAGTATATTTCAGGCCCAAGGTATCTACAAGATGAAACACAATGCTGGCCACATCCCCTACAAGAATGTCATTGTGTATGTGACATTTGCTTCAAAACATACATGCCACACCTACAATATATAGCAGGAACGGCTGTGTGAGAGTGTTTGGTCAAAAATGTCAGCTGGGAGTACAATTAAAACACATAGGTGGGAATTTTGTATACTTGACCTAATTAGAAATTGACACTACTCAGTTTAGCAGTGTTCACATGAACATTAGGCTGCAGGCGGATGGCCCACAGTGCCCAACATTCCAACATAGGACCCAAACGACGACAGCTTTAAAACCACACCTACCTGTCCAATACATGGGAACCATAGTCACGTTGAGTGGTGGGTACAATGGATGGCAGATGCATATAGATTTAGCTTTGTTGTACCTGCCAATGTGACAACTCAGTTGGAAGTGGGAATTAACATGTCAAGAGTGGGATGTGGATGCAGGACAGAACACAAAGGCCCACAGAAAATTGGTACTCCACACTCATGCAAAGACCAAGATCCCCAAGCATATGACACTTGCCGTAAAGGAGTACCTAAAACTTTAATAAATATGTACAAAAGAGAACTTAAAACTATGTCACACACCTATACTAACCTAATCTGTCCTAACTATACATTACCCACAAGTGGCTCTAACTGCCCTATGCTAAGCTTACTTACCACATTTAACAACACACTCTAAGCATTTGCTCCCCACCCCCCTTATATGTAGGACAACATATACTAACCTAAACAGATACTAACTAATACTAAACAAATATATCTTTGTTGTATTTGTTTTATTATAATACACAAAAGCCCCAACATTAACCCCCACCCACCCACCCTCAAACTAACATGTAGTAATATGAGCCCCACAACTACTTATTCTATCTAAAATACTACCCTAGTTTAACCTATCACTAAACGCCCCAAACCCAAACAAAAACTGGATAAGGAAAGACGAGAGAGGGGATGGAATTAGGGGTGAGGTAAGGCAGGTGTTCAGAGGTTTGCCCTCTTCAGAGTTTTCTTTATTGTTTACAGCCTCCGGCTATTTCTGTCCACGTCCCGCTGGAGAGTGTCAAGCTTTTTAATAACTTTCCGCATGTCCCTCTGGAGCTGTGAAATGGCGGCCATGTCCAAAGCAGCTGATGTGGTGGTCTGTGTACCAGACGTAGTTGCTCCTGCAGGTGTGGTGGTTGGTGGTGCTGGAATGGAAGATGCAGCAGGTGTGGTGGGTGTTGTCCTGAGGTTGAGGGTGCAGCAGGTGGGGCTGATGTTCTGGTGGCCACTGTGCTACTGGCTGCAGTTGTGGTGGTGGCATCACCTGTTGTGGCCAATGCCGGTCCCCCCCGGCTGAAAGCCCGCCATTCTCCTGTGGCTCTCTCTCTCTCCGATAGCATCTTGCCATCCTCCAGAACCCAGACTCGACATCCAAGATGTGCCTGTACCCCACTGCCCCCCTCTGGAAATCCCTGATCTCTGCTACATTCATGTTGGCAGCTGTACAAATGAGACAGGCAACCATCAGTGTCATTGTATGATGCATGTACAGATGATAATCTAACACTCTCCCTAAAATTGCACATGCAGTCCAAATCATAGTGCAGAGGATATATTGTCCCTGAGGAATGAAATGGCAACACTGCCTAACCATCAAGTATTTAACAGCACAGCAAAGCACAACAAGAGGTGTACCAAATAAAGTGATCTGTGCATTGATGTAGTGCAATGTGTCACAATGCAAAGGCAGCAACCACTTAACATGGGCCAGGCCGACTAATCCTTATCATCTGTCTCAACTTCAAGGCACCCAAGACCAGTGATTTGTATATGTAACTGGCAAGTTTTATGCCGTTGCTAATCATAAGGGGCTTGGGACTCATGCATGCTTCAATGAGATGACTGTCATCTACACTGTGACCAACACATCTACCTACATACATGTTCTTCCCCTACCCCTGTGCCTCAGGGGGGATGGGCATGCAATACATCATCCAAACTGTTGAGAACAATCACAAAGCCATGTCCACCTGTACATTGATTTAGTGAGTGGAACACATGTGAGGAGGGCTGCCATCCAGGAATGAGGTATCCATTGGTCAATCACATCTACATTCATGTTTCCATTTGTGGACAACCATAAACACCTTATCTGCCAACACATTTAAAAAATCACCCACATTGATGCCAGCACACTACTGGCCTTGACCTGCATGCACGCCTATTATGCCACATAAGTGTCACGTACATGGAGTACATGATATGGGGCTAGATCCTGGGGGCAGTTACCCATACAGTCCTACATGTACATTACAATACAGGGATGCGCAATTTTGTGTGGAAAACTGATGCATCACTGTCTTGTGAAAATGAGGGTATGACTTGCTGACAATATTCTGACACTGTAGCACTTCCAACTCAAATGTGGGCCTCACCTTGTTCACATGCTGTTGCATATTGAGCAGCATAAGACTCCCAAGATATGACTCTCTGCCTGTGGATGTCTAACCCTTGCATGGAACACTATGTCAGCCTCCAGTCAAGCAATATATCAGATCCCGTGCCAGCTCATCATATCTTGCAATGAGTGCAACACACAAGAGTCACTCCGCACAACAGCTGCAATCACTACACAGGACAGACATTTTCACACCTACTGGATACGTTTGGGTCCTCAAATCGAGCCACTTCCGTGATGATATTGGGGGCCAGTCCACATGTAAGGCATAGAAAGGAAATATATGCTCAATGTCTGATCACTGTACAAACATGTGGACAACATATTACAGTTTGAAACATTTTTTATGAGTGAGCTGCTGATCCTGAATATAGACACTCGATCAGACATACCACTGCAAACTTGCATTGACACTGACACTCCAGTGAGTGATAGACACACATATGCACACATGCACTGGGCCTGAACAATCATGTGGTGCTAAACCTGACTACAAAGATTTGTGGCTAATCCATTTTAGATGGTACTCTATGTCATGATTTGTAATTGGGTGACAATTTCAATGGCACTTCCCTGGTGCACTGCAGTACAAGTGACTCAGGTACTGTGGCTTGTGCATCAACGGACAATGATTAACTGTGTGATGGGCATGTGGGTCAATTTTCAGTCAGCAATTATCGTGCATTCAGTGGTCCATAACAGATGTGGCACAGTTGTATGTAGGTATCAAATGCCCCATTGGCAGTATCCCCTAAGCCGTATATCCCTCCTTTGCCAACATGATGGCAGGGATCATGTGTGTGTAATGATGACAATGTAGCGCTAAACATGGATAGCCCACTTTGCTGTCCCAAAACTGTGAAATATGTTATGCTGACAGTGTCTTAGCTGATCATCGTTGATAGAATGCATGGGCACAGGTGTTGTCATTGCACCTGAAATGTGTTAATCAGGGCCATATGCACCAAGATCAGGTTTTGTGAGTCACACATTGCTGAGACTTAGCAACTAGCAATTAGCAAGTAGGATGATCTGAGGCAGAACACTGTCAATGACACAGTTTGCAATTCACAAATGGGGTAGCAAATGGCCCACCTCATAAATAATGATGAGGTAGGTCTCATTTTGCAAACCCCTTGGGATTGGCAGCACTCACAGGGATGCTGGCCTGCTGGGCTCAGCAGACCACCATGTCAGTGGCTGCTTTCAAAGAGGGATGTAAATATTATTTTAATTGCTGCTTTATTTCAACAGGGGTGAACAGAAAGTATCTAAAAAATGAATAATATGAATGAAATACTTTTTTGGAAGCAGTCAGTGGTCTGTGGGACAACTTCCTGCTCAGAAACAATTTTTGGGCATGCACACACAAAGGGAAAGGGATCCCATGGGGACCCCTCCCCTTTTGCAAATGGGTTAGCACCAACTTGAAACAGATGGTAACTGCAATTGTTTAGTGCCAGCAATTGTGCTCTAGAAAGAATCAATCAGCGGACTGCAACTCGATAATAGGATAGGAACGCCCCTTCCTAAATGCCACTAGCAAACCCTGTTTTGTGATTGGGCAATGTGATAGCAGACTGGCAAAATTGGGGTTGTGCATTTGAATGAATATTTTTCCTGACCTAAACACAAAAATTCTTAAAACTAGGCCGTTTGTGAAAATTATAAATAGCTTTGGGTGGCCCTAAGTAATAGTCGGACATGACTCAACGCAGCTCAGGACTGCATTGTTAACATGTATAAACAGGTGTAATACATCTCAGTACTGGTACACTAAGTTTGTTCTACTTGCATTCAACATGGCCACAAACATCGCATGCAGCACATCAAGACATCTACTACTGTAACTCAGGAGCATTCTACTGTACACATTTGTCAATGTGATACTCACCAACAGGGCCACCGATCACCACACCCAGGTGGTCTAGCAGGTCCTGTTCTCGGGCCACCAGTTCAGACCAACGATGCTTTAGCTGGTGTTCATTCTTTGATGTATTGAAAACATGTTTCAGGTGGTAGAGCACCTTGGCCCAACGCAGCCACCTTGCCTTCGTGTGATACCCCTGTATCACACATCCCCCAACTCCAGCATCATCAGCAGAAAGTGGAACACCGGCCACACAAAAGCCCCAAGCTCCTCCTCACCCATGTGGCTCAGCCTCGCCCTTCCCGACATGTTATCGCACAATAATTTAAAGAATAAAAGGGAAAAAGGAAGGAAAATAAATCTGAAAAAAGGGAATTTATAAACTAAAATACAAACCCCAAGTAATCTAACCACCAAACAGACAACCCGGCAGTGCAAATGCAATCCAAAAAACACTAAACTACACAAAAACACTTTAACAGGTACAAAATACAAATAAAATGCACAAAAAGACACAAGATAGACACCACAAGATACAATATACGTAATCCAAATTCGAGATTTCCTATTACATCACTTCCTGTCCCCTTTGCTGTCCATTTCCCGTCTTGCGTGTTATTTTTTTTACACATACGTAGTTTGCCTGAATATATTCGACGCATAACCGAAATAGCGGCAAAGTACCACGCATTACCGGGAAAACACTATTTTAATTGATATCCGCATGTGTGGGGTGCGCTGGTGGAATTAAAGCTAAGGGTCCATGTACGTTTAGTTAGCTTTTGTGTTGTTTTTCGATGCATTTGCATCAACATTTTTGACTCAAACTCTGTTTTCATGATTTTTAATTATTTAACACGCATGCAGCCTGTATCAAGATAAAGATAGGATGGAATGGCCTGCTGTGTGTGGTATAGTGGTTGGCCACATGTGGTAGAGCATGCAACTGCAGCCCACATTTATACTATGTTTGTGCTGCATTTCCTTCATTTTCTGATGCAAAAGTGGCACAAAGTTAAAAAATTCAATTGTATTTTGTAAGTTTGCGCTGATTTTGCATCAGTAAATGATGACAATGCGATGCTACAAAAGTATAAATCATGGTCTGTGTGTTTTGTGTGTGAATTAACTGTTACAACAATATGTGTGCTTCTGATGGAACATCAATCAATACATTTGACGTAATGCTCATGTATGAATGTGCTACAAATGGGTATTTAAATCAGGTGGCAATCAGTGATGTAGAACAGTCATGATATGTGTTTGTAATATGTGTTGACTCATTTGATGTGTGTAGTTGTTTGACTTTGGGGACATTACATTTCCCACGACAAACAAAATACCGGTATGATTGAGGATGGCTGATGAGGGCTATGTCGGATATGTTACCACTCACATGTCATTAATTGTTAGCTACAACTTCATGGTGACTTGTGTGAGAACTACCCATATGTCGGCCATTTGTACATGTTTGGTAGGTACAGTATTTGCGACACTGTGCCTTAATTCCAATCATAAAATTGTTATGTACAGGTCAGTCTGACTAATGAAAGTTACCTATGTTACTAATGTTGCTGTGGTGGACCTGCAGCCCTGGCTGCAAGTGTTCACATATTTTCAGATGTGCATTCCACAAAAGTGTCCTGTTCAAGTGTGTGGGCACATGTACCCTGTGTCAGTATTGTACTCCATGGTGTTACGGTTTCGTGCAGGTCTAGTCAGGAGGCTGTTGGGGCAACCCTTGAGTTCACAGAGTATCTTGCAAAGAAGAATTGTCCCAAAGAAGAAGAGCAGCTAAAGGCATACAAGGGGATGGGGCAGCTATGGTAAGGTAGATAATATAGAAGAGTGAATAAAGAGAAACCTTAGTGTGGACAAATATGGAACGGGTCAGTAATGGACAAACACGCAGGGCTTATCACTAAGATTGTACACAGGGTAGGGCTCAGAACTTCTCACAACAACAGGGAACGTCAGTGCCTCTGTGCAGATTAATCTCACAGCTAGTCACCACACAAGCCCCATAGAAAGGTGGCAGCAGAAGTGAATCTGTGTCTAGACCGTTAGGGCACAACAAGGATTGGCCTTACATACAGGAGACTAGCCCTTGTTTGTCAGGCTGGAGACACAGTAATAAATCCTAGAATACAGCCATAGCACACTGTCACTGTTAGGCACTAATGACTACATGCAACACTAGACAAAGGATGGGGACTGGACTAGCCTCCTGGAAACCAGGTGCCAGAACAAATACAAAGTTAAACACTTCTATACAGGTGAGGACTGATAGTACACTTACCAGACATGATACCCCAAAGGAAAACAGAAGGCAAGGGGACCAACTAGGATTCAAAGCCAGGCACAGGGAAGGCTCTGGTTGACGCACAGACTGGAACAGGTCTGGGTAACAGAAAGCAGGCTCTGGCAGAAACAAACATGAACAAGGCTGAGAAACAGGGAGCAGAGTCTGATTGGAACAAGTAGGAACAGCACTGTGTAAACAGAGAGCAGGTTCATGCGTAATCAGGACTGTAACACAATCCAACAAGGGCTCTGGTACACAAATGAATTGTTCTGCAACGCACGATGAGGAGATTCAGGGAATGGCAGCTTCTAAGCTGTTCCAGGCAGCAGCAAGGCCAGGGTAGAGTCACATGGCTGGACTGCACGAGAGAGCTCAGAGGTGTGTGCAGCTTCAGTCTCTCACAAGTTCTGGAGGAGAGAATCCAGCAGAAGGGGACAACCAGACTTTTCCCATAGGAAGCAATGGACAGAAGATTACAGGTCTTACCAACTACCAGGCAGTACATTATGGGACCTGAAGTCCATGCAAGCTAATGTAGTTCTTCTATAGCATGCCTTATGGAAAAGGGAAGCAAACAGGAGTCAGAATGGGAGTCTGGGTGAGTGTTAATGCTGATTCCCAGGGTACAGATAGTCCATTTACAGCACCCTCTAGAGATGGGCGGGCAGAGACTTAACACATGGCAGTGGCAGGACTTAGGGCCAGATGTAGCAAAGGATTTGCACGTAGCAAACGGCGAAAATGGCCGTTTGCGAGGCGCAAATGCCTCTTTGCTATGCAGAAATGCATATTGCGAGTCGGGACCGACTCGCAATATGCATTTCAGAATCGCAAATAGGAAGGGGTGTTCCCTTCCTATTTGCGATTCGGAGTGGCATGCAATAACATTTGCGACCGCATATGCGGTCGCAAAGGGTGTCGCAGTTAGCATCCACTTCAAGTGGATGGTAACCCACTCGCAAATTGGAAGGGGTCCCCATGTGTTGTGACCATTGCTTGTCATAGCTGGGACACTCATGCTATCCATTTTCAGAAATGATGCACCTCTTGTCACACAAGCTCCTTGCAGAGATAGCAAATGTCACACTTACTAATGTCAGGGGTCTGTTCATACATACCTGTCATATGTGAAATTAAAAAGATGTGTTTTTTTATATGTGTGTGATGTTTGCTGTACAATCATATGCATCACATGTGATGTTGTATCAGAAGTAGTCAGATTTGTCTTCGTGACATGCTCCCTGAGGTAATACTCACATTCCTAAAGAACATGTGATGGAGAAATAAGTAACCAGAGCAGGATTGTGTGATTATGTGAGGTGTTTAATTACATATACTACCAATGTGTTTAGAGAGACTATTGGTGAAAAACCTGCTGTCTGTGATGTAATCCTGCAGCTGTGTTTGGATGTTCCCCCTCATTTTCCCTGACACCATCCTCCTCCTCTTCCTCCTCCTCAGGCAGTTCTTGCTCAGGTTCACATAGGGGGATGTTCCTCCTAACACAAATGTTGTGCAGGACGGAACAAGTCAATATGATCTTGCAGTCCATTTCTGGGGCATATAGGAGGCTGCCTCCTGTGATGTCCAGGCACCTGACTCTGGACTTCAGGATGCCAAAGGTCTGTTCCACAATGGTGCGTGTCCTCTGATGTGGCTCATTATAGGCACACTCTGCTGCTGTGCTTGGGTTGGGGAATGAGGACATGATCCACGTCTGGATCCCCTAACCCTGATCAGCTGAAAAAGAAAATAGGAGTAAGTATTTTGTTAGTGCTTGCACCAGGAATGTCATGTAGCATGGCAGTGGATATCTTGTGTCGTCTATGATTGAGATGTGTTTGTGGCATTGTGTGAGATCCTGGGCTTCTGTGAGGTTTTTTCTGCATTGGGTTGTTTGACTTGATAACTTTTGTTTGGCTCATTGACTTGATATCTATGATTTTGTTTCCAAACTGCTGGTCAGTATGTATGTACCATGCGTTGTGTAGTGAGTAACATGTTTTAGTGTGCTTTCACTGGAGGGGACATGATACTTCCACACACACAATAGCTTCAGATGTGGTGGCAACATGGTTGCACTACATGGGTTTGACATCCCATCCACATAGACATATGTCATTGCAGATAAAATCCAAAAGTCAGGCCCTTTGATTAGGCTTGATGACAATTCCCAACACATCTCCCTAAGTTGGTAGCACTGAGGTGTTCAGTATTGACAATGCACAATTGTCCCATGTGTGACTTGGTTCTATGCAGATCTTTGTAGTTCCCTCTGCCAGTGGCTCCTGTGCAACCGTGCACCTACACTACCCAACTTGCTCCAGGTAACCTGGCTAACTGGCTTGTGGAGGTGGATGTATCTGTGCAGGAAGAGCCATCTCCCTGTACATCTGTTATTTTGATGGACAATTGTCTCTTTCAGTGTGTGCAGCAGTGTGCAGTTTGCATTAGTGGCACATCAATATGTGTTCATAGCATAGTCCACTTCCTTATTGCTACCTGGCAACATCACCCCAGGAGTGATGTGTGATGTTGGCACTGCTTCAGTATTTCCATGTCACCTACATGTGAGTCAACATCATCTTGCTATGTGTTTGACCTGCAGCAACACACATTGCACACCCCTTCCACAGTACTTATTGCTTTGGAGGGTGTGGCATTGACTATGTGGCCTAATGTAATAGTAAATGGTTCATCTTCCACGTTGTACTTCCAGTGCAGGCCATGTCATTGTCACTGTGTGCTTTGACATTGGTCCCTTGTAGCTCTAGAGTGGCATCTATTGTTATCGGCAGCCGTCATTTGCCCATTGGTGTGTATACCATTGTGTCAGGGTGTACAACATAACTACCTGTGTCACACCTCAGTGTCTTCCTGCCCACGTGTCAATGTTGTGGTGTATGTATTGTGTGTCCTACAGGGTTGCTGAGCCGTGTACATATTGCTAGGTTTATGGACTTACTGACAAGAAGGCCATTACAATATCGTCCATCCTGGAAGTTACTGATCTTGCGAAAGATGAAGGAATCATGTACACTCCCAGGATACTTGGCTAAGATGTTGGTAAACAATCCCAGGTGGGCAACTATGGCCTGCACATTTATGGAGTGGGTGTGCTTTCTGTTCCGGTATAGATGCTCTGTTGCTGCAGGTGGTTCAATTCGGACATGGGTGCAGTCAATGCATCAAGCACATGCGGTAAGCCATGTATTTGGCAAAACCCCTGTTTGATCTCCTGCTGCTTCTGCTGTGTGTTGGGGAAGCTGATGTGGTGGGTGTGAGGGAGATGATGGCATCTAGGACCTTGAAAAGGAAGGCGGAGAATGAGGGCTGTGATACCCCAACAACCAGGGCACCTGTTGTTTGGAAGGAGCCACTTGCCAACATGTGCAGGACAGCTAACAGCTTGGCCACCGGTGGTATATTGTGTGGTGTCTGCAGGCTGGCTGCTATATGTGGCTCAATTTGGCGCAGCAGATGCTGTATGGCTTGCCAGTTGAGTCTATACCTCCAGATGATATCCTGTTCCCTGAGGCCCTTGAGGGTTGTCCCGGTCCTGAAGACCCTCTCCTGCCTTCTGCATCGCCTTTGGGGGCCACGTTGGGGTGGTGGCGGCTGCTGCTGTTGGTCCTGTGGACTGCGTCGTCTGGCATGCTGCATCAGTAGCACCTCCATGTTGTCCTTATTGAGCAATGATGTTGCTTGTGTGTTATTTCCTAAACTAGTGCTGTGATTGCCTCATTTTGCCTGACCCAGGCGTTAAAATTTGACGCAAATCGGGCTTTGTGTCATTTTTCGGGTCCACCTCCCACCTATGTGTCATTTTTGCCCTGTTGGATAAATATGGCGCTAGGGTGTTTGAGTCATTTTTTGGGCGGGAACGCCTACCTTGCATCTCATTGACACAAGATGGTTTCACGCATCCTTAAAGTGACGCAAACTCCATATTTTTGACGCTAGGTATGTCTAGCATCAAAATATAAATATGGAGTTTAGTTTGTGCCGGATTTGCATTAAAAAAATGACGCTAATCCACGCAAACAGAGTATAAATATGGGCCTTTGACTGTGCTGCCAAGGCATCTGAATGTCCTAAGGTGCTGCTACTTCAGGTACTATGGTTAGAGGACCTCTTCCTGTGAATTCTTATAGCTGGTCTGTTCTTGAGGCCCATTCTCAGCTCTCCTTGTTCAGATATCCTGTCTCATGTTCAGATCTCTTTCTCTTCAGCCGTAGGTAATCTCTCCGGGACAAAGGACAGTTTCCTCTGAAGCAAGCAGGCATCAGGTATCGTGGCTCCAGTCAGCTTTCCCTTCTGCTTACTCCTGTGTTGTTCTTCAGAAGAAAGGAAAATGAAACATCCCTGCTGCTCACCATATAAAGGCTGAGCAGTGGCTATACCTGTAGGAGTGTCCTGTAAAAACTTTGGCAATGAATGGAAAGAATACATATTGAGTTTAATCATTCTGTCGGGACTGGAGGCAAGGATTCCGCTGTGCCTTCTTCACTTTATTTTTAACAGCAGCCATATTGAAAACATAATAACAACAAACTATGTTGCCCATGAAAACAAAAGAATTTCAGTTCAACCAATCAGCAGTCAGGATCTCCCTTTATCATCCCCTGTAGACACTCCTGCCTCCTATTTCTTCGCTGCTCCAGCAGCCACCAGCTAAGTGATTCCTGCCTCTGTGCCATTTATTAATTGATTTTCTTACTGTTTCTTTACTGCTTGGTGTTCAAACACTGTTTCATGGCCACTCCTGAGTCTATATTGAGGCATGAGGGGCTAAAGGTATTATACACTTGCACTCAAAAACTAGTGGGCACTAGGTGTCCCTGGGCTTCAGACCCCAAATAGGCCCTTTGGGCTGCTTGGGCTGCTTATTATAACTTTCCCTGTGTCAAACCCAGTACAATCTCGCCCCCAACAATGCAGGACTCTGTAGATACTTACCTTGAGGAGGAAAATTTTGCCAATCTCCCTATAGATGAGAATTTCTGTGATGGAATTGATGCATCCATCCAAAAGACTGTCTCTGTTGCAGTGTCTCCCTTGGAACAGAAAGTACTGCAGATGGCAGCAAAGTGTTTTAAACCCCTCATGCCAAGAGAAGACCTTGCTGGACCCCTGATCTCTATACCTCTATGACAGTCTGGCACATCACTCGCAGAGAGCAAACGAAAGTACACTCATGACCCTGGGGTCGACCTCAATGCTTTTGATAGACTCAAGAGAGCCTTTATGAGCCCAACTCAACCCCTAGGACTTGAACCCACCACCATTCCTGAACCCTGGACACCAAATGGCCATTTTGTAAACACAAGGGCTTGAACCCACCGACGTTCCTGAACCCTGGACACCAAATAGGCATTTTGTAAACACACCTGCCCCCCCTCCCCATAACCCCTGGATGGGGATGGTTCCCTCACAGCCTCTGATGGGGACAATGATCCAGAAAGGCCCTGGCGCCCAGCCACGCACACACTTAATGGCGAGTCCATCCTGGGGAAGGGGACCCTAGACACAGGGTTGGACATGTTAGATCCCAAAGACTCTATGCACCCCCTCTCTGCAGAGTGGACCCCAGCAACAAAAGTGGGTGCTTATGTGGCAGGGAGGCTCAGGAAACCGTAACCACCTCCAGGCAGCGTGCCCCTGTCCACCACTGGACGCAATGTGCCACTAATGAGAGTGATACCCCAATGACCACGTTCCTTGTCAAATATATCTGGGATCCTAATAAAGGGAAAGACCGCTTCTAGTGCTCCTGTCAGGATAAACTCTTAAATTTTTCTAGCACCCTGGAAGTCATATCGGGCTGGGCCGAACGGACCAATATATTGCTAGGGCATGCCAACTGAGCCGTCTCTACCGCTTAAGATAGATCCAAAACTAGGAGACTTGGGCCCAGATGTAGCAAGATACGATTTTTCTACTCGGAAATTGCGAGTCGGTGCGACTCGCAATTTCCGAGTCGCAAAATTTTATGTAGAATGGTGTCTCAGACACCTTCTGCGAATCGCAAGGGGGTCGCAAAGGCCCACCTCATTAATATTAATGAGGTGGGTTGCAATTTGCGACCCCCTTCCGATTCCCTGCACTCACAGGGATGGTGGCCTGCTGGAGACAGCAGACCTCCATGTCTGTGACTGCTTTTTCAATAAAGCAGTTTTTTTTTTTTTTTTGTATTGCAGCCCATTTCCTTTAAGGAAAATGAGTTGCAATACAAAATAAAAAATGAAACCATTTGGTTTCTTTTTTTCAGAGTAGGCAGTGGTCCATTGGACCACTGCCTGCTCTGAAAAAATATTTTTGGCGACATTCACAAAGGGGAAGGGGTCCCATGGGGACCCCTTCCCTTTTGCGAATGAGTTAGCACCCACTTAACATGGGTGCTAACTGCGAATTGCTTTGCGACCACGTTCACGGTCACAAACCAATTCCGCATCGCGGTGCGAATTGCAAATAGAAAGGGAACACCCCTTCCTATTTGCTAGTTGCATTCCCATTTTGCGAGTCGGTACTGACTCGCAAAATGGGAATGTGCATCGCGAGGCGCGTTTTGCATGGCACAAACTGCGAATTTCGCAGTTTGCACCATGCAAAACGCTATTCTACATCTGGCCCTATGTGACTTCAAAAGCAGGCCCCATAGCTCTGGGGGACTTTCCAGGGACCCATTTATAAGACAGCTAGAGAAGTTTGTGGACACATATAATACCCTTGACAAAGCTCAGGCCTCTGTAAAATGGATCTTTAGACTCCAGGTTTTCACCGGGGCTGGTCGTGGCAGGGGGCGCTAGGCTGGCCAACCCCAGTACCAAGCTCCCTCAAGAGGCCTCAGTGCTAAACAAGGGCAGTGGCAGGATCCCACCAGATTTGAAATTTCTACCCCACGAAAGGCTACCCTCACCAACGAAGCTCCAGAGATCTCCAGTGGAGGCATTAGCCACAGCTCCTCTTAGGGTGAGTGTACACCACTTCTCGCATAAAAGACTGGGAGGCAGACTGGCAACCTTTGCTCACAATTGGAGGGCGATTACATCAGACTCCTGGGTCCTTCAAACAATTTGAGGCTCCAAGACGGAATTTCACAGATCCCCACACCAGTCCTCCCTACCTACTCACCCTCCTTCTCAGAATCAGATACTGCTGTAGTTGATTCAGAAGTCACAGATCTGCTCTCAAAAGGGGTGATATCCCTGACATTCTCTCTTTCCACCGAATTTCTCAGCAACCTCTTCCTAGTGGAGAAGAGGGACAGTGGACAACATCCAGTTGTCAACCCCAGGGAATTCAATGAGTGGCTGGCCTTCCACCACTTCAGGATGGAGGGAATCCATCTCCTGTGAGACCTGCTATGTCCCAAGAGCTGGATGGTATGCCTCGACCTAAAAGACATGTACCTTATGATCCCGATCTACCTACCACACTTTGGTTCCTGCAATTCCAGTGGCGACTCCAGAACTTTGAGTTTCTGACTTTTTCCTTCAGCTTGTCCTTGGCAATGTGGTGCTTTACCAAGGTCATGAAACCAGTGGTGGAGCACCTCAGGGCCAGAGGCACGCAACTCTTAGTTCACTTGGAGGACAACCTCCTCATGGATCAGTGCCCAAGGAAGCTGTCAGAACAATTGCAGACAACGGTCAACCTCTTGGAATCCCTGAGCTTCATCATCAACAAGAACACGTCCATATTGTCTCCAACACAGTCCATTGTCTTCCTAGGTTTCGTGGTGGACTCCTTGAGTCTTCCCTCTCCGAAACTAACCAAGAGCAAACACAAATTTTTAAGAACGTTGGACACACGTCCACCTGCCTCAGGCACATTACATGTATGGTGAAGCTTTTATCATCCTCGATATAGGGCACTACAGCACCTGAAAGCTTTTCACCTTCCACAAAGACTCACCTACTCAGACAGTCCCCTCATCGGATGAAGCCAGAAAAGAGATGAGGTGGTGGATCACCCATATGGAAGCTTGGAACAGACGAGCCATCTTTGACTCACACTCGGATCTAATTATTGAATCCGATGTCAGTGGCACTGGATGAGAGGCATGACCTGGGGAGCTCTCCACTGGCGAAAAATGGTCCTCTGCCGAACAAAACCCTTCACAGCAACTGCCTGAAAGTGATTGCAGGCTTGTTTTTGGTGAAGTGTTGAACCAAGGATAAAATTCAGTGCTGCATGCTTCTGAAGATGGTCAATGTAGCAGCGGTACGGTACATCAACCATCTGGGGGGAACAAGATCCAGAGCATTTTTAGACTTGGCTCAGACCTTCTGAGAACACTGTTTCCCTGGCCTCTGATGGAATGGTGTATAGGTCCGTCAACACCTTACGGTCAGCGACGTCAGCAGAGCACTTCCACATCAGAGATCACCCGGTGGATGAACACCCTCTAGTCTGTAAACTCCTCAGGGGTATTTGCCTGTTCCTTCCACCAGAACCGAAGTATTTCACTCTTTGGGATGTTAATAAGGTCATCACTCTTTTCCTCTCCTGCCCGTCCAATACAAATCTCCCCAAGAAGGAGATGTCAACGAAACTGGCTACAATGCTGTGTTGAGTGTCTTGTAGAAGGGTGTCAGAGGACAGGGCTCTGGACATAACAGATAAAGTATTCACCCCAGATGGGGTTACTTCCCATATATCCAGAAGATATATACTGTAATTCTCATGTTTTGTCATACCCCATTTTCCCAGACTCTCCCAAACTATGTGTGGCTCGTAGCATTAAGGCCCATGAGGCTCTGACAGAAGATGTTCGCCCCCAGGGAGGAATGGGAAATTCGTATTACTCTGAAGAAACCCCACAAGGAATTCTCTTTCCCTACCATTGCGAGATGGGTCAGATGGGAAATTCATGAAGCTGATGTTGACTCTAAAATGTTAAGGGCATGCTCTATAGAGGAGTGATAGCGTCCAAGGCATTTGCCATGGGAGCACATCTGGTGGACATCCTCAATGCTGTGGGCTGGTCATCGGATTCCACATTTAAAAGGTTTTACTTTAAACCAGTCCCTAGTATTGCGGGCATGTGATGGATAAGCTTGAAACTAGTGTAATCCTCACTTCTGGTCCTGATATAGAATGAAAAATTACCTAGCTATTGTTATGGAAAGTTTCAATTCTATTAAAGACATGAAGGCAAGAATTAGCCCATCCCACGCTTCACGTAATTTCTCCCACCGGGCCATACATGTGAGTATGTCAATTGTTACATTTTGACAGTACAATGTACACAAGTCACTTGTGAGACTGATGCCTTGATGCTAATGCTATTTTACCTGTATGTGAGGTTCTTCTCGTTATTGGTATATTAAGTTCTGGGCTCCTTGAGAGGGTAAATATACATCTGTTTTTTTGTAGGGGCAGAGTCACCTACACAGGAATGAAGGCTTGAATTGTCGACTTTTATTGCAGGAAGAAAGAGGAGGCAGGAGTGTCTACAGGGGAGGATAAATGGAGATGCTGACTGCCGATTGGTTGGACTGAAGTTCTTTTCTTCCCCCAAGGGTTCATAGGAAATGGAGTTTGTTGTTATTGTGGTTGTAATATGCCTGCTGTTAAAAGTAAAGTGAAGAAAGAACAGCATAATACCTGCCTCTGTGTCCTTAATAGATTTGAAAATTAATTTTACGATAGCTAGGACTTTTTTCATTATACATGATTATACATTGAGACACAAATATAGATCTGTTAAGTATCAATACAATAACACAATGACAAATTTAGCGGAGTCCACCAAACACATACATAGTGAACAAACCATAAGAGAGCCCATATTCATTTAGGAAAAAATATAGGCCCGCTTTAACATTGGCGGTAAAAACCGCTGCGGCGACGTCCGCCAAAAGAAGATTGCTGCGGCTACCAGCTGTCTGCCAAATTATAACTGTAGCCGGAATTCCGTCAGAAGGATGGCGGAATTCTGGCTGCGGCTATGGTGGTGGATGGCGGTAAGGTGGTGCTGCTGCCAGCAGCAGCGCCATGCCAGTAGACCGCCGCAAACAGTATCATGACACATGATACGGCCTGGTGGTGTTCTGCTGGCGGATACTGCTGCTGGCAGCAGCGCCCCATCCCGTCTACTGCCGGAGGACCCCCTGAAATCAGGTAAGTCGGGTGCTCCGACAGGAGAGAGGGGTCGGGGTGTTGTGTGTAAATGTGTGTGCGTGAATGCGGGTGTTTGTTGCGTGTTGCATGTGTGTGCATGTATGGATGTGTGAGTGTGTGTATGTTGTGTTGTGTGAATGCGTGTGTGCTTGTATGTATGTCAGTGTGTGTGAATGGACGTATGTATATTAATGTGTACAATGGTGCGTGAAGGAGCGTGTATGTTGGGTGGTGGGTGTGGAGTGGGAGGGAGGGTGGGGGGAACTTGGGGCAGGGAGCGGGGAAGACCCCTCTCAGTGACAGGGAAGGGATTCCCTGTCACTGATAGTGCCTACCACCATGGTTTTCTTGGTGGTAAGGTAGCCACAAAAACAATGGCGGCAGGCGGGGTCATAATCCCAAGAGCGGGCTAGTGTCAGCCGCTGAGCTGGAGGCTGAAGTCTCCAGCCCGTGGCTGTTACCGCTGTGGCGAACGGAGCGGTACATTGGCAGTTTAGCTTGAGCCAAACCGCCACTGTCATATTAAGGGGAAAAGTACCGCCAGCCGGTTGGCAGAACTTTTCTCCATTTTACTGCCGTCCGCCGGGGATGTAATGAGGGCCATAATGCTGTATGAATATACTCTGTAACAGATTTCAGTGGGAGGCACAATGGGCACAGATAAGAATTGTGTAAGCTTATTGTCAATAAATGAATGAAAGGACAGAAATGAAAACACCATGATTTTTAATAAAACTGAGAATGTTATAAAAACACTATACTGCTTCTGGATAATGAGTTATGTCATTGCCACCCCTGACGTAAATCCATGCGATAGTCTGGATATGTTAATATAATTGTACAGTGCTGTGATGCTCTTTATTTCAAACACCATAGTTAATGAACGTGTTTCAGAACTTCTGAGATTCAGAGATTTACTTTTTGGTCTAACTTCACATTGCTGCAGTCACCTGACTTTAAATGATCAAATGAATAAGAGCTTTAAATAACACACCGGAGAAAGGTGCTTTGTTTCTGCCCACTTAATAGTTACTGTGAGTATAGTATTTGATTGGGCACAAGGTATGTGCTGCCACCAGAAACAGTGCTTGTAGTACTCTTGGCTCCTGAAGGGAGTTCAGTCACCTAAAAAATCATAATGATGTGGCAGTTTGCAGTGGGAAGACTCTTCTACCTAACAGTCATATTGATAGGCTAATTCAGTTAGCAACTAGATCTTAACAAGGATTTTCCTCATTCAATATGGCAGTGGCAACCACTGTAATGCTACAAAGACGTCTGTGCATGTTTTTTTTATTCACTTTTACATTTGCACTGTGCAGAATAAGAAGTTTGTTGTGCCCTCCCTTTCTAGCAGTCTGACAGATATGCCAGTTGCTGCGGCCTCAACAGCCTCATGCTGATCCTTCCTTCCTCCCCAACACACTGTCTCTCCCCAACTGCAGCAGCACACACATGGCCAGCTCCCCTCAGCCATGGGAGCCAGATTCACAGAGTTCTTTTGATACTCCAGACCACATAGTCCAATTTTGACTATAAATCAGGAAGAAATACAGGTAATGGAAGACAGTAACAAGACTAGCCACTGTTTAAATGTAAGCAATTATATCCATTTTACGATTAGACAATGCTGTTATTTCATTTCCAGATCCCTGCTTCTGTCCTTTCTGCAGACACATTCACACTGTACTATTAAACTGCACCCTCTGTACCCTGCCAAGTCTGCTCACTAGTGCTAGCTTAAGATCTTTGGAAGTGGTGAGGTGTTCCAAGTTCCACAAAGCAAAACAAGAAAACAGGTTTCTTATAGGTGGTTACGCGGAGAGTGGGCTGCTCCCCGAAAATGTTGGAAACATATTGAGTCTAAATTGCCAGGATGCCATAGACCCTGAAATGGCATTTATGAAACATTCCTGTACTTTTTTGGCACGTGAGAGATGCCTGGTTGTTCGTAAAAGTAGATCCATTTTCTTTTTATTTCAGAAGTTACTTCCACAATGCCAAGGTAAGCATCTTTTCATAGGTGGGGGCCCTTATGCCAAGGATTAAGTACAATATGCAAGTGGCAGAATTTTACCATGGATACTCCAACCTATAGTCATAGGTCCCTACAAAAATATACAAGGGTCAACATTTTGCCATTGGCACCACTCTATAAAACTAATACAAGGTCTCTTATGATAAGAATAACCTCAAATGTTAGATTCAGCATTTTGCTATGGATTCATCTGCTATACTAAGAATTATATGCAGCATGTCAGGGTGTGCACTTTACCACGTTTAACATCTAACAATCATATGCAATTAGTGCCCTCATCCATAAGGCAAGAATACCCTCCAGTATACCACACCGGCAGCACACTTGCAAGCATTATACATATATACTTCCACACAAACATGCACTCATAAACATACACAATCTCTCACACACACTAATTCTCTCAGACACTCAGGGGCTCATTTGCAAGCCCCTTCCACAGCCATAGCATCATTTGTTTTACGCTAGGCTTGCTCAAACAGTCCCTGTTAGACCTGGCATCCTTGGAGTAGTCTCCCTTGTCTTTTTGCCTCTGCTTCCTATGTTTTGACTGTGTGTTCGACTTTGTTTTTTCTCTTTGATACTATAGACACTTTACCACAGCTGACCAGTGCTAAAGTGCAAGAGCTCCCTGTGTAACCTGTATGGGTAATTGGCTTTTCCCTGATTGGCATGTTTGATTTACCATTAAGTCCCTAGTAAAGTGCACTAGAGGTACCCAGGGCTGATAAATCAAATGTTACTAGTGGGCCCTCAACATTTATTGTGCCACCCACATGAGTAGCCCTGTAAATATCTCTCAGACCTGCCTCAGTGTCTGTGTGTGCAGTTTTGCACTGCCAATTAGACCTGGCAAGTATTCCCACTTGCCAGACCCAAACCTTCCCTTTTCATACTTTTAAAGCACCCCTAAGTTAGGTCGTAGGTAGCGCCATGGGCAGGGTGCAGTGTATGTTAAAGGTAGGACATGTACTGATGTGTTTTACATGTCCTGACAGTAAAATGCTGCCAAATTTGTTTTTTACTTTTGCAAGGCCTATCTCTTACAGGTTAACCTGGGTACTGCGTTTAAATACCTTTTAAGTTCAGTTTCCCATTGGGAGCAGATCGAGAGTTAGAGTTTGGGGTCTATGAACTCACAATTAAAAAATATATCTTTTGGTAAAGTTGTTTTTTAGATTGTCAGTTTGAAAATATCACTTTTAGAAGGTTGGCATTTTCTTGCTTAACCTTTCACTGCCTCTGTCTGCTTGTGAATTCCATGTCTGGGTCAGACTGACAGTTGGGCTGTTGTGAATTCCCTCTAGACAGTGAAACAAAGGGAGCTAGGGTGTAGCCTGCACATCCTGATGAGTCTCCTGGGTTAGAGTGGGGAGGGAGGAGCTCACACTTACACCTGAAAGGGCTGTGCCTATCCTCACACAATGCATTATCCTGCCCCCTGGTGTGTGTCTGGGGCCAGGCCTGGGCAAGGCAGGATCTTGTTAACAACAGAGACTTTCCTTTGAAGTTTGCCTACTTCAAAGGCAGAAAGGAGTATAAGTAGTGGACCCAAAACCCCAGACTTTTAGAACACTTCTGGACCAAGAGTAACCTCTGCCAAGGAGAAGAGCTGAAGAGCTGGAGGAGGAGTACTGCCCCTTTGCTGTGTGTGCTTTGCTGGGCTGGCCTGCAGTTGCTGCTTCTGCCTTAAAGGGGCAAAGACTGGACTTTGCTGTGTATCCTGCTTGTGAAGGTACTCCAAGGGCTTGGACTGAGCTTGCCCCCGGTTCCGAAGTCTCTGGGCCATCAAACACTTCCTCTGCCAGCACTTGGGCTCTCTTGCTGAGACTCCTACCCTGCCAAGTGGTGCTAAATTCATTCCCAGGGCCCTTGAAAGAAGAAGCTGGTGAAAAACCAAGAAAGACCAAGTGCACTGACTTTGGAAGACGCCCGGACTGACGCCACTGCCGGATCCTGCCACGCCGCCTCCAACTGAAGATGTGGTCCCCACTGGAGTGCGACCAACCCGACTGACCCCCGCAGGCCCGACGCTGCCACACCCTCGCTGAAGTCCAAGACTCTGTGTGTCCGAAGTGCCATGTCACCGACATCCATGGCACTTGACTGCGCCGCGGTGCCTGCAGCCTTGTGGCGTTACCACAACCCAGTAAGGTCACCCCCTCCGTGTCTTGACCACCGGACATCATCTCCTCTGGAAGTGTAAGGAACCAGCTCTTCACACCAACGCCGCCTCATCTCCACTGCTCCACAGCAAGGACCTGATGCCTTGCACCGACGCCTCCGCTCCTCTGGTCCAGAGCCCTGGAACCGACGCTGCACCAGATCTAGCGGTGCTTCAATCACGGACTCCGTGCACTGGTTTGTTTCCTCTTTTTCAGAAGGCACTGTACCTGGGGGTCCATGCAACTCTGTGACCAGCGCCACTGGCGTCGGATTGTTGGGAACGACTCCGCCACAACGCCGTGATAACACCAAATTGAAGCATTTGTGTTTCTAAACGTTATATTGAACTTTAATCTTTAAAAAATTCATACCTTTGCTTTTGCATGTTAAATATTGGCTATTGTTCTAAACTGGGGTGTGTCCATTTTGTAGTGTTTTCACTGTGTTACTGTGTGTGTTGGTACAAATACTTTACATATTGCCTTTCAGATAAGCCTGACTGCTTATGCCAAGCTACCAAGGGTGTGAGCAGGGGTTATCCTTGGTGTGTATCTCCATTACCATGACTAGAGTAAGGGTCCCTGCTTGGACAGAGTGAAAAATGACTGCCAACCAGACACCCCATTTCTAACAGTCCCCTACACAGCACTGCATTTACAAACTGGTGCAATGGTACCATCTGCCAGTTTGTAAAGTTGTGTGCCACATTATACCTGCGCCAGGTATCATGTTTGCAAGGTAGGCATTTCCCTACAAAAAAGGGCTGCAGACTGCGCCATTCTGCTGTGTCACAGCGTCACTGTTTTTTTATGCCTGCTCAGGGCAGGCATTAAATTGACGCTGTACTGTTTTCAATGCCACTCCTCCCCCAGCATTGCTGGGCTAGCATCAAAATGTTGACTCTAGTCCAGCAATGCTATGGTTTTGCTCCACAACTGTGTCTTAATTTCTAACCCAGCTTTGGACTCTGTGTGCCATGGAGCACTGTACCGTAATAAAATACAGCACTCCTATGGCAGCGTTAAGGGGCGCACGGCAGCACAAGAAAACAGGTGTATCGATCACGATGCACCAATTACTTGTAAATTAGGCCCTCAGTTTCACACACTCATTCTCACTATGGGCCACATTTATGAGGCCCGTCGTGCAGGGCGGAGCAGCAAGTGCCTTGCTGCACCGCCCTGCTCCACAGAGTAACGGCAGAAATGCATAGTATCTACAAGATACAATGCATTTCTGTCCTCTCTCCCTGCACTGGTGCACATATTGCTGCTGTTATGCAAGGGTGTCTGCATTGCGGGTATGATTGTTTTTGTGCAGGAAGAGAGACCTTCCTGCACAAAATCAATCACAGGAGGTGTTTTCCTCTTTCTATGTGTGTTGCAGAATGCAACAAGCATGGAAAGAGGACAAAATGGGGTGAAATAAAGATACTTCTCCCCATTGTGTCACTCTTACTCCACCCCAGAGTGGCGTAGTAATCTGACGCATGCCCACGCATGTAAATCTGGGAATGCGTCAGATTCCTTCGGGTTCTATGGGTGTTGCGTGGGAACACCTCAAGCAACACCCATGGAATGCCCCTTTCACGCAGTGTTATTAATGAAAGTGGGTACATATTTAAAAGGTCATGAAAAGCCACGCAAGGTGGCTTTATGTGGCCTTGTAAATATGGGCTGGCATACTGCGCCACTGAAGCATAAACAAAAAATGATGCTCCAGTGGTGCAGTGTGTAACTAGGGCCTCATAAAAGAGGCCCTATATCTCTTTCACTCTTTCATGCATTTGTACTCTGTCATGCTCATACACACAGACACTGTCACTCACCTTCCCTTTAGTTAAATCTGCTTGTTTTGTGTTAGAAATGCTTGCACTTTTGTTGCCCCTGCTATACCTCTCTTGCCTTTTAGAGAAGCTTAGTAAAACATTTTCTCTATACACGATTAAAAATCATAACATATGGCCTAGTCAATGCTTGTTACAAGTATGATGTGAATGAAAAAGCAAACTTCCTTAAAATAGCTGCACAGGGCTTATGTTTGGGTTCACATGTGAATCAAACAAAAACATTATTGTAAATTACCTTATCCCCTTTTTAAAAATGAATATCGCAGCAGCCAATTGGTTTGGTGGAATGCTTGTCGCCTTTGGCAAACATTTTTTTTATTCAGTAACACTTTACATATTGCGATTTCAGACCCAACTTACAATGAAAAAAAATAAATCCCAGAATGAAGCATTGTGGTGAACGGAAAGCCAGGACTAGCTGAAGGTGGCACACAATACAACTGGCAACTATGTAAAAAGTTTGAAAGTTTAAAAAGTTTCAGTTTGGGATTTTCTGCCCATATTTTTGGAAACAATAAAAGATTTATCAGTGAAGAGGTAAAAAGGGAAAGATTGCATTTCCTGTGCAGATCCTAGAATTCAGTGATACATTTCAAACATTCAAACTCCTCTAAAACATTGGAGCTTGCTAAAAATGTGACTGCCTACCTCAATGACACCCAGAGGGACTGTAGGACCAATGTGATAGAATCACCTCAACCCTCTACCCCTCTTTTTTTTGTCACGCTGTCTGTAGGAAAGAACCCTCTTCCTGCCATCGTTACCCCTACTTTTTGTCTGTTGTCAGTATGTTTTGACTGTTTTCACTGGGATCCTGCTAACCGGGACCCCAGTGACTATGCTCTCTCCCTTCAAACTTGGTTGCTTGAACCACATACACCCCACATTTGGCATACTGGTGCACCCTTATAATTCCCTAGTATATGGTCCCCAGGTACCCAGGGCATTGGGGCACCAGGGGTCCCCCATGGGCTGCAGCATGTATTATGCCACCCATGGGGAGCCTGTGCAAAATGTATCTGTAGGCCTGCCATTGAAAGGATGCAGGTACTCTTTTCACTTGACGTCACTGCACCAGGTCACTGTAAGTCACCCCTATTGTAGGCCCTCCTAGCCTCGATGGCAGGGTGCAGGTACCTGTGTGTGAGGGCACCCCAGCATGAGCAGAGGTGCCCCCATGAACTCCAGCTCCATTTTCCTGGACTTAGTGAGATTGGGGACACCATTTTACAAGTGTACTGGACATATGTCACTACCTATTTCCACAGAATAATGGTAGCTCTGAGCCAAGGCATGTTTGATAGCAAGCATGTCAGAATCATACCACAATACTGTTGCCAGTAATGGTTGTATGATTCCATGCACTCTGGGGGCTCCTTAGAGGACGCGTAGCATTGTTCCTACCAGCTTTCTGGGTTTTTCTAGGCAGCCCACACTGTGTCAGCCCCCAGACAGGTTGCTGCCTTCCTGCTGCTTGACCAGCTCAAGCCCAGGAAGGCAGAACAAAGGATTTCCTTTTGGAGAGGAGGGTAACTCCCTCTCCCTTTGGAAATAGGTGTTATATGGCTTGGGAGGGGTAGCCTCCCAAGCCACTGGTATGCTTTGACGGGTATATTTGGTGCCCTCCTTGCATAAACCAGTCTGCACCGGTTCAGGAACCTCCAGTCGCATCTCTGGCGTGAAACTGGTCAATGGAAAGGGGAGTGACCACTCCTCTCTCCAACACCACCCCAGGGGTGGTGCCCAGAGCGCCTCCAGATGGCCCCTTGATTCTGCCATCCTAAATCCAAGGTGTGCAGAGGCCTCTAGGAGCCTCTGAGTGGCCAGGTTAGGCAAGGGATTTCAGAGCCCCCTCCTGATAGGTGGTCACGTGGCTAGGTGACCAATTCCCCTTGAGGGGCTATTTAGGGTCTCCCTCTTGGGTGGGTCCTCAGATTCGACTTGCAAGATTCCAACAGGACTCCTTTGCGATGTCTACGTTGACTTCTGTATAAAGAAAATGAGGCAAACACAGTAACCCCAGGACCTAAATATATGAATCTTCTTAGAAATTTATGGCCCCAAGGGGGGAGTGTGGCCCTTGACTTCCATGGCAAAAATTACTTTTGAAAGAATCTTATTCACCCAAAAGGTCAAAGGAACTTATAAAAATACCATTTTATTCAATTATTAACATGATTAAGCAAAACATTGGTGCTCCCAAGATAACGGCGCACCTCACATGCATAACCTTAGGGGTGGTTCAGGCTGTGGGTGGCTACTCCTCTTGTCATTTGTGCATTTTCCCAACGTTGCTCCTGCCAAAAGTGGGGGTTTGCAATGGGGGTGGCCATCTGCTGCTAGCAGCAGGGATGGGATCAAGTTTCAAGGGAGGCAGGCCCTTTGAAGCTTGCTGGGAGGCTGTGCACATTCCTTGGGGAGGAGGTGTAAAACACCTACCCTGGAAGGGCTTTGTTTTCTGGACCCAGATTCTCACCCCAGGGTTCCATAATCTTGTCTGATAGTGGCAGCCTGGTTGTGACAGCCAACAACCATGCCAGGGCTAGCTAGCTTTTGCAGGAGTCAACTCTAAGGTGGCCCCTGGGTAAATTGTGCAATAAATCCAATACTAGTACCAGTTTGGATTTATTGTTGTGAGTTGTTTGATACCAAACAACCCAGCGTTCAGAGTGGCCATAATGTAGCTGGGAAACTAGTACTGTCCAGCACAAGCATTTAAAATGGCTGCTCTGTACACTTACTGTGTCCCATATTTGGCAAGGACACAGTAGGGGCATATTTTGCTAATGCATCTATGCCCACACATGCAGTGTAGTGCACCCTGCCTTAAGGCTGAAAGGCCTGCCAGATGCGTGAATTACTTAAATTGCATACAGTGTGTAGGGGACAGGTCACAGGCTGTGTGCCATGTCAGTTTTGCATTTTCAGATTGCACCGGGACACAGCCTACAATGCCAGTGTTGGATGCACTTGGATGCTTGGTCCATGAGGGTGCCCCAAACTGTGCTGCTGCCCTCAGGGGCCCACCCATAGTACTGCATGCCCTGGGAACCTAAGTACCATTTACTAGGAACTTATAGTGGCAGCTAAAGGTGTTGTCAATTGTGCCAATTCATCACATCAGTCTTGGGAAAAAGATTTGGCCCAGGGAACCTGGTTAGCAGGTGACAAGGGACCTAACAACTTTGAACCCACATCAAATACCAGGCACAAAGAGGGGGGCTAGCTATGTCAAAAGAGGCATTTACTCACAGTTATAGACAACAGTGGACATTGTCAATGCTTGTTATGTGTGCAGGATAAGAGGTGTGCTCATGTGAGTGCTGGATCATCTTGATTATTGTGTGTGAATGCAGCGTGGGAGATACGAGTAGCCCCTGTGAGTGCAGGGCTTGCTGTATGAGTGCATGGAGAGCCAAGTGCCCAATGAGTGCTGAGTGAGAGGAGTACGTACAGAATGAAAGGAATGAGTACAGGGTGAGTGGTGTGCCCAAGTGAATGCTGAGTGACCACGCTGCGTGTGTGACTGCAGAGTGCACATGGTGAGTGGAATTAATGCATGGTAAATGGTGTGTCCTAGTCAGTTCAGGGCGAACATTGTGCTGTGGGCAAGCAGGGTGAGCTATGTGAGTGATGGATGAACAGAGTGCATATATGAGTGCAGGCTGAGCAGTGTGCCCATATGGGTGCAAGGTGAGAGAAAGGAGTGCTGTTTGAGTCCATGGTGAGTGATCTGCCTGTTTGAGTGATGTGAGTGCAGGCTTAGCGATGTGCCCGTGTGAGAGTAGGATGAAAGGAGTGAGTGCAGAGTGAGTGATGTGAGTGCAGGGTGAGGGATGTGCCCATTTGAGTTTGGGTGAAATTGCAGAGTGGGAATAATGAATGAATGGTGAGTGATGTGCTTGTTTGAGATTGTGTGCAGGGTGAGTGGTGAGACTGAGGGGTGAGCAGTTAGAGTGACAGATGAGTTGAGCATCATGTGAGTGCAGAGTGAGAGGTGTGATTGTGTGGGTGAAGGTTACGAGGATGGTGAACAGCATAAGTGCATGGTGTGCGGTGTAAGTGCAGTGTGATTGCTGTGAGTGAAAGGTGAGCTTGATTAGGAAGGGTTAGCTCTGAGTATGATGGGTGAGTTGTCTGAATGCAGTATGCATTACCAGATACTATGAGTAACTCAGCACGTTATCTACCGCTGGCGAGTGGGGTTTTGGTTGGAGAGTGGGGTTTTGGATATAATTAAATCTATTGATATCATGGCCCGAGTAGGGCTGGAGGATGGAGGAAATAAACGATTTGCAGATCCTTCAGCAAACTTTCAGCCTCTTATAAGGGTTGCCACCTTTCCAAGAGAAAAATACCAGCCATTTTTTGTGGTTTAAGATCCTACAAGGCATGGACATGATTGTATGAATTCATTTGTAAGATGACTTTTCTGCTTTTGTTTAATTGTTAGCCAGGTTAACATAGCTTTAGAACACATTTAAAGGGGCTTTGTGTTTATATTTGCGTGGTTGAAGTATGTACAAATATGGGATAAAAATACCGGCCTTATGTGATTTTACTTCTTTTTAAAATACTGGTTTGCCTGTAGAAAACCAGCCAGGTGGTAACCCTATATAACTAACATTACTTTATTTCCTAAATGAATTCTCTTGCTGTGGCAGCAAAAGTAGTTTACAAATGTAATGAATACAGAGTGGGGATGCAGGGGCTGGGAACCGGTGTAAAAAACAAGAAAGCCTTGTTAACAAGTAAATGGTCTTTTAAAGACCTGTGAAATTCTCAAATGAGACTGAGATAAGGTACCAGCCACTGTTCAGCTATCCCACACAGTTCAAGCTCTGTGTGTGTTTCCTGGCAGTTGCATCAGCCTAGGCTAAGACACAACGACAGGGGACTAAAGCCCTTTCAGCACTGTGCGCCTACCCATGCTGGAAGATGGGGCTGTGGGTCCAGGGTTTGATGGGCCCGGTGACAAAGCAGCACCTACAGGGACACCCACAGATTGAGTAAAAGGAGTTAATGCACAAATTGGCTACCAGTATAGCAACTAAGATAGAGGCAGATTCTGCTACTGTTAATCAGTCCAAAGTACACACACATTCCACCCCAGGATGTTGAGGCACATGAGAAAGGAACCCCACTATTACCTTAGAAAGCTTTAGGCTGACTGCTGAACATCTGTCTGAATGGGGATTCAAGTGATGCAGATAATGAGAGCCTTTCTGTAGGAAATCCACCTTTTTTGCCTGATAACCCCAGATTTTTCTCCTTATGCTGGACCCTACATTCTTGCTGGCTTTATAACTCTGTGTATTTCACACCTGAAAGCCAGTGGTAAAGTGCCTGTGCTATCCCTTTTAACTTTGTTGAATTAAATTAGCATACTCCTAACTGGCTGGTGCTTTTCACTTGCCTGTAAGTCCCTATTCTAAGATGTAGGAAATGCACTCAGTTCCTAGAAGTTAAATGCCACTTTTGGACCGCAACACCTATTGTGCCATCCAGTATAGCAGTAGTGCAAGCATGACTTCAGGCCTACCCTGTGTAGCATGTCTGTAATTTATGAGCACTGTTCCCCACAAGGCAAAGGCATGGTATTTAAAAGTAGGACATGTATAACTTTAACATTAGCATATCCTTCCAGTGACTAGCCCTCAAAAGCTGTTTTACTGTAGGAAGGCTGGCTGGCCCATACAGAAACACTATTAAAGCACTATTAAATGCTAATACTGTTTCTCAGAAAGGGACAAACTATAAAACTAATTAGACCACTAGTTTTATCTTATTCAATGGTGGTCAGCCTTTTGAAAACTATAAGGAAAAGTAACTTTAGTATCTTACCATCAGAAGGGTAGTTAGCATAATCCTCTGCTATCTCTCAGCCTGTGCTCTGCCCTGAATGGCTGTGCTCCCAGGAGCAAACAATAGGCAGACATGTATGGGAAGGAAAATCTCTTCTGACCTCCACCCAATATGCAGGGTGGGGCTGTGGGCCTCCTTTTGACAGCACAATGGCAAATCCTGCTTGAGTGGTCTGTTGAGCCTCATGTAAAACTTTGGACACACTTGAAAGGTATAGAACAGTGTGCCAAGACAATTCTTGTGTGCCCACTGTCTGGTTGCTGGAGAACCCTGCTTTCGCCTTACTAGTGGTCTGTTGCTGATTTTGTTTGTGGGTATTGTGCCTGCTTCAAACCAGATTCTAGTGTTAGACGTGGAAGGACACTAGGATTGCCATATTACACTCCCCACACAGAACCCCAGACCTCAGAACAGTGGCGGCCAGACATTTTAGGAGGTGGGGGCTGGAAACACACTCACACTCATTCATTCACACACGCATGCACATCTATGCACAACACTCATCAACATTCAAACATACACGCATGCACCAAACATTCATTTAAAAAACATACACACACTCACCTTCAGCTCGGAGGTCCCAGGAGGGTTGGGATTGCTGCCTTCCCTTTCTGGCTGACCTTAGGTCAGCCATTGAGGGAAGGCAGCAGTCCCAACTTCGTCACAGAGTGGGATGGGGTCAGTGAGACTTCTGACCCCATCCCACTCTGTGACGAGGTGTCACTGATTGACACTCGCCCTGGGTGCTTCAGGGGATAAACCTGAAGCGCCCAGGTCAGAGTCAATGGGTGACGCTTCCCCTCATCACTGAGGGGGAGGACCTCAAGGCACCTTTGCTGAGCCGAGGAGGTCACGCCATTAGGAGCTGTGACCTCTTCAGCCCAGCAAAGTTCAGTGCAGGCAGCCAGGAGTCTGTGCAAATCGTGCATGTCTTGTTCCTGGCTGCCTGAGCTGAACATGAAGAGTGTCTGTCAGGCTGACTTTTGCTCAGCCTGACAGCCACTCTTCATGAGGGGCAAAAGGTGGGGGAGGTGGCCCCACCACCCTAAAGGATGGTCTGCGGCTGCCTCAGAAGCAAGTTTAGTGTGGCCCAAGACTTTTGTCATCTTGAAAATACCCTGACACATGGCATTTTGGGCTTGTTTAGTTTATTAAGACAAACAGGAACTACTGAAAAAGTGGGTAGGATTGGAGCTGGGAACATTTACTCAAAATTGGTTAGGGCATGCCCATGAGACATAACATCCCAATAGTTGCTTCCAGGTATAAACGTGGCACCTCCAGGGACCCACTTCAGAACACTTTCTTGACATGAGAGGACTCCTGAAGGACTAGGCTTGCTCGCTTTTGGGCACAGGGAAAAGAAGTTGTCTCCATAGGGTCTGTTGGCTGACCTCCGTTGTGGCCACAGGGAGAAAACAAGCTGCAAGAGGCCTTTTACCAGAAGTGGAGAGCTCACCAGAGGCAACTTTACCTGGACTGGACCTTCTGTTGGCCTCTGTCTGACACCCTGTGAGTATCTAAGCACCTCTCCTAAGATCCAAGGGGGACTTAAGAAGTGCACTTTTGTGGTTCATTGCAATTTTAAAGAGTAAGGGCCTGATTTGGATCTTGGCGGATGGGTTACTCTGTCACAAACATGACAATTATTCTGTCCGCAGTATTACAATTTCCATAGGATATAATGGAATCGTACCACAGCGGACGGGATATCAGTCATGTTTGTGACAGAGTAACCCCATCCGCCAAGATCTAAATCAGGCTCTAAGTCAGAAGGTAAAATCTTTGACCGGATTGAACCTAGTTAGTGTAGCTGACGCACACTCCATCCTGGTCAGCCCGAAATTGCGCCTAGGTCCAGGTCTACAGTGTCCATAGACTATCATTGACATATTGTGCTTTTCGGTGCTATTTTCTCTTAAATCTTTAAAAACTCATGACTCCCTTTATTAGATTTTTTTTATTTTGGTGTGATTTTGTTTATTAAATTTTACTGTATTTTTCTAATTCTGTTTGGGATTTTTATTGTTTTGCATTTTAATTAAATTACTGCATTGCTAGTGCATATGTACTTATACAATGCCCTAAATCAAGCCTGTCTGCTCTGTGTCATAGCTATCAGGGGTTTGAGCGCAGATCAATTTAGTGTCTTTGAGGTTCCAACCTGAGAAGGATTATGATTCTTCTGTGAGGTGGGTAGTCATCCACCCCAAATAATTATCCAATTTCTTACACTTTCTTCTTCCACCCTTTGCCTTTAAATGAATCCTAGCTACTGCAGACTGTTACTCTATACAATGACTTAAAGAATGCATTTGAAGTGACAAATGGGCTCCTTTGGATATGCAAAGAAGTATCATAGCCTCAGCCAGAACTCCAATTAAAAGTGGGCAATATCTTAAAATCCTTTTAAATGCCTTGCAGTTACTAGGGAAGGTGGCAGGGATGAAGTGTGCTGCACCCTAGGACCCTCCTGGTGATATTTCAAAGGACAACCCCTTTTTGATTTAGCTGTTAAGACTACTGCATTGTCTAAAACTGCTTATGTTGCTATGTATGTTATAAAAACAGATGTATTGTCTGTTCTAACTTAAAAGAGTTGTCTCAATTGCAGGTGCAAGCCTCTGAAAAAGAAATACAGTTCTGGATCAAGCAGCAAGGCAAAAGTGACCCAGTAGGGGTATTGGCAGACCTGACTGGACGTGTGGTCACACCAAAATACTACTTCCCAATCTCGCCAGATTGTATCCTGGAGCAGCCCACATTAGAATGTACTGCATGACAAGTGCTGCCGCAACGCATTAGTATGTGGCCTTCTTTTCTTACATAGTCCAGAGTTATTGCCAATCCTGGGGCACTTGCCTCTCAAACAATGCCCGAAAAGAGATCAAGACCACCCCCACTGTCTATTCTGCCTGTTGGTGCCCAAGATTTTATTCATATACCTAAATGTGTATATGATCTTGTCATTGGATGCGTGTTGACAGAGTAGATAGAAGCGTACCCTCTTGCCTATGCAGATGCCATTTTAATTCGTTCAGAATACTAAACCAACGGTATCCCTCGGCTCAGGGTATGAAATCAACACTTCATGTCAGCAGTAGTACAAGCAGTTTGTAAAGCATTACGACTGGAACAATGTTGGCGCTTTTTAAATCAAAAAGGCTGTTTAATGAATCTGGGCTATGTGTGAGTCTCAAAGAGACGAGAGCCCTAGGCACAGTTTACTCAAAGGACCAACATAAGAATAAATCTAAGAAAATCCACATTGGAAAATCCACTCAGGAAAATCCACACGGGACAGAATTAGAAGTATGAACCGTGTAGATTTATTCTGCTTTTAAAGAACCAATGTGGAAGGCAAAAAGGTATTGATTGGTCAAACAATGCGAAATATGCAAAATGCAAATAAATTAAAAAAATAATTGGAGGCAGAAATTAAGCCATAATCTAATCTAAGAGTAGCCAGCACCAAATACTGTCTGGCATAAGGCCAATGAGAATCGAGGAGCATTTATCATAGCGGCTGCTCAGTAAGGCAGGAGAGAAAACCTAAAATTATTCTACGTCTATGAAAAACAGACAAGTGCCCCCTCTAAGAGGGCCAGAGGAAGGCCTGGCTCTCTTCCCAAATTACAAACTATGGCCCTCATTACGACCTTGGCGGTTGGTGATAAAGTGGCAGTAATACTGCCAACAGGCTGGCGGTAACTACCGCCAAATTATGACCATTACGGAAAGATCTCCGAAAGACAGCCAATGTACCACACCAACCGCCAGTGCGGAAACAACAGCCACCACGGCGGTAGCCGCCTACAGCCAGACAGAAATCAGTGTTCCACCCACCCTATTATGACTCTGCAAACGGCCACCTTTTGCGGGATGGTACCAACGACATCAGAAGCCTGGCGGAAACAGAGCTCAGAAGGGAAAGGACTCACCATTGAAGACACAGGGAACAACCACGCCACCATGGAACCTGAACTGCATGTCTTCCCAATGATCTTCTACATTCTGCTCCACCACGAACACCAACGCTGGCGAAGACGACGACAGTGAGTACAGCTGCCTAGCACACAAGGGAGGGAGTGAGGAAAACGACAGTGAAACACACACGTACAACGCACACCCCCCACACACACACACCATACATACAACCAGATGCATTATAAAAACAATTTGACCCCGCAACTCAGCTGAATAATGCAAGGACAAAACATTTTCACAAAAGTGAATGTAACAAGATCAACTCAGTATGAAAAATTAGTTAGGCAAGATAATAGATATATACATACATACAGAAAAAGGGACACAGCCCAGTCCACCATGTTCGTAGGCCACATGGCCACAGGCCAAAGTCCAAGGCCACACAGGTCATCTGCTTCAACATGGAGAGAACACTGCAGGGGCATCAGTTGGTAAATAGGCACCTCATGAGGACAGGGGAATCGGGGGCACCTCAGCCGGGAGATGTGGCAAGACCACTGGTTCTGGAGTGGGCAACGTGCCCTGTGCTTGATCCCGGGGAATGATGGGCCACAATCTCTCAAGTGGGTGTCTTCCCCACTGGTTCTGGAGGGGACAACATGCCCTGTGCTTGATCCTGGGGAGAGATGGGCCACAGTCTGTCGAGTGGGTGTTCTGCCCACTGGTTCTGGAGGGGGCAACATGCCCTGTGCTCTTGGTCCTGGGGAGTGGTGGCAATGTGGGTGTCTTGCCCACTGGTTCTGGAGGGGCCAACATGCCCTGTGCTTGATCCTTGGGAGTGATGGGCCACAGTCTCAAGTGGGTGTCTTCCCCACTGGCTCTGGAGGGGGCAACATGCCCTGTGCTCTTGCTCCTGGGGAGTGATGGCCATGTGGGTGTCTTGCCCACTGGTTCTAGAGGGGCAACATGCCCTGTGCTTGATCCTGGGGAATGCAAGGTCACAGTCTCTCAGGTGGGTGTCATACCCACTGGCTTCGGAGGGGGAAGGTCGCACAGCAGCCCATGGAGGCAGGATTACATACCGTCCGCCAGCAGTGACGGCTGCACAGTGGTGGGGCTGCTTGTGGGGAGAGGCTCCTGCCCATCCCCTGCAACCTCAAACACTGCAAGTTGTGGTGGTACTGCTGGTGGGGGGGGAGGCTCCTGCTTATCCCCTGCAACCTCGAACAGCTGCACAACTATGGTTGGTGGTGGGGGCTCTAACACAGTTCCTGCCCCAGGCCTTCCTGTCTGCTGGTGCAGGCTCCTTGGTCTTCCTGGCAGCTGGGTCAGGCTCCTTTCCCTTCTTGCCTGCTGGGGCAGGCTCCTTGGTCTTCCTGGCAGCTGGGACAAGCTCCTTTACCATGAGGCTGCATGGTGCAGGCTCCTTCACCTTCAGGACATGTGGCCTGGATCCTGCGTCCTTGTGGTGACGACTGGGCCAGTGGACTGTGTGGCTGAGGTGCTTGGCTGGGTTCTTCCTACCCTGCCCATATGTGCAGGATGGGGGGAGCAGGAGGGAATAGGTCAATGGTGGATAAGAACAGTTTTTTAGGGACAATGGGGCGGGAAGAGGGAAAAGGAATGGGAGTGGAGGATGAGGGAGTGGTTGTTGGAGGAGTCTGCTGCTTTTGGGTGCAGATGCATGGGCTGTATGCTGTTGTGAGGTGGATGGCTGTTGGGTGTCAGAGTGCTTGCGTTTGTGTACTTTAGGAGGGGGGGACAGACAGTGGGAGAGGACACAGGGGACGTGTGCATGGATGTTGCTTTCAAGGTGTCTGCCAGTGAGGTGTGTGTTCTGCTTGGTGTGGTGATGCTGGTAGTGGATGATGATGTAGTGCATGCAGGCGTGAGTGTGTACGGAACTGGGTGGGAGGTGGAAGAGGAGGAGGAGGGGGAGACAGTGGATGTTGGTGTGTCTGCAACTGGATGGTGTTTGTGTGAGTGCCTGTGGGATGAAGTGTGGTGCTTGCGTTTGCCTGTGACACTCTTAGCTGTTGTCTTGTGTGCATGATCGCCTGCTTGTGTACTTGGGATGGGTTGGGGATGAGGAGAATGGGCAGTGGAAGTTGGAGGGGGGAGGGTAGAAACAGGGACAATGGCTGCCATCATAGAAGAGGCCTGAGCCTGAATTGATCTCTGTTGGGCCGCCAATCCAGTATGAATGCCCTCCAGGAATGCATTAGATTGTTGCATCTGGGCTGCCAGCCCCTGGATGGCATTCACAATGGTTGACTGCCCTACAGAGATGGATCTCAGGATGTCAATAGCCTCCTCACTCAGGGCAGCAGGGCTAACTGGTGCAGGGCCTGAGGTGCCTGAGACATAGGAGATGCCCACCCAACTCGATGAGGGGCTGCTGGGAGGGCGATGCTGGTACGGGGTGGCGGCTGCACCTGTTGCTGGGGTGGTCACAGAAGTGTCTGCCACCACCAGAGAGCTTCCATCGGAGGACGTATCTGTGTCAGAACTGTCTCCTCCAGTCTCCTCCATGGTGCTCCCCTCGCCATCCGTCCCACTGGTGCCCTCACCGTCCACCGTTGGTGTACACAGCACCCTCACACACAGGGAACAGGCCTACGCAATATGCAATAGCACTACCAGAGAAATAGCTAGCAGCCAAGACATGGGAAGGGGCACACTCCGCCAAATGCAGCACACCTGGGACCCATGCAGCCCTGATCAGTAGTGGATGCCTACGAGCTAGGTAGAAAGATTTTCCTTACTGAACCTTAGTCACCAGGGGACCTACGCTACAATGTCAGGCCCTGGCCTAGGGGCACCCACTGACACACATCCCCCACCCAGATACCACCCTACCATGTGTAATTTGTAATGATGGGCACTGTACTCACCCCCTTGCGGCTGCTGTGATGCCCTCAAGGGCCATTCAGCTCTGTATAGGCCACCGTCAGTATGCGGGCCATCAGGGGGGTTAGGGTTCGACGGGCACCCCTTCCTCGTTGGGAGGCCATCCCCAGCTGGGCCTCCGCTGTCTTCCGTGCCCAGCATCTCAGGTCCTCCCACAGTTTCCGACAGTAGGTGCTCCACCTGCTATACACCCCCAGGGTCCGCACCACCTTGGCGAAGGCATGCCATATACCCTTCTTTTGATGGGCTCTGACCTGCAGAGGACATACACACAGGAAATCACCATTAGACAAACAGTCCAGCCTGTTACACAAATGGCCCACCATACCTGTTTCCATCACAATTGGCACACACATGGTCCAGCACACAACCTATACACCACCCAGAGGACATCCACCCACCCCCCTTATACAAGGCCTTCACACACATCACTCCATGCATTCATGCCACATGCATCATGCCCACAGTGTACTCACCAGTTGGTCTGGAGGCCCATACAGCAGTCCGTACTGGGGTAGGACCCCATCCACCAGTCTCTACAATTCCTCCGAAGTCAACACACAGTCACACAGGCCATGGTAGGTTCCAGACACAGGTCACAGTAGCACATGCAGTGTTGTTGTATGTCAGAATGCCACCTGCCGGAACAACGAGTTCCTGAACAACGAGGTCAGAACAACGACCTCGTTGTTACCACTAATGCCTTTACCACGAATGCCTTAACAACGATATTTCGTTATGAAGGCATTCCTGGTAAAGGCATTAGTAATAGGCATCCATTCTTCCTGCATGCGTTACCCCGCCCCCCCAACCCCCGGCCCAAAATCTAAAACCCCCCGACTTCCCACCCCAGCCACAGCCCCAAAACCTAAAACCCCCCACCCCCGCATCAAAACCTAAACCCCCCCCACCCCGCCCCAAAACCTGAAACCCCCCGCCCCCCACCCCCCTCCCCAAAACCTATAACCCCCGACCCCCCACCCCCGAATCAAAACCTAACACTCCCTGACCCCCCACCCCCGTCCCAAAACCTAAAAACCCCGCCCCCCACCCACACCCCGCCCCAAAACCTAAAACCCCCGACCCCCCACCCCTGCCCCAAAACCTAAAACCCCGGCCCCAAAACCTAAAACCCCCTGACCCCCCACCCCGCATCAAAACCTAAAACCCCCGACTCCCCACCCCACCCCAAAACCTAAAACCCCCCGACCACCCACCCGCATCAAAACCTAAAACCCCCCACCCCACCCACCACCGCCCCAAAACCTAAAACCCCCCACCCCTGCATCAAAACCTAAAAACCCCCACCCCGCCCCAAAACCTAAAACCCCCCGACCCCCCACCCCTGCATCAAAACCTAAAACCCCCGACCCCCCGCCCCAAAACCTAAAACCCCCGTCCCCCCACCCCGCCTCAAAACCTAAAACCCCCCACCCTGCATCGAAACCTAAAACCCCCCAACCCCCCCCACCCCGCCCCAAAACCTAAACCCCCCCGACCCCCCCACTTACCTGAGTCGTCGCCTCGTCGTCCGCCTCAGCCGACTCCCTTGTTTGTGCCTTAACCACACATGTTCGTTGTTCAGGACATGCGTGGTTAAGGCACAAAACAACGAAGTCGTGGTTAAGGAAAGCATTGTTCCGCTTTTTCGTTAACCAGGGCTTTGTTGTTAAAGAGTCGGCATAGAGGGCGTTTCCCCCAGTGCATACCGTCTCCGTCGGCGTAGACCACCATTAGCCACCGTACCCAATAGGGCCCAACTGTAACCAATGAGGAGTTGCACGGCAGTTCCCGACCGCCTCCCACAACGGCGCACAGCGTCAGCGGAATTACCTCACTTTCACCTTTCCCTCCACACAGGACAGGTGGACGCCATTTCGGGGGGTGGGGGGGAACAGGCCCTGGAAAATTACTGTGTTACTGGTGATATTAGGACATACTGGACAAATCACATTGACCCATTACAAGTTAACAGGAGGCAAAGTTCTGTTGTAGATCCATTGTTCAGTTTGTGACCGACTCCTCACTCTTTTGTCCCTTAGATTCCTACCACTACAGATGAATAGGAGATGGAGACATACCCCAGTGTACAGACCCCTGGTGGACTTAGCAACACTGTAGGACAGGCACATTATCCCCACCTATAGACTAGACAGGGCCACAATCACAGAGCTGTGTTCCCAATGGGAGCCTGACCTGATATCTGATATCCGTCATCCCACTGGGATCCCCCCTCTTGTGCAAGTTCCTAAAACCCCCTGACCCCCCACCCCGCATCAAAACCTAAAACCCCCGACTCCCCACCCCACCCCAAAACCTAAAACCCCCCGACCACCCACCCGCATCAAAACCTAAAACCCCCCACCCCACCCACCACCGCCCCAAAACCTAAAACCCCCCACCCCTGCATCAAAACCTAAAAACCCCCACCCCGCCCCAAAACCTAAAACCCCCCGACCCCCCACCCCTGCATCAAAACCTAAAACCCCGACCCCCCGCCCCAAAACCTAAAACCCCCGTCCCCCCACCCCGCCTCAAAACCTAAAACCCCCCACCCTGCATCGAAACCTAAAACCCCCCAACCCCCCACCCCGCCCCAAAACCTAAACCCCCCCGACCCCCCCACTTACCTGAGTCGTCGCCTCGTCGTCCGCCTCAGCCGACTCCCTTGTTTGTGCCTTAACCACACATGTTCGTTGTTCAGGACATGCGTGGTTAAGGCACAAAACAACGAAGTCGTGGTTAAGGAAAGCATTGTTCCGCTTTTTCGTTAACCAGGGCTTTGTTGTTAAAGAGTCGGCATAGAGGGCGTTTCCCCCAGTGCATACCGTCTCCGTCGGCGTAGACCACCATTAGCCACCGTACCCCATAGGGCCCAACTGTAACCAATGAGGAGTTGCACGGCAGTTCCCGACCGCCTCCCACAACGGCGCACAGCGCACAGCGTCAGCGGAATTACCTCACTTTCACCTTTCCCTCCACACAGGACAGGTGGACGCCATTTCGGGGGGTGGGGGGGAACAGGCCCTGGAAAATTACTGTGTTACTGTTGATATTAGGACATACTGGACAAATCACATTGACCCATTACAAGTTAACAGGAGGCAAAGTTCTGTTGTAGATCCATTGTTCAGTTTGTGACCGACTCCTCACTCTTTTGTCCCTTAGATTCCTACCACTAAAGATGAATAGGAGATGGAGACATACCCCAGTGTACAGACCCCTGGTGGACTTGGCAACACTGTAGGACAGGCACATTATCCCCACCTATAGACTAGACAGGGCCACAATCACAGAGCTGTGTTCCCAATGGGAGCCTGACCTGATATCTGATATCCGTCATCCCACTGGGATCCCCCCTCTTGTGCAAGTTCTATCTGTGCTCCATTTCCTGGCAACTGGTGACAATGGGCTTGGCATCAGGAATGTCACAGCCAATGTTCTCAATAGTGCTGACAAGAGTGCTGTCTGCCCTGATCAAACACATGTGCAGCTACATTGTTTTCCCCCAGGTTGAAGATTTGGCCACAGTGAAGACCGAGTTCTATGCAATGGGACATATCCTCAACATTATTGGGGTGATTGATGGAACACATATTGCATTTGTCCCCTCCCCCCGCCAGAATGAACAGGTGTTCAGAAATCGGATGAGTTGCCATTCTATGACTGTACAGATGGTGTGCTTGGTGGACCAGTACATCTCCCACGTCAATGCTAAGTATCCTGGGTCAGTGCATGATGCCTTTGTCCTGAGGAATAGCAGCATCCCAAATGTGATGGCCCAACTACAGAGGCACAGTGTGTAGGTAATAGGTGAGCCCTTGTTCCCACCCAGTAGATGTTGGTATATGGGTATGATGTGGGCCATATGGGATAGTGTGTGGCTAAATGTAGTCCCTCAAAATTTGCAGGTGACTCTGGTTACCCCAACCTCTATTGGCTGCTGACCCCTTTGAGAAATGCCAGGACAAGGGCAGAAGAACGTTATAATGAGGCCCATGGGCGAACCAGAAGGATAATTGAATGGTCCTTTGGCCTCCTGAAGGCCAGGGCCGGTGCCTCCATCTGACAGGTGGATCCCTGTTCTACTCACCGAAGAAGGTCTGCCAGATAGTGGTGGCATGCTGCATGTAGCATAACCTGGCACTCAGATGCCATGTACGATTCCTGCAGGAGGAGGAGGTTGGAGATGCCCGTGTGCCAGAAGTAGACCCTGTGGACTTTGAGGATGAGGAGGATGGGGATGAGGACAACAGAACATCTGTGATCAGACAATACTTCCAATGACACACAGGTAGGATAGTGTTACTTCATCTTTCAATGACATTTGTTTGAATTTCTGTGGGACTGGCATGCTGATATTTCCCAACCCTATGCCCACTTACTGTCATGCATATTTTATTTACTGGTCATGAGCCTGCTGGTAGGCTGCCTTTAGACTGGACGGGGACTTATTATCCAGGGTGCATTGTTGCAGCTGTAAGGCACTTTGATGATCATCCTTTGGAATGAAAATGAGATAGGTGGGCTGTTTCAACTACCACCAGGTTCCTTTTGTCTTTATTTGTAATGCATGGATTGACTGTTATTTTGACTTGAAAAAGAAGTATTGCAGACCTTTTGGAAGGAATATGAAAGACAACCACAATACATTTAGGGCTGGTAACAGACGGATGTCCATGCCAAAATTCTGATTCAAAGTGGAGTGGCTTTAGATTATCTCTTAGCAGCCAAAGATGAGACCTCAGATATTGTAGGGACTGAATGTTGTCTCCTCAACAATTCTCTTAGCAAACACAAGCAGATAAGCAAAATTAGTGTGAAAAAACTATTTGCAATAAAAGTGGCTATAACTGAAGCCCCATTGGCATATGAATGTAGCTGGGGAAGTCTTCCGCTTTGGGCTATGAAAATATTTAAATCACTCATTCTAACTTGGTTGTCATCATCCTACATTCTTGCAAAACTAAAGGTCCTGCCAATACTTTTATTCTTTCTATTTCTAAGAATGATGAGGAGGCAAGTGATGACAAGGAGAGACAAAGGGAAGTGATGTGGCTGTTCTCTATTGGATTGTTGGAAATTTGAATTGTTCCTCTAGGAAAAAAGGTGCAAGAGAGTATGAAAACCTAATCATGTTTGTATTAGATTCATATATTCCTGTGAGTTATAGAATTGTTGTTGTACATTTATGACCAATAATGCATCAGTGTTTTATAATAAAAAATGGATGTAATTTCACAGTGGTTTGAAACATCCAGGAGCTTCAATAAACTTTTCTAATTTTCATAGTTCAAGTAGGCAGAGAAGCCATGTTTTACAGCTGTAGGTTGCACAACCTCACTTTCAAACATGGCAAATGGAAGCAGGATTTAAGAATAATAATGAGCATTGTATTGTATTTATGAATATATTCCTCTGAAGGACATCTATCCTTCCTCAGGGAGAAGATCCTTTCACCTGTTCATTAGATACCTTTTCACTGATAGTACCATGTTTTTGATATATATATGTACAGATAGATAGATAGATAGATAGATAGATAGATAGATAGATAGATAGATAGATAGATAGATAGATAGATAGATAGATAGATAGATAGATATAGCGGTTATAGTTAGGACCTAGTTTCTATAGAAAAGGCTGTTTTTTGCTTGCCTATAACTTTGGTGCCACTTGACGAATCTTCACGAAACTTCCAAAAAAATTCAACAATCACTTGAGCTGCTGTCTGGAAAGGTTCGGGATGATCCATCAAGAGGGGATCAAGATAAAAGGGGGGTGAAATTTAGAGCGTTTTCAAAGTTAATTCCCATAGGAAAAATTGAACAGCAATAGCGCAAAAACCACTGGATGGAATTACACTAAATTTTGAATAACGATAACTCTTGCTCCAGAAAGAGTCCTTTCTGTTATTTGGTATAAATCTGTTCAGTAGTTTTTGAGAAATTTAAGCAAATCCAAAATTGAATATCTAGGGATGCAAAGGATTCACAACCCCTCCCGATCTCATTCTGAGATCTGATTGGTTGCCAACACTTCAAACAAGGAATTGTAGCCGAGTCCCAGAAAAAACTAATAAAAAATACAAAGGGGGTCAGAGTATCAAATCAAATCAAATCATTAACATTTATAAAGCGCGCTACTCACCCGTGCGGGTCTCAAGGCGCTAGTGAACACCCTGACCCCTTAGCTCTGGTGCTGGGGTCCCGGAGGGACCAGACCCCAGGCCTAAAAAGCATTTTTTATTTTAATTTTTACCCCAGATTGCAACAGGGTTGTGAATCTATGGTACAAATAAAAAAAACAAGCTTGGGCTCCCGCACTTGTTTTTAAAAAAGACCCAGGTGGCCCTGGTCCCAGGGCCATCTTTTCTTTTGAATAGGGGGGGCCTCCTTACACCCTCCCAATAGGCCGGGGACACCATCTCCCCGGGGCGAATAATAATATATCAGTGGGGAGCGCGTGGCCCCCTGCACTCTGGGGACCACCACCTCCAGGGACAAAAATGCTTTTATCATGTGGGGTAGGCCATCGGGCCTCCCCCACAGACCCGGAAGTCCACCACCTCCCCGGGGCTATAATGAACTATGATCAGGGGCCCGCGCAGCCCATCCACACCATAGGAACCACTATCCCCGGGGAAAAAATATTTTCAAATGTGGGGGAGGCCCGATGGCCTCCCCCACAGCCCCGGGGACCACCACCTCCCTGGGGCTGTAATGAATTATGAGCGGAGGGTCACACAGCCCCCAGGGAACACCACCCACTGGGGCAAAATTGCTTTTCATATGTAGGGGAGGCACGATCGCCTCCCCCACACCCCATCAGCACCACCACATCCTCGGGGCTACAATGAATTATGAATGGGGGCGTACTGCTCCCCCACACCCCAGGGGCCACCACTCCCAGGGCAAAAATGTTTTTAGATGCGGGGGAGGCCCAATGGCATCCCTGCATGCCCCGGGGATCACCACCTCCCCAGGTCTATGCCTACATTGGAGGGAGGCCGTGCTGCCCCCCCTCGAGGAGCTACTGATGGCCCTGGGGACTGCCACCCCCCAGGGCTGGTGCCAGCTATGTCCCAGGGTTACCACCCCCGGGACATAGCTGTTTGCTGTGGCTTGGCTGGAGCTTTGAAGCTGCAGCAAACTCACAGCAAACACTCCACTTTTTGACAGCGGGATCTGTAAAGCAGGTTCAGCTGTCAAAAAGTGGAGTTTTCATCTCTGTCCTCTGCATGCAGGTATGCATGCAGGGAACAGAGATGAAATGTTTGCTTCAGCAACCATGGAGCTGCTGCCTAAAGTGTGTGGGTAGAAGCGCAGTGTTTCTCAATGTTTTCATCTTTATGATTAGGAAAGAATTAGTGAGTTTCACTGATTTCACAGCTGCATTTCCCAACCATTACAACACAAATGCCCCACTCCTCTGGCACCACCCATACAGTATGCCTTTAAAAGTCCAGAGTTTCTTGATTTATAAATAAGGGACACTTTTATTTTGGTGCCTAGAGCTAGGGTCCTAGTCCGACCCTGCTTAGAAGTGTTTGGTAATTGGACAGTCATCCCAAAATGGTGGATTTTTGACCTCTCACCTCTTGGTTCCACCACAATGGTAGATTATCAGGTGGTTTAACTGTCAGACAGACCTTCCTCTGGGACAGTTGCCAGAAAACCACCATGTCCATTGCATCAAAAGGCCTGTCCTATTCACAGATGACTTCTGAAACTGTTTTTTTTTCTTTCTGGACCATAATGCCAAGTCCAAGGAAGGAAAAATCCAATAATGTGCTCTATGTATTTGGAGAAAACTCAGAGCACTGGAACAATTCTTTTTAGTTTTTCAGAAAGAAACCTCATTCTGTGGGTTTGTTTCTGAGAAAGAATGCCGCCCAGAGCACCAATGAAATGCACGCCAACTGCAATTGCATAATTTCAGCAAAAGTGTTCCAATCTGTTTTCAGAATCACTTTTGATGAATATTTGTCAGTTCAGAGTGGAATTCTAAGCTGGCAGACCTTTGGCCTTCTATACACACAGTCTGCGGTTTAGCTAATGGGTTCACTTTTCCTTACCTTAATTTCACTTTTAGTCGCCAGGAAACCATTCCAAAATGAAGCCATGCCCTCAAACATAAAGAATGAAATGGAGCTCAGGAAGGTTCTAAATACCTCCATCACCTTGGCCTCCATCTGGGAGGTCTGGAAACACGCTGAAGTGAGGGCCCTCCTGAAACAAAAAACACCCGCCCACCCACCCGTATTGAAGAACTACTAGACAATCTCTCTGCTCCCCTATCCAGCAAAACTCCTCAAGAATGCAATCACGCAGAAACTCCCCAACACCTAGAAGACCACAACCTTCTGAACCCCTCCCCATCTGGATTTTGAGCTAACCACAACACTGAGACAGACCTGATTGCAGCCTCAGATGACATTATAGCTCTATTGAACCTTGGGAAAACAGCAGGCCTCATCCTCCTGGACCTGTCTTCCGCGTTTGACACTGTCTCCCACCTACATCCTGACCAACAGACTCCACCACATCGGGATTCAAGGAAACACCCTCAAATGGATTGCCTCATACCTCACCAGCAGAACCCAAAGTATCAGTCTCCTACCGTTCACCTCAGAGCTCAATAAAATCATCTGTGGAGTCCCCCAATGATTGTTCCCCAGCCTGACCCTCTTCAACACCTACATGACCTCCCCCCGGTCATCATCGTCATATCACACAGACTCAACATCATCTCCTGCAGAGACGACACACAGCTCATCCTCTCACTGTCTGAAGATCCCCCACCACAAAAGTTAACTTTCACACATGCATGATGAACATAATGGACTTGATGAAGGTCAATGGTCTCAAACTCAACACCGAAAAAAATGAATGTCCTTATCTTTCCGAACAACACCTCACCATGGACTGACACATTGTGGCACGCAGAGCTCGGCACACACTTTGCCCCAACAGAACAAGCCTGCAACCTCTGCCTCGTTCTGGATAGCAAGCTTTCCACAAAGAAACAAGTTGACGCAGCCTCATCCGCCTTCTCCCACATGCACCCTTCACATGCTCCGCAAGATCTTCAGGTGGCTCCCAGCAGACACCGGAAGGATCCTCACGCAGGCCCTCATTATCAGCAGACTGGACTATGGAAACATGCTCTACGTAGGAATACAGCACGCCTCCTAAAGAGACTCTAGACAATACAGAACTCAGCTGCAAGACTCATACTCGACCTCCCCAGAACACACATCACACACCATCTCAAAAAAATACATTGGCTCCCGATTCAGAAGAGATGCTAGTTCAAGATGCTGATCACGCCGACAAAAAGGCCCTGCCCAATGACAGACCAGCATACATTAATGAACACCTGACTTTCCACCAACCATCTAGACACCTCCAATCAGCTTCCCTCTCCCTCTCAGACACCCCAGGGACCCATTGAGCCAACAGCGTGGGACGATCTTTCTCGCACCTGGCAGCCAAGGCTTGGAACAACCTACCCTTAGAACTCAGGACTGCACCATCACTCCAGAAATTCAAAAGAGAACTAAAGTCTTGGATAGTCGAATGATCATTCCACCATGAAGCTGCACACAGCCCTGAGACCCTCACATGTGATTTGCCGCACTCTCTAATTGTTTGATTAATTGAATGATTGACATTACATTTAGATGTATACCCTACCTTCATTGAGAAAAATAATTCAATCTGCGACTTCTGAGAACTTATGGTTTTACAAGATTTTTCTAAAGTGCAGATTTGGGCATTTAGATAGGGCCTTGGGTTAGGTCCATGCAAGTTGTAACAATGTGTTGTTGAATTCAAAGAATTCCTTACCTTGATAGTAAGATACTGACAACTGAGCCTGTGTTTTCTGACTGGTGTGTATAGATGTAATATATTTATTGGCAAATCTAATCAATGAAAACAGGTTTTAAAATTGTGTCCATAGGTAAAACATACATCAAATAGATGGACAAAAGCATAAGTACTGCTCCCCAGGGGACCGTGTTTTGCTGTTCCTCTACCAAATAAATCTAACCGTTCTACTAAACATCCATCTGGATGGAATACATCGTCCGAACCCAGATGAGCGTCTTCACTTCTCACACTAGGGGGCACTTCAAAGAACCTCCCTAGGGACACTTTCTTCAAAGGTAGTATCAATATTCAAATTGCCGCTCTTCAATATAGCGCATCGACGTTATTCTTCCTTTTGTCAGTGCCCTGATATAATCCAGTGGATGAACATGTTTTTTGTTTCAAATCTCTAATGGAAAATACCCCTTGTTTTAGTGTGCATATCACCCCAAGTTTTATTAATAAGACCTGAACTAGTATACAAGGACATCCAATTACATTGTCAAGGGCATTCCGTTAGAGTTCCATTAGAGTGCTTCCTTTCTCACAGAGTTATAATTAATTGCTTGGGATATTGGGGAGAACCTTTATTCGAATATTAAAAATAATCAGAAAATAATAAAACATACACATAGCTGTAGAAAACAGTGTTGAAAAGAGCACAGGGAGAATACATGTCTGCATAATAACAAAATGCATATTCATTAATTCATCATTAAAATCCAAAGCATAACAGATCATTGGGTTCAAAGAAACACACTTGATTAAAATCAGGATATGCTAACTATTTGCTGTTTCCAGGCTGTACATAGCTCATTTTAAAACAAGCTCCTACAGCATAACATAAAGCCGGCTCAGAAAGTTTTCAAGGATAAAAAAAGGCCGGTTTGTATTGGCGTTAATCAGGGTTCTAAGCATGGACAACAAGCATCTGTGTCGAAATATATCATAACATGTGCAAAATAGGGGAAAGTGCTCCAGTGTTAGAGCTGGAAAACAAATATGTGTTCTGAATTTAGTTAGAAAAGAGATCTTTCATGTGGATTCCTCACCAGTGAAGGATAGTGCTCAGGCCCTTCGCTAGTTTGTATTGCCAACTAGTCCCTCTATGTTGTTTTTTCCAGGGCCTCACCCTCTCTTGTATCTGAAGCTCGATTAATTAATAGGTCCTTAACCTTAATTTGCTCACCCTTACTTAACACTTTCAGGGAAATATACAACTCCAGTCTGTCCAGCGATCTAGCAGTTCTCCTTACATATTCGAGCCACGGAATCTTTTGGCCATCCTTACAGTTTAGGCAATTCATGATCACATCACGGTTAAAAGCAATATGCTGATTGCTCCAAACGCCGTCCATAAAAAGGGATTAGCAAACTTGAGTCTTCAGCATTTGCTATATTCAATTCTTTGTGGACAAAACAACTAGGGCTACCTAGAACCAATAGACTTCTGCAGAAACGGATCTCCTGTTGCTGTAGTTTTGTGCAATTACGGTATCCCCATATGACTACCCCATAGGTCAAAACAGGATGGCACTTCAGTTCAGTGTACTTCTAACAGGGACAGAATAGGTTTTCTTCCAACAGTAGTGGCAATCCTAAACAGTGCGTAACAGGATTGGTTAAAATGCATCAAGTAGTAAGAAGGGCAAGAAGTCCAGCAATACATTGTGTCAAAAGTGTTGCCCAAATAGGGAAACTCACTGACCCTTCCAATTATTTTACCCTTGATGGAGATTGGCTTAAATTTGCAAATCTGCCTCCCACACGCCATATATTGTGTCTTAGTTATGTTGGTATCAAAATCTAAGCCCTCTAGAAACCTGACAAAGGCTTCTACAAGACACTTAAGGCCGTTGGTTTTACGTGTGAGCATGACTGCATCATCGCTGTAAAGAAAAGATGGGATAAAAGCAGATTTCACTTTAGTCATATCCTTCACATTGGGGAGATTATTAACTTGATGTTCCTCATTGTTCTACCCGTTACATCTTTCATTGTTTCTACAATGAAATACGTGCTACATTTCATGGGTACTTAAATGTTGTATTCTTTTATACATATAGACAAATGTCCAGATTAAATTGATCACTTTAAACAGTGGGAACCACAGATCCAAATTTTACAAATCCAAAGTTTTGGTCCAGACGCTAAACAGGCTGAGGACTATGGTAAACTGGATATAAGAACCCACATGGCCTGAGAACCAAAGTTGCTTTATTGAGCAAGGGTGAAAAAGCAGTGCTGAGCCATATTTAATAAATATGGGCTGCTGCTGCTCTCTTTGCCTTCCCTATCGCACGGACAGGCTGCCTAGTACCACACACACACAACTTTGCACCCTGGTACTAAGGCCCTGATTTATACTTTTTGATGCAAACCTGCATTAGCGCAGGTTTGTGCCAAAAAGTATACAGCCGGCTAGCGCCATTCCTGGACGCCAGCCAGGCATCATATTTAAGATATGACGCTAGCCGGCGGTATGGCCGAGTTAGCGTCAAAATTATTGACGCTAACCAGGTGGGGGAGGCGTAGGGGAAACAGGAGGTTGTGCGTGAAAGAATGGCGCTAGTCAGGTTAGGGTAAAAAAAATTACTCTAACCTGATTAGCGTCATTATTCCACGCACAACCCCCATGGACATGACTGCTGTCTAAGTAAAGACAGAAGTCATACCCCCCAGCCCAATGGCCATGCCCAGGGGACTTAAGTCCCCTGGGCATGGCCATTGGGCACAGTGCCATGTAGGCGGGCCCAAGTTAGGCCCCCTATGGCACTTTGCAAAAAAATAAAAATACTTACCTGGACTTACCTGGGATGGGTCCCCCATACCTAGGCGTCCTCCAGGTGTGGATCCGGGTGGGGTGGGGTTGTCCCTGGGGGCAGGAAAGGGCACCTGCGGGCTGTTTCCATGGACTCTGACCATGGAAAAAGGCCCACAGGTCACCTAACGCTTACCCTGACCCAGGCGTTAAATAATGGTGCTAAGCAGGCTTAGCGCCATTATTTAAGGATGTCCTCCTCCCATGCAGAATTTTTCCGCAGGCAAAAAATGACTTTAACTCCAATATTTTAGAGCTAGACATGTCTAGCCTCAAAATATAAATATGGAGTTAGGTTTGTGCTGGATTTGTGTCAAACAAAAAGTACGCAAATCCGACACAAACAGATTATACATATGCCCCTAAGATTGTTTGTGATGTTGTGTCAAAGGAAAACAGATCTTGAGCTTACTCATACCTGAAGATAGTTAGTAGGAAAAAAAAAGATAAATACGATATTGTTATGCACCACTTCAGGGATGCTCCCTCACAGCAACTAGCATCATGGCATAATATCATCTAATGCTGACTACCACTGCTTACATAAACTTTTTTTAGACACAATGTCCTAAAACAGCAAAAGAAACAGGTGACAGCAACCAACACGTTGATAGCAACACATATGCACAGCTTTCTCGTGTGAACAGGGCAGAAGACCATGAAAAAGAGGTAGAAGTAACTTCCAGTTGCTGAGCTAGAAAAAGCACAGAAGACAGGCTAAAGAATCAAAGGCAAGGCAGCACGAGTAACGATGGTCAACAATGGCAAACAAGATGGCTTTTGCTACTCTATAAAAACAAGGTATCAGCTATTGCGGCGTTCTAAAGTAAATTCAGGACGTTTCTCAATGGCATAGGTTTTGCACTTGAGGTATGCCATTCCCTGCCAAGACCCTACACCTACACGATTTTGAAAAGAGTTCACACATTGGATTTGTGTTGTACAGTGTAGCACACAAGCAATTGAGAATTGTTTGGAGAAATAAATATATTTGTATAACTTTATACCTGCCTCGAGGGGGCATTATTTTTTTAATTCAAAACCTCATCTATCAATTTTAGTAGATAGGGTTTTGCATCAATGAACATGCATTGGAACGACCAAGTTTCGTCCAGGTAACGACCCCATGATGCAAAGAGTTGAAAAGTCCACCTTTTTAGTTCAAAAAAATATTTCCGTCGGAAAGCAAACACTTTTTCAAGACTTGGCTTCACTTTGTGGGACTCTGCGGTGGCACTAGGTCTTGATAAACCTGTTCATGCACCACAAACCCTGGTCCAAAAGACAGAGTACCCATGGTGTGAGAACTGCAGAAACAGAAACTGAAAGTGACGCTGAAAGTAGGAAATAAGGTGATACGTAACAGTGAGGACTGGGAATACCAATATAAGGTATACTCTCATGTTATGGTTAATTCGGTTGACCCGATTCCCAAATCTGTTTTTGCAATCTGCACTAAGCACCGAGGAAAACATTTAGATTTGTACATTGGACACACTCTCACAAGGGGAATAGGGGTGCGCAAAAGATCTCTACATTTGCAAAATTATTTGTATGCATGCAAAGACAGCAACCACAATTAGTGTATTGGTGGGTGGCAAACACAGTTCCTTGTGTACTCTAATTCGAAGAGGAAAGTGCTAGACCTTGTGCTTTTCTGCATGCCTGAGAACTGAACAACCCACGTTTTTGCAGCAGACAATGTGGACAAGTGTGCTTTTGTTTGCTTTGTAAGCACCGGTAAATTAATATTTAGGTAAGGTATGTGAATTAGTGTCGACAGAGCATTAGTCATAAAAATAAATGGAAGTACTTATTAACATTGGCAATGCGTCGAGTAGCATTACAGAAAGTGATATGACTTGTGGTGCCAAGGAGGAGATTCAAGTTTTGCACACATTCCTCTCTTTTTAGCTTTTTGGGAATGTAAGAAAGTCAAGATTTTTGGGCTATGAGTGACTCCACGTTTATGTAATGTGTTGTCGTTTGAAGAAAGAGCATCGACCACTGTTTCGAATAGCGCATAGGTATCTTCGAATGTTTGTTGGATGAATGAATTTCTAAATATCCGGGGACAGATGCTCATAGTTATTTTGTAACCGCTACCCCTGAGGCTCACAAAATCACAGGCTTTGCAACCACAAAGCATTTAAAAAAGTAAAAGTGTACTTTGTGAGAACTGGAAACGCCCTCAGTGTACAGGTAGTACATTTTGAAAGTGGTGTGGCACATACAAAATTATTATAACCACATCTAAAAATAAATATACACTTACCTTGCTTCAGTATCTTTTCCTGCAGTACAGATTCAGTTGCAAAACACCGGAGGTTCCTCGTGCTTCGCACTTGCTGGCTGTAGAGATGTGCATGCTGGATAATAGCATCCGAGCCAATCCAAGGACTGCTGTCATGCTGCTTACAACACTAAACAGCATAGGAGCCGTGCCAGGATGGGCTGGAGCAGGAAAACAAGGTGCTCCATCATAGTGGCAGTGGGTAATTTGGCAGGGATGGGTGTGGGAGGGTCACACGCACACCCATATACACTCACTCAAACCCATGAATTCACAAATGTGCACATACACCCATTCACTACACTCACTCACAACAAATTCACACATTTATGCATACATGCATGCATGCACCAAACATTCAAAAACATAAAACGTACCTGGGCTGCAGATCTGGGGAAAAAATCCCAGGAGGGTTGGGACTGTTGTCTTCCCTGATTGACTAACCCTAGGTCATTCAATGAGGGAAGGCAGCAGTCCCTCACTCGTCATAGAGTGGGATAGGTTCAATGTGACTTGCTGATACCAACCCACTCAGCGATGAGGTGTCACCGTTTGACACTCAGCCCTGGGCACTTCAGGGCTCAAAACTGATGCAGCCAGATCTAAGGCAATCAGTGGTGTTCCTTCCCGTCACAAGGTTGAGGAACTCAAGGCACTTTTGCCAGGCTGAGGAGGTCACGGCCACAGGACTGTGAAAACCTCAGCCTGGCAAAGTTTATCTCAGTCATCCAGGAGCCTGCACATTTAGCACATGTCGAGCTCCTGGCTGCATGACCTCAACAAGACAAGTGTCTTTTTGGCTGTCCTTTGTGCAGCCTGACAGACACACTTCTCTGCAAAAAAAGGTGAGGTGGCACGGCCCAATGCTTATATGGACGGCTGTAGCTGCTCCATCTAACACCTATGGGACTGTGCTTCTGCTTCTCAGTTGCCTCTCGGTTACTGATTGCAGAAGCTTGAACTGTACATCAGGCTGGCCACAGAGAAAACACCAGCCAATCGAACACATGCAGTTCAGTTAACATAGCCTCAGGTTGTCCCACTGCTATGCCCAGAGAGAGAGTTCCGTCATGGCCCTGTCCCTAAACCGGTGACACCATGAGGGATGGTTTTTGAAGGGAAAATCATGTGCAATTTAAGGGACTCTGTAATGTTGTGGCTTGCAGTGAAGGGGTCAATGTCCCTACACCCCTATGGAAATACCACACCTGGTATATCCAACTGGAAAAGTGGTATTTCCAATCCATAATGAATTGCAGGGGACAACGGGCATTAAATGGGCATCTCCGTCTCCCTTGAAATCTGTTATAAAAGACATAGGGAGTCCGCCAGGGTCACGGTGGCGGTTGGACCACCGCAGTCGTGGCGGAGCCGACCGGCACATTATGACCATGGCGGACCGTGTCCAACCGCCAACACAGCCAAGCTGCCTGCAGCCTGGCAGTCCCAGCGGTTGTAATTCGCCAGGGCAGCGCTGCTGAGGATTATGAGTCCCCATCCACCAGCCTGTCCATGGCGGTAAACACCACCATGGAAAGGCTGGTGGAATGGGGGACTTGTGGGGCCCTGGGGGCTCCTGCACTCTCCATTCACTTGGCATGGGCAGTACAGGAGTCCCCATGCACAGCCCCATCACGCATTTCACTGCCCGAATTACGGGCAGTGGAATACGCAATGGGTGCTACTCCCCTGCCCCTGTTCTCCGCTAGGCCAGCTGGCGAAAACACTGTCCCGCCCGCCGGCCCAGTGATAAAAAGCCATAATACTGCTGGCAGGGATTCAGGCCACATAGGTGGCCTGATGCCGATATGGCATTGGCGGGAGCGCCATAATGTTCTGCAACAGCAGGTGTGGTTTTCAACCATTAACCTGCTACCAAGGCCCTAAAAGGGGTGGTGACACTTTGAGAATGATGGTTGTCGACATTTGGGCAGTAGGCAGCAGACCATTGAATAACTACCTGCACACCTCAGTGCCATTCACAGAATGCCAACATGTACTTTTAATGGTGGCTCCTGTCACCCAACAGTACTTTTCCCGTTATAATTACTGGTCACAGTGCCTAGCTAAACCCCTCTCCCACACACTGAAAGTCCTAGTGGCCAAACGGGTCTACTAGTTTTCAGTTTCAATAGTGATATCAGCACAACTCACGTTGGTCGTCATTCATAAAACAAAGCCTTTGACTACAATAGCAACCCTTCTGCTTCAACCCAAGGTGGAACTGAAGGGTAAAGACCAGTGGTGCGTACACCTGAGGGTTCCCCCACCCTTGATGTGAGGATGAGCCGAATTTGTCCTTAGGGCAGTGCTAAGGAGGAGTCCACCTTGTCCTTAAAAGGATAAATGTTCAAACCAGTGGGCGGTGTTTGCCTCTTTCTGTTCTGAGCTGTGATAACGGGAAATTATGCACTGATTACGAGAAATATCGGCTTAAATGAATGCACTTTAGAAAGTGCAAGGGCATACAGACGCTCCACTCTGCACTGCTGATCATGACACAGCGGCTGATCTACTGTATTCTTGTGTAGTGTGGAAGATGTCACGGCATGCTTCTTACATACATTGTCGGGCAGTCACTATCTTGATTTACAGGTTTGCTTTGGGGCGAGTCTATTTTTCTGCTGTCTGCATGGCTGTCACAAGGCAGGAGTGGCTTAGGCATTTGAACAGTGTCCCACACCAACACATTCCCGTGAGTCCCTGCATCAGCACACCTCAGTAGCCATTCAACGACGCCCGCCAACTAACGCAAACAACGCTTCTCAAAAACATGTGTTGAGAGCTCTCCTCTTCCCTTTCATTTTGCTTTGGTTTCTAGGTGCTCAGGTGGCTGAGTTCCCTGCAGTCAAACCAATATGCAAGATACTGTAGGCTGATGAGGGCCACCATATAATTTCCACACACCATATGCTTTCTATACTGAAGTGCCACAAACCACAGTAGACACTATTGACAATAAAAAACAGCAGGACGCTTCCCCGCTTTTGTGATAAATTCACCTTAGAGATGGAGAATGGGTGGAAGGTGAATAAACTATGTGCTCAGCGGCAGAGAGATTATTAGACCACTAGGCATGAGAAGGAAACAAGCTGGCAAAATGAGTTGTCTCTAAAATAATTGCTGCTGTCTTCTTAGTGTGTTGTGATCCAGGAGATTAAAGACAAGCAAAGCTAATATCACCTCTTATCTTTTTAGATCAATAAATCGATCACCTTCAGTGTTGTACTCCACCCACATCTGGAATCACCCTATAACTATCACTGTTCCATGGATATCAGGCTTCTCAACCTGCTGTAGTACTCTCAGAGGACCTCCCTGCTGCACAGAGAGGACTGCCCTGCTGTCTGATGCCTGCCCTGTGCCCTCAGAGGACTGCACTGCTGCTTGAGGTTTGCTTTTCTGCTTGAACCCACGACTTCCAGAGTGACTCCAAGAGTTAGTTGGATGGCCTCCTCATCAGAGCCTCAGGGGCAGAAAAGGCTCCAACCATCCACATGTAGACCCAGCCTGAGTGAGTCCTGACACTCCAAGTGGTGCCTTTCCAGTCCTGGACCGTTGGAAGTGGTGCTAAAGCTAAAGGTGCCTAGATAGTCCATATCTAAAACTTGGAACTTAAATAATTGTGTACCAAAATGTGCTCTAAGAACCGAGAAGAGATTGGTATCTAAGAGCTCGTTGGTTGGCCTGACTTCACGGCAGCTCCTGCTACATTCTTCTCTGAAGCAGCAAATCCTGTTCAGTGGCTCCTCAAGAAGGGAAATCCAGCCTCGTGGAGTCCTCCTCGGCTATAGCTTGCGGCTTTTTCCTGATTTTCGATTTCTACAAAAGAATCTGAGGGGCATATTTATACTTTTTGATGCAAAACTGCATAAATGCAGTTTTGCATCAAAAAGTTTAGTTCCGGCTTGCGCCATTCCTGAGCACCAGGCGGGCTCCATATTTATGGAATGGTGAAAGCCGGTGCAAAGGGCTAGCGTAAAATAATGACGTTAACTGGGTGGGGGTGACGGTATGGGAGAATGGGGGTTTGTCCCTAAAAATGACAGTAGTCTAGTTAGAGGCAAAAAAAATGCCTCTACCCAGCCTAGTGTCATTTTCTGACACAAAACTATACATACCACATGACTCCTGTCTGAGAAAAGACAGGAGTCATGCCTGCCACCCCAATAGCCAGCACAGGAGACCAGTGTCCCCTGGGCATGGGCATGGGTGTGGCCATTGCACCGTGTGCACTTTCATTAAACAAAATACTTACCTATGCTTACCCAACTTATCTGGGATGGGGTTCCCCATCCTCCGGTGTCTGTCTGGTGTGGGTGGGGTTGTTCTGGGGCTTGAGGAGGGCACCTGTGGACCAATTTCCATGGTATTTAACCATGGAAATTGGTCCACAGGTCCACTAACGCCTGGTCTGACCCAGGCATTAAATAATGGTGCAAAACAAGCTTTGCACCATTCTTTAGCTCCTCCTCCCACCCGTGCGTCATTTTAGCACGGGGGGGGGAATATGGGCCTATGGGGTTAGCACCATTTTTTGGATGGGAATGCCTACCTTGCATCTCATTTACGCAAGGTAGGTTCACGCATCTAAAAAATGGTACAAACTCCAATAGGTTGACGGTAGACGAGTCTAACGTCAAAATATAAATATGGAGTTAGTTTTGCGCCAAATATGTCTAAAAAAATATGATGCAATTCGGTGCAAATGGAGTGTAAATATGCCCCTAAGTCCAAACGCACAATCTTCACCAACACATCTTCCAACGGTCCTCTGACAACAACACCTCCTTGGACACCGACAGCTGGCTTGTCCCACTGAACTTTACTTTCTCAGACATTTTTGTTCTTCAAAAATAATACTAAATCCAAAGGTAAGCGGAGATCAGGCCCAATTTACCTGTATCTCAACCGAGCTCTATAGCGGTCAAGCCATAATTTTCAACTTTGCCCTTGTCTTGCATGGCTAGATGTCCACAGTTGGTACTTTGATCTTTTAATTGCTGTTTTTCACATTAAACTTTAAAAAATGCATAACTCTGGTTCTACAGATTTGTCTTTTTGATGTCAAATAATTGATGTGGTATTTTGTTGTTGTCATGTTTTCACTTTATTAATGTTTAAGTGTTGCATATATACTTTCAACATTGCCTCTAAGTCAACCCTGACTGCTTTTATGCCAAGCTACCAAAGTATTTAGCACAGGTGCATTTAGTGGCATTTTGCTGTTCGCCCTGACAAGGACTGTGGCTGTTGGTTGAGTAAGGTTTCACTCCCCTCAACAAACAACCCAATTTCTCACATTGGTACTCAGTGGAGGAATTCATCAGTTGTATTTGTGCAGTACCACACAGTGACTAGTGAAACACTGAACTCGCATAACAAATAATTTGATACAATGCACTTTTTAAGAATTCTCCTTAATTTGCCATTTTTCCTTTTTCTAAATTCACTCCCATTCTACCTGACTGTCTGTGCCTTTGACTCCACCTGTAAGTGTGGAGTTTGAGCTCAGCAACCTGGAGAGCTCCACTTCAGCTGAGATCAGAGGATTCTGCAAGGAGAGGGGGCTTCCAGCAAGAAGGAGCTACAAGACAGAGGAGCCCCAGTAGGCCCTCAGGGCCTGGGAGGAGGCCCATCAGGTGCAAGCCACAGCAGACAAGGAGGATGTGGAGGCTGTGGAGGAGCAAGAAGAGGACCAAAGCATAGATCCTGGGCTGCGGCACCTGCAACAGAGGGAGAAATAATTGCTAATAGAAAGGAATCCCCCTGCTAGGGCAGGGGGCCTTGTGTCTTCCAACGGTGTGTCCCCAGAGGAGCTGGAGGGCAGAAGGGCTGAAAGAGAGTTTAAGCTACATATGGTAAATTAAACTTGGAGGCAGTCAAGGAGGTGCCTGCTGCCAAGACGGCCCTTGAGGAAAGGAAACTGCCCCTGGAGGAGAAGCTGGGTGAGGAAAAGAAAGCTGAGAGAACCTGGACATCAAAGCTTAACAGGCAGCAGAATCCAGCAGCAATAGTTACAGTTTCCATTCAGTGTCCACTGGAGAGGTGAAGGTCCATATATCACAAGATCTGGTGCCCAGCTATGTGGTAGGAATAATATAGAAAAAGGATTTTCTGCCTATGAGGTAGCCCTGAGAATGCACAGGTTTCCAGAGGACTATTAAGGGTCTAGCTTATAGAAAGACAAGCCCACAGTGGGAAGGGACACCCTTTTTACACTAGAGTTGGGGGACCAAATGAAGTATGTTCCTCTGAAGGCCATTCTTGTCTCCCAGTTTGGGCTGAACCCTGAGGTATATTGTTTCAGGTTCAGGGATAGTCACAAACTTCCAAACCAGTCTTGGGTAGATTTCTTGCACTTTTCTAGCGACGCAGTCAGTGGTTGTGTGAGGGATAGCAAAGTTGACGTTTTTACCGGGCTGCATAACTTGATTTTGAAGGAGCGCTTGCTCAATAGCTGCTTTACAGAGCTGCACCAACACCTGGTTGACAGCAAGCTCACTGACCCCAGGGAGATTTCTTAAGAGTCGGGCATCTGGGTCAGAACCAGAGTGTCCAAAAAGTCTCTGAGGATTCCCAAAAGGGTGTTGAGGATCCACACCAGAAGAAAGAGGGGGGGATAAAATCAAGGAGTTCTCTCATGCCCCCAAAACAGTTCACAGGGGACTGGAACCCAGTCCCATTCTGACCAAAGAGCAATGGCTTCTTTGAGAAGAAGACAGGTAAGTATAGTCTCAAGTGCCAGTAGTGCCACTAGAGAAAATAACCCACCACTGGTGGGCAAACCCCCTGGTTGGTTGATGCAGTGCTTGGGTCGGGGATTGTCCTAGTTAGGGTGTCGGAGAGAGCAGAGCTTATCCTAGTGTCCCTGGGTGACAAAAAGATGGTGCCCAAATCCCACATGACTTTCATTGGAGGCTCTGAGGAACACAGGAGCCAGTATGACTACTGTTAGGTGTCATCTGGTGTCCCTGGAGCAGGTGTTACCCGTTATATAGTTGCTGAGGAACTATTACTGCTCCCACCTTGTAAGGTTATTTGTCCGGTATTCTATATTGTGGAGGGAGGATTCTGGAATGGATGAATGAGGCACTTGGAAAGTGGTTCTGGCCAAGGGTCGATACCTTTATGCTAAATACCCTTTCTCCAACCACCTGAAGTTGATATTTACTTTACAAAAACGGTGACAAAGATTGGATCAATGAAGTCCAGTAGTGGTGAAGAGTAATAACAACCCCTTTGACTTATTACTGGTGCTCAACATTTGCACTGTTACTGACGGGCTGTGCACCAGACAGATTTGTCCTAGACTACACTCTAAGTTGGTGAGCGTGCTTTTTTCAAGCATACCTGGCAGCAGGGAGGTTTATTGTATTTCTTTATGCATATTTCTGGCAAATCCACATCAGACTGTGTTACTTCATTGTTTCAAAGGCGTGTGTTAAAAGCTCGCATGTTGGGGGAGGCAAGTGCTGAAATCTGTTTCCTCACGAGTCTGCTGGCATCCATGCAGAGTTGGAGTGAGGCCACGAAGCTCCCAGCAAACTTTAGCAGCTCATGAGCCTGCTGGGATTCATGCTGCATTAGAGTGAGACGTTTGGCTTCTTAATTTAAATGTGTGAAGAATCCTTACCTCGGCATGGGTCATGAAGTAAGCTTCACAGTCTCTGGTGAGGGAAACAAGTTTTCTGTTTGTTTCTGAAGGAAGTGGAGCTGTGGTTTGGTGCAGAAAGAGCATGGGAAGTGGAAAAATGTCTGAGCTCTTGGTGGTGAATCAGCATGGAGTAAAAATAGGACAATCAGCTGGTGGTAATTTCAGAATGTTATGAAATGACAATGGTGACTACTTTCTTCAAGTTTGTTATTTTGAGCTTAGACCATATAGACAACTGTGACTACTTTTCTTTTTTTGTCTTGTTGAGTTTAATTGCTATGATAGCTCACTATAATATACCTTGTCCTCCCATATTTTTAGAGGATCCTGGAGTTCCTGTTATGGACTGGGAGGACTGGAAAGAGACTTTTGAGACATAACTCAAAGCTGTGGGTGGGAATATATTTGTTAATAATTGTAACTTAGCTTTGTTAAAATATTGTTTGGGAGTGCAGGATCGGAAGATATTGAAAACTCTGCCAATGCCTGAAAGTGATGATGAGGGTGAGGCAAGTTGTTATTTTTTTCAATTTATTAATTTTAAAAACAAAATAACAATACAATTCATTAACTTGTCCCATCCCCCTCACCCTAAACAAGGATAGAGATGTGAATCACACCCTGTGCAAATAAATATGACTCCATGCATAACATTGGATCACTTTAACAGCATAATTGGTGCAGTCACATCAAAGTACAGCAGATCAGCATCACAGACCCATCAAAAGAGTATTAATCAACTGTATCCTCTAGATCTTTTTCTCGGTTCAGGATCTCCCATTTCTTGCTGTATATGGACTTCTACTATGTCCCATTCTAGCTTCCCTCTCTGTTTCACTCCGTTGTAAACCAACCTGAGGCGTACCCAACATTCAGCTCGTACCCACCTCTCAAATTCCCATAACCTTTGCTTTCGTGTGGGCAGTCGTTTGGACACCCATCTTATCTAAGGGTGAGGCAGGTTATGATGCAGATATGTGTGCATGTGATGAATTTGTGGCTGCTATGAATGCTTTAGAAGGACATTTTGGTTGAAAAAACTAGGAGCAGTGGTTGAAAGACAAAAGTTTGTTCTCATTCTCAGTTGTCTGGAGAAACTATAGAACAATATGTGGCAGTATTTTTTCGATACTTTATTTTAAAGGTTTACAAACTTACAGAAAATGATGACAGATATACGGTTGGGTTGGCATCAATCGACTATAACCACAACTTGCATCACTTGTGCCATGTGATATAGAAGAGCAGATTTTCATACGCTAAGAGGTGACTAAGACATAGAGCAGTGTATTTATAGACGATCACTCAAGAGCTTCAGCAATTGACTAGTCTCCAGTTACGCCAAACCTCAGTCTCTCGATCCCACATTCCATCAGAAGTAACCCCTGCCCTCCTCCTGTATCCCTCCGGAGTGTCCTCCTGTTTTATTCTGTGTCAGGAGTACTACTATTGGTTTGATTCATTCTGCATATTCTGCTATGAACTAGTCACCAGTTCACTTTCATCCACATTACATCCATATTAGACCCTGTGTCTGCCCCACTGCACGTCAGGTAGCCTTGGTAAGGCCCCAAATGCCTTTTGGGTGACTGCATAGCAGTAATAATTCACAGTAAACATCAGACTGTGTGTTGCAATGTGTCATGCCCACATGCCATTCTAGTAAGTGGACCACGTACCCATCTCTTTGTTATTCTGCATCATGGTAACAGCAACCCTGTGGTCACTAAGTGTTGTGTGCCAGTCGATATCTCCCTATCATAACCTATCAAAGCAAGCAGAGGTGTCATTTCCATTCTCTCACCTATTATCTCCTCAAGATCCACTTACACTGCCTTCCAAAACTGCTGAATACCTGGGCAAAACCACGCCACATGCGCAAACTCTCCAGCATCTGCTCCACAACAGGTACAGCTTAGCTACCCCTGGCCTGCACATTTCCTGGGCAAATGCATAAAGCTGAGGTATAAGGTGTTGCAGTGTGTTTGTTTGCAGCAGATATGTTAATGCCAGCAACAATGGGGGTTCAAGTAAGTCCTCCCCCAGTAAGGCACGCATCATATGTCAGGCTCTAGAATAATGAAATTGCACTAGCGTGGATGGTTCAGCGTAATACACTCTAACCTGGTCCCAAATGCGCATTGTACCCTCTGAGAAAAATCCCCTATTTTGTGTAGCACCATTCACCATAGCGCATTTACAGTGCTTCCTTCATGCCCTGGGGGAAACCATGTGCAGTACCCCAACAGGATACTGAGAGAGTGTAGAAGAGAACCAGCCTGTCTTTCCAACACACTGTGCCAAGAGTATGCTGTTGTATTTAGAAGGTTGAGAACATTATATTGCCAACTGTGCTTCGTGAACAGCATCTGAGGAAGTGACAATGGGGAAGCAGCTCACTTTCCAGCTAGAGATGTCGTAAATCCTTTGGTCCAGGCAACCAGTAATGGGCATACATGTACTGCGCGGTGTGATAATATGCCTCCAGGTCCTGAGTATTCAACCCTCCCACGTCATTTGGCAAGGAAAGCATATTCTAATTCACTTGTGGCTGTTTCCCAGTCGGTGCCAATCTAGTTAGAATTATCCGTAAGTTGTGGAACATTTCCCGGGGAAACTGTATTGGAATATTGGCAAACAGAAACAAGAATCACTGTAACACCGCCATTTTCATTATGGCTATACGGCAATAGCTGAAGCCGTATCCAGCTTTCAACCACTTCCAAGAGTTTCTGCACTGCCTTACCATAGTTTATTGGTATGACTATGCTGTTTATGGCACTGGGATGGTAAAGGATAAAATCACAGCCGAAGGAGCTCGCCTAAATGGTGGCCATCTTCGGCCCAGTAAGCTCCACCCCCATATGTGGCAGTATGGAGGACTTTGGCTGGTTGGCTGGTACGTGTAAGCTTAGAGAATTACACGAGGAAATCATCAGAGATCAAATGATCAATAGAACATCTAATGTAAAGGTGCAGGAAAAGTTGTTAGGTTTGAAAGATCCTGTTTGTTTTGCAATGTCAAGGAACTAAATCAGGGTAAATAACGGTTGAAAGAGGAGCAGTGTGAAACATGTATGGTAAAGGCCAAGTATAAATCTATTAGGAAAAATGCAACATCTGAAGCGCAGTTCGAAGACAAGAAGAAATATTGTTACAGATGTAGAAGCATGAAACATTTGTCAGAATCAACTAACTGCTGTTAAAGTAAAAGTGCTTTCAATCTAAAGAAACAGGTAATTGTTCACGGGTGTCCAGTGTGATGGATGGACCAGCTGGAACACACAGTGTGAATATGATTGGGGGTCCAAAAGACAAACATACAGATCCCAATTAGGGCTAATGAGGATGATGTGGAGGTCCTAGTGGTGTGTGGTGTGCACATTCAGGAGTGTGAAAAGAGTATATGTGGAATTTGTTTTTGTCTACCTAAGTATTTGTTAAAATAAATGGGGGAGAAGTGAATATATGGGCTGATTCTTGTTCACCTTTTACCCTCATAGATAATGCAACATGTGGAAGTTTGGAAAATAATGTACTGTTGAACCTGTTGGATATTGGGGTGAATTACCTGTTAAGGGTTATTTTTCCGTGGATTTGGAATATTGTGGCAGGAAAGCTATATGGTTGCGAGAGGGAGAATTCTGTTGGGTTGGAAGGAACAAAAAGCAATCTGTATAATTCGCCCAACCATCCTGACCATGCGTTATGTTACTCATGTTTCAAATACATGGTTAGCAGATGCTGTTCTAGATTTCCCAATATGCTTTCTGAGAGATTGGGATGTTTGAGCATCACATTATTTGAGAAAGGGTGCTGTGCCCAAGGTACACAAAGTGTGCAATGTGCCTTTGGCCTTAAGTGAGCAGTTGAGGGATAGTTGAAACAGTTCTGTGATTTGAAAGTAATTGAGCTTATTGAATCTTCAGAATGGCTTAATCCCATAGTTTTGGCCTGGAAGTCCAATGGTAGATTGCGTGTGTGCATGTACCTGCGGGATATTAATTACAACATTTGAGTAGATAGACATCCTCTTCCCTGCATTGATGAGATGCTTATGAGTGTTAGTGGTGTCAACTGCTTCACTGCCTTGGATCATGAATCAAGGAATTTGACATTGTTTGTGACTCCTGAAGGGGTTTATCAATTCATCTACCTGCTGTTTGGTTTCGCCTCAGCATCAGCGGTGTTCTAGAGGGTCATGAAGGGAGTGCTAAGTGGACTGTCCAACAAAATGTTTTTCCACAATAATGTGTTGATTTGGTGAGACAATAAAGAGTAACATGATGTCTTGGAAAAGTGTTAAGCAGATAAGAAACTGCTGGTTTTACAATTGGATAGGGGAAGTGTACATTCAAGGTGCAATAAGTAGAGTACTGGGAGCACTCTTGTGAGGATCTTAAACCTATGGCGTAGTTGGTGAGAGTCATAGAGAAGGCACCTTCTCCTGTGAATAGAGACCAGCTGAGATCTTTCCTTGGACTTGCAGATTAGTACTCAAAATTCGTGGAGTTTTTGGCAGAAAAAGGTACATGTGTTATGTGCTTTAATGAAAAAAGATGCAGAGTATTGTTGGACTGATGCCTGTCAGCAAGCGTATGAAGAGGTGAAGCAACCGACCAGTGATGCTGAAGTATTGAAACTTTTTTTACCCTAAAGATAAGATCTTTATTGTCACTGGTGTTGGTGATTATGGTTTAGGGGCAGCAATATTGCAATATAGGAAGGGTCGCAAGAGAGGGGTGGCTTTCACTTCATGCACGCTTAAGGTGCTGAGAGCATTTACTCCGCAATTGATAAGGAGGCACTGGCGTGTTGGTGGAGTGTACAGCATTTTAAGACTATTTTGGTGGGGGGGCACATTTTGAACAGCACACAGACCGCAAACTGCTTATTGATTTGATCGCAATAAAAGGTTCTTGAATGGAAACACCATGTATTACCAAGTGGCTGTATCATTTACAAGATTTTACCTGTTCCATCAAGTGTGCCCCTGTATTAAAAATGTCAATGTGCACTGCCTTTCACAAAAAACGTGGGATGATGATGAATAAAAAGAAGTTGATAGACAGAGGCTATCTGACATGGAGAGTCCTGTGGTGGGGTGATTTCAGAGGATGAATGGAGAGCTGCTGTGTTGGATAATCAAAGTTTCTATTTGCTGATGAACACCTTGCCATCTATAATGGTTGGGAGGATTGGAGAGAGTGAGCTTTTGTAGGAAGCTGGCCTGGTGTGTGTGGCGGGTACCTATGGTGCTTACACCTTATACCAGGTCCAATCTATCCCCTATTAGTATAGTGTTGGCAGTGTCTAGAAGCCAGGCTTTCTAGAGGCAGCTGTGGATGAGCAGCCGAGGCTTATCTAGGAGACATGCAGAGCTCATGCAATACCACTGTAGTCACACAGCATTTACACACATGACATGAAACACTCAGACCCTAATTTATACTTTTTGAAGCAAACCTGCGTTAGCGCAGGTTTGCTTCAAAAAGTATACCACCGGCTAGCGGCGTTCCTGGGCGCCAGCCAGGCGTCATATTTAAGCTATGACAGTAAGGCCCAGTTAGCGTCAATTAATATTAACGGTAACCGGGAGGGGGAGGCATAGGGGAAACAGGAGGTTGTGTGTGAAAGAATGGCACTAGTCAGGTTAGAGTAAAAAAAATTACTCTAACCTGATTAGCGTCATTATTTCCAAGCACAACCCCTGTGAACATGACTCCTGTCTAAGTAAAGACAGAAGTCATGCCCCCGTGCCCAATGGCCATGCCCAGGGGACATAAGTCCCTTGGGCATGGCCATTGGGCATAGTGCCATGTAGGGGGGCCCAAGATAGGTTCCCCTATGGCACTTTGCCTTAGGTGTCCTCCAGGTGCGGGTGGGTGGGGGTGTCCCTGGGGGCAGGGAAGGGCACCTGTGGGTTGTTTCCATGGTCTCTGACCCTGACCCAGGCATTAAATAATGATGCTAGACAGGCTTAGCGCCATTATTTAGGGTCCTCCTCCTCCCATGCGTGAATTTTGCACAGGATGATAAATAAGGCGCTAGGGTCTTTGAGTCATTTTTTGCCTGGGAACGCCTACCTTGCATCTCATTGATGCAAGTTAGTTTTCCGCATGCAAAAAATGACTTTGACTACAATATTTTAGCGCTAGACATGTCTAGCATCAAAATATAAATATGGAGTTAAGTTTGCGCGAGATTTGCGTAAAAGAAATGATGCAAATCCAGCACAAACAGAGTATAAATATGCCCCTCAGTGTTATACAAATAAAGATACTTTATTTTAGTGACACAATTACCAAGAAGTACTAGAGACGCAACCCTCCAATAGGAGATAAGCAGCACACTAGATATGTACACCAGTAATCAGAAATAGGCATAAAAAGTGATAGAAAACAGTGCAATAGCAAATAGGTAATAGTGACCCTAGGGGCAGCCCAAACTATATACTAAAAAAATTGAATGCGAATAGAGCTCACCCACCTGGGTAAGTGGAATGTGTAGAGGTGAGCTGGGGGTCCTGGGAAACCCCAAAGATAAGTTACACAGTGCCCCCCATGGACCAGGAAGAAAGGAGTACGTTACTGGATTTTCCCTAAACCACCCAAAAGGAACAAAAAGAAGAAAATGCAACACCCAGACAAGACTGCAAGAAACCAGCTGTGGATTCCTGAAGAGGACGACCTGTGGAAGAAGGGGACCAAGTCCAGAAGTCACAGAAGAGTCCAGTGGGGGTAGGAGCCTCTACCCACCCAACTGTGGTTGCAGGAGTTGGTCGACAGTAGGACAAAGATGCTCAGAAATGCAGCCCTGAAGCAGGTGAAGAGTTCCTGGAAGATGCAGCCACTGTCCCACGCTGGATGGCTGATTGCAGTTAGTCAGTAATGGGGAAAAGCCATCAACAAGCCTGGGCAAAGGCATTAGTCGCAGTAAAGCAAAAGTGAAGCTGCTGGGGACCAGCAAGGTCCAGGAGGACTTAACATACATGGGGAGTCCTAGGGGGACCCTCACCAAGGCAGAGTGTCCACAGAAGAAGAGGCAGCCCACACAGGAGACCCACTGGAAGAGGAACCAGGAGTCGCAGAGAAGCTCATGCAGCACAACTGGAGAAGGGTCCCATACTGCAGGAGAAGCATTGCAGGAAGGAGTGCTTGGGGCAGGGGCTACAACGACCCTGAAGATCCCTTGGAGGAGATGCCAACAAGCCTTGGTAGCTGCAAGAGATGTGGTGCAAGGGGGTACTGTCCTGCGTGGGAAGGCTAGGGTCTACCTCCACCAAAGTTGGACATCTGGCAGAGAGGACCAAGAGGACTACTTCGGACCACCACCTGTGATGCAGGATCCACGCAGCTCAGGATCAGAGGAGATCCACGTAGCCGGTTGTCGTTGTAGTCGGTGCCTGTGGATGCAGGGGAGTGACTTCTTCACTCCAAGGGAGATTCCTTCTTCCTTCTCATGCAGACTGAAGACTTGCTGCCCTCAGAGGATGCATAGCTGGTAAATGTTACAGAAGCTGGAATGAGCCGTGGAAACAATGTTGCAAGCAGAGACTTTGTCGTGGATGCAGATTGTCGGTTTCTGGAGGGTTCAGTCAGGGTTCCAGAGGCTAGAAGTCGAGGTAGAGGTTGCAGAGGAGTCCTGCTAGAATCTGACAAGCCAAATCTGATGACCCACCTAAGAGAGAGACCCTAAATAGCCCTGAAAGGGGGATTGGTCACCTAGCCAGGTGACCACCTATCAGGAGGGGGCTCTGACATCACCTGCCAGACCTGGCCTCTCAGATGCGCCCAGAAGTCCCTGCCAACCTTGGATTCTAGATGGCAGAACATAGGGACCCTCTGAAGGAGCTCTGGGCACCACCCCTGGGGTGGTTATGGACAGGGGAGTGGGCACTTCCCTTTCCATTGTCCAGTTTTGCGCCAGAGCAGTGAATGGGGGTCACTGAACCAGTGAAGACTGGTTTATGCATGGAGGGTACCAATTGTGCCCTTCAAACATACCAATGGCTTGGGAAGGCTACCCCTCCCAAGCCATGTAACACCTATTTCAAAAGGGAGAGGGTGTTACTCCCCTATACCAAAGGAAATCCTTTGTTCTTCCTTCCTGTGCTTGAGCTGTTCAAGCTGGAGGAGGGCAGAAACCTGTCTGATGGGTGGCAGCAGCTTGGGCTGCACAGAAAACCACAATAGGCTGGCAGGAGCAATGCTTAGGGTCCTCTGAGGAGCCCAGGGAGTGGATGGACTAATACTTCCAATACTGGCAACAATAGTGGGGTGTGATTCTGACATGTTTGATACCAAACATATTTAGGTTCAGAGTTATGGTTATAAAGCTGGAGATAGGTAGTGACCTATGTACGGCACACTCATAAAATGGCATCCCCACACTCACAAAGTCAAGGAAAATGGAACTGGAGTTTGTCGGGGCACCTTTTCTAGTGCAGGGGTACCCTCACACACAGGTACTTGCACCCTGCCCTCTGGGCTAGGAGGAATTGCCAAAGGGGTGACTTACAGTGACCTGGTGCAGTGACCTGTAGTGAGAAGGGTGCATGTACCCTTTCACACAGACTGCAATGGCAGGCCTGCAGATACACTTTGCATGGGCTGCCCATGGGTGGCATAATACATGCTGCCGCCCATGGGACCATATACTAGGGACATACATGGGGACACCAGTATGCCCAATGTGCGGTGTAAGTGGTTCAAGCAACCAAGTTTGAAGTGAGAGAGCATAATCACTGGGGTCCTGGTTGGCAAGATCCCAGTGAACACAGTCAAACACACTGACAACAGGCAGAAAATGGAGGTAACCATGCCAAGAAAGAGTACTTTCCTACAGTATTTGAACGATTTCAAGAATGTTTGGGAGGAATTGCCAGTGGTGAATGATATTGTAAGAGGAGATGGGCAGTTTGTGGCACCCATTTCTTTACATTTGCGTTTGCTTAGTCTTTTGAATAAGGGTTATGGTAGTATGTCAGCCATGAAAAGGAGAGCGTGTACCGCTTCTGGTGGTCTGGTAGGGACAAAGACCTTGAGGGATGTGGCAGGAATTGAGTGGCATGTGCTTGTAGTGACAAGTCAAATATGTCTTCTGAAATACTTATAGTACCGCTAGAATTTCCACAGAGAGCATGCAAAAGGTAGTAATTGACTTATGTGGTCCGTAAGGCTATCTTGGTGGAGACTCTAAGGCCCTCATTACAACCCTGGTGGTCGGTGATAAAGCAGCGGTAATACCGCCAACAGGCCGGTGGTAAGCAAAATAGAATTATGACCATACTGGAAACTGCTCAGACAGACAGCCACTTTAACACACCGACCGCCACGTCGGTATCAAAAAGCACCACGGCGGTAACCGCCAACAGCCAGGTGGAAGACAATGTACCGCCCATACTATTACGACCAGGCCAATCCACCACCTTTTCCGCGGCTGTACCAACAACATCAAAGGCATGGCAGAAACACTGAACAGAAGGCAAAAGACTCACCTGTGGAGGGAACAACCATGACGCCATGGAGCCTGAGCTGCACATATTTCCGATGCTCGTCTACCTTTTCCTGCATTATGAACATCAACGCCAGCGAAGACGACCACGGTGAGTACTGCCGCCTAGTAGACAAGGGAGGGAGGAGGAAAAAGAGAGTGACACACACACGCAACACGCAACAACCTCACCCCCAACACCATACACACAACCAGATGCACAAACATTACATATTCACCCCGTACCTCTCAGGAATAATGCAAGAACAAAATGATTTGAAGAAAGTGAGCGTTATACGAAAAAATAACATGAATAAGTGCATCAAAATACAAACGTATATACATATGTACAAAAGTTGGGACACTGCCCAGTCCTCAATGTCCGTGGGCCACAGGGCCACAACACATAGGCCAAGGCCCCACCTCACTCCTGCAACAACACAGAGAGAACACTGCAGAGGCATCAGGTCGAAAACAGACAGGCACCTCAGGGAGACAGGGAAGGGGAGCTCCCCAGCCCGAAGATGGTACAATGCCACCTGTCCAGGAGGGGGCTACATGCCCTGTGTGATGTCCAGGGGAGTGCAAGGCCACAGTCTCTCAAGTGGGTGGTTTGCCCACTTCTTGGTCCGGGGGAGTGCAAGGCCACAGTCTTTCAAGTGGGTGGCTTCTTCCACTGGTTCTGGAGGGGGGTTTGTGCCCAGTGTGCTTCATCCTGGGAAGGATGGGTTGAGTGGATGGCTTCTTCCACTGGTTCTGGAGAGGGCCTTGTGCCCTGTGTGCTTCATCCTGGGAAGGATGGGGTGAGTGGATGGCTTCTCCACTGGTTCTGGAGGGGGGCTTGTGCCCAGTGTGCTTCATCCTGGGAAGGATGGGGTGAGTGGATGGCTTCTTCCACTGGTTCTGGAGGGGGCAACATGACCTGTGATGCAGATCTAGGGGAGTGCAAGGTCACAGTCTCTCACCTGCGTGTCAGACCCACAGGATTTGCAGGGCCCAGGACGCACAACAGCCCATAGAGGCATTACTACACACTGTACACCGGCAGTGACGGCTGCTCAGTGGTGGCAGTGGCGGTGCTGGCAGCTGTGCTGGCAGTGGTGGGGGGAGGCTCCCACCCATCCGCTGCAACCTTGGACAGCGGCCCACTGGGGCTGCTGCTGCTGGCAGTGGTGCTGTTGGCGGTGCTGCCAGTGGGGGGGGGGGCTCCAGCCCATCCCCTGCAGCCTCAGACAGCTGCCCACTGGGGCTGCTGCTGCTGGCAGTGGTGCTGGTGGCATTGCTGGCAATGGTGTTGGTGGTGGTGCTGGTGGCGGTGTTAGCAGTGGGGGGAGGCTCCAGGCCTTCCCTTGCTGCCTGGAACGGCTGAACCACCATGGTTGGTGAGGGTTCCGAATGAGTCCCAGCACCAGGCCTCCTGTCCTTCCTGCCTGCTGGTGCAGGCCCCTTGCCCTTCCTGTCAGCAGCCGGAGATTGTCCCTTGTCCTTCCCTCATGCAGCTGGTGGTGCCTCCTTGCCCTTCCTCGACGCAGCTGGTGGAGCCTCCTTGCCCTTCCTAGACGCAGCTGGTGGTGCCTCCTTGCCCTTCCTAGACACAGCTGGCGGTGCCTCCTTGCCCTTCCCTGTCGCAGCTGGAGGTACCTCCTTGTCCTTCCTTGATGCATCTGGTGCAGGGACCCTTTCAGTGTTGCTTCCTAGTGCCCGGGATCCTCTCTCACCTGCAGTAGCTGTCGGCACTACTGTGGCCGTGGACTGGGTAGCTGAGGTGCTCACCTGAGTTCTGACCACCCTGGCCCAATGTGAAGGCCAGGGGGAGTGGTAGGGAAGAGATCAACAGTGGAGAGGAAAAGCTTATTCGGGACATTAGGAGTGGAGGAAGAGGAAGTCCTTGTAGGAGGTGTCTGTCAGCTGTGTTTGGGTGCAGGTGCATGGGCAGGATGCTGTTTGTGAGGTAGATGGCTGTTGGGTGTCTGAGTGCTTGCGTTTGGGTACTTTGGGAGGAGGGGGCACAGACACAGTGGGAGAGGACACAGGGGACGTGTGAATGGATGTGGGGGTGGTGACTGCCAGTGAGGGGCGTGTGGTGATAGGCGTGATGGTGTAAGTGGATGAGGATGTAGTGCATGCAGGTGTGAGTGGAGAAGCTACTGGGAGGAAGGTGGACGACGAGGGGACACAGTGGAGGCAGTGGATGTTGGTATGTCTGCATCTGGATAGTGTTTGTGTGAGTGCCTGTGGGATGATGTGTGGTGCTTGTGTTTGCCTGAACCACTCCTGTGTGTTGTCCTTGGTGCATGCTGGTCTGCCTGTGTGCTTGGGATAGGTTGGGTCTGAGGAGAATGGGATTTGGTAGAGGAAGTTTGAGGGGGGAGGCAATGTCTGCCATCAGGGAGGAGGCCAGAGCCTGGATTGATCTCTGTTAAGACGCCATGCCAGAGTGAATGCCCTCCAGGAATGCATTTGTCTGTTGCCAGCGCCTGTATGGAATACACTATGGTTGACTGCCGCACAGAGATGGATCCCAGGAGGTCAATAGCCTCCTCACTCAGGGCAGCAGGGCTTACTGGGGCAGGGCCTGAGGTGCCTGGGGCGAAGGATATGCCCACCCTCCTGGGTGAGTGGGCACAGGAAACTTGCTGAGGTGCTGCTGGGAGGGTGATGCTGGTACGGGGGTGGTGGATGTACCTGTAGTTGAGGTGTCTGCTACCACCAGGGAGCTTCCATCGGAGGAGGTATCACAGTCGGAACCGTTCCCTCCAGTCTCCGCCGTGGTGCTCCACTCGCCCTCCGGCCCAATGGTGCCCTCACTGTCGGTGTATTTGGCCTCCTGGGACCTGTGGGATGCAGCTCTCCCTGTCGCCGGTGCCTCTGCTCCTCTGCCAGATGATGCTAATACACATAAGGAAAGGGTGAAAAAGCAAAAAGGTGGGGGGAAAAGACAAAAAATGCACTTGGTCAATGGCGCCAACAACACCATGGTTGGCGTACACGACACACATACACACACAGGGAACAGCCCTACGCAATAGGCAATGCACTAAAAGTCATAATGCTAGTCACCAGCCCATGGACAGGGATACCTAACGCCAAATTCAGCAGACCTGAGGCCCACAGACCCCTGCCCCGTAGTGGATGCCTACCAGCTTGATTGGAGGAGGTATACATCAGACCCTGCTGAACATGGGACCTACCCTGCAATGTCCGGCCTGGCCTAGGGGCACCCACAGGCCCATGTCCACCACCCAGATGCCACCCCACCACACGTAAGTAGTATATTGGGGCACTGTACTCATCACCTTGTGGCTGCTGTGATGCCCCCAAGCAGTCCTGGTAGAGGGGGAACCTGAGGAGGCCACCCTAGAGCCTACCAGGTAGGACATATCTGCCATGGGAGAGCTGTCTGAGCTTGCTGGATAGCTAGTTGAGGGTAGTAACACCATAGAGGAGTTCTGTAAGGCACTAAAACAATATTTAACCCTAAAGGACTGGAGGCAGCAAGCTAAGGTCCAGGCAACTGGTGACACCTCTGAAGATCACCTGATCTATTGGGAGAATTACCTCCTATTCAGTGAGCCTAAGGTTCCAGAGCCTGGGACAACCCATGTGTTGGTGGTCTCACCGCGCTACAGGGGCTTCCTACTGGGGTTGGCTCATGATATACCCTGGCAGAACATTTAAGGCATAACAAGACTTTTACAAGGTTTGTCATCCACTTCTATTGGCCCCGGATGAAGACCGCCTCAGATGCGTTCTGTAGGTCATGTTTTAACTGGCAGGCTAGTGGAAAAAGCTCAAGCTCCCCTGGTTCCCCTACCTTTCATTGGCACTCTCTTTAAAAGGGTTGGGATCAAAATTGGTGGGCCCTTGGACCATAAAACTGCCTTAGCCAACAGGTGTATCTCAGTTTTGGTGGACTATGTCACCATAAACCCAAAGGCCATACCTCTGAGATCTGTGATTGCTCCTTCAGTGGCTAGGCCCCTGATGGGGATTTTTACCAGAGTAGGGTTCCCCAAGGAAGTGGTGTCTGACAGGGGCACCAAATTCATCTGTACCTACATGACATCCATGTGGGAAGAGTTTAGGGTAACCTACAAGTTCTCCACACCATGTCACCCTCAGAAAAATGGGCATGTTGAAAGATTCAGCAGTGTCCTCAAGGGCATGACTAAGTGCCTTCTTGAGCCCATGAGAAAGAAATGGGATGTTCTCTTGCCATGCCTGTTCTTTGCCTACAGGGAGGTAGCACAGAAGGGAGATGCATAAAGGAGCTTGAATATGCATTTGAGCTCCTCTATGGTCACCCTGTTAGGGGACCTAAGTCCGGTGAAGGAGGGATAGAAGCCTTCTGCCAGTAAGTCCTCACACGATGTGCTTAGCTATATATTATCCCTCAGAAAGCACATGCAAACATTCTAGTAAAAAGGCTTTTGAGATCCTAGAAGCCATCCAGGAAGTGTTGCAACTCTGGTATGATCAGAGTGTGACTCTGGTAGAGTTTCAGCCTGGCCAGATATTGTGGGTGATGGAGCCAGTGGAGCCCAGGAACATCCAAGACAATTGGTCAGAACTCTGTGAGGTAAAGTAGAGAAAGGTGGGGGTCCCTTCTTGATAGACCTCAAGAATCCCAGGAACCACTTAAGGGTTCTCCATGTGAACTGCCTTAAATCATACTATGGGAGGTCTGAGGTCACCATGCTCCTGGTGACAGATGGAGTGGAGGAAGAGAGTGAGCCTCCCCCTGACCTCCTATCTTCCAGATCGAAAAATGGGTCAGTAGAGATTGTCAAACTCTCCACTACTTTGACACCAGAGCAGCAGAGGGACTGTCTCCCGTTGTTGGGCCAGTTTGCCTCCCTGTTCTACCTCACACCTGGGCTAACAAACTTGTGTAGCCCATGACATTAATACCGGAGTCAGTATGTCTGTGAAGATTAAAATCTACAGGTTGTCAGACAAATTGATGGCTAGCATTAAGGAGGAAGTCTTCAAAAATGCTTGAGTTGGAAGTGATTAAGCACTCTAGTAGTCCCTTGTCCAACCCAGTGGTGCTGGTACCCAAAGTCACTCGACGGGTTGCTGTCCCAGAATTCACATTCTACATGAAATACGAGGGCTTAGATCAGTCACCAAAAATGATGCATACCCAATCCCCCGGGCTGATGAGCTTATTGACAGGCTGGGAGCTGCCAAGGTCTTGAGTACTTTTGACCTCACTTGAGGATATTGGAAGATTGTCCTGACTGAAAAGGCCAAAGATAGGTCACCATTCTTTACCCTAGAGGGCTACTTCTAATTCAAGGTAATGCCCTTTGGATTAAAGAATGTCCCAGGCACCTCCCAGAGAATGGTCATTAGTGTACTGGCCGGGGTGGAATGCTTCAGAGCTGCCTACCTGGATGACATATCAGTCTACAGTAGCAGCTTGGAGGACCACCTGTACCACCTCCAGAAGGCACTTCAGGCCCTGCAATAAGCAGGCCTAACTGTCAAAGCCAGCAAGTGGCAAAAAAGGCATAGAACTTTGGTATATCATGGTGGATTCTCACAAAAAACGAACTGTGGCTGTGTATAACAAAGGTGCGCAAATCCAAATTATTTCCTTGAAAATTGGTTGTCCAATATTCATGTACAGAGTCCAAAGTAACAAAGTTTAATTCCAGGAGTGCCACGATGGTTCCACACCTAGCCACAAGGTATGTGTGCCGTGAAACAGATGGTCCACAGTCAATTATGAAGAGAAGAAAGAACCATGGCACATCCAAATCATAGTTGTGTGTTTTTATTCTCATTGCATGAATCCATATGTTGGTTCATAGCAGAAGTAAAACCATCACGATCATACGTCAAGTCAAAACATTTCTGTATAGTTCAATGCAAAAACAGCTGACACGTGTTTCTTCGTTCACGACTTTTTCAAGGCGTTTTATGAACAAGGATAAGGAAAATCATAAGTAAAATGAGTGATGTGGTCGTATCATGGTGGATTCTGTCTGTCTCACAACTTGAACACAGGTGTAATTATGGCAGAGTTCCAAGAACATAGAAGCTTGTATCTGCAAGCCAATTCGGACGCATTCAGAATAAGAGGGGTCCTGAACTATTGACTTTGTTCAGATCCATGGCAGCTGTTATTGAGCCGAAGCCAGGCTGAACCCAATAAAATATGCTGAATTTGCACTGGTGTAATTTGTCGCCACCTGGACACATTCTACAGTGCCCGCAAGTTGCCTGCTCTCCTTTCTTAGCTGTAAACTGCAGGCATTGAAGGGGCTTGCTCATTTTCACTTCCAGATGGGCCAAAAAAGGCCTGAATTTAAGGGCCACCAGTTCCCCTTTTTCTTCTAGCATCATCCTGGGTGGGAACTGTCTAGAGCCTTATACCCAGATGTCAATGTAATTGAAGGAAACAAGTCAATCAATAAGGGATTTGTAAAGCGCACAGCCGCTCCAAGAGTGTCCCAATGCCACACAAATCGTCATCACTTCACGTGTACTCATGAAAAACGGTTTGGATGCAGGTTTTTGACTTTGTTTAGCAATGGGATTTAAGAGAAATGCATGCATTGTGAGAATGTCAGATGCATCTGTCTGTTTGAGTAATCATTTTTTTATGTAATTTGTTATAGAGCTACTCAACCCTCTATCCCACTATATGATGTCAGAGCGCTTTACATCATACAGAAAAAAAATAGAGAGACTGTATATTATGCAAGTGTGTTAAACAATGCACATGAAATGTCACATTGTGCAATGAGGGTCTCATGGAGTAGCATATCATTCTTACTGGTAGGCACTGCATGTTAAGAGTGCAAGCTCGGAGAAACACAAAGTTGGGATTTAAAAAGTAGTGCAGTGATTGGGGGTGTCTGTGCTTATCAGACTTGCATACTAACCCAAAGAAACCCTTTTTAACAGCCTTAGAATAATGAGAGCTTGAGCTACAAAAACAATATGGTTCTAAACCCATGTCTTTAAGGTTGCACCTTGATGTCAGTTCTCAGCTTACTGTGCCATATTGAAAGGATTGCAATTTATGAACTGCAAGTAAAAAAGCAATACCCAATTAGCTAACTATATAAAATAGAATCTTGCTATGCTATGTCATGCTATGGTATGTCGATTTCTAAGGTACTAATATGACATGGTAATTAAATACTACCAGTTGGTAAATTCGGAAGAGCACTTGAATTCAAACCCATTACTGCTTTAATTAAGAAATGTAAAATCATCACACTGGAATATGATACAGAAAATGTGCACTGCAGAATATGTTAAAACGGTCTACCCCTGAATACTGAATATTTTTCGGGTTACGAGCGTTCGCTGTTGAGTACACATGGGATTACTGGTGGGAACAATAGCCAATAAATATGAGTTCCTTTTGTAGCCAAGGGCAGCTGGAGCAGAAAAGCGAATGGCGGCGTTGCCAAGCTCCGCCCTCCCCGCCCATCCGCTCCTCCTCTCTGAACCACGCCACAAGCATCCTTGGTACCAGGGAGGGAGCATGCAGCAGCGGTGGCCGCCCAGGATGGCCTGCCGCAGATTATCCGTGCACTAAAACACACAGCGATGAACCTCCTGTAAACGCAGGTACCGTAACATCATTTCATTCGGAATTATTTCTTCTCTTCTGAAAAATGGCACCCTCACCCTCCCCTCACTCAGGGGTCCTACCAGGGTGAACCTGTGCTGTACACACAGCGCTGCGGACAGTAGGCGCACCAGCCTCGTAGCACTTAATGGTTGCAGATACTGAATTGTATTTCGCTGTTTAAAATGATGGTTTTTAGCACCCTCGCTGTCAAAATACTTCTAGCGACACTTTAAAGTTAGTAGGTTCATCTTTGAAGGTGCGCTTTATAATGTTATCAATAACATTGTCTCTTAGTGTTATGTGGCACCAAGGAGAATTGAATTCAGACGCGCGACAATATATACTTTGAATCCGGGGATAACGGTTTGTTAAAATTCGCTAAGAATGAAAACGGTTAAAAGCGGGTGTAGGGTCGAAGAAGCAAGAGGGAGCGCGACAGTCCTGACAGGGAGGTGACACGCGTGGCTCGTGGCGCAGATTCTTGCACCACCCACTTTCCGCAAGGCTGAGGTTTGCTACGTGCACCTGAGCGTCAGCGCGGCGTTTAATCCCGTTCCCGTCAATTATGATATGTTGTTTGTTTTTTTTATCTCGCAGCACTCGGAAAAGGCCAGCAATGCAATCATGCATTGAACAGCTAACGTGACAGACGATTAGATGAGTCAGTATGAGGCTTCGGTGGCTCTCTTCCATTAAAAATGCAAAGTAGCCCGTCCAGCTCCAGTCTGGCATGGCGAGGGTGGCTCAGCTGGGATTCCCAGTCCCTTTCCCCATAAAATAATAGCATAACTGAGGAAGCGTGTACCAGCCAGCGGGAGCTGCCCCGGGCGCCATGTACTGCGCTAATTAAGCACTGATTTACTATCGTACTTCTTAAGGCAGATTTGTTCAGTTGTATACATGGTTGTTTGGCTATTTTTCCACAGTATGAACATAATGCATAAGTCATTCGTGGGTCATATAAGGTATTAGCAGAGACTGTTCTGCCTCAGGACAAAAGTAAAGGAACGGCCCGTCTTTCAGGAAGGCTGAAGGGAAAACGGTTTAAACACTGTAAAAGAAATAGATTTTTAGCTTTGGCCTCAACCAACACCTTCCGGCATTTATAAAATTATATTTATAATATACTTATAGTTCAGCCAGCCCTCTTATATCTGGCGTTAGCACAGGCCTTTTGATTTTTCTAACGTTGTACGTATGCTATACATACTCATAGGCGCTTTCAGTAGGCCCTCTTAGTCCATTGTCACTATGGATTCATTCACATTTCCTGCCACCCCCTATAGCACACTGGGTCAGCATATTTTAGCCATTGGCTACTTTCACTGTGAGTGGCTGCTTTATGCCCTTTCACAAGGAGCACACCCACACCCAAAATAGTTCCCTTCTGTGCTAGAGACTTCTACAGAAATGTGTGCTTCTGAGACCATCATATGTATATTTTATTTTAGCATTTTTTTAAATATTAGCAAGGGTCTACTCCCCTCCCCCCACCACAAAGTTCAGTTAAAACCATGAGAAAACAATGTTGTTTACAGTTTTGAATGTGAAATAGGTCCACTTCAGCAGCAGGACATTCACCCTGCCTCAGTTTTTAAGCCTAGATTAGATGAGATTTGGCACTAGTGGTCACTGGTTTCTTTAGAAATAGTAGGACGGGATAGTGATTCTTCTGATCTATGTTGAGGCCACGAGGAACAAATGTCTTCTTTTTTTGAAATTACATTTACAAAGACTGCATTTGCGAATTTTTTATATTTTAGTTGATTATCCACTCTGTTTCTGCTCAGATTTCTACAACCAAAGCAGTGTTGAACTAGAGAGTCTTCTTTCCATTATACAAAACCTGAAATATCCTTTCATTATAAATTAATGAGCCCTAGTCACAAAGGTATTTTGAGCTGTAAGCTTAATCTTACAGCCAGAAATATCTCATTTATGCCTGCCAGTAGTTCAGAAAGAGATTCCAGGTGGACACGAGTGCATTTATTACTGCAGATTTCTCTTTTACAAGTGTGTTTGTGAATCCCACCAAAACAATGGGAAGAGAGTCTTCCACAGCATGGTTTGCCTTGGAACTTTGGTAACACCCACAAATAAGGGCATTCCCAAACACTGATGGATGCTTTTCCATCCTGGAAATAGTTGAAGATTTACTTCATCCAAGGCCTAGAGTAGCTCCACCTTTCAGGAGGGGAAGATTAACTCCCCCCCCCTACATTTAGTAGGGGGGTGGGGTGGGGATAAGGCCTTCTCCATGGAAAAATGATTCCTCATGGAACAACAGAAACATTTGCATTTGTACAGGGGTATCCACTCACTTGAGAAAGGGTTTAGAGGCTTGTACTTTATTGCAAATTAACTGCAAATCTGCGCCTTATCAAGTAAGTTAGTGAGTACACAAGTGGGCAAATTAATTTTCTTGTAGTACTAAACTTCATTGAGCTATTAGAGCATGCTAGCTCACATTAAACAGAAGAAAAATAAACCCAAACCATCCAAATGAGTTACAGTGAATCTGTGAGTATGCAAGGGCTATAGGCTATCACAGCTGCACAGGCAAAGTGAACTTTCAATCACTGGTGCAGGATGTCCCTGGACTACTAGGAATTTGTATTTGTTTACCTACACGACAATATTTTAGCTTAGGGCTACAATAACCCATTAACACACGTTGATAAGTTTGGCATTTCTGGCTTTTTCCGTGTTGCTGTTTTACAGTTATAAGTAACATTTTACTTACAAAATCTGAATAACCTTAAACATTCCATTTCTCAGTACACTCTGTATGTATATGGTACACATTAATTGTAAAGTGCCTGTATTATTAAATGCTAAGGTTCCTGTTTTGATTGATTATGCACGTTAGATGAGGGAGCATGAAAAGCATTCTCTGAAGGAGGAACCTTTTGTAATGGCTTTTTCATTTTTCGGTAACCCACAAAAACATTGAGCTACATGCGTTATCCAGGTAAGAAAGAGTTATCAATAGAAGACCAAGTGTAAGACTAACACCCAACAATAACAAACATTTGACAGCACTCTATATACAGTCTCTGACATATGACAGCTCTGAAAAGCTACACTAAAACATGCTCCCTTGGAGATAATGGTAATGAGAAGTGTATTAGAACATTGGAATGTTGGGGACTCCATTGGAGACAATGGAGTGCTCTGGGCTTTTACTGAAGTCAACATTCCAATGTTCTTTGTTCACAGCTGTGAACAAAGGTCTCACTGACTCTTTATTAGAACATTCTGCCCTCTGGTGGCGGAATGTTATAATAGCCTTATAGCTCTTTGTAGCTGGGCTATACCAGCTATAAAGTCCGACTCCCTCGTTAAAGGCCCTTGCCGTCAGCTCAGACCTTTAACGCTGGAGCAGGCCTTTAATGGCTGGTATAGCCCACTACGATTGGCTCTAAGGCTATATTGGCCCAGGTCTGATAACAAATCATGTGTGAGCTCTCTTTTATGTGATGCTTAATGTGCCCAGAAGTTGGTTACCAAGAGCCCTTCTCTGTTCATTAGTCTTTCCACTACTTGTCAGATGATGTACCCTTTTGTATCTACTAATATCTTTCATCTTTCTATTGTCCATCTACTTACTAGGACTAAGTATACCGGACAAGTACCCCACCACTTCTTAAAGAGTCTAGAGGGCAGTTGGAGGGGGAAGTTGCGCCAAAACCACTCTAATCAAAGAAATAAACCCATAACAATTGAAGTATAGCTCGTTCATCCCATAGAATTAACTAGTCAGTGTGAAGAATGTCTTATCTTCCTGCACCATCTTGAAATTTCACACATAGCATTGCCTTAATATTTTGGTACCATGGCTTACCACAGATGATGTTGTCTTTTGTAAATGGACTTGTTCCTATATGGCTGCAACCATCTTCAGGCGCATGGAGAAGAATTGATGTGCCAAGTGGGAATCAGTAGTTCTGCAACTGTTATAGAATGATGATGTGACTTCAATCTATGCCTGCCCTGTACCCTAGGTGTATGATGTCTTGCAAAAATAAGTCATCAGCAAGACACTTTGCCTATAAGTGAAAGCTTAATCTGTTGCAACACTGCATGAGTCCTCAGCCATGTGTAAGTAATATCTGGAGTGGGATGAACTGATCTTGTGTTAAATGACCAGTGTACCTCTAAAAGTCCCTACCATATTGTCAGGAACGAGGAGCCCTGATGTTACCTGAGACCTTAGCCAGACCTGAGAAGGAAGCACCTCAGTGTAAGAACCATTCAGGTTTTGGTATCAATGTCGACTGCAAACTGTCCTGTTAATGAAAACTGGAACTTGCAAAAGCTCACGACCCCAAATGTCCCCTGGCAAAGTGACTGACTGAGCTGGAGGCATTTAGTCCAATGCTATCTTCAGTTTTCATCATAACAGGGAAAAATTGGTGAGTATAATCTAGAGCAGTGGTTCCCAACCTGTGGGCCGGGGACCCCTGGGGGTCCACAAAGACTCCTCAGGGGGTCCGCGACTGCTTAGATAATGTAATAATATTAGGTTCCAACTATCAGTAATGACTCAGTGGGGGTCCCCGGATTCCAATAATGATTCCACGGGGGTCCCCGGGCTCCAGTATTGATAAAATGGGGGTCCACAGAAGTCAAAAGGTTGGGAACCACTGATCTAGAGAGCTTTTTAGAAAAGGCTGTAGTTTGACTTTAAGGCATTTGCAGAGAAAATGAGCCTATTAAGGTGAGCCTCGTGTATAAAGTGCTCAGCACTAGTAATCTCTGTTAATGCAACTGGCTGCAGAAAAAAAGCTGAAACAAAAGGAACTCACACAAAACGATGGTGATGAGAGGTATCTTACCATGAACGTTTAATGGGCGCCAAAGCATTGTTCTATTGGGTACAAGCTTCCAAGCTGCTGGAGAGTTAGTAATATTATGTAAAAGGATATGCTAGATAATCATGAAGTGTATGTTTATTATTGTAGACTTCTCATCTCCTTGGTTTATTGACTAGTAATTCATTTCTTTGAACTGTTTCTGTCTCCCAAGGGCATCACAAATTGAAAAGAGGCCTGTGCAAAATTTAGAAAGTGACTTTTTTTGGAAAGTAGTTATATTTTTTTCTCTTTTACCTTTATCTTTCACCTAAAGGATTAGCTAAGGATCCCGGAATTATACTAATTCACAGATGTTTTTTTTGCGCCCATAAATTGAAGTCAGACGCATAAATACTGCACTTTGAGAACTTAGATTCCGAATCTTGATTCACAGAGTCAGACTTGGTGGCATCTTAAAATCGCACAGATTACTTACTCAAAGGCCAAATGCCGCTGGGATGGATGAGTTGTACCTCTCGCAAAGAGTTATGGTTAGAAGTGGGTTTGTGGGCGTTTTAGGGAAGGGCACCCTGTAAAAATAAGTGAGCACGGGCACTGTGTATTTTCGCACATTTTATACGGGTTTTTTCCCACCTGCTAAATTCAAACACTGGAGATTATGCAGTGAAATTTACAAGTGGCATAGATTACCTACAGTATTTCAGTGATTCCCTTTGAATTTCTAAATTGTTGAAAATGTGCTCCAGGTGTATAAATAATGCCACAGACGAGCATTTCTGACATTTCTAGGTACACCGTAATAAATAAGACCAAAATAATTGTTAATTTATATTGATATTCACCCTGAAATTGTTGGGCATTCGATCTGGGGATTCTTTGGAACGGCACCTGTCTAGTGTCCGCCATGCATTTATCAGTTTGACAAATTTTTAAATTACAGATGAAACACTTGGGTGCATGGTGGACAAGTTTTTTTTCACAATAATGAAAAGTGTGCCAAGCGTCTGACTAAGTTCCTTACCTTGCTGACAAGGCCACTGTAAACCACGGTTCTGAGGGTGCAGCATTTACTATAAAAACATGGATTTGGTGCACTTGCTGGCTAATGCACCATGTGATGACTTATTTCAGATTTTAGCAAAAACAAAAGTTTATAATTCAAACGGTTTGGAATTTATTATATTTTTGAACACGTGGAGACACACCAGACTGGACACTTTACAAAAGGTAACTCGTTCCCTTTTACCTACCAATTTCTGTAGTCAGACACTAAAGGTTAGGACATTTTAGTTCAAACATAGGGGGTTATTACAACTTTGGAGGAGGTGTTAATGCGTCCCAAAAGTGACGGTAAAGTGACGGATATACCACCAGCCGTATTACGAGTCCATTATATCCTATGAGACTCGTAAAACGGCTGGTGGTATATCCGTCACATTTGGGACGGAATAACACCTCCTCCAAAGTTGTAATAACCCCCATAGTGTTAAAATGTAAAAAAAAGTGTCACACTACTGCCACAAAATGTGCTACCTAACGTTGTATAACTTGACATTTTGCTGTTGGATCTTTTGTTCATCCGTGCCGCATAACTGGTTCCCCCACTGTTGCACAATTACGGTATTCCTTCGTATATGTTCCTAATAACCGTTCACATACATAAGGCACTACCGTCACACTTTGTACCCGTGGTGAAACACATCTTAGAGTAGCCATATTGCCTTACAGGGGCTTGATTTAGAGCTGGATTTTAATCGAACATTCTGGGCTTTCTGTCGGAGCTACTACAAAATCGTGGAATTTCCTACACCAGATTACCAACAAGGAGAAGGAAATTACTTTTGTTGATTTATCTTCAGTGTGAGCATTTCCTTAAGAAATAGAAAAATTACTAGCTTAGTCTAAAGCAAGCTTTAGTACTTTCCGGCTTTCCCAATCCAGTTAACTACCCAAAGCTAAGCATTTGCATACTCCTTTCGCCCAGTACAAATGGATGTTGTTTACATTCTCCAGTTCTCCAGTCGAAAGCTGATAATGGTCTATATATATATATATATGTGTGTGTGTGTGTGTACATATATATATATATATAAGTGTGTGTGTACACATATATATATATATATATATATATATATATATATATATATATATATATATATATATATAGATAGATTTCTTTTTTTTTTGTTTGCTAACAACTTTGGCGCTGTTTGGAATCTTCACAAACATTTCTAAAAAAAAAAGCGCTCTTTTTTCTTTTTTTGTTTGGCACTTTCCTGGAAAGTTCTGGGTGATCTGTCAGACAGGGACTGAGAAAAACGTGGGGTTCCAAAAATGCGAAATCTTCATGCATTTTCCATAGACTTTTTTGGAACGCGATATTGCAGGAAGCTACATCTTGGTCCAAGGAGTGTACTTATTGTGATTTGGTATGAATCTGTTATGTCGTTTTTGAGAAATTAAGGTTAAAAATATTTGTGTATCTAGTCGGTATAACGTGGCACATGGCAATGACAACACACAATATTATTGGCTGATGATAGCCCTTAGAAAATTAAAAGTCTGCCATGTTGTTTTCACCACACTTTCTATGTGTTCTGGATTTTTATGGGAAATCTAGCTCAATACTGATTTTAGAATAGATAAAAACAAATAAGGAACTGTACATAACTCTGAAGAGTTAGGAAAAAAGTACTGCATTGTTTTGTATATTTTAACTTAAATATGGTTTACGAGTACCACAGCACTTCCTCAAAACAATCTAGGATGTACCGTGGTACCTATGAAAATCAAATAAATAAATAAAACAAATAACACTCTACCACATGCCGCTCCAGGTTATTTTATGACACACCACTCCACTCTGCGCCACTCCACTCTGCACTACGTCACTCTCTGAAACTCCACTCTACGCTAGGACATGCCACTTCACTCTTTCCTTCTCCACTCGATTCAATTTCATTTCACGCCAGCCCAGCCTATGCTATGAGACTCTACATCACTCCACTCTATGCCATTCCACTCTACACAACTCCATTTCACATCACTCCACTCTACGTTACAATACTGTACACCAAACACACAACACTGTATGACACTACACTGTATGCCACTCCACTCTATGCCACTTCACTGTACTCCACTCTACAGCACTCTTCAACAGTCTACACCTCTCTACTCTACCACACTGTAATCCACTCCATAACACTCTACTCCACTCTATGGCACTCTAGGACACTCTACTGCACTGTGTGCAAATCTGTGACACTCTACGACATTCGACCCTTCTACTGTCTCCAATCTATACCACAATACTCCACTCAACTACACTCTACTCCACTCTGCGCCACTCCACTCTACTCTACGACACACCTCTGCACTCTACAAAAATCAATTTCACTCTATGCCCCTCTACTCCACTTTCCACCAACACTCTACCAACACGCCTCTCCAGACCAAAACATACCATTCCACTCTATGACACTTTACTCCATTCTACACTACATCACTCCACTTGACTTCACTACATGCCCCTCTACTCTACAACACATCTTTCCATTCTGTGACATGCCACTCCACTCTGAAACTTTACTCAAATATATGCTACACCACTTCACTCTACTGCAATGTACAACACTTAATTCCATTCAATACCACTCTTCAACACTAAACTTTACACCATTCCACTCTATAACATTACTCCACTCTATGCCACTCCACTCTACAACACTTCACCTGACTGTATGTCACTCTAGTCTATGCAGCTGCACTGTACACCATCCCATTCTACAGGCCATGTCAGTGTACCCCATGCCACTCTACGCCATAACACTCTAGGCCATAGCACTGTACAACATGACATTGTACTACACTTCACTGTACGCTACTCTACTCTATGCCCCTCCACTCTACTCCATTGTACAATACTCCACTCTATTCTATGAAACATCAATGCACTCTACGACACACCCCACTCCATGGTACAACTCTCCACTATGCTCTTCCACACTCCACACCAGTCCACTGTACAACATGCCACTCCTCTCTGTGACACACCACTCTACTCTACAACATACCACTCCACTCTATGACATGCCACTCCTCACTCCACTTGAAGCCCCTCCACTCTAAGCCACTCTATGACATGCCAGTCCAATTCACACCACTCCATTCTACTTAATGACATACCACCCCACTATACACCACTCCACTGTGAACCACTCCACTCTGTGCTTCTTCACTGTACTCCATGACACTTTATGCCACAACAGACTACGCCAAAACAGTCAACAACACAACACTCTACAACACTCCACTCTAGTGCTCCACACTACTCCACTTTACTACACACCAGTCTATGACACTTCATTCTACTACACTGTACTCTACAACACTCTCCTCCACTGAACTCTACAACACTCCACTCTGCTCCACTTTACTCCACTCTACCCACTCTATGACACTCCACTCTATGACCCGCCACTCTACAACTCTCCACTGAATGCCACTAGACTCTACGACTCTTGCCTCTGCTCTTTGCCACTCCACTCTACAACACTCTAATCCACTGTGTATTCCACTTTATGACACTCTACTCGGTGGCACTCCATTCGTCAGTAATATAACATAATAGTAGCTATAACTCACACCTTCTTCACACATAACCAATACCCCTCCATATCACATTGCTTGTAGCACGTTAAATTACACCATTCATAACAAGACTCATGACATCTCAAGTGACATCATTTAAGAGAACACTGTGCATGGTAGAAATGTGAGCTATGGTTAATGCAGTCTGCCCAATGAGTTTACAATACTTTTTACAGAGGTTTACAAATTATAATTTTTTTTTGGCCAGGGCGTAAATTATAACTTTAAATTCCAACTATAACTAGAAGACAGAAAGTGGCAAGATTTAGATAAGGAGTGTCTGGTGATAGATTAAAGAGGCATCAGGTGTAATGAATCGAGTACATAATTGGTACTTGGCACCACAACATTCAGTAGTGCTAGCTTGTGAATAAAACTTTGGGCCCTGGTCTTATTCTTTTACAAATTAAGTACTGACCACGAGACCTGTGTTTCACTTTTTGGGGAAATATCAAGGTGTTCTGTAGAATCCCCTGGAATCTAACCATTCCGTTTTTGCTGGAAATATAACCTATTTATGTACATACTACATATGTATTTTTTGGCCAGAGAGAAGACCTCATGCATTTTAATTTTTATTTGGTTTTCTAAAGGGTTGTTAATTCAAGTTGGAATACAGCACCGCTCTTTTTGTGAGGATGTTGAGATGGAATTATGAAAGGGAGTGGTTTACACATGAGCGGGCATCTCGAGAAAACCTGTGACTAGGGAAAGAAAAACTATTTGGCCTTTCATTCTAGATGTGTATAATGGATTACTCCTTTTGTGCAGAAATGTGTGTGCTCCCTGTATCTTGCATATAAAAATCCCTGCATGGAGGACTTGAACATGTATTCTTCAATGGACAATAAAAATAGCACATTTCAGTTGAATAAGGCATTTCGGGCCAGATGTATTATGGATTTTCACACAAATGCATTTTGGTATGTATGAATTCCACTTAGTGACTCGGTAACTTGTTACCGAATCGCAAATTGGAATTGTGACTACATACCCATTCGGTATTAGGAAGGGGCATGTCAAGGGCGTCCATTCCTAATACCGAATCGCAGCTGTATGTAGGAATGTTTTGTGACCGAAATGCGGTTGCAAAACATTTGCATTTTACCCCTTAATTTAGGTAAGTGGTAACCCATTTGCAAACGGGAAGGGGTCCCTAAGGGACCCCTTCCCCTTTGTGAATGCATGCAAAAACATTTTTCAAGGGCATGCAGTGGTTCTACGGACCACTGCCTACTCTTACAAAATGGAAAGAAAACATTTCATTTTTCATTTTTAAACGCATCCTGTTTTCCTTTATGGAAAACGGGCAGCATTTAAAAAAAAAGAAAGATTGCTTTGTTTAAAAGCAATCACGGACATGGTGGTCTGCTGAGCCCAGCAGGCCACAATCCCTGTGACTATGGCCATTCATAATGGGTCACAAATTGCGACCTACCTCATGAATATTAATGAGGTAGGTCGACTTCCGAGCCATTGGGAATCACTAAATGAAACTCCTGGAGTTTCATACATTCAAATGGCGATTACGCAATTGTGACTTGCAGATAATCGCAATTAGGTAATCGCTGTTTGGATAAATGATACATCTGACCCTTAGTGCGCTATGAAGTGGCAAGGGTTCCAGCAAACACTATTAAACGCAACTATGCTTAGCATTATGTATTGACCAAGTACAGCATCTGGTGCGTTTCAGGCACCTAGTTATCATTTCTGCCTCCAGAGCTCTGGGTTGTCCATAAGCTGGACGCTGAAACGTTCAGTTTACCTTTCACAAAGCCTTCCTTTCTCTTAGATTCTTACATAAATAGTTCAGACATCAGTGTGCATGCCTGCCATTTTATAAAAGATTTTCTAGCCCTTTATTATTTAAGGCGTTCTCCTGGCTTTTGCTTTAAGTACCAAGGCATTTAAAAGCCTTTCTGATGTCATGCCAATAATTTGCACTGGCTGTCTGGATAAAGATGCTAATGATCAGTGTAGCAGTGACTCTTGGATGCCAGGGCCTGTTGGCTCTCTCTGCGGTGAAATGGGTGTCGGCCAAAGTAATGGTGCCTCTGTGGCGCTTGTTCTTAGGAATTAAGTACATTTTGTCAAGTGTGCAGCAGTGGATATTTGGGTAAGTCGACTTCTTCAACCAGGATAAGCTTTGGAGAACTCATGATAGGCTCACTGTGTGGTCCCAGAGGATAAATCCTCTAGAGAAATGCGTTATTTTAATAAGGAATGTAGTAGCTGAGGATATGTATACTGTACAGTGAATCCGTTTGTTCTGCAGACCCATAATGCCCACACTCCAGGTACGGAGCACGTAGAGCAAGTAGATTGTAAGGACATCCCTAGCAGGCGTGCAGGTAACGTGTTTTTCCAGTATTAAGACTACCACTGGCCAACAGCGCTACGATGGGAGTGGGAAGTGTACAACCAGTTTAAACTGCAAATACTTACATTCAGGAAAAAATAGTGATATTTATATGAAAATGACGAAAAAAGCAGAGAAATCGCATCTGTAAAAATCCATTGATGTAAAGAAGTGACCACTCCAAAAATATTCCTATACTACAAACACAAAAATATGTGCATGCATGTTTGGGAAAATACACAGCTCACCATCATAAATGATGATGGGGCTACTATACTAACAGTGTGTGTAACTGTTTGATGATTCATTTGAGCATCCCTTTGTTGCCTAGGTAGATGCAGCATAAATTGATGCAGCTACATAATTTGCAGCTGTCTAGATGTGTAGAGCCAATAGGTGTGTAGTCTTCTTTGAGGCAAGGTGAGAGCGCGATTTAACAAGGATCATCTAACTAAACAATAGCTGACAATCCAGTGACCAATGTGCCTGTGGATAAAATGCCATACAACAGCACTTTAAACATCACAGTAACATCAACAAGGCTGAAATCCAGTTATTGTATCTTGTGGCTACATCAAGCTCAATTAATTACACATCTCAGGAGTAATAAGCATGACTAACAAGGAAATAGAAAACATGGAGGAAAAATTAGAAGTCACACAGCAAGCAGTTACAGAGGCATCAATTACTGCAGAAGAACCAAGGGGGATCTAGCTTCAGCCTCCAGGAGTCCAACTCTCTCTCTAAATGTATCCCAACACTAATATTAATCCATGTGGCTCTCATGCCCCTTTTTCTCTGACTGGAATTCGTTCAAGGGCAGAAACAAAACAAGCAATAAATAGGCCAATATACTTGGCCCAAGCCTGACTTCTCCTCATCAACCATTAATGGGTGAAATAAAGAATATGGAAGGAACGCCAAAAGCAGTCCTAAAAGAGATAATGAAGCAACTGGAACAGCTTAAAATTGTAATAGTGAATGTCTTAGACTTGATACAAAATCCACATAATTATCTCTGCTCATTGTCCCAGAAGAGTGCAGAAACTTCTATTGAATTAGAAGGACATATGGCCAATAGAGGGCTTACCAAAGTGTGTAACAAAATTCCCTCACTGCCAAACTCATGTAACAACCTGGGCCCTACACTGGAAGCAGATCAAATTACAGGGTACACACCTTACAGGCCCAGTGCAATTAGATATAGCAAGAACTCCAGAGCAATCTCTGACAAAATATCTAGGGGGCAGCATACCGTTAGGAGCAAAAACCAGCCCTTTTACCATGGATGCTATCCACTTCCCACCAGAATCTACACCCTATATTGTGATTTTAACAAATGTCCCATTTTTAATCTTACACAAAAGGAATGTAGGGGTTACAATAAAAATAAGCTGCAAACTGGTTAGCACAAAGGATCTCTACAGTGAATGCCCTCTGTGTGGTAATTCTGATGGCTAGAAGAGCTAAATGAATAGGACCCACAAGGAAGTCAATGGAATGAGACTCCATAATTTTGAATTGTAGGCATCCATCTATGGTGGAACACATCCTCTCAGGTCTTCAACATCTAAATCAAGGGAGTGGAATTAAAGTTGACCCCCTAGGTTTTTTTCTACACACCAGATTATTTTCTGCCAAATATAAGGTAATTTGATTCCAAACCTCTGAGATCCAAGATGACTCCAACTCCTTTGTTGCCAGTGTATAACCAATTTGTCCCTCAATCATCACTGGATCAAAATGATTGCCTTATTCAAACTAATAGGTCTATTCCTACAGTTGGCCCAGGGTCTGCAATAGACTATCAAAGTAAAACTACTAAAGCCACTCATTTGAGCGAGGGGGTAAATGCACCTTCCAACCATGCAAGGGCTTATTGGAACTATCGCTAGTATCTTGGAATGTTGCCGGTTTGCCTAATAAACTTCTTGTTGATGATTCGGCTAACTTAGTAAGGAGTGCACAGAAAAAGAACAGGTGTCAGAGCACTCATGATATTCCTAATTAGGAGTTATTGATGTATCCAGTCTTCTTAGTCAATCAATCACCGACTCATGTTCATCTCAGAGTCCAGATTTTATTCTCAATGTATGGAACTCTCCATAAGTATAGTACAGTACAGCCAACACGTGTTTCATCCCATGAGAAGTTAATCTCTTAAGGACTTCATCAGGGCTTAAGTTCTATGTTGCATCCAAAATAAAGTTGCACCGAGGTAAATTCCATATCAATGTGTGCGCGAGGGTGACTGCCTGCCTTGGGATGGACGCAGGGCTGTTGTTAGCCTTCTGCCAAAGGAGACAGTGCTACTGAGCTCAGACAGAAACCCAAATATTTTAGCAATTAATTACTATGACAATATATTTGAGGCTTCAAGGGTGAAGGTAATAGAAATCTTGAAAGATGAATTAGGGATTTTTCTCAGGGATAAAGTGAAGGATGTGTTTATAGAATGGGCTGGTAATTTTAATCTCACAAAATGTTCTCTTGTCTTAAAAGAGAGATGTGGCCTCCGAGATACACAGGATGAAGATATTGCCCATTTTAAACATTGTTTGTGTGGTTCTAATTTAAATAAACTAATGTTTAAATATAATATTCACTTTAGAGTCTTAAATCATGCTGGTGATGCCAATAATCCCCGTATTGTTATTGGGAGAAGAGGTCAGAGTAACAAGTGGGCGAAAATTGTGTCAGTGATCATAATCCACTAATCTGAACTTCCCAATTAAAACTACCACCAACTAAATGTGAGGATAAAGTAATAAACACACATCAAACAGGAAGAAACACTATTAGATTAAAATGGTCAGGAGTAGATCCTGCTGATTTCACTTTAGGGATAATAAAAGGAAATAAGGGCCACATCATTACTAGCCTTGATGAAGTAGTAGATAATGAGTTCATTATTGGGGCCAATATTTTAATTTCTAAATCAATTAGTCAACGGCTAACCACAGAATTCAGGGGGAAAAAACAGGGACCAAAAGGGTGGTTTAATCATAATTGCACAAAGGGACGAAGAGACCTAATTATATTGCTTTATGCATATCAACGAGACATGCTGCAATTCATAACAATAGAATTCATTATAAATTGCTCTAAAAGAATGGGAAAAAGTTACAAGAGAAAGCCTGGGCAGATTTATTACAGGGTGCACAAACAAGGGTTAATATAGTATTCTGGAAAACTATAAATGCCCCCCCTTACAGGGATAGCTCTGCACCTAAGTTAGACAGCTCAGTAATGGAAGAGACCTGAGTGGATCACTTTCTCCTCTCAATCTTTACATCACTTCCAAATATAGACAAGATGAGGTGATGCTTGTGAACCTTTCCCATATTCATATTGTATTTACCTTAGAGGAGGTTTGTAGAGCTCTAGTGAGATGCCCACGGGGCTAAGCACCAGAACCCAATGTTTTCAGTAGACATCATAAATATCTCCCTGATCTTTGACTACCCCAGCTTCTTAAGGTCTGCAATACAATGGGGTTGGGTATTATTCTTTCCTCCTGGACAGAATCTTTAATGATTCCAATCCACAAAAGGGCTCTAGAAATGATCCTAAATGCTACAGAGTCATATCTTTGCAGGTCTCCTCAGCTTCAGCCAATTATTAGTAAGGGTCCTTCTTGGAAGATTGGATTAATGGGCAGAGGATAACAATATATTGTTGAGTGTGTAATATGGTTTCAGAAGAGGGTTGGGGACATAGAACAATGCCTCAATTTAGATCTCTTGGATGGAAAGTATACCAAGACAAAGGCAGGAAATCTTTACATGTGTGCATTTGACACAGTTAATTGTAATATGTTATAGAAATGCATCACAACTTTGGGCTCCTCAAAAGACATAGTCACATTGCTTGCGTGTTTGTATAGCAGCTTGTCAGCGAAGGTATGATATGGACCACAGAGAGAGTTAGCTAGACTATTCTGGATATAAAGAGGAATACGACAGTGGTTTGTCTTAACACATTTCATGTTCTCAATCCATATTAATGGGATAGAACACAAATTACACCAACTCAGCATCAATACCCCCTGAGTAGGCCCACGTTCCTTTCTGATCCTCTTATATGGTGATGATGCAGTCCTCTTGGCCTTAACTCCATCAAGTCTACAGGGTCTTAGTCACTCATTTGTCAATTTTATTGAAAACATTGACCTAAAAATAAATCAGCTGAAAACCTTCACTATGTCATGTGAAAGAAGAAAACGAAAGACCCATCCATTTTATATCAAGGGAGCTAAGATCTTTAGTTCAAAGCAATTTTGCTACTTAGGACTGTGTTTTTCTGAAGTTGGAGGATGGAAGCCACACAGAGAGCTATCAATATGCTGAGGAATACTGAGGGGATTTTTAGATACACTACCAAATTTGGGGCTAAACCGATTAGAGAAATGTTAACTCTTTATAATGGTAAAAGGAAAAAGGATTGCAGCAGTGACTTATGGCGTAGGAGTCTGGGGTGTGGGAGACCATCAAGCTGCACAGAGCCAGGAGAACACGTTTGATAGAAGGTTATTGGCAGTTCCCTATTCAGCCACTTAAACTATTATTCGTATGGCGCTGGCTCTTCATCGCATTATGGGTATCACAGAGGTCGAACCGCTGTTACGATGTCATTAGGTCTGCTCAAAATCAAAGACGCAACTCACTCGATTAATACTTAGAGATTGTCTAGTTCTGGACCAGGACCAGAAATACCATGGTTAGCTTGTATCAGGAATAATTTAAAACCCCTTGATGCCGAGGATAGGAGACTGTGGGAGATTCCAGAGAATGTTGTACAATTTTCAAAAATGTTTTTTTAACAGTGCGCCATGGACATGGGCTCCTGGTAAAGTAAAGGAGAAATGTGATTAAATGTACTGTAGACAATTATATATTGCATTTTAGACATATGTTATTACAAGATTATATTAGATCAGTCCCCAATGTCCATCATAGGTGAATTTTAACTAGACTTCGTTTTCTAAAAATCCACCAGATGGTCGCTTTCCCGAATGGGAAAACCTGGGTCTCCTGTGATGTTAAATGCCCATGTAATGAATCCAAACAATCAATACTGCTCTTAACTCTCTTTTGTAGATTGTATCTTGGTTTCAGGAAAGGATGTCTTAAACCATTGTTTTTAAGATAACAGCTGTTTCACTATCAGGAGGTGTTCCACATTTTAATGGACATGGAGGACCTCAGGGTTTGTCAAGCCTTAGCTAACTACTTTGTTAATGTAATATCTCTAGGTCTGATTTAGGGTTTGATCCTCACTAGTAAGATACTTGTTCAGTCATGCTTTAAACGCAAGAATTAATATATAAGAATTCAGGAGAACCTTTTAATATATGTACATCCTTTTACATATGAAATCTGTTTATTTTTGACTGTCTTATGGCTTTATGATATATTTTTGTCAATCTATTTTTAAGGTGATATTGAGCTTTTTAAGATTTTTAACTCATGTATAAGAATGTATAATTATTGTGCTCTTTCACAGTTTATATATGAACCGAATGAAGAATTTTGAATAGTATTCATTTTTATTATTGAGATTTGTCTATAGTGCTATTTAATAGTTTTCAATAGTGCTCTATCACTGGGGAGGTTACATCCAGAGGAGGGACAGATCAACAAATTACATGTGAAGAGTAGAACCAAAACTGTATAATAGAAGGGGTCAATATTGAGGACAACTACAGATGTTGCAATTATATTCTGAAAAGATGAGTTTTTAATTGTTTTCTCAAAAACGTAAGGCTGGTATTTACTTTTAAAATGCGTTGTAATGAGTTCTAGAATGTGGTAGTGACACCTGAGAATTAATGATGCTGAACATTTTATGTTCTCTAATAGGGCATTCCAGGACTGGTGTACTAGAACTGCTCATATCTCTTATACAAGCAAAGATTTTGAGCATGTCATGGAGGTGTGGTGGATTTTTAAGATGTATCACTTTGTACTTAAAGTGCACAAAAAAGTGATGGGTGGGATATTTAAATTAACTTCAGCTGCTGGTATTTACTCGGACCGTATCCTAGTCCGGATTGTAGCCCAGCAATAGCATGCTACAGATTTATAGGGAGTGTTGCAGGTCTCACCTACTGGGGGGCAGGCGACTGAAGGATGCTACGAGGTTGAGGTTTTGTGCATGCCCACTCCCACAACGGTCTTCTGGCTACCAATCAAAGGTAAAGGAACAATGTGCCCTTGAGCAGATACTCTTACTCTGCCTTCTGACTTACTGACATAGGGCCTGATTCTAACTTTGGAGGACGGTGTTAAACCGTCCCAAAAGTGGCGGATATACCACCTACCGTATTACGAGTCCATTATATCCTATGGAACTCGTAATACGGTAGGTGGTATATCCGCCACTTTTGGGACGGTTTAACACCGTCCTCCAAAGTTAGAATCAGGCCCATAGTGTGATTCTGTTCACCCCATTCCCCTGCTGAAGGTATCCATCACAGACTAGTGGTTAATTTGCAAATGAGTGCTAGGGTCCAAAGCTTTTTTCAGGAGCATGCGACTGGCACAATCAAAGGTCAGGGAGTTGAATATCATGGCTATGTAATCTTGATTACAACTCATGCTTCTATAATCCACCATCTCACTGACTGTTTATCTCACTTTTGAGGTTCCTTTTCATCCCTGTTTTCTTCATTGTCATTTTTTTCTGTAATTCTCTTCCTCCTTCTTCCCCCTTTTGTGTTTTTATTTCTCTTGCTATGGACCAAAGTCTGCTGAGGATAAATAAGTGCCAGCTTGCAAAAATGAGAGCTAGTAGGTCCCACCACATACACTGGCTCTAAATAGGCATTGTCACAGACCACAGTAGTGGACGTAATATTCACCTTCTCACGCAACCCACAGTAATAACTGCAATCATTCTCCTCTCTTCCATTTGGCAACCTCTCTGTGGTCTGGCATTCTCAGTCACTGAACTCTCAGGGGGTCTCTGTCCAAAGTTGTCTACCCTGTCATTTAGACATTTTCTCTAACTCATTTCCCATTCTTTCTCATCAATTTCTCTTCTCTTTTGTTTTAACTGATAGTCTTCTTAAGTCATACATTTTAGGACTACTCAGTATAGCCCACCATATTCGTATTGGTGTCCAGCACTGGAGTCTTTCCCGGTGGAATCCACAATGTATGGTAATTCTTATTATCCAGCAATCAGGTCTCTTTTAGAGCCCCTAGAGCGAAGCAATAGACAAGTCGTGTTCATATAATTTGCTAACTGCAAAAAACACTTTAGTTATGACTACAGTGATAGCCAGGCGTGTCTAGTACAACCGTCTGTATATTAAAGTCTTTTCTGGGCTCTTTTTCATACCCATTGGGTCAGCCTCCTGTTGTTCTTTTCTGTCCAGTGGAGGTATTATTTTTCCACTCTTGCTTTTTTCCTGACGTTGACACATTATTTGACATAATATCAAAATAAAAACTTACTAGTTTAGCTACTTACTATATTTCTGTTTATTTCTTTGGCCTTTAAGGTCTGGTGATACGGTGCTGTAGCTGTTTGTCAGAGACTTTTTAGTGAATGGAAAGCAAGATACAGAGGGAGGTAGGTTGATTCATGCCCTTTCAGCCATTACCTGATGGAGTCTTCATTCACAGTTTATATTGGCCAGCGGGATAAAATACCTAGAGAGGAAGAATGGGTCATCTTCTTTAGCCACTCATCTGGTGGACGAGTAGTGGGAGTGTCAATAATAATGGCTGATGGCATTTGCCGCTTTGCTGTCTGAGTGTGCCAAAGAGGCACAAACCTTGGCATGCAAAGGATTCGACCACGTTATTGGCTATAGTCGTGGAGCAGGGGGCAGAGAGATATTGACCGCCGAGCACGGCATCACCACCCCCCCCCTGCTCTCCCTCCCCCTCCCCCCCCCCCAAACTCCATCAGAATGCAATCTGGACCCAGCAACTAAACAGAGGGGTTGCAAAACGGAAGATCTGGCATTTTTCTTAGGTCAACCCTGGTTGACATCCGGTGACATTCTGAGAGTCCCCCAGAGAGGTTACCTTCGTTCTGCTAGGGAGAAAGGATGTAATTGTCCAGCACACTCGACATGGAAAACCAGCCACTATATATAATATGCCTAACTCTTGTTCATGGCGACGATGGTACCACTACCAGCAATCTCGGGTTTGTTAGCTGCACAATGACTTTTCCACTGGTTCACCACTACTAGAACACGGCAGCTGCCGAGGTGGGTAGTGCATTATTATCATGCTTGTTCTCCTTCTGCCTGCCCCCTATATGTCATGGAATACTCAGTAAATGTCCTGACGCGATTTTGCTGCTCATTGTGTATTGTTTCCCACTACACATAACTCCTCCAGTCTGATATGCATTCTCCTCTCTATTTCAACATCACCCTTCCCCCTCCCTCTGCCCAATCACAAATCACTCCCCCTTCTACCCATCTATTTATGAATCCAACCTGAATAATTATCACATTCACCTAGTCCCCCATCCAGATAAGCACACAAAACTATCAATGAAGAAGTATTTTTATTTAAATGCTAGATGTGTTGGCTTCGCCAGTGCTTATTTACATTGATAGACCACCAGTGTGGTGTTTACGAACTGTGCAAGTACCTGGAGGATGAGACACAGTAGATGTAAAAGTAGGTGCAGGTTATGAGTGGGAAATGCGGGGTGAGAAATGGTAGGTTGTGCAGGTTATGAAGAGTTGGGAAAGTAAGTTCTTCCACAGGGGGTAGTTGGGTACAAGTAAGGCTTGGTGCCACAGTGTATTTACATAGTTTTTGAATTTTGCAATATAAGCAATGATATAAGAAGGCTACGCGTGCCTCTGTGCAGGCAGGAGCATGCCTGCGTGCTAGAGAGTTGTGTCCTCAGAGGACCATTCTGAAGATGTTTTCAGTAGGTCAGGGTAAATCATGTTTCAGTATAGTTGAAGTCGACAGCAGTTTGTCAGAAACAAGGACGGGACAAGATAGCAGCTTCACCAATTAACTGTTTATAGGGAAGGTGTAACTAATCTGGGCCTGTAGCTTGTAAACAGCTGACTGAGAGTGTTGGCGAATTGTGGTGGCAGGTGAACTACAGAGCGTGGAGTGATACCTGAGGATACAGTGCCACTAGGGAGCTTCCGTCCACAGTCTCCTTAAATATTCATTCAGTATGTGTAAAGTGTTTATTGGAGCAAATAACAAAATAACAGAGTGTGGGTGAAACACTGATTGGGGTGGTAGCCCATGTCAAGAAGATGATGGAGAAGAAGGTCTAACAAGCAAAAGGGGTGCCTCAAGGGACAGAGTTGTTACATTGTTTTCAATAACAAAGAGATTGAATTGTGGGCAATGTCACTTGATATCACTGGTGTATCAAAACATCTATTAGCACGAATGAACATATGACAAGAATAATCTCAAAAGAATTGACAACTTTGAGTGGAAAATGTGACAGACAACATCACAGGTTAGCTTCAAGCCCTCAGAGATGAGCCCTGATGGTAAAAATGAGAACTACAAATCTGTGACAGTTGTACTCCGACTTTGTAGCTACTTGAGCAACACGCTGTTTTTTAAGCAAGAAAGTCTGTGGATCTCAGTCAGGACTATTTGTGATTCTTCTAAGGGTTATTCTCAAGCCTGAGTGCTCTGTTGAAATAACTGCAGCTATGAAAACAAAGTCTTTGACTGAACATTAGTTTGTGTAATTAATTAAATAAAAAATGGCGCAGTAGGAATCATTCCTAATGAATTACAAAAAAAACTCGACTAGTAATCAATCTTTATTTCCGCCCTATTTACGTTACATTCAATTGCATAACGTTCTTCTTTCTTGTTGCAGACAAAAAAGGTCAGTCCATCTAACGGAGATATTTATATCATCTGTGCAACATTTTCACCTCATTAGATAATTACTGTAGTCTGTAAAATGGCAGTTAATTTTGTGAGGTGCTTAACAAGGCGATGATCCTTGTTTGCAATTGGTTTTTACCCATTTGAGGTAAAAATAATTGTATTTGTTAAAATCCGCAGGTGGTGGATTCTGTGGTCCAGCACCAAGTTCATATTTCTGTGGAAAAGCCAAACCCTCCAGATAAAATGGTCATTACTTTGAGGTGTTCACCAGGTACTGCACCTCTCCCAGTGTACTCCACTGTTTGGATAAGCCAATAAAAAGGTCTAAGATTTCACAGCCTCATATTAGGCTGCCTTTCTGTTGTGACAATACCCCCCCCCAACAGCTTAATCAGAACCACCGGGTTCAAATGATAAGGAATTGTAACATATATTGTAATAATATAGGACGACGGTTAATTTGTATTTCAAATTAGCCAATGTCTATAAAAGTTTACTTTTTCTGCACACGATTTAGTAACGCAGCCCATCAATTCATTGAAGGTAAATATTTGCAAAGCCCAGTAATATTGACTGTGGTTTAAAAAATGTATGATTCACCTTTAAAATGATGAATGTACATTTTTAATTCAAGGTGCTAAATAGAGTAACAGAGTAGGTCAGCATCTGTCAGATGCAAGCTGCACTATCCTCACTTCACATGAAAGCAATCAAACGTAGATGAAATGTGTTTAGGCTTTGGTAATGTGGCAAATGTGTTCTTCCATGGTAGTAAAACAAATTGAGACTTCTTGACATAAGAAAAAAGACTTCTTGTTGTCTTATATACATAAATGTGATGGCATTACTGTGTTTTCAAATAACTGTTGGCGAGATTTACAGTGCACGTTCCGTTGATTTCCAACTCATACATATACTGTATTATACACTTCTGTTGTACTCAATTTGAAGAGGATATAGGATGCTTAGAGTTTTCAGTGGAAGTTTACACTGACTGCAAAAAAAACTGGTCCCTGGGCAGCCTACCAGTACCGATGTAATAATATTTCTGATGGATGTGCCTTATACCTCAACACATTAACTATGCAATATGCTTCTCTCCATCAGTTCTGGAGAACTAGCAGAAAAACAGCAGTGAGATGGCCTGTAAACTGCAGAAGAAAAAAACGTCTCCTCATCATGAATAAGGGTTCCTTTAAGTTGTGGATACATGGGGGCACTAGGTCTAACCTTTAAGTCTTGGTCATTTTTCTGTATCACTTTGTCTTCAGTCAAGGCTTGGTTGCATTTTTATTTTAATTCCTTCACTTGTTCCTTTAATTTTGTCCTGGTAGTGTTTAAGACTCTGTACCCACAACTTGTAGGGTCTCAGACTTCTCTTCATACCACTTAAGATATGTATTCGATTGATCTTCTGGCATCCCACTTTACCATGCTTCCCTAAACTTCCCTCAAGTGCCGTTTTATTCAGCTCAAACGTTCCCTCTATTGGAAATCATTTAGGGAGTTATGTTTTCTGTACCAGTGCCATTTAACTAAATACTTGCACGCCCTGTGCCCATAATGCGCATACATGTAAAATGCTGGGATCCCTTTAGATGGGGTGACTTCCCTTGATCCTGCACTCACATAACTCAGTTCATAACATAAGCGTTCATCACAAAGACAAAAACATGGATGGAGTTGTGTAGTGCTTTACATTTTTTTCTGCAATGTTTCTGGCTAAAAAGTAGTAAACAATGTATCACTCTAGACTTGAGGCACAAGCACTGTTGATGGTGGGACGGGAAAGAAAAAGAAAAGAACAATACTGGAACACAGGGGGTAAATACAAATAATCTCTGTTGTGTCATGATTTCACTGAGCCCTCTTGCATTCAATGAACTCATCTTTGGGAGAACCTTGTGCACCTGAACTTACTGCTCAGATCTGGCCAATGGGTACCCCAATTTATACCAGATTTATACAATTTCAGAACTCAGAAACCATATTCAACAATCTGTATCTCATGCTTATACCTTGTATCATGTATGTTCATACCTGATGCACTGTACCTTGGAATAATTAGAACTTAGAACCTTGTATTTTGCTTAGAATACTTAGAACTTAGTACGTTCAACTTAGCACATTAAACCTAATGCTTAGAACCTAGCGCTTAGAACCTGTTAGAACCCATGCTTAGAACATAGCACTTTGAACTTCATGTTGTGAATCTAGCATTTAAATTTAGTGCTGACAACCTAGTGTTTTGACCATATCACTTCAAACATAGTATTTGAAACCCTCTGTGCATTTATAAATAATCTTACCCTTACATGTCCTTACACTGTTCCCATGTGTACTCTACGATCCCGATTCCCCTGTAGCTGTAGGATGTGGGTGCATAGAAGAGGCCTGCAGACCAAGCTAAGTCCCCACCCAGAAATGACCAACCAGGGATTTTTAATAAGGTCCCTTTACCTTTTCAAGATGTGCACACATGGTGGTTCAGGGGAGAATTTAAAATGCCAATGCCTGGTCATCTGAGTTACATCACCAACATCTGTTGAAGAAAAAAAAAGACTTTACTCACGTGATACAAGAATACACATTCATTTAGACACGTTAAGGAAGTCTGTTGACTGTTGGAGAGCATCAGCCACCGGACTCCTCTGGAGACTGAAAACACAGGCAGTATACTTACAGTTCTCCACTGTCAGAGGTCTTCTGGCTCCTCATGAGAGGAGGCCTGTTATAAAAATAAATTACAGCATAACAGGTGTGTGACATAATTTAAGCAAAGCTTACTGCTTTTGCAAACTGTTGCAGCTTCCTCAAAGTAAAATGCTTAGCAGGTTAGCTATCTACAGTGTTATATGGTAAGCAGTGTGCAGGGATAGGAAAGGTCTCATAGCAGAAACTGTTGTTTTGCATTCTTTCAAGGTCAACAGGAACGAAGAGTGACCTGCACAGATAATCTTGGTGGAGAAGAGCACAGGTCAGGAAGTCATTTGCACTCCTTCACATTTCCTTTTTATTTTCTCATGGGCACTGTCGTATTTTTCATTTAGCTACCACAAAACAAACCAATCTCTGTCAGACCTGAACGTTTTGCTCCTCATATGATGGCCATTGGGAAGTTTGACTTGAAGTGTGTCATATCACTGTGTATTTTTTTCAGCGATATCTTCCACTTTCTAGCAGAATAGATAGGCCTAGATTCCTGTAAAGCTGGGTCTGATTGCACTGCATGATAGATAAGCCCAGCTTGTCCTCTTCTTTTCACTGAAATCTGTTTAGACAGCTAGGTCAACCCATGTCTCACTGTGATGTGAGGGTGTTATTGCTTTCTGAGCCCCTGTCACAAGATGGCTGCACAAGGCCCATTGACCTACTCCTTTTCTGTGACTTATTTCGAGAACCTTGCTATGTAGTATAACAGTTTCACTTACCTTGATGATCCTGTTTAGAGACAGAAGTACCACTGCAACTATTAAACATAACCATCATAAAAAATAATGAAATTTCTTCTCAAACCCACTTAATTAGGCAGAAGGGTGTTGTTATTGTCCATTAACAGATGAAGTCACTAAAATATAATGAATTGGACTCAACATTCTATGCTAATTCATAAAGTGTATCATAATCTGATAGTAGAAAGATTGCAGATCATACTCATGTCTTACATAGTGCTCAGAAAACCAAATGGTCTAAAACATCCTTTAAGTCATTGCACTGTATTAGTTCGAGCTGATAGCACCTGCAGGAGTGGTGGGCCTTCCACTTTGTATGCTTTGGTGTGATGGAGCTTTGTCTCCTAATGCCTAGGCTTGTCGATGGATAGCTGTAGTTGACATAACTTGCTATGAGATCCTACTGCAAGACACAAGTACATGAGTTCAGGGGCATATTCTTACTATTGCACCAAGAATAATACATAGAAGCCAAGTGGGGTAGTCACTGTGACAGGTTGACAGGCACACTCAACCAAACCTCCCAAACACAGCAGCCAAATTACCACCTAACAAAAACGACTACATCTGAATAAAGTCTGTGACTGGATTTCTGATGTATTTGTTTATTTTATTTCATGTTGTTTATGACAGTAGTGCAGTCCATAGGTCATTTCGCATGAGGAGGACTATTAGTTGAAATAATTACCATAATAAAGTAGTAGGTGTCGGAAGCCTGGTTTGTCAGGTGCTATAAAGACAAAAACCTGCACCAAGAGACATGTATGTTTGAGGACCTAATTATTTATTCTGAATGTTAGAAACTGCCTTCAGTGCAGGAAGTGGGATTAAATTAGGCTAGTTGCATATGAATGGTCCTACAGAATGAAATGATCTCCCTCCAAATGTTTGTATTACACAAGGTGTATCAAGTTGTTTTTGATAGGCCTGCCTTATGCATCTTGGTGGCAAGTATGCCAATACCAAAGTTTTAGCCGAGGATGATGTGTGGCCATGGAGGACCTCATGCACAAGCCATAAAGAATTTAACTCACTCTTTTTGATAGGCTTGTTTAGACAGGAACTAATGAAGATACATCAATGAAGGAGTGATGTGACCAGTGTGCTTGTGGGCAAGTCTATAATTTGGAACTCTTTGGAGTTTGTCATGAACTTGACAGGAAGATTTCCATATATTCTATTTCAGTAGTCAGCTATGGAGAATCCACTGCAATCTCCAAAGTGAAGTTTTTGGACAGAAGCATGAGGGGTGAAAAAGCTGGATGGACAGATAAGCCCTCATTGTGAGTGGCTCAGTAATTAGTGTGATATTCATCGCACCTGATCAAATCTAAATCTGCCTAGTTGGAATTTATTGGGTGTATTTTGTTACCTCCCAATTATGTGTTTTTGAAGAATAACATGCAGAGTTTGTTACAACAACATCTGCATGTTTCTGCCAATACCAGAAGGGGGGACAAATAATTTTAAAAAAAACATGTACCCTTCCCCCTCCGCCTCCTGACACCTTGTTCGTCTGCTGTTCTGGTGTCCCAGCATTCACTGAGACACCAGCACAGGCTCCCCAGCAATCCTAGCACTGCTCTCATGCTAAACCTCGCATGTAAGCAGCATCAGGATTGGTCTGAGCAGCTTGGACTACGGTCAGACACTGCCCTGGGGTCTGTACAGTTTCTCCAGCCTGGCCTAAGTGTGCATGTGTGTTTAGCTGGCTTAAGAAGGCCAACTAAACAATAATGTCTGCTACAAAGAGAAAGATAGTTATTCCTGATCTAGTATCAAAGCAAAATTCAACACATTGAAATAACAAATATCTCACTTAAGTACTGTTTTCCTTCATCCTGCATTTTTCTAAAATTCATACAGCAAAACACATATTTCAATCCACAGGCACACCTATGATCTCATTACCGCAGAAAATAGTATCAGGATACCGCCCAAGTGTCTTTTAGTCTTTCTTCTTAGGATTCATCGTGGACCAAAACCTGTTTCAACTAGTTGTCACAACTTGAATTGTGGTAGCATGATCTTGATGTCTGATGGAGTGTGATTAGAGGCATTCACAAAGTTGCTGATCCATCTTCAAGGACAATAGAGATGGCCATTGCCAAACACATGAAAAAAGTGTGAATAACTTTTCTTGATGGAGGGTTCTTTGTCATATGTAGGCTGTTTTGGAATTATATTAGGAGTTCTGCCCAGTATGTTGGTCCATGTATCAGTTTGTGGCATGACTTGGTGGAAAGTGCGTATATGAACACAACTGCTGACGGCTAAAAGCAGGGTCACAGTAATCAGATGATTTTCAATTCAATTCCTTTATTCGATCGCCTGCAAAGAGATCATAAAAGACACAATATACAAACAGTGATTCATAAATAATTAAGATATTCAAAAAAGTAAAAAGATTTCATGCTGTAACAATAAAACCATGTTAAAATCACAGACAGAGCTTAAAAATGGCATTAAAACATCATGGAGTTATGCAGGCGAAGTGCATTTTTCAAGAAAAAGCGCACTGTGATATAAACATCAGGACAGCCCAATTGCAAATTCTACTTCCTTAAAAGAGGCAACAGGTAACGTTTGGCCAAGGGGAGATACATCTGCAAAAGAATACAAAGTGCAACAAGGTTTGGAGTGACAGCTCGTGGCAGGATTGTGATCAAATGTCAGAGGTGGCAAATCGCCCCTGTGGGAAACAGAGTAGCCACCTATTGGACTCTAGTCTAAAGCGGGTCAATAGCATGAGAACCCAGGCACTGCTACCAGACTCAAGTAGGGTACCACCCAGCATCGTTTGTATGAGGCAGTAATCCCTCAATGAGAGTTTAGAGAGTTATGTGCCCTCTCTCTGAGCTCTTCTATTGGAAAGAAAACACTCCCAGACCCACCATCCATCCCATTTACAGATGATCGAAGGATTCTCATAGATTGACATAAGCTAAGAGCCAAAGTAATCTCCAGAATATATTTAAAACAGAGAATCTTGTTCCCATAATCCCAAGCAAGGCACTCAAAAATAATCTATCTATTCAGACTGGCATCCTCGTTGTGCCAAATTGAGCAGCACAACAACAGGGGGCAAGGTTAAGCTGGTCCTCAATATACTCCAGACCCAGTTCCTAAAGGATAGCAAAATGGAATGATGATAGAGGGACCCCCAAAAGGCGGCGACACACCCTGTTCCCCCTACATTGGTCACCACTCACAATCCCTGTAACCCCATACCCCTGCCCCACAGGTCAAAATGGACAGACACTTCCTTCTATATATTTCAAGCAAGGGAAGATTGAGCTTATTACCAATGGAAGAGCTGAGGGAGAACTTTGTGCCAACCGCATTCAAAAAGTATTTTTCCTTTTATTAGCATGCGGGTCTGAGTACATCCACTATCGAACATTCTACCCAAATATGGGAATTGGATCACTTTCTTGATAACCGCCCTCCTCCAAGCCCAGGGTGATTCAGCTATCCTATGGCTTGGATCTATTGACGCAATCAAATACGCACAATAGGTCTATTAATGGCAACTATATTTAGCACACATGTACTTGGAAACCAGAAGGTGTAGGTAGGCTTTGTTTGATGGTGCCCTTGCCTTTATTGCACATTTATGTTACACCAGCGACAATATTGTCAGAGCAACAGTTATTTCAACAAGGGGCTCAAAGTGTAGAAATAAACAAAACATTTTAGTTCTCTTTGTCATGTCAAACATATTGGTTGTGTTTCAGACTATCAGTAAAAATATTATCTGACTTAAATGTTGTGGTTTAAATATCTTTTACAAATATATAATTTCTCTGAGTGTAGTTTTTCTGATACTAACACCAGTCGGGTAATAGTTTTGTAAATTATAATATTGAAGGTGTTTTAGGCCACAATATTCTGGTACTTTACCTGAGTCTTACAGTCCTTCCACTGAGAGACTTGCATTATACATAAGCATTGTACAACACTGTTTGGCAGGGTTGTATATTTATAGAAAGTGGTTATAGACGCCTATAATGTGGATACAAAATAATCCTGAAACTAATGACCAGTTTTAAAACATATTTCGTACCCATTCTAAAAGAGGTGCATTTTTAATACAAGAGGTGTGTCCACGTGGGAATATTTTCAGTTTAATGCTCCATTGGATGTTTTGTACAAATTAGTTTACTTTGTCAGTTAGAGAAGAAGGAAAACAAAATGGTGTTTGATGCGTTGTTTGTTTGCTTCTAACATTTTGAATGAGATCTGCTGAAATTGTGTAGTACATTAGAAGCCTTTATATTTCCGATAGTATTCGGATCCTTACTGTATCAATGTGTGTTAAAAAGTTAACCTGACATGATAATAAGGCCGAAGAATGTGCCACATGATGTTGCATAATTTGAGGTTCCTTTCTGCATATATAAGTCATCTTTGCCGCGTAATTTAGGGCCTGATGTAGGAAGCCGTTTGCATGGTGCAAACTGCGAAAATCGCAGTTTGCGCCATGCAAACGGCCTAACGCGATGCACATTCACAAATTGCGAGTCGGTACCGACTCGCAATTTGTGAATGCGACTCGCAAATAAGAAGGGGTGTTCCCTTCCTATTTGCGACTCGCATCGCAATTCAGAATTGCTTTGAGACCGCGAATGCGGTCGCAAAGCAACTCGCAGTTACCACCAGTGTCACACTGGTGGTAACTCATTCGCAAAAGGGAAGGTGCCCCCATGGGACCCCTTCCCCTTTGTGAATGTTGCCCAGAATGTTTTTCAGAGCAGGCAGTGGTCCAATGGACCACTGCCTACACTGAAAAAACGAAACCAAATGGTTTCGGTATTTTTTTCATTTTGCAACTCGTTTTCCTTTAAGGAAAACGGGCTGCAAAATAAAAAATAAAAAACTGCTTTATTGAAAAAGCAGTCACAGACATGGAGGTCTGCTGACTTCAGCAGCCCACCATCCCTGTGAGTGCAGGGACTAGCTATGGGGTCGCAAAATGCGACCCACCTCATTAATATTGACGAGGTGGGTCTTTGCGACCCCATAGCGAGTCGCAGACGGTGTCTGAGACACCGTTCTGCATCGGATATTGCGACTCGGAAATTGCGAGTCGGACAGAGTCGCAATATCGCAGTTTGCTACATGTGGCCGTTAGTCCTTTGCCACACAATTCAGTGATCCTGGGTGCAATGCATGTGTGTGCTGTGGTGGATGTTTGCAAAGCTTTGAGTTCAACACGTTCTGATTTTTTTTCCTGCATGTTACGCAGTAGGAGGAAAGTGCATGTGCGGATACCAGAGGTGAGCATGGAGTGAGTAAGTCACAGAGTGAGTACTGTGCGCATGTAGAGGGAGACATCTGGGATCACCCAATCGGCTGCATTTTTGTGTTTTCATGTGTTGTGCTTTTATCATGGACACTGACTCACCCACGTCCTAGTGATAATCGCACCCTCTTTGATCCCAAGGCTTACACATCTGCTCCAATCCTAGACCCTCAACCTCTTCCTGTTCGTTGCTGAAGGGTTAGGAACGTGAAGAAGTAAAACTACGGAGTGGAAACATGACTATTATAAATGGCATGTTATCATGGGCTAGCAATGACAGTGCCAAGGCAACCACTGAGGGTGACAGAGCTAGCAGCTACTACCCTTATACTACTAATTGAGGCCCAGGACTGTTACTCTGTTCATCTTTGCCTAGTGATGAAAAACGCTGCTGGGGTGGAACTGCAGCAGGATGCGTTGTTGTCATGGTTGCATGAATCTGCCTTCTGTTTTTAATACTGTGGATTTTTACCACGCTCTGCACATGCTTCCAGTTGACAGCGTCTCTCATACCTTTGTTCTGGTTTCATCTTTCCGTTTGCTCGGAGTTCTTCGGCTGCTGCACACAGTTATTTTTAGTTAATCCCACATCATAGCCGATAATCACCAACTCTGAAGTTTATAGAAGGCCCCTTTGTTTAATAATGTCTGGTTCGGTTGTGAACCCAATTGTAACAACATTCCCTGGTTCCCCCATTTCAGATGTATTTCTTTTTACAGATTTACATGATCTTTGTTAATATTTAAACAAAACTTCCTTATTGAGTTAAACAAACATGTCTATAAGCATTTTCGTAAAGCAAGGTAACAAAATCGATTTAGGTAATGTTGACATAAACATACCTTACAAACATGTAGCTGTCTACTGAAAGAGTTCTTAACATTTGACTTCTGTGGACTCCCACTGAATCATTACTGGAATCTGCTGACCCCTACTGAGTCCTTATGGAATCTGGATACACCCTGCCCAAGCAGTTTCTATGATTTGAATCTCAAAACATTATACAAAAACAAGTATGCACTAATCAAAAGCTCAAATATAAAAATATTTTGTGTAATTCCCAATCAAATATAGTAAGAGTTTTACATTTCGCATTTTGTTTATTTGTAATGTTCTGATTTTACTGCTTTTTAATTATGTAAAACAGTCGCAGACACCTGAACTGGCCTCGCAGGCCCCCAGGGGTCCTTGTGCCACAGATTAAGAGCAACTGATCTACAGTATAGTCAGTGTAGCTAATACGGACTAAACTATCTGTGCACCTAGAAATAAGTGCAGTCTCTTCCTTCATTGGCTGCTTGCTTCTACTATAAGTGATAGTTTAATTTATTTTAGTATTTTAACGCCCTTCATTCAGTGCAACGCTATTATTGCTGAAACACGGTTGTCGTTTTTTCTAGTCAAGTGCTTAGATTTTGGGATGTGCTTTTCATATGTTTGCTTTTTTGCTGGTCTTTCCAATAAAAAATCATGTTTGACGGTAACACGCTTTTAATATGCAATGTAAAATAACATTTCCCCATGACTACATATATATGACACACCACACATCTTTCTTCAAAGATTAGGTACCAAATTTCAAATTCTAAACGGTGAATTTACTGCGTGAGATGTATATATTTAAAATTAATTTCTCAGAAGAGTCAGGACAAAAGTGGACCCTACTCCTTTTCAGCTTTGGTATAGGGACAATTGGGGCGCTACCAAGGTTGCACTAATGCACTGGTATAGCCCTGGAGGAATAATGTAAGCTGTACCATACGTTCTGCCTCCATAATGAAGACTGCCTCTGTGCCACAATGCTGATTGGTGCGAGCACAGCGCACTGGTTCTTATTTCCCATGGATTGATGTGCCACACAGGCTGCCTTGATTAGCTGGAATAGAGCTGAGGTTTCTTTGGGGGAGCACCAGGGTTGCCAGCAGTGGCGTAGCGTGGGTTGTCAGCACCCGGAGCAAGGCAAGTAATTTGCGCCCCCTAACCCGTGGATTTTAGCACTCACGAGTGCGAGCGCGCCCCCCCACCAGATGTTGCGCCGGTGCGGCCGGCCCCCCCTGAACCCCCCACGCTACGCCACTGGTTGCAAGGTTCTATCAGTCTGCCAACATGAGGTGGAGATGTTATAGGTATGTCCTGGTGAAAAAACCTGTGGGGATGTCACTCCCAGGAGCGAGTCTCTAAGATCTGTACTCAGGGTAAAGGACAAGAGGGCCTACCTCTTCTTCAAGCCTGTTGGGACAACATGCAAACCGTCACCATGATTGTTTGCATGTTGCATTATGAGTTAGCCGGAGTTATTTGCAGAGATACTAAGGGGCCTGTGTCTGCAGTTCTGGATGGCACCCCCATACCTAAGTCTGACCCTTACAAGTTTCAGTTCCCAGTATGGGGAATAAGCTATCCAGAACGGAAATACTGGCTGAATCTCTGTATGTTTTACCTATTCTAGGGTTTATTGTGCTGAAATGTGACACCTAGCTCGAGTAGTTGGTAAATATCCACACATGCTGTTGAGGAGATGGCGAGGAGGGCATCTGGGGTGAGAGGAGGCGTGTTCTAGATGATGGAACTGTGTTTGCTTCCCTGGTAGTACTGAAGGGGGTAGGAGGGATGTTGGGTGTGCTTCCGCTCACAGCCTCTGTCTCTCTCTTCTGGTTTGCCAGGGTCTAGACTTGATAACTTTGGGTCTAGAAGCCCTGGACCACTTTTAGTTGCCTGGAGCAGTATTCCCCAGGGGCGGCTCCTCCATGAAGGCGGAGGAGCGTCGCCCCGTTGGATTTCCCAAAAAGGAAAAATAAAATTATAATAACAAATGTTATTTTTCCTTTTAGTACGGGGTGGGGCTGGGCTAGAGGGAGGGGGCCGGAGGAGGGCTGTGCATTGCACAGCCGAGTGAAGAGCATGCCCAGGCTTTCATTCTGAGTCTGAGCGGCAAAGCAGGCTGCTCAGACCAATCACAGTGCTGGTGTCAGCAGCGTCGTGATTGGCTGGGATCCAAGAGTAAGAGGACCGAGGGGAGACAAACACGTCTCCCCTCGAAGGTAAGCGTTTTTTTTGTTTGTTTGTATTTTTGGACACTCCCACATCCCATCGCACCCTGTCTCTCTCGCCACCCCGGTTCAGTGGCAGCCACCATTGGTATTCCCAGGAAATCTACTCTGCGCAAAACATAATGAGGGCCCAGAAAAGTACCGGTACTTTTGAGCACTTGGGGGATGAACATCAGGTAAAGACTAAGGCGGGGAGGAGGATGAGAAGGTCATGGATGAGTGAAAGGAATAAAGGGAGATATCAGAGTGTAAAGGGTTGGTGCACCTCTTGGGTGGCAAGGAAGCCTGTGGACAAGGACAAACAAGTCACTGGGACAGAAATATAAGAAAGGCAAAGAAACAAGCTGCCCCTCTGGTACCAGGAATATAACTCTTGACATAACGGGCTTGCACGCATCAAAAAATACCACAAATCATACTACCCACACTTCACATGCACATTTTATGTACCAAAAAAGGTTCATTGCAAGTTACACAAAAGAGCTCTTATATGTGCCATGTAATATAAAATGCCACTATGCATAACACCAGTGGTTCCCAACCTGTGGTCCGGGGATCCCTGGGGGTCAAAAAAGCCTCCACAGGAGGTCCGTTACTGCTTAGAAAATTAAATAATATTAATAGATTAGGTCCCCATCATTCAGTAATAACTTAGTGCGTGGATTCCAATAATGATTCAGTGGGGGTCCCTGGGGTCCAGTAATGATAAAATGGGGGTCCACAGAAGTTAGAAGGTTGGGAACCACTGTACTACACGCATTACGTAGGAGGCACTTGCTCATCAAAGCATGCACCTAGTGCCATACAGAAATAGCTTGCCACCGAACATCCCTACTCCCGTCCATTCTGAGGGTTCACTTTAACTTCCTATGCCTCAGCAGAAACCTATTCATTACACAAAAGCTAGCACTATTGACTTTAGCACTGTCTGTTTGGATGAGTAGTGTCTGGGTGGAGCCACATTCAGGATAAAAAGCAAAGGTGATGTGCCAGTTGTGAGATTGAAATCTTGCTCTAAAAAATAAGTAATTGAATGTGATTCTCGATAAATCAAAGCAACCTTTCTAATCCTAAATTAGCTCATTTGTAAAACGTTCAATCGCTTCGAATAAGTAGCAAGGCTACTTCTGTCGTGACACAGTGAGGGTGCTTTACATGTTCAAGATACATTTTTGCAAGCTAGGATAGTTAATTCAATATGTGAAATCAGTGGCATATTGTGTAGGCCAGTGGTTAATCACACCCGCCACGTATTCAAGTATTGGCTGAGTCAGGTTACCCTTCAGTGCTGTTTGAAAACCAGAAGCACCCCTTATGTAACTATAAAAGAATACATATCACATCTCATCATTAACTTAGGATACAAATGCTGTATATAAACCAGCTTACTTGATAGGTGGGGACACATAAAGTCTCGCATACTATTGAGGGTACTAACGTCCATGAAGATTCCAGATACTCTATGCATCAGTAGAACCCTTAATTTGATGTGAGGGCTGTAAGAAACAGGGAAGCAATGACTGATTTGCTTCTTGCAATGTAGTTGCTTTGAAAGGACCATGAGAAAAAAGCTGACAGTTCAAAGCCTCTCTTTCCTGATAACAGATGTCACTGCAGAGGTGTTCTCCTTTGTAGCTTGCTACCTCTGAATATCAGCCAAGTCTAGAGTCAAAGGGACATGGATCAGGGAGTTTCCTATTTAAAATTGACACAATACCTCAGACACTTCCTAAATAGATCGCAGGGAGCGCACATTTATTTTTATTGGTGTCCTTGAGTAAATTAGTCCCTCAGTAAGTGTGTATGTCATATTTGTATAGCGCAAACCTAGCCAAAAAGCAGCAGAGCTCTGTACAGTGATAAAAGACAAGAATAAACTCAGTGATAGCAGTGGTAACTGGTTTGAGGATTGTTAATGCATTGTGATGAAGTGTTCTTTAAAGAGGTGCTTTTTCTACTCTTTCCTAAATTGGAGCAGCGCAGTGACAGTCTTGATAGATATGGGATGTTGTTAGAGATTCAGAGTGCATACATGGAAAAGGCACGCTGCCTTGTTTTTCTTTTTTACGCTTGTTAGGCTTCACTTTTTTGGTAAACAGGCTGCTATGTGTTGAGAGCCACCAGAGCTTGTCTGCAAGATAAGCAGGGGTGCTGGTCATGTTACAGGTCCCATGATCAGCTACAACTATTGTCTTGTCTGTATCCTCACCCTGCTTCTTAGGTCGGTGGAGACAGGCAATTCAGCTGTTTTCCTTGAGCTGAAATGGTTTATTCTCAGTATCAGACACAGACCTTAATCAGGAAAAAGCTTACAAAATAAGCTATAAGCTTTTACCTCCAGATACTTCCTCCTAGTAGCGGTCTTGGGCTCCTGAACTGAAGAAATAAGTTTGAGGCATACTGTTGCAAATAATGACCTTCCCTGAAGTAGCATAGGAAAGAGGCTATCTGGCTTTTATCTCGTGCAGCAAATCAACACTTGTTGGCTTCTATAAGTGTTTGCATTGTCCTATGGCCATAACTTCTACATCTTGATGTCCATGAACACTCATGGGAACTTCCATAAGCCATTGGTCCCATAGTGAAAACCCAACATACAGTAATATTTATAACCCATATGTTTAGACAACCAACCTGAGGAAATAGACTTTTTCAGTGACCAAGCAGCTCACCAATCCAATATTCAAGGAAATGTTTACATTTAACACAGCTGGGTAAATAGACTTAATCAGTGAAAAAGCAGCTCACCAAGTTAATCCTCAAGGAAATGTTTTGGCTTAAACTATCTGGCGACACCCTAAGTCTCTTTATTATATCTTTCTAGTGTATCATGCTTTATTTTTCGTACACCATAAAAGAAAAGAACTGTAAACAATTTTCTTTAGCCAATGTCAGCCCTGAAACACTCAAGGACTTTTGGTATTTCAAGCCCTCCATTATCCAGAAGCAGGACCTAGAGCAGTGCCTGGTGAGTTATCTTATACCTTAAAGGAAATCCGTATCTTACAGGACAAGTTCTAGAACCTAAGCTCACTTTCTATTGCCAGAAAAGGCCAAATTAATATATTCTGATTATCATCATCACTTCGATCAGAGGAAAATTACCTTATTTGTCCAGCTTAGGAAGAGTAGATTTCACCAAGAGTGGGAAGTCGCAGAAGAGTACCTCCCAAGGGGATGAAAGCTAGTGTCCGTTCATATGCTCCTCCATATAATGGTTCAGCTGAGAATAAGCATTTATTACTTATTTTGTATGTCTTCAGCACTTTACTTTACTATGTGTTTTTTTGGGGGGAAAAGGGAAGATGTATTATGCCATGTGGGGTTCACAAGATCAATCATGTGTAATAGCACAAAGTCCACGATGCAGCTCCTCTGAACACGAACCCAAGGGATTTGTTTGAACATTCTGACTGGCCATTAGGCAGAACGGAGAGGCTCTTGACTTGCGGTCAATCCCCGCTGTTTTCACTAAGGTCGTTACTTGAATAAGTCACAGTTTCACTTGCCTTTCTCCAGGTTCCATTGATTCCACAGATTTCCAACTCAAGCTATTCTCAAATATGAGTTAGATCTCTCTTTCCAGACTATTGACACCCAATCAACAATGTAATTTTACATATAGAATGACTAAAAATAAAGATTTATTGTTATTTTGTACTGTTTATTGTAAAGCAATTGCCACATATGTAGCATTTCTATATTTCTTGTGATTTCTTCAAATCAACTGAGGAATTTCTTACTAGCATGGTGTCATCAGCGTAAACTAAAGACAGCACATGTACATCATTAACTTTTAAAGGAGATTATTAAGATTTTTGGAGTGCAGCATATACGTCTACCAGATAGATATTAAGAAGTATTAGGTTAACAGGCACCTTGTTTGACATCAAGGCCTGTTTGTATCCTGGAAGTTTGATTCCAGAAAAGCATAGGATCAAAGAATTCAGCCAACCATCACAAATAGATGGGAGGGTTAGCAGTGATTACAAATAGGGATTTGAAAGTGAAGGGTTTTATAGGGATGGTTGAGATGGAGACCTGCATACTGGTAATCAAATCACCATAAAAATAGTGTTATGTGTTTATGTGCTAGGAGTAGAAATTCTCTTTTGAATAATTGAAGCTGTTTCCTAGCAACAAGGGTGTGACTAAATTCCCCCGTTAAAGATAATGGGAGTTTAAATTTGTTTGACCTTTTTAATCTAGGTGGACTGCAAAAAGTTTCAGAATATCAAGACATCCTTATTGTCCAACAGTTCCACTCACAGCGATTGTTTTGATAATATCAACACTAGGAAGTTCCATCTTGTTATCATGGGAATCAGTCAATTGGTCTGGTGCAACTGTGCTTTTCTGTCTTTGATGAAGCTGCCCAGATATAACTATTACCTCCTAGTATAAGGCAAACTATTGTCACCAGCAATGTAAGAAGCATTAAGTGAACACAACAGGTCCTTTTGAGAGAAAAGTGCTTCTGAGTACCTAATTGTGAATCTCAGTGCTGATGCTGCAGCAATATGTAATTTAGTTCTCCAGGTAAAGATTGTGGGATGAGCAATACATCTCCTTAGTTTAATGTCCCCTTATAGAGCCTTAAAAGAATCAATCATATAGTAAAAAACATATGGAAAATATAAGCTTTTTGGGTAGAACTGAACTACCCTAATGACCTGTACAAAAGTCTGTATTTCTCTTAAAACCAAATTTCTGGCTACTCAAAGGGGTGGGTACAAGCACAAATGAGGTGGCTCAGGGCTCACAGGGTGGCATAAGAAAGTGTGCCCTATGCAGACATTGAGGTAGCAAAAGGCAAGTTGCACAGGCCACATGTGGATATCGGTACCACAGCAGACGGGTTCAATAGCAAGGCATGGATGCAGGCACATGTGCCTAATGTGGATATTATTGTCACAGCAGACTTGGGACAGGGCAATGCACGAATGTCAGCCTATAGTCCTTAATTGGATATGAGAATTGCACATGACAGTAAAGGGAATGTAGATAAGCAGTCTTGCGTGTGGCAGTTTTCCTCTGGGAACGGTGATGGGAATGAGCCATACTTGCTATCACCCTGACTTTGAGTCAAGCTAAGCAACAGTCATTCAACATTGCATTATACACTAGACTTTTATATTTTTTCGGCTCAACCCGAGTTTTTCATATTTCGCTGTCATCGAGAGAGAATGATTTTAAAATGTTTGTGATATTCAGACTGGTTTTTAGGTTTAAAAGTATTTTCAAAAGAAGGCCAATCACCTTTTTAACAAAACTAGAACATTTCAAATAATGTATTTTTCATAAACGCTTACTCTAACGCATGAGGAACTTTATATTCTAGAAAAATCAGAGTCTGTTTTCTTTGTCTAGTTTGCAGACCATCTTAAACGTACCAGTCCAGTTTCCTTATTTCTCATAATTCACCACTAAAATATCGTGCAGATTTCATCCACCCTACTGGCCCACTGGAATCACACCAAAGAACACAAAAGGCAAGCCCATCTGTGCCTGGTCATGTCCATCATCCAAAATTGCCAGCCATTTCAGGAAATTTGAAGAAGGTGATAACATTTTATAGGTATATTCGCCAACAGAATTACTATTTTTATTTCCTAACAGAACACCTCTGGCTCCTAGGTAATAGCTAACAAAAATAGTGGTCTCTTACTTTCTAGGCCCCATCTGTACACCTTATTTTATATTTTACCAATTGGGAAAACACATGTTGAGGCAATGCTGTGTACTGTACATTCGACCAGAAGCCTAATACAATTCTGTTAGAGACTCTTCAAGAAGCATAATTTAGATTTGCTTTGCATATTGAAAACATGGCTTGCTGGCCATCACAATCCTATTCTCTATGAACTGGTTCTCACAGAATGTAATATCTTTAGAGCAGACCACTTTAACAAACAAGGAGGTAATGTCACAGTCATTGCAGTGCAATCTCTGTCAGTTGTGGCTGAACTCCTAGCCCTTAACACCAATTACAATATTCATTTTTTAATATTTACACCTAATAATAATTTTTTGTCACTTATGCTAATATATTCACTACCTAACGCATCACCTTGTACATTGAATAAGGAAATAGAAAAAATTGGAAAATTCGATTTTTTCCGTTCTGGATGATCTTAATTTGTGGCCTACTCAATCTACAGGCCTGCCTGACAGTTTTAAATCTAGTATGGATATATTTAATTGCCAGCTAATCAACTCAAACACTACACACAGAGATGGCCATTTATTAGATCCTATCTTCTGCTCATTAAAGTCCACTAATGCGAAGACTCCAATCAAATTAATCTGGAGTGTTATGCAGCTACCCCATTCAAGATAACCACAGTGTTGCCGAATAGTACAAAGTTAAGTTTCAATCCTTTGAAACACAGAGTTTGGAAAATTTGCTCACAAGAAAATGGGGCCTCTAGCTTGATTGATGATCTAAAGACTAAAGCGCAAACTACAATGATACTGAGCAACAGGTAGAGACCTTTATTAAGAGTCTGACTGAATTGATCGATGATCTTGCTCCAACAGCTACCCCTTTATGAAAGCCTGAGATCTACACTTCCGGTTTTCCACCAAGCTAGCCAGGATGAACATTTGGGTGAGTCAACTTCAACGCAAATGGCACAGAGACTATAACCCCGAAGCTAAAGCAAAATATACCAAAAAATCTACAAGGAGTTGACGAAGAAGACAAAAAAATGTTTCTCAGAAACAATAGCCGGCTCTTCCAGTTTAACAAACGAATTGTTTAGAATAGTTGCTGAACTGCAACACCTACAGATTTCAGTCTGAGATTCAGTATCTTCTTAAGACGTATGCAGTACCCTGTCTTTTTCTTCAAGGACACACTGTATAAAATACACAGTGAAATACTTAAAGATAAAATTGATGAAACATACATTAACTTTAATAGTGTTTACTTAATAAATAATACTGAACAACCAATCGGAAATGGAACATTTCTCCTCAATAATATACTGTTACTGGAATTGACATTTTTAGGCAAACAGTTAGAGAAAATTGCGTATTGTTATTTGCAGTTATGTCAAGATAAATGGTTTCCTGGACTTTCTTCAAGCAGTTTTCAACCAGGTCAGAGCACTGAGTTGGTGGTTGTATCTGTGCTTGATGACCTAAGAACAGCTGCTGACTGTGGTGAAGTCAGAGTTTTGGTTCTACTTGACCTCTTCATGACCATTGGCTATTCCATTATAGTTACTAGTTTTCAAGCAATTGGTATCAAAGGTAGTTCACTCAATTGTTTAAAATCATTTCTGAAGGATAGATACCAGTCAGTCACTTTCTCAACATTTCCTACATCACTTATGCATGACATCACTCAGGGATAGATTTTATCAACTCTCTTGCTCACCATCTATTTGAGCCCTCTTGCTGTTACACTCTGTCAAATGGAAGCCTCTTTCTACATGTACAAAGATGATATCCAGTTTGTTTTTAGACTTCCAAAAGGAAAGGATGATAATTCATTCTCAGGTTCAAATATAAAAAAATGCCTCTGCTATAAAAGGTGGTGGACATCAAGAAATGTAATAAAATGACATCCATCAAGTACTGAGATTTTATTTACCTCTGGTAATCCTCAAAAAGTCAGTCTTCCTGACTAGCCATCAGAAATGGGCTGATGCCCAGTACGTGCAACATCAGTACTAAACCTTTGTATCAAAACAAATTCTGAGATTTTGCTAAAAAAACAAGTAGCCAAAGTTGCTAAAGCAATCTTCTGGCAGTTAAGAATGTTAAGAAGTTTATTGCTGTTTCTGGAAGACAATCTCCATATTCCAGATAAACATGCTCTCATCCAATTTAGGCTCGACCATGGCAATACCATATATCTTACTTTTTGTGGTGTTTAATGGATCCACTACAGTGTGTCCATGCCTAATTGCTAAAATGCAAAAGGGAGCGCATTTCCCATCTGTTATGCACAAGTTACACTGGTTGCCAATTAAAAAATAATAGTTTTTAAGGCTTTAGCACTTGTACATCTGGTTCTTCATTAGCAGCATTCTTCTTTCGTGACAAAGAAATTCTCCTGGGATTCATCGATCTGTGTCCTTTGGTCCAATTCTAGACATTTTCTTGCTATCCCAGGGAATACAACTGTTTTTTTTTTACGGCAGTGTTTTCTCTGCTACAGCAGCTGAGATGTGGAATTCGCTTCCATTTGCTGGGAGCTTCAACTAATCTGTGGTACTTTAGGGAAGTTTAAAAAAAATCCTACAACTGGTAGATGGTTTGCTCTTCTTTCATTCTTAACCTGCCGGTGTTTAGAATTAAGCATAAAAAAACTTTAGAGACAGTTGGACTATATAGCCATAAATCATAGAGCACAGGGTTCTGATTTTGGCAAGCTGAGGCCTTCCATGGCAAACCCCTGAGGCATGTTGAACTTAGGCAATGTGGGCATACAGCAGTTTCTCTGTTTTTCGAGCCATCTATTCCTTTTTCTTCTTAAATTACAGCAACAACAAAATCCCCTTCCCAATCCTAGCAGTGTAGTTCTTAAACCAATTTGGATTTAGATTACCTCGATGAATTCCTTTATCAGTGGTTGGGCAAGGTGGCAGTTCACGGAACGCTCGGCGGGTATGGCAAAAACTCAGACACTAGTGACTTTTGAGGTTAAGTGGGATTCTTGGTAGCCATAGAAAACAGGCGTTTATATTAAAAATATGATTTTGTTTTAAGATTTGTATCATGGAAGTCAACACTGTTGCATGTTAGATGGGTAGCATTGATGTTTTTGAGATAAATATTTGGAAATCGAGTGAGCGAAAAGAAACACTACCTACTATATTTTCATACTTCTAACAGAGAGACGTGTATCCTGAGGAAAGCATGTTGTTATGTAGCCATAATAGCAAGCACTAGTTTTGCTTATTTTTTTAACAGAACTAAGGGATTATTTGAATAAGGATTGTGTGTATGGTGAAAGGAAGTCTGGCCTTGTGACAGGTAAAGGACATTTAAAGGACGTAATTTCTGAGATGCGTGGCTACTTGGTGACCAGAGAGATAAATAGGGAACATTCTCATATATGTGTCAGAATGCTGAAACAATATTTGAAATTGCTTTATTTATGGAAGAAACAAACCTAGTGTGATCATATAACATGTGATTTATAATTTTTATTTTTTCGAGATGCTTTTTTTGTGTCACTCGTAACCAACTAGAAAGAAAGAAAAATACCCAGTGCCTTGATAACTACCTCTGTCTGTTCATTAGAAGTTCTTGTTAGTGTGAATATATTTTCATATCAAACAACTGCTTGTCTCTGTATACATACAAATAGAGGTATTGATAAATACAAATGAAGTTTATTAATTCTGTAATCTTGTGCTCAATTCTGTTATTTATGTTATGCTTATATATTTTTCTTTTCACTGCATGTTTTGTTATTGTACAAACCTGAAGGAACAGATTAATCTACAAAACCCATTTTGGGTGTGGCTGTAATCCTATGCTACTGATCTGAAAAAACGCAATCATCTAAATAGGGTTCACTAAATCTGATGTCAGTTTAAATCAGCTGAAAGTATTCATCACTGATGAAGAGATCTACCTAGATACAACTATGGTGTTTAATTACAATCATATCAAAATAGGAAGTGAATATGAAATGCTTTTAACTACGGAACCTCTTTAGATGATGGAATACTTTTGGATAAGATGGTTTGATCTCACTCGGAGTAAAACTGTTTTAACACATTTTATATGAAGCATTGGACTTTTAAAGTATACCATTCTTTTTGCTACATTAATCAAATGCATATAACTATGATGTACACGACGAATTTTATTTGGAAATAATTTTCTCCTCAAAGAAATTTTTTTGATAATCCTTACCCCTCGCAGAAAGACAGACAAAGACTCTGCCTCTTGTTCCAGCCTCACTCTGCACCAGTGGCGAGCTCCTTGACGAAAAGGTGAACACTGGTTAAGCCAAAGGGATCCGCTTATATTCAGGGCACTGATCATTGATGTGTGATCAACCTTCCATCCATATTTAGAGTTGCCTCCAGACACTGAGAGGAATCTAGCATGATACAGTAGATTTTCCTTTTTAGGTGCACCACAGCTCCCCAGCAACACGCATGAAGTGAGCTAACACTCATACATGTAACAGCTTCTGGTCATTCTGGTGCTGTTGCTGAAGCCTTCTTTCTCAACCAGAGCAAGAAACAGATTTCCTAACACTTTGGGCCAGGTTTGGGTAACACAATTGATGCACACCAAGCACAGAGTGTTGGTGTCGAATTACTTTCCAACACAAACCAGGATTTTTGAAGGAAAAGTTCCCCAAACTGATAAAAGTTGTGCTATGCACTACTTTGTGTCAAGTGCGTGTTCCATGAGTGGTACATGGACATTCCCATGCAAACACCCAGGGTTTTGACACAAATCCATATCTACTAACATTCGTATACAGGGATTTACACCACAACTGTATGCCTTGTCAAGGCAAGCATAACAAGGATAATTTTTTTTATACTCTTATTTTTCCTGCTTTGCATGTGTGCTGAATTGTATAGCACAGATACAAAGTGGGAAAAGTCTCATAGTTTTTTATAGCAGAAGAGATCCCTTCCTGTACAAAACCTATGCTTCAAAGAACGCACACACCCTTGCACAACGGCTCAAGGGTGTGTGTGCGTTGGCACATGGCAACCAAAAGTGTACCAGCTCTGAGGGAAAGAAACATTTACCCTATGTTTGTAGATATGACCCATTTTTTCTCTTTCTTAAACACAAGGCAGCGCGCCAACATTGTTTGCTTCGCTACGTTAACGCTCATATTAGTAAATCTGAGCCAGGATGTGGAGGAAACACAGGCATACTAATTCTTTGTATTGGGTGTGCAGTCATTGTCCTTCTCTAGGGTGGTGGGAATAATGGAGGTTTTTTTCAAGGGTGGGCAGGACTCGTAAAATTTGACTCTGTGGAATTTCGAGAAGTTACTTAAAAACTGCCAGAAACTCTTAGTTCTGCACGTTGTGCTTCTCGCCCTGTAATTTAGTGGTGGGAGCACGCTTCGCATGAACGGCAGCACGCTGTTTGGCCGTAGGTACTTCAGTTTATTTTACTGCTGCTCGAGTAGATTTTCTACTTAAGTGGCAGCCTTCTAACCGTGACGGGCTGCGACTGCCTGTGACTGCCCACATTGCAAAAATCTCACCCGATGTCATTCTAGCAATTGGAAATCATGCTTGGGGATGCCAAATCTTGCTTGCGCTCGGCATCTTACCATGGTGGAGGTGCATGCAAGAAACAATTCTTCCACACACCGTTAAGTGGAGTTTGGCCAGAACTCCTCTTTACAAGAGTAATGTGGAGTAGCCAAAATTTCCCCAATTCCAACAGGTGGAACAGAATACACAGAATATTTTGAACACCCCTAGTTTTTTTTGGGGGTAGTTCGATATATTGTATGCTATATTGTGACTCCCCGGCACACCGTAGATAGTGTCCTGACTAGGCTGAAGTTAAAAAAGACATGCATGTATCCTGCTACTATAATCAGCTGATGCAAATGATCTGTGATGTGTAGCCTGGTCATGGGGGTGGGAGCCACCCTTTTAAACTGGATTACCACTTTGGTTGGATTCCTATAACCCAACAGAGTTTAGCATTCTCTTGTTGTGCAAAATACCAAATATGGTGTAGATCACTTGTTAGGAGACTTGTGATAGGGTTTTCCTGCTCAGGGAAACATGCTGACTCTGTGGAACAGGATGCCATGCGGATGGAATGCCCAGGACCTTTAACTTTGTACAAATAAACCTTTTGCCACCATATTTGCCTCCAAATTCTTGTGCATGTCAGGTGCCCAACTTTCACCACCACAGAGGGCACCAGGATTTTGGCAGCATTTACATCAGCCTTCTACCACTCCAACTCCTAGACGCCATCTTAAAGTTGCCGGCCTAGCATTGCCCTTGTGAAGAACTTTGGCAATGTAAGTCATTCTTTACCAACGCCCAACAGATATGACACCTGGAAGGACAGCAAAAGGAAATTGAAAATTAACTTCAAAGGGAATATTCACATGACAGTGGATTTCTGCTTCCGAGACCCTACTTAACTGGTGTTTCCACTCTGTAAAACATCTTAATTTCGTGTGTACATCTGAGGAAGAAAGTGGTTAGTTTATGAGAAAGCTGAATATTCCGTTTTTAGTATATATCAAAGACTCATCAGAGTGCTTTGTTGCGAAAGGCTTAGAAAATATCTAAATTTAACCTTGGGTAACAAAGCAAGGACAAGCGGCCCTGCTCACAGACTACATGCAGTTTAAAAAGCGAGAAAGCTACCATGAAGAAATTATAACCTTTGTTGGACAGTCAAATTTATTTTGACTTTGGCAAACACGGTACTCTATCCATTACACGTCCAAGGAGCGCTTTGGTGCCTTTTTAAAGGGAAGAAGCATAATATAAGGTCAGTTAAATTATAATACAGTGCATATAATTGGCATTCATGAAGATAGTCTAGTGAACTGTTGAGTGGTCTGTTATAGAAAAGGTTGATTTTCTGACAAGCTGCTGTCGATGAAAGGGGAGTAATGATTGAACCAATTCGTTTTTTTATGACTCAAATATAGTAGAATTGTTCCAGTTGCGCTGGCTCATTTATTCCTGGACAGGTTTCTTCTGACTATCAGCCATCTTGGATAAGTCATTTTCCAGACTTTCGACCCCATTTGTTAAGGGACCTCCCTAAAATCACCCCCGTGGCTCTCTGCAGGAAGAAATATACTGTGCACAGTGACACTTCCTTTGTAGGTGCTAGAGGTTCACAGTGAGCAATTCACCTAAGCATGTGTCAGGGTGGCTCGGTGAGATGGTGTCTGCTGAAATGCTGTGATTGTCAGCGTGGGACTTTGAATCCCAGCAAAAGGCAGGATCATCCTTCCTTCCGAGGTCAGAACAGTCAGCATCATTCAATTGGGTACTAATAACAGCTGTTATATTTATAAAACAGACGTGTTGTGTGAATTGCTTTATAAAAATCAATTTCTAATGATCCCATAAAGCTAGGTTTATTCTTACACCTACCTTTTAGATTAGTCATCTCATAGATTCATGTGAGGAAGGTTAATCCTGATAAAGCTTTCTCAGCGTGGAACCATTTTTCTTCATTATCCAAGCCCAGTAAAGCCTTGGATCAAGTGTCTTTGGAGGATCAGCTAACTGTAGAGAGCTCTGACCCTAATAGTGATGCAACATTCACCCAAGAGTGAACACATTGGCTGTTGGTTGGATGCCTGTCTAACAATCCTGCTTGCAAAGTTGTTGAGAATATGTGCTTTGAAGTTAGTCCATTTTCTCATATTTTTGCACATGCACGCCTTTAGCTATTGGGACAGGGAATGAGGGACATCTGAGAGGGGCCGGTCAGTAAGAGGTGTTATGTTGACCACCTTAGTTGGAGTCCTGGCATCTCAATTTAATCATGCTCATTGATCCTTGGCAAATAACATTGTTCAGCGACACAAAGCCGAAATGGAGAAAAAATGTAACTTTGCTTCTGTAGGGTTACTCCACAGTATAACGTAAGGCCCTGATTTAGGGATTGGAGCATGGGTATTTCATCACAAACCTAACAGCTATCCCACCTGCCTTATTACAAGTGCATACATTTCCAACATTTTACAGACTGACAAAAGTCCTAATTGACAGAATTCGAGGAAGACCAATGTGCATCAAATTTGTGCATGCTCAATTTCCATGTAATGGAAGACTCTGTTAAACATATAATTCAGAAAAAAACGCCTTTGCACTCTTTTCTTGATGGTGATAGTAGTGAGACTGCCTATCACAAGTGCTGGCCTTGCGGGAACCTAGGCATATTGACAAGTAACATGAGGCTTAACGTTTTACATGCATATGTAAAAACAAGCAGATACTAAAAATCTATCCTTCAAAGATAGAAAGCCGCCTTTCCCTTACACTTAATCACTGGCAAACCGAGTTTACTCTTCCTGGAAAATAATAGGACACGGATTCCAGGACATACCATCTTGGCTTGAATAACTTAGCACTTTGGGTGGCAATCAGACCCTTGTGTGACCTGCTGAAGCCTTATGTTTCACCTTTGATGCCCATTCAAGCCCTTGTGTCCAAGGTCAGCGAAGTGTCTTTAATGCAGCTGTGCTTAGTGGAGCGTCTGGCCCCAGCCAGTTGTTATCTACCATGTCTTCATTCCCTTATCTCTCATATCTTAGTGGTGGGAATTCCCTGTTTGCAGGACTACCGAACCTATCCTTGACCAATGCTTATTAGTTCGGAGTAGGCAGGTGTAGGAAAGTACCATCTTGCCTGGCATGTTACCCCCATTTTTCACTGTATATATGTTGTTTTAGTTGTATGTGTCACTGGGACCCTGGTAACCCAGGGCCCCAGTGCTCATAAGTGTGCCTGAATGTGTTACCTGTGTAGTGACTAACTGTCTCACTGAGGCTCTGCTAATCAGAACCTCAGTGGTTATGCTCTCTCATTTCTTTCCAAATTGTCACTGACAGGCTAGTGACCATTTTTACCAATTTACATTGGCTTACTGGAACACCCTTATAATTCCCTAGTATATGGTACTGAGGTACCCAGGGTATTGGGGTTCCAGGAGATCCCTATGGGCTGCAGCATTTCTTTTGCCACCCATAGGGAGCTCTGACAATTCTTACACAGGCCTGCCACTGCAGCCTGAGTGAAATAACGTCCACGTTATTTCACAGCCATTTTACACTGCACTTAAGTAACTTATAAGTCACCTATATGTCTAACCTTTACCTGGTAAAGGTTAGGTGCAAAGTTACTTAGTGTGAGGGCACCCTGGCACTAGCCAAGGTGCCCCCACATTGTTCAGAGCCAATTCACTGAACTTTGTGAGTGCGGGGACACCATTACACACGTGCACTACATATAGGTCACTACCTATATGTAGCTTCACCATGGTAACTCCGAATATGGCCATGTAACATGTCTATGATCATGGAATTGCCCCCTCTATGCCATCCTGGCATTGTTGGTACAATTCCATGATCCCAGTGGTCTGTAGCACAGACCCTGGTACTGCCAGACTGCCCTTCCTGGGGTTTCACTGCAGCTGCTGCTGCTGCCAACCCCTCAGACAGGCAGCTGCCCTCCTGGGGTCCAGCCAGGCCTGGCCCAGGATGGCAGAACAAAGAACTTCCTCTGAGAGAGGGTGTGACACCCTCTCCCTTTGGAAAATGGTGTGAAGGCAGGGGAGGAGTAGCCTCCCCCAGCCTCTGGAAATGCTTTGTTGGGCACAGATGTGCCCAATTCTGCATAAGCCAGTCTACACCGGTTCAGGGACCCCTTAGCCCCTGCTCTGGCGCGAAACTGGACAAAGGAAAGGGGAGTGACCACTCCCCTGACCTGCACCTCCCCTGGGAGGTGTCCAGAGCTCCTCCAGTGTGCTCCAGACCTCTGCCATCTTGGAAACAGAGGTGCTGCTGGCTCACTGGACTGCTCTGAGTGGCCAGTGCCACCAGGTGACGTCAGAGACTCCTTGTGATAGGCTCCTTCAGGTGTTAGTAGCCTTTCCTCTCTCCTAGGTAGCCAAACCCTCTTTTCTGGCTATTTAGGGTCTCTGTCTCTGGGGAAACTTTAGATACCGAATGCATGAGCTCAGCCGAGTTCCTCTGCATCTCTCTCTTCACCTTCTGATAAGGAATCGACCGCTGACCGCGCTGGAAGCCTGCAAACCTGCAACATAGTAGCAAAGACGACTACTGCAACTCTGTAACGCTGATCCTGCCGCCTTCTCGACTGTTTTCCTGCTTGTGCATGCTGTGGGGGTAGTCTGCCTCCTCTCTGCACCAGAAGCTCCGAAGAAATCTCCCGTGGGTCGACGGAATCTTCCCCCTGCAACCGCAGGCACCAAAAAGCTGCATTACCGGTCCCTTGGGTCTCCTCTCAGCACGACGAGCGAGGTCCCTCGAATCCAGCGACGCTGTCCAAGTGACCCCCACAGTCCAGTGACTCTTCAGCCCAAGTTTGGTGGAGGTAAGTCCTTGCCTCACCTCGCTGGGCTGCATTGCTGGGAACCGCGACTTTGCAGCTACTCCGGCCCCTGTGCACTTCCGGCGGAAATCCTTCGTGCACAGCCAAGCCTGGGTCCACGGCACTCTAACCTGCATTGCACGACTTTCTAAGTTGGTCTCCGGCGACGTGGGACTCCTTTGTGCAACTTCGGCGAGCACCGTTTCACGCATCCTCGTAGTGCCTGTTTCTGGCACTTCTCCGGGTGCTACCTGCTTCAGTGAGGGCTCTTTGTCTTGCTCGACGTCCCCTCTCTCTGCACGTCCAATTTGCGACCTCCTGGTCCCCCCTGGGCCCCAGCAGCGTCCAAAAACGCCAAACGCACGATTTGCGTGTAGCAAGGCTTGTTGGCGTCCTTCCGGCGGGAAAACACTTCTGCACGACTCTCCAAGGCGAGAGGGATCCGTCCACCAAAGGGGAAGTCTCTAGCCCTTTTCGTTCCTGCAGAAACCTCAGCTTCTTCTGTCCAGTAGAAGCTTCTTTGCACCCGCAGCTGGCATTTCCTGGGCATCTGCCCATCTCCGACTTGCTTGTGACTTTTGGACTTGGTCCCCTTGTTCCACAGGTACCCTAGATTGGAAATCCACAGTTGTTGCATTGCTGGTTTGTGTCTTTCCTGCATTATTCCTCTAACACGACTATTTTGTCCTTAGGGGAACTTTAGTGCACTTTGCACTCACTTTTCAGGGTCTTGGGGAGGGTTATTTTTCTAACTCTCACTATTTTCTAATAGTCCCAGCGACCCTCTACAAGGTCACATAGGTTTGGGGTCCATTCGTGGTTCGCATTCCACTTTTGGAGTATATGGTTTGTGTTGCCCCTATCCCTATGTTTCCCCATTGCATCCTATTGTAACTATACATTGTTTGCACTGTTTTCTAAGACTATACTGCATATTTTTGCTATTGTGTATATATATCTTGTGTATATTTCCTATCCTCTCACTGAGGGTACACTCTAAGATACTTTGGCATATTGTCATAAAAATAAAGTACCTTTATTTTTAGTATAACTGTGTATTGTGTTTTCTTATGATATTGTGCATATGACACTAAGTGGTACTGTAGTAGCTTCACACGTCTCCTAGTTCAGCCTGAGCTGCTCTGCTAAGCTACCATTATCTATCAGCCTAAGCTGCTAGACACCCTATACACTAATAAGGGATAACTGGGCCTGGTGCAAGGTGCAAGTACCCCTTGGTACTCACTACAAGCCAGTCCAGCCTCCTACATTGGTTGTGCAGTGGTGGGATAAGTGCTTGAGACTACTTACCACTCTTGTCATTGTACTTTTCGTAAGAGAAAAATATACAAAACAAGGTCAGTGTATATACACATAGCCAAAAAGTTTTGCATTTCCTCTTTTCACTCTTTTCTAAGTGCTGAAAAGTACTTCTAAACTTTCAAAAAAGTTCTTAAAAGTTTAAAAAGTTTTTTTCTGTCTTTCCAAAAAGTTCTGAAAACTTTTTTCTCTTTTTCTATCACTTTAACTCTCTCAAAAAAAATGTCTGGCACAGGAAAAAATGTTGAACTGTCCAAACTTGCATATGATCACCTTAGCTGGAAAGGAGCAAGGAGTCTCTGCATAGAGAGAGGTTTGAGTGTAGGGAAGAATCCTTCTTTAGAACTGTTAATTAATATGCTTAGAGTACAGGATAAGGCCATAAGTGCCCAATCTGTAGAAAAAGTAGCTAATGGTTCTCAATCTGATCCAGGGACTCCCCCAGGAAAAGGTTCAGGAAAGAAACTTCTCAGCCTGCCCATTACTAGACAGTCTAGCATAGTTGGTACAGAGGTTGAATCACACCATACTAATGGTGTGCTCTCACATTATACTGGTAGCCAAGCTGTTAGGGTGCCCTCTGTAAGGGACAGGTCTCCTTCTGTTCATTCCCATCATACCTCTGTATCTAGAAATGTCCCTCCCACCCACCCTGATGACAGATTGTTAGAAAGGGAGCTCAATAGATTGAGAGTGGAACAAACCAGACTGAAGCTCAAGAAGCAACAGCTGGATTTGGATAGACAGTCTTTAGAAGTAGAGAGGGAAAGACAGAAGTTGGGTTTAGAAACCCATGGTGGCAGCAGCAGTATTCCCCATAGTCATCCTGCAAAAGAGCATGATTCCAGGAATCTGCACAAGATAGTTCCCCCTTATAAGGAGGGGGATGACATTAACAAGTGGTTTGCTGCACTTGAGAGGGCCTGTGCTGTACAGGATGTCCCTCAAAAGCAGTGGGCTGCTATCCTATGGCTATCATTTACTGGAAAAGGTAGGGATAGGCTCCTTACGGTAAAAGAAAATGATGCTAATAATTTCCAAGTTCTTAAGAATGCACTCCTGGATGGTTATGGCTTAACCACTGAACAGTACAGGATAAAGTTCAGAGAGACCAAAAAGGAGTCTTCACAAGACTGGGTTGATTTCATTGACCAGGCAGTGAAGGCCTTGGAGGGGTGGTTACATGGCAGTAAAGTTACTGATTATGACAGCCTGTATAACTTAATCCTGAGAGAGCATATTCTTAATAATTGTGTGTCTGATTTGTTGCACCAGTACTTGGTGGACTCTGATCTGACCTCTCCCCAAGAATTGGGAAAGAAGGCAGACAAATGGGTCAGAACAAGAGTGAACAGAAAAGTTCATACAGGGGGTGACAAAGATGGCAACAAAAAGAAGGATGGTAAGTCTTCTGACAAGGGTGGGGACAAATCTAAAAATGAGTCTTCATCAGGCCCACAAAAACACTCTGGTGGGGGTGGTGGGTCCAAATCCTCCTTTAATCAGAACAAGGAAAAGAAACCATGGTGCTATTTATGTAAAATAAAAGGCCATTGGACAACAGATCCCAGTTGTCCAAAGAAAGGCACCACAGCTCCTACCACTACAACCCCTACTGCTACACCTAGTGTCCCTACTAATAGCAGTGGTGGTGGGAGCAAACCTACTAATAGCCAATCCAAGGGAGTAGCTGGGCTCACTTTTGGTAATTTAGTTGGGGTTGGTCTGATTAGGGAGACCACAGAGGCTACTTTAGTCTCTGAAGGGGCTATTGATTTAGCCACTTTGGTTGCTTTCCCCCATAACTTGGAGAAGTACAAGCAACTAACCCTAATAAATGGTGTTGAGGTCCAGGCCTACAGGGACACAGGTGCCAGTGTCACAATGGTGATTGAGAAACTGGTGCACCCTGAACAACACATACTTGGACACCAGTACCAAGTAACCGATGCTCACAACATAACACAAAGCCACCCCATGGCTGTTGTAAATCTCAACTGGGGGGGGGTAACTGGTCCAAAGAAAGTTGTGGTAGCTTCAGATTTACCTGTAGACTGTCTATTAGGGAATGATTTGGAGACATCAGCTTGGTCAGATGTGGAGTTGGAGGCCCATGCAGCAATGCTGGGCATTCCAGGGCATATTTTTGCTTTGACAAGGGCTCAGGCCAAAAAGCAAAAAGGACAGGGTGACTCGGATCCTGGAACAATGGACCAAGTGCTCCCTAAAGCTAGGGCTAGTAGAAGCAAACCACTTCCTACTATCCCTCCCTCTACAGTGGATTCTAATTCTGAGGAAGAAGAATTCCCTCCCTGTGCAGAACCTACACCAGAGGAGCTGGAAGCAGACACTGCTGAGCTTTTGGGTGAAGGGGGGCCTGCCAGAGAGGAGCTGAGTGTGGCACAGCAAACCTGTCCCACATTAGAGGGTCTCAGACAGCAAGCTGTCAAACAGGCTAATGGGGATGTCAGTGACTCTCACAGAGTTTACTGGGAGGACAACCTCTTGTACACTGAGCATAGGGATCCTAAACCTGGAGCTGCCAGGAGATTAGTGATTCCTCAGGAGTACAGAAAGTTCCTCCTAACACTGGCACATGACATTCCCTTAGCTGGGCACCTGGGTCAAATGAAAACTTGGGACAGATTGGTACCATTGTTTCATTGGCCTAGGATGTCTGAGGACACAAAGGAATTTTGTAAGTCCTGTGAAACCTGTCAAGCCAGTGGCAAGACAGGTGGCACCCCAAAGGCACCCCTTATCCCACTGCCTGTGGTTGGGGTTCCCTTTGAAAGGGTAGGGGTTGACATAGTTGGCCCCCTTGACCCTCCTACTGCTTCAGGCAATAGGTTTATCTTAGTGGTAGTGGACCATGCCACAAGATATCCTGAAGCTATTCCTTTAAGGACCACTACAGCTCCTGCAGTGGCAAAGGCCCTCCTGGGAATATTTTCCAGGGTGGGCTTCCCAAAGGAAGTAGTATCAGACAGAGGAAGCAATTTCATGTCTGCATACTTAAAGGCCATGTGGAAGGAGTGTGGTGTAACTTACAAGTTCACAACACCCTATCATCCACAAACAAATGGACTGGTGGAGAGATTTAATAAAACTCTCAAAGGCATGATTATGGGACTCCCTGAAAAACTCCGCAGGAGATGGGATATCCTTCTACCATGCCTCCTTTTTGCCTACAGGGAGGTACCCCAGAAAGGAGTGGGCTTCAGCCCCTTTGAACTTCTTTTTGGACACCCTGTTAGGGGTCCACTCACACTTGTAAAGGAGGGTTGGGAACAATCTTTAAAAGCTCCTAAGCAGGATATTGTGGATTATGTACTTGGCCTCAGATCAAGGATGGCTGAGTACATGAAAAAGGCCAGTAAAAACCTTCAGGCCAGCCAAGAGCTCCAGAAGCAATGGCATGATCAGAAGGCTGTTTTGGTTCAGTACCAACCAGGGCAGAAAGTGTGGGTCTTGGAGCCTGTGGCCCCAAGAGCACTCCAAGATAAATGGAGTGGTCCACACACAATTGTTGAAAAGAAGGGTGAAGTCACCTACTTGGTTGACTTAGGCACTGCCAGGAGTCCCCTTAGGGTGCTCCATGTCAACCGCCTGAAACCCTACTATGACAGGGCTGATCTCACCCTGCTCATGGCAACAGATGAGGGACAGGAAGAAGACAGTGATCCTCTACCTGATCTCTTCTCTTCCACAGCACAAGATGCTCTTGTGGAAGGTGTAGTTTTGGCTGATTGTCTTACTGCTGAGCAGAAAGATAATTGCATAAATCTCCTAGGACAATTTTCAGAACTCTTCTCTACTGTGCCAGGCACCACCTCTTGGTGTGAGCACACTATAGATACTGGAGACAGTTTACCTGTCAAAAGTAAGATCTATAGGCAGCCTGACCATGTCAGGGACTGCATAAAGCAAGAAGTTCAGAAAATGTTGGAACTAGGAGTGGTTGAGCACTCTGACAGTCCATGGGCTTCTCCTGTGGTACTGGTACCAAAACCCAATTCTAAAGATGGAAAGAAGGAAATGAGGTTTTGTGTAGACTATAGAGGTCTCAACTTGGTAACCAAAACTGATGCTCACCCTATACCCAGGGCAGATGAGCTTATAGATACACTGGCATCTGCCAAGTATCTAAGCACTTTTGATTTGACTGCAGGGTATTGGCAGATCAAATTGTCAGAAGATGCTAAACCTAAGACTGCATTCTCTACCATTGGAGGACATTACCAGTTTACTGTAATGCCTTTTGGTTTGAAAAATGCACCTGCCACTTTTCAGAGGTTGGTGAACACAGTCCTGCAAGGGCTGGAAGCTTTCAGTGCAGCATATTTGGATGATATAGCTGTCTTTAGCTCCAGCTGGGATGATCACCTGGTCCACCTTTGGAAAGTTTTGGAGGCTCTGCAAAAGGCAGGCCTCACTATCAAGGCTTCAAAGTGCCAGATAGGGCAGGGTAAGGTGGTTTATCTGGGACACCTTGTTGGTGGGGAACAGATTGCACCACTTCAGGGGAAAATCCAAACTATTATTGATTGGGTTCCCCCTACCACTCAGACTCAGGTGAGAGCCTTCCTAGGCCTCACTGGGTATTACAGGAGGTTCATTAAGAACTATGGCTCCATTGCAGCCCCTCTTAATGACCTCACATCCAAGAAAATGCCTAAAAAGGTATTATGGACAGCAAACTGTCAGAAAGCTTTTGAGGAGCTGAAGCAGGCCATGTGCTCTGCACCTGTCCTGAAAAGCCCTTGTTACTCTAAAAAATTCTATGTCCAAACTGATGCATCTGAATTAGGAGTAGGGGCAGTCCTATCACAACTTAATTCTGAGGGCCAGGATCAACCTGTTGCTTTTATTAGTAGAAGGTTGACCCCTAGAGAAAAGCGTTGGTCTGCCATTGAGAGGGAGGCCTTTGCTGTGGTCTGGGCTCTGAAGAAGTTGAGGCCATACCTGTTTGGCACTCACTTCATTGTTCAGACAGACCACAAACCTCTACTTTGGCTAAAACAAATGAAAGGTGAAAATCCTAAATTGTTGAGGTGGTCCATATCCCTACAGGGAATGGATTATACAGTGGAACATAGACCTGGGAGTAGCCACTCCAATGCAGATGGACTCTCCAGATATTTCCACTTAGACAATGAAGACTCATCAGGTAATGGCTAGTCTTATTGTCCTTCGTTTGGGGGGGGGGGGTTGTGTAGGAAAGTACCATCTTGCCTGGCATGTTACCCCCATTTTTCACTGTATATATGTTGTTTTAGTTGTATGTGTCACTGGGACCCTGGTAACCCAGGGCCCCAGTGCTCATAAGTGTGCCTGAATGTGTTACCTGTGTAGTGACTAACTGTCTCACTGAGGCTCTGCTAATCAGAACCTCAGTGGTTATGCTCTCTCATTTCTTTCCAAATTGTCACTGACAGGCTAGTGACCATTTTTACCAATTTACATTGGCTTACTGGAACACCCTTATAATTCCCTAGTATATGGTACTGAGGTACCCAGGGTATTGGGGTTCCAGGAGATCCCTATGGGCTGCAGCATTTCTTTTGCCACCCATAGGGAGCTCTGACAATTCTTACACAGGCCTGCCACTGCAGCCTGAGTGAAATAACGTCCACGTTATTTCACAGCCATTTTACACTGCACTTAAGTAACTTATAAGTCACCTATATGTCTAACCTTTACCTGGTAAAGGTTAGGTGCAAAGTTACTTAGTGTGAGGGCACCCTGGCACTAGCCAAGGTGCCCCCACATTGTTCAGAGCCAATTCACTGAACTTTGTGAGTGCGGGAACACCATTACACGCGTGCACTACATATAGGTCACTACCTATATGTAGCTTCACCATGGTAACTCCGAATATGGCCATGTAACATGTCTATGATCATGGAATTGCCCCCTCTATGCCATCCTGGCATTGTTGGTACAATTCCATGATCCCAGTGGTCTGTAGCACAGACCCTGGTACTGCCAGACTGCCCTTCCTGGGGTTTCACTGCAGCTGCTGCTGCTGCCAACCCTTCAGACAGGCAGCTGCCCTCCTGGGGTCCAGCCAGGCCTGGCCCAGGATGGCAGAACAAAGAACTTCCTCTGAGAGAGGGTGTGACACCCTCTCCCTTTGGAAAATGGTGTGAAGGCAGGGGAGGAGTAGCCTCCCCCAGCCTCTGGAAATGCTTTGTTGGGCACAGATGTGCCCAATTCTGCATAAGCCAGTCTACACCGGTTCAGGGACCCCTTAGCCCCTGCTCTGGCGCGAAACTGGACAAAGGAAAGGGGAGTGACCACTCCCCTGACCTGCACCTCCCCTGGGAGGTGTCCAGAGCTCCTCCAGTGTGCTCCAGACCTCTGCCATCTTGGAAACAGAGGTGCTGCTGGCACACTGGACTGCTCTGAGTGGCCAGTGCCACCAGGTGACGTCAGAGACTCCTTGTGATAGGCTCCTTCAGGTGTTAGTAGCCTTTCCTCTCTCCTAGGTAGCCAAACCCTCTTTTCTGGCTATTTAGGGTCTCTGTCTCTGGGGAAACTTTAGATACCGAATGCATGAGCTCAGCCGAGTTCCTCTGCATCTCTCTCTTCACCTTCTGATAAGGAATCGACCGCTGACCGCGCTGGAAGCCTGCAAACCTGCAACATAGTAGCAAAGATGACTACTGCAACTCTGTAACGCTGATCCTGCCGCCTTCTCGACTGTTTTCCTGCTTGTGCATGCTGTGGGGGTAGTCTGCCTCCTCTCTGCACCAGAAGCTCCGAAGAAATCTCCCGTGGGTCGACGGAATCTTCCCCCTGCAACCGCAGGCACCAAAAAGCTGCATTACCGGTCCCTTGGGTCTCCTCTCAGCACGACGAGCGAGGTCCCTCGAATCCAGCGACGCTGTCCAAGTGACCCCCACAGTCCAGTGACTCTTCAGCCCAAGTTTGGTGGAGGTAAGTCCTTGCCGCACCTCGCTGGGCTGCATTGCTGGGAACCGCGACTTTGCAGCTACTCCGGCCCCTGTGCACTTCCGGCGGAAATCCTTCGTGCACAGCCAAGCCTGGGTCCACGGCACTCTAACCTGCATTGCACGACTTTCTAAGTTGGTCTCCGGCGACGTGGGACTCCTTTGTGCAACTTCGGCGAGCACCGTTTCACGCATCCTCGTAGTGCCTGTTTCTGGCACTTCTCTGGGTGCTACCTGCTTCAGTGAGGGCTCTTTGTCTTGCTCGACGTCCCCTCTCTCTGCAGGTCCAATTTGCGACCTCCTGGTCCCCCCTGGGCCCCAGCAGCGTCCAAAAACGCCAAACGCACGATTTGCGTGTAGCAAGGCTTGTTGGCGTCCTTCCGGCGGGAAAACACTTCTGCACGACTCTCCAAGGCGAGTGGGATCCGTCCACCAAAGGGGAAGTCTCTAGCCCTTTTCGTTCCTGCAGAAACCTCAGCTTCTTCTGTCCAGTAGAAGCTTCTTTGCACCCGCAGCTGGCATTTCCTGGGCATCTGCCCATCTCCGACTTGCTTGTGACTTTTGGACTTGGTCCCCTTGTTCCACAGGTACCCTAGATTGGAAATCCACAGTTGTTGCATTGCTGGTTTGTGTCTTTCCTGCATTATTCCTCTAACACGACTATTTTGTCCTTAGGGGAACTTTAGTGCACTTTGCACTCACTTTTCAGGGTCTTGGGGAGGGTTATTTTTCTAACTCTCACTATTTTCTAATAGTCCCAGCGACCCTCTACAAGGTCACATAGGTTTGGGGTCCATTCGTGGTTCGCATTCCACTTTTGGAGTATATGGTTTGTGTTGCCCCTATCCCTATGTTTCCCCATTGCATCCTATTGTAACTATACATTGTTTGCACTGTTTTCTAAGACTATACTGCATATTTTTGCTATTGTGTATATATATCTTGTGTATATTTCCTATCCTCTCACTGAGGGTACACTCTAAGATACTTTGGCATATTGTCATAAAAATAAAGTACCTTTATTTTTAGTATAACTGTGTATTGTGTTTTCTTATGATATTGTGCATATGACACTAAGTGGTACTGTAGTAGCTTCACACGTCTCCTAGTTCAGCCTGAGCTGCTCTGCTAAGCTACCATTATCTATCAGCCTAAGCTGCTAGACACCCTATACACTAATAAGGGATAACTGGGCCTGGTGCAAGGTGCAAGTACCCCTTGGTACTCACTACAAGCCAGTCCAGCCTCCTACAGCAGGGGTAGCAGCGGTTAGCCCTAGCTTGCCCTCTAATGTACCTGATATTGACCTTTCTTCGCCTATTCTTAAGGATCAGGAAGCAACTTCTGAAAACGAATATAAACAGGGCCCCGGGATCCCTTCATGCTTTCTATAATTTCTTCTATTTATCCTTTGCCCGTCCCCTCTGGGTTACATATCACAGTGTTGAGACCAAGAATATTGACCTGTCTGTATATCCGTCCCTTAATATCAGGGTGGACTGAAACAGAAAATAGGTCCGGGCACCAAAATAAAAGTGGGACGCATTGGGAAATCAGTTAGCTAAAAGAGTGGTCCACGTTTTCAGGTCTGGGCAGTTTTGAAATTGTAAAGACACGCCTCTAATGTGTTTTGTAAGGTATACGAGATTGGCTGAATTTGTTCTTACTTTAGGCAATCAATGTTTGTGTTAATATCTGGGATATACACAGTAAAACCGAGCACACTACACCATAACATAGGCCCACAAATATCCAAAAACCTGCCCACACAGGGTCAGAGCGGCCCTTCTGGCACTATCAGATTGCCCTTCACCTGGGGACAGACTTTAACAGAGAAAGTAGTGGAGGAAAGGGGAAGGTAAAGAGAAAGCGATCAGAGAGAAAGAAGGAGAGAAAGGGAGGATGGAAAAAGAGTGATAGTGCAAAAAGATAAAGAGAGCGTGGCTGGTTTGGGCATTTTTGCAAGGACTTCTTTTGCTTCCCCAGCCCTGTCTCCATCAACCTGCAAACCAATCTCGTCGTTGTAGGAGGTATTCAGTCAGGCAAGAGCAATACATCTTCAATGGTGCTTAGCAGAACTGTAAATCAAGCGTTATCCTGCTGTGCCCCAAGTTATGAACTTGCTGCCCCGGTACATCACCCTTTTACCATAACTCCTCACCTTTCACAAGGGTAGCCAAACACATTCTTGTTCCGAGAATCTCTGATGAAAAACCCTCTGTGGTACTTTTGCACCTCGTGAATACCCTCCCCAGAGGAGATTCCGTATTTTCCCTCTTGGGTATTAGTAAAGGACTCCATTTCCTGCTGTTCGACCTCTGTCTAAAATCAGTAGAGGCTCGGGAGCCGCAGAAGGGGGGTGGCAGGGAGGAGGCGCGGGGGGCGCTAAAATTAAATTAAATTAAATTTACAAAAATTAAAAACACACTTACATGTTCCGCACGGTCCCGTGCCGCACCCATCTTCCTTGCTGGCTGGACGCAAGCACAGGCTCCCAGCCTGCCCTGCGGCCAATCCTGACGCTGCCCAAAGCAGCATCAGGATTGGCTGGGAGCACCCAGCCAGGGCGCTCCCAGTCAGACTGGGAGCCTGTGCAGGATCTCTCCAGCCCAGCAACTGTGTTGCGGGGCTGGAGAGAACCTTCTGCCCATGTGTGTTTGGCCGGCCCGAGACGGCCGGCCAAAAACGCATGCGCTCTGAGCACTCCCCCTCAGTGCACGACACCCCCGCGGCCCCGCCCCTAAACATAGTTTATTATTGTTTCGTTTATACGTTTTTGCAGCTGCTGCTGCTGGTGGGGAGGGCGACGCTCCTCCGCCCATCCGGAGGAGCAGCCACTGTCTAAAATATTTTAAAAAATAAATAAAGAGAAGCATAGAATAAACATGTAGCACAATGAAAAGATCAATGGCCTTGTAAGGACGTTTCCGCTGATGCACCTTACGTTTAATGTGTTTTCCTGTTCTCTTTAATACTCTTTGGTAAATGTAATGTAAATTCTATGCAGATAAAGGTGGTAAGTGCATCTTTCTGTTGTGATCACACTCAGTAAACAACCAATGACAGGTAGTCAGAGTATGCTGAGAGAGGGAAAATGTGGGAGGATGATAAATTGTTTCAACGAGCTGTGAGATCACGATACTAAGTGCATCCCACTGCCTTTTTTCATGATAGAAATGGTCTTCGTGAATACATTAACATGTTTTTATGAAAAAGGTTTGCTACTCGTGTACCCATTTAAACACTGAATGGTTCTCGATGCTACATGGATTCCTTTCTGTGTGACAATGGCAATTATTAATTAATAAGGAGGTGGTTAGAGACTGACTAATATCTATATTTGATATTATTCTAGCATCTACGTATGCACCGTGCAGACTTTTTTAGCGTTTACTGTGATTCATATACAGGAATATCAGGCACTTTTAACTTCACGGGGCCCGTCGTGGCAGTGGGCAGTGTGGCAGCAGTGCTGGTATGTTTTGTGGGACTGTTAGCTTGTTTTGATGCACAGCAAAGCTTTCAGTTTCGATGAGTGCATCAGGGCCGGTGCTTTGAGAGGTCGGACTCCTGATTGTATTGCACAGCTTGCAATTACTCTTCAAACTGGAGGGCAAAAACCTGCTGCTCCATTCAAAAGGAAGGTGTTCGCAGTTTGTGGAATAGTTGGTATTGATTGTCTAATTTTCGTGTGCTGCAAGGAGACGAGATAAAAAGGAATAAAACTCACCCTGCTGCCTTTAAAGCAGTCATCGTGCAGCCAAGAAAACTGCGTTAAATGGGAGAGTATGACAACATAGACAAGATTATATAAATAGCAATCTGAAGCTATAGCAGGGCCACTGGAATTATGATGCAGTGAGGATCAAATTATGCGGCAGGATTGACAAAATTATACAGCATGAAAAGGCGAATTATTTGTTTGTCATCGTTACACTTTTTAACACTGTCCGGGCATAGGGTGCTCCTCGTTATTACCTGTTTAACGCCCAAATATAGCAATAAGCAACAGAAAAGTGACAAGTTAACCTTTGCAACAGTGCCTTCCACTGCGCTCCAACACCTCACCGCATTTTTAGTAACTTTTGAATTCTTTGAACTAGACACAATTTGTTTTTGGTAAAATCTGCATATTATGCAGTAGGTGATGGCTTGTTTTGCAAATGTGCAAATCCATAATTATACACACACAAAAAACGCAGTCACACAATCACATTATTCCTGTGGCCCTGGGTATAGATGAATGTGATCCTATTAATCCTTAGTAGTTGAGTTATAATTGACGAGTCTTTGAGTTACAAATCACTATCAGATGCTTGAAATAAAACCAAACACGTAATTCAGAACCATGCGTAAAAAGGGGGTTAGACATGGGTTGTAATTTAACAAGAAACATGTAATCAGGGATTAAGTGTGGTGACATTACATTGGACTCCTTAGGGAAACAGAAATCCTGTGAACCAGTATTTTCCTCTTGTTTTCTGTGTAGTGCCTGCCCGCACTTTACCTCTTTTGTGTAAGGAAAGAACTGACGCTCCATGCTCTTCCTTTTAGAGTTTTGTGAAGAAAGCTTACACTGGTGCTGTCCGTGCAATAAATTCTTCTGCCACTGTTTCTTACCTGTCCTTCGTGTGGATTAAGTTGCATTGTTAAAGACACTTGCACTGTACAGCTCCTTGTACTATAGTACAGGGAGTGCAGAATTATTAGGCAAATGAGTATTTTGACGACATTATCCTCTTTATGCATGTTGTCTTACTCCAAGCTGTATAGGCTCGAAAGCCTACTACCAATTAAGCATATTAGGTGATGTGCATCTCTGTAATGAGAAGGGGTGTGGTCTAATGACATCAACACCCTATATCAGGTGTGCATAATTATTAGGCAACTTCCTTTCCTTTGGCAAAATGGGTCAAAAGAAGGACTTGACAGGCTCAGAAAAGTCAAAAATAGTGAGATATCTTGCAGAGGGATGCAGCACTCTTAAAATTGCAAAGCTTCTGAAGCGTGATCATCGAACAATCAAGCGTTTCATTCAAAATAGTCAACAGGGTCGCAAGAAGCGTGTGGAAAAACCAAGGCGCAAAATAACTGCCCATGAACTGAGAAAAGTCAAGCGTGCAGCTGCCACGATGCCACTTGCCACCAGTTTGGCCATATTTCAGAGCTGCAACATCACTGGAGTGCCCAAAAGCACAAGGTGTGCAATACTCAGAGACATGGCCAAGGTAAGAAAGGCTGAAAGACGACCACCACTGAACAAGACACACAAGCTGAAACGTCAAGACTGGGCCAAGAAATATCTCAAGACTGATTTTTCTAAGGTTTTATGGACTGATGAAATGAGAGTGAGTCTTGATGGGCCAGATGGATGGGCCCGTGGCTGGATTGGTAAAGGGCAGAGAGCTCCAGTCCGATTCAGACGCCAGCAAGGTGGAGGTGGAGTACTGGTTTGGGCTGGTATCATCAAAGATGAGCTTGTGGGGCCTTTTCGGGTTGAGGATGGAGTCAAGCTCAACTCCCAGTCCTACTGCCAGTTCCTGGAAGACACCTTCTTCAAGCAGTGGTACAGGAAGAAGTCTGCATCCTTCAAGAAAAACATGATTTTCATGCAGGACAATGCTCCATCACACGCGTCCAAGTACTCCACAGCGTGGCTGGCAAGAAAGGGTATAAAAGAAGGAAATCTAATGACATGGCCTCCTTGTTCACCTGATCTGAACCCCATTGAGAACCTGTGGTCCATCATCAAATGTGAGATTTACAAGGAGGGAAAACAGTACACCTCTCTGAACAGTGTCTGGGAGGCTGTGGTTGCTGCTGCACGCAATGTTGATGGTGAACAGATCAAAACACTGACAGAATCCATGGATGGCAGGCTTTTGAGTGTCCTTGCAAAGAAAGGTGGCTATATTGGTCACTGATTTGTTTTTGTTTTGTTTTTGAATGTCAGAAATGTATATTTGTGAATGTTGAGATGTTATATTGGTTTCACTGGTAATAATAAATAATTGAAATGGGTATATATTTTTTTTTGTTAAGTTGCCTAATAATTATGCACAGTAATAGTCACCTGCACACACAGATATCCCCCTAACATAGCTAAAACTAAAAACAAACTAAAAACTACTTCCAAAAATATTCAGCTTTGATATTAATGAGTTTTTTGGGTTCATTGAGAACATGGTTGTTGTTCAATAATAAAATTAATCCTCAAAAATACAACTTGCCTAATAATTCTGCACTCCCTGTATTCTGCGCGTGAGGGGAGGTTGCAAACATATTTTGCTTCTACGTACAATTGAAGATAAGCGAAGCAACTAATTAATGCGAAGAGCCGAGCCAGAGCGGACACGAGTCTCTGGATGAGCTCTCAAAGCCCATGCACAAGCCAATCCCTAAAAATGTTTGGCATGCAAATTGTGCATTAAACATCATAGAAGACCATGCTAAAGACTCTTCAATATTCAAAAAAGTGTATTTCTTGAACATGCAGAAGCGTTTCAACTTAGTATACTTCAGGTTATATCACTGCATTGAAAGACATTTTTTTAAAATAATGGTTTTGTAACATGAACTTAAAAACATTAATAGGCCCTCACCACTCCCCCATTACGACAGTAGTACCATTTGTGAATTAAGAGGCAAGTCAGTTGTTATGTGCACTCTTTATGTAGCCTAGATTCCTACTTGAGCAATGTTATAGTCTGTTTAAATAAGACACAAGAGAGGTGCTTCTGTAGCACACACCCTTAACTTTGGTATTTTAATTGCTCTCATATGCAATAAGGAAAAAAAAGCGGAGAGAAATAAAATATCGGCCTCAGATCACACAGTTTGCTCTTTTGCTATTTTTCACTGAAGAGCTACCACAAAACAAGACATTTGCAGTAAGTGTAGTTTGTCACAGAATATTATTATGGCAGGCGTGGCAGTTTATGTTTTGTTGTCATGTTGAGTGCATGTGTGTTCATGCATGTGTACGCATGCGCACGCATGCTTCTGCTTTGAGTGTGTATGTGTGCGCGCACATGCTTGTGTTTTTTTAATAAAGGTGAGTGTACTTGTTCATTTGTGTATGTGTTTGTTTGTGCATTGCATGTGTGCCCTTTTGTTCAGCAGAGAGCAAGGGAGAGACCCCTGCCTCCTGGTTGGAGCCAGTGTCTTCTAAAAGATTTTGGGGGTCATGGGCAAGACCTATTTTGGAGGCCCCTGTTCAGAAAACCTTTGACATTTATTGCCCATTTCCCTCTAATTCAAGCCCCAATGGTGCCAAAAAGTGATGAATTATATGTCAAACTTTTAGAAACTTTCAAAAGCAGTTGAAATATCTTGCGCATGGGGATCAAAAAATCTTTTAAATTAGAAAGAGAGAGAGATTCAGGGGTAAAGTTAGGCAGAGACAAGAAGAGAGGCTTACACAGAGAAACAGAATAGACAGAGGTCAAATAATGATAAAGTCATCTTCTCGGTGGGCCCCTCGGAAGATGGGGGACCTGGGCAATTGCCCACTTTGCCCATGCCGTAAAATGTGACTGGTTGGAGTTATCTTACAAAGACCCTCGCCCACTCACTGTCAGTCGGAGCAGGCGGAGCTGTTGCCCCTATAAGAGAGTAGAAGGCCCAGATTAGGCAGCTTGTCATTTAGATACAGTTTAGGAAACTCTGGAAGTCATTTACTTGGGGCTCTAATAAGCATTGCCAATATCAGCAGATCCACCAACTCCCCATATTTCAAACCCTTTGGTATATCTGGCCCTATGTCTTCTCTCAATGTCAAAGCTAAATTAGGCCTCATGGTAGTTTCCCTTGGTAGATGCTCACAAAGCAAGGTGGTGGAATCCTATCTTGCTCTGAGCTTGACTTGGAAATCTACCAAAGAGAACTGGAACAACAGATAGTTAGAAGCAATTGTGTGGGCAGAATATCGTTCTTCTTCTTGAACATGGATGCGATTAACAACTCCACTCCATGCAAATGTCATCTATCCCATTCCAACACTATAACAAGTGCAAGGAAGCACAGACCTTCACAAGACTTCCTCTTTCCTTCTACATAAAAGTCACTACGAATGAAACTTTCCTTCTGCTGCTGCTCAAGGTGTGAGGGTGAGTTTGTCATTTGGAGAGACATTGCAATCAGAGGAATTAACAATTCAGAACCTTTATAATGTGATGCACGAAATACATGTATTATTTAATGTAGCATGGAAACCAGGGCCTCATTTAATAAGGAATGGCGCAGCGGGGTGTTGCACCAAATTTGGCAGCGCCGCTCTACATCATTTAAGAAATGCAGGGATGCACTGTATTTTATACAATACGGCGCACCTGTGAGTTTTCCCTAGCGCTGGTGCGAAAATTAGCTGCCTAGCGCCAACAGAGGCACCCTTGCACCCTAGTGCAAGGGTGCCTGCATTGCAGGGAATGATTGTTTATGTGCAGGAAGATATTTCTTCCTGCACATAAACAACAAAAATGGCGATTTGCTAGTCCTATGTGTGCTGCACAATGCAGCACACATAGGAGTAGCCAATCGTCATTACTTAATGAGGGTTTATGTGCAGGGAGGGACATCTTCCTGCACATAAATAATCATTAATAGAGTTTTGCTCTTCCTACGTGTGCTGCATGCAGCACTAATTGGAAAAGCAAAAATGAGGAGAAATGCAAGTATTTCTCCTCATTGCACCATGCTAATGACAGCCCTGGGATGGCATTAGTTTTTGGCGCTGCCTCAGGTTTACGAATCCTCGTAAATCTTGAGCACTGTCAAAATGCAATGAGTGTTGCAGTGGAATGCCCACAGCAACACCCATTGCACGCCTCTTTCAGGCAAAGTGATGCGTGCAAAGGGGCCGTATTTACAAAGCAGCATTAAGCCACAAAAAGTGGCTTAACGTCACTTTGTAAATATAGGGGGGGGGCATTGCGATACAACGTTAGTTAGTAAAAGTGACGTTCCGGTGGCACAATGCTCTTGTAAATGAGGGCCACAGTGTCTAAGAGAGCGGCTATCAAGCAGAATTTGATAGGGTTCTCTTATACTTTATAAGTGTTACTTTCCCTCTCTCTCTGAGGGCCGCTACATTGTTTTTATTGCTGCATGAACAGAATAAAAACAGTCATGTTCAATGTATTACCAGCAGATCTGAGGCTTTTCGGCTATGATTGTAGACCTCAACAGCAGCCCAGTTAATAAAGCTCTTGCAGATCAATATTTTTTTGTAGGGATGGGTCACATTTATGACTCTGGGTTACCCAAATGGGTTGCGCGGGACAGCTGAGTGGAGTGGAGAGCAGTTGAGCTGAGTTGAATTGACTTGAGGGTATTTATAAAGAGAACGACACATAAGCACATATCTAGGCTGCGTCCCAAACTAAAGCCCACTTACAAGGAGTTCCATAGCTCTGTTTGCGAATGAAACAGACCCTTTCTGTCCCTCCCCCACGTCAAGACACTATGGGCCAGATGTATTAAGCTCTCGGTTTGCATTTCTTAAACAGCGAATTTTAAGAAATCGCTATTTTAGAAATGCAAAATGGGATGTATGAAAACTGCGAGTCTGTAATAGGGATTTCTTAAAATTCGCAAACGAAATTTGCGAGTTGCAAATAGCGAATCGGTATTTGCAAATCGCAAATTGCGAAAACGGCAAACCGGAACAGCCTGATGACATCACAACCAGGAAGCGAGTCAGCCCATGCTGATTCCAGGAGCCACACCCACAGGAGCAGGCAAAGAGACACAGCCCAGCACCAGGGAGGTAGCCTTGTGAGCCAGCCAGGACCAAACAGGGACATGGCCATTGATGGGAATGTGAAGGAGAAAGGTGACAGGAAGCGCAAGCTCAAATTCAGTGAGCAGGAATTGGAGGTGCTCACTGAGGAGGTGGTCAGGTACCACAACAAACATTTTGCAAAGAACTCACTCCAGGTACCTGAAAGTGAAAAGGGGAAACTGGGCAGACATCCAGACCAAAATATGCGCAGTGGGTGTTGCGCAGCACTCCGTTGAGGAGATACGCAAACAATGGTACGACTTTCGTTCCAGTGCCAAAGAGAAGGTAGCCAGCAGCAAGAAGTACCGGAGGAGGACCACCCACCCAGACACCATCCACACCAATGGAAGACTTGGTGGAGTCGACACTGCTTCCTGAAGCTGTCAGTGGTGTCACTGACATTGACACCTCGGAGACACCCTGCACCAGCAAAGGTAAGGGCAGTAATGATGTGTTTCCCATATGTGCATGTACAAATGTCCCTTAGAAAATAGCTATTGGCACTATGCAGTGTGATAAGTAGTCCATGCCACATCTTGCATACAGCACAACAATGCCTTATGGGAGTGGTAGTCCACACCCCTAAATTGCAAATACCACATAAATAGCAAGATAGTGTTAAGCCAAATAGAGAAACAACACAAAAGAATTCTAGTGATACTATGCCAGTGTACAGTTAATACTATTATGCAACTATTTGTGTAATAATCAAAAATAACATGCTGCACATTGTTATTGAAGATGTTCCGGGACCTGACGCAGCAGAAGGTGGAAATGTGGGGGATAGCGAAACACAGCCACAGTCCGACTCAAACCCCAGTGAGTCCTTCATTAATGCACCAACTAGACGCAGGGCAAGAGTGCTACCTCTCCCAGAGTATAAACTGGACTCTGATGAAATGCCGGATGAAGAACCCACACCACGCCCAGAGGCTAGAATCACAGAAAGACAGCAGTCCCTGCCCCAGCGTCAGTCCACTCCCCTCAGGAGGCATCACGAAGCAGGCAGACAGTGCACTGAGGAAGGTGAGGGCCAATCACTCTTTGGCGGCCTTGAAGCTTCCATGCTGAAAGTGCAGCACCTGCAATGTAAACATATGAGATCAATGCACAGGCAGTTGGTGTCAATAACATGGCCGTAATGCATAGGCAGTTTGAGTCTCACAATGACAACATGGGAGTAATGCACAGGCAGTTAGAGTCTCTTAATGAAAACATCTGCAAGCGGCATGAGGGACAGCAAACAGCCGCAGAAAACACAAAGGAGATGACAAATGCCATTAGGTAATGCTGCTCTGTGATTCAGCAGGAGCATGTCAGCCACCGTAGGCGCCATCACCAATTGATGGGCAGGTTGGATGAGTTCTGCAGATCTGTCAATCGGCTCTGTACCTCAACTGCATTGATATCACAACGTGCTGTTAGCATAGAAGTGGAGATGGCACATTGCAGTCGGGACATTGCACAAGGAGTGGTGCAAATAACCAATGTTTTGGAGATAATGCAGACAGCACGAAGTGCTACAAACAGCGAACTGGGTGGTGGGGATAGTGAGGAGCTTGCTAGCCTCAGCAGTCTCACAGCCCCTGTGATGGATCCTAGGCGTTGCAGTACCAGACACAGTACTGTCTTTGAACCCGTTACTAGAGGTGCCACTGAGCACTCAAGTGGAGTGTGTGGACGTAGGAAGTAATGATGAGGGGTACAGAGAAATAGCTTAGCATGTATCACAACAGTTATACTATGATGCTAATAGTGTGACACTGATACTCGCACCTGTTAGTGTATAGTGCATAGTTATGTCCTAATCACAAACATATATTACCTGAAGCCAAGGCAAGGCAAGGCAATAAAAATGCTACCTACAGCAATACATATAATGGATGTGGTATTGTTATTACTTACATCAGAAATGGTTGCGCGTGATGTCAGCACTTCTTTGTCTGCCCTCTGCTGCACTGCTTCGGTCTATTGGGTGAAGGGGTGGCACAGGATCACCATCCTCATCTGAGTCCGGCTCGGTGGGTTCCACAGGTATGCCCCTCATTGTAGCAATGTTGTGCAACATAGCACAAGTAGCCACGATTTTGTATGTTGTTTCAGAGGTGTATTGCAGTGCACCACCACTCCTGTGTATGCATATGAAGCTGCTCTTCAGCAGGCCGAAGGTCCTCTCTACAACGCTGCGGGTTGTCCCGTGAGCAGCATTATACCTCATTTCGGCTGGCATTGCAGGATTCAGATAGGGCGGCAGTATGAATGACCACACGGCATAGACACTGTCTCCTGGAATGACAGGAAACTAAAATGAGTACTTGTTATACGTGACGTCACATTTGCATCAATGTGACATTCTCTACTGTTACATTACCCAGTAGATATCCTTCGCCAAACTCCCAGCTAGTAGTCTCGTGTAAATTCCACTGTGCCAAAAGATGTAGGAGTCATGTGTGCTACATGGATATCTGGCCACGAGATCGGTTATAATGCTGGAGGCATTACAAATTACTTGTATGTCCATGGAATGTGAATTTTTACGGTTCCGATAAACATACTCTGTGGTGGTCAGATAGCTACATGTGTCCCATTGATGGCGTCTATTACATGTGGGAATCGGGCAATCTGGTAGAAATCAAATTTTGTCCGTAGTAATTCCTGTGAGGTGTTGGGGAGTCTTATGTGCTGTTGAATTTTCCTCAGCATGGCATTGAGAAATACATTGAAAAATCATGAGAGAACACTCTATGAGACCCCCCTCCAGCTGCAGCTATAAACTCCTTGATAGCTCCCTGAGGTTAATAGGTGCGGGGAGCATAATACCTGCACATGGGTGGGTATACTATTGGTCCTGTGTGTGGTGCACTGCAGAATGGGTTGTAGATCAACAATCAGGTCAAGTATCATGGCTGAACTTAACCTGTACTTCTCATACATCTCCTCCTCTGTCTGGTCAAGAAGGGTAATGCGCACTCTAAAAATGTGCTCCTGTCTCCTCCTCCCTCTCCTCAAACCTGCCAGGATCCTCATCCTCCTCGCCATCACGTAAAGTGCAGCCATTGTGAAAAAGAGGCTGAGTCATTCTGGGCCTCTTTATATAGGTTGCACCTGGTTACCACCTGATTTCACTTCGTGGTAAATTGCACGTGCAAAAGGCCATTCTGTGAATAATCACTATTTGTGAGTTGTTGATGCATTGCATTGCGAGATGAAATTTGTGAATCGCAATCTGCATATCACAAATAGAGACATGATTTTGCAGATCACAATCGGCGATTCACAAATCCAGGTCGCAGTTTGCGATACGCAGATTGCGATTCTCTAAATCATGTCGCTATTTGCAATACGAAGAGTGTGACCCTCAAATTCATGTTGCAGTTGCAAGGAATCGCTATTTTAACGAATACTTATATTTGCACTGTGAATGACTTTCATACATTGTGAAAGGCATTTCTGAATTTGCAAACGGCCGAATTTTGCGATTCGCATTGTTTGCGAATGCAAAAAAGTTTGATACATCTGGACAAAAATTCGATAAACAGCAAGAGGTCTTTTCCCAAGGATCTTTGAACCCTGGGACACATTTCATAATTGGCTAGATATATGGAGACTGAGTGATAAATACCATGATGTAATTTACATAGACTTTAGAACTGTGCTCATTTTTCAACATGTCACCAGTGCAAAGCTCTCAAAAGAAGTTTGATCAAATTTATGTGGTCTCCTGCCTAACTGCGTCACCTACTTGAATTATTATATGTATTTCTGGCAATACCCAAATTCTTCACCGCTATAGCTTAAGGTTAGATAGACTGACCCAAAAGTGGAGGGAGGACGTTGGATAGCCTAGCATGCTTTAACTTTGTGTAAGGACCCGAATACGAGTTTAGGTGCTGTTTAACACACCTGATCAATAACAAAATCATGGGGTAAGATATTTATCTGGTGCAATGAACCACACCTATCACAAGTTTGAGGGGAAAAACATGCCCCCTTAACATGTGGGAAATAACATGGGGATTTTGGTGCTTACCAAACCCAAAATCCACATGATATGGTAGATAACATATGCTTTTCCCTCATTACATTTTAGCAGGTTTGATCAGTCGAAATAAACAGATAACTGAGTTATTTAACGCATTGCATAGTTATCGGATGCTTTAAAAATCTTCAAACGCTTAATTCCAACATATGCATATACCGAGGGTTGGGCGTGGGTCAGTATTAACCAGCCCCCTCGTAATCAGGCCCAAAGTGTCTCTGGGGTGTCCAATTTTTAACGTCCTCTCAACATGCTTGAAGATTAGCAAATTGATCGTGGACCAGTCAACGTCTATCGAAATCTGGCCATCTTTAGCAAACTTGTGACTCTGCCTCAAGTTTGTGTAAGAAAGAAAGTGGTTGGACATGCACATTAAAAAGGCATATCACGAGTGGTAACCTTGAGAGAAACCACATTTCAAGGACGTAAGAGTAAACTTGAATGCACCCAACTTTTCTTTAGTGCAGTTCTCAAAAAATATTGAAACCACCCTCAACATGAAATCTTTAAGCAGTTATCAATGCAACCCCTAACCCCGCCTCCTCCTCCCGGTACCACTTCCTGCCCTTGTTAACAGCTGCTATGGTTCTTTTAGGGCAATACGTGCACAATAATGTGGCCCTTGAAGGGACTGCTAGCCTGCATTCAATCAGTGCCAAATACAGTGCAATTACCGTGCCTTGACTGACATTTACCTTCAAGCCAGTAAAATTAGACACAGGCAGTCACCGTAGAGGACACCGGTGTAACATACTGCCAGCAGAAACTTGTCTCTGCCACGCGAATAGTTCCTTAACAGTGGAGCAGGACAGTTTTGTGCCCCCATCCATGTCAGACCGGCGAGTAGCAGAGCAGTCAGTGATGTCAGTATCTGTTAGATACTAAACAGGGCGCTTGAAAGAAACGCTCTAAGGCAGTGGTTCCCAACCTTTTGATTTCTGTGGACCCCCACATTAACATTAATGGAACCCAGGGACCCCCACTGAATCATCATGGGAATTCGGGGACCCCCGCCTGAGTCATTACTGGAAGCTGGGGACCTAATTTGTCAATATTTGTTAATATTTTTTCATTTTCTAGGCTCTTGCGTACCCCCTGAGAAGGCTTCGCAGACCCCCAGGGGTCCCCGGACCACAGGTTGGGAACCACTGCTCTAAGGTTTCAGCCTCTGTGGCAGTACTGTTGCTGCAGCCACACCCGGGTATCACTCCTACCCTTATTTAGGCGGCAGTGTTGTCAGCTTCTGTAATGATAAAATGGCCTTCATACTGCACGGCATGCTGGGGTCTGCTTAAATCCTGTTATGCACAAAAGAATTACACATACCTCGCGCTGCCCGAACGTTTACATTCAAGCAAATTGCCATAAACAAAGCCATTTACGAATGATGATGCAACCGTGGGTACTGCCAGCCCAAACCAACCTTTGTCTTTCCAGCTCCCTGGCAGTTATGCATAGCTGTGCCAGTGTAGGAATGAGCATAGCAGACTTCCTATTCTGTGTAGGAAAGGTTGACAGAAGGTTTCAAAGAGTATTTAAAAAAACAAACAATGTAAAGCTGCGTCATCTTTAACACCAAGGCTCAGATTTACTATGGACTTTCGTTGCCCTTGTGTGATGTAAATCCTTGAAAAGCAACGCAAGTCCTTATCTGGGATTTTCTAAGCCACGCAAAGCCCCTTCGTGTGGCTTTGCGTGGTTTAGTAAATACAAAGCAACACACCACAGCGCATAACGCTGCCTTGCGCTACTTTGCATCAGAGAGGCATTCCAGGGATGGAGCATGGGGGTGCCCATGAATCCATCCGTGGATTTTGAAGCAATCCCTGAAATACTAAGGTTTGCCCTGGTGTAAGTAGAAATGTCTTTATTTCTCCTTGATACTTCCTTTTTCCATGTGTGATGCATTCTTCATCACACATGAATAAAAGAAAATGTTTTAAGGATTGTTTTTATCCAGGAAGGTACCTCTACCTACAAAAAACAATTCTGCTCACCTGTTAAATGAGATTTAGTCGAACCGTGGATAAGCACCAAAATGGCACTACACTTGGATGAAGGAATATCAGACCCAACAGTTGGCTGTGATGCTTGGTAAACTACTGATTCATCCAGAACTCTCCTGTTGAGAGCAGTGGTTATTTAGGTTAGCATGGCGAGGTCTTCAAATTAACATTATATGCATTCATAAGTATGGTATACGAAGGGACCAACATGTAAATCCTATCTTGAATCCATGCAGTAAGGTTTACATATATTCCTCCCCTCTCTCCTGAAGCGGTCTCTATACTATTGACCACCCTTAAATCAGGGTCTCCCCAGGATCCGGCCCGCCTTCAATCTTAGGACAAGGGGCTTCAATAATAGTCCCTGTGGTAACTGAGCTGCTGAACATGTCACTATTAGTCAGCACCATTCCTCCACAATGGAAACATGCAATTGTGAAGCCGTTGCTTAACCGGTTCTGTGCCTTGAACGAGGTGACCTCGTCCAAGGCACCAGTTCCCGTGTGCCTTGGACGAGGTCACCTCGTCCAAGGCACAGGAACTGGGGGGAGCGCTAGTGCTCCCCCCCTGTGCTCCCCACCCACCCCCCCAAGGCAGGGAGGGATGGGGAAGCCCTTCCCCTTCCACCCCAAGCCCCCCACCCCCCCTGTGACGTCAGCACGTGAGCGCGCGCTGATTTGTCACAGGGCCTCTCCCATCGCGCTGGAAGCTCAGCTTCCAGCGCGATCGTAAGAGAAATGCTTTGCATTTCTCTTTCGATCACGTAGGGGAGGCACGGAGAGGCTTCAAAGGGAAGGAAATGTATTTCCTTCCCTTTGAAGTCTCTCCAAGCGTTTCAAAAGCCGGATTGCTTGCAATCCGGCTTTTGAAACGCCCACTAGACACCAGGGATGTTTTTTTTTTTTTTAAATAGACATAAGGGAGCGACACCTTGGGCAAGGGTCGCTCCCAATGGTGGGCATTTTTTAGGAAGGCCTTTTCTGCCCCCCCTGGGGGCAGAAAACTCTAGGGCACCAGGGATCTTTTTTTTTATTTATTTTTTAGGTGGGGAGTGGTTGCTCCCCTAGGGGGAAAATTATATTTAGGCCATTTCTGCCCCCCTTGGGGGCAGATTGGCCTATTTTGAAGAGGGCAATCTACCCCCAAGAGGGGCAGAAACCACTAGACACCAGGGAGTTTTTTTTGTTTTCGTGAATTTCACGCAAGGGGAGCAACCCCTTAGGCAAGGGTCGCTCCCCTGGGGGGGGGGAATTATTTTAGGCCATTTCTGCCCCCCTGGGGGGTAGATCAGCCTATTTTGATTAGGCCGGGCAGAAACCACTAGGCACCGGGGATTTTTTTGTTTTTTTTGTTTTACAAATGGGGAGCGACCCCTTGGACAAGGGTCGCTCCCCTGGAGGGGAAAATTGTATTTAAGCCATTTCTGCCCACTTTGGGGGCAGATCGGCCGTTTTTTGCTACGCCAATCTGTCCCCAAGGGGGGCAGAAACCACTAGGCACCGGGGATTTTTTTTTTGGCACCAATGTAAAGCAGGGGGAGTGACCCCGTAGGCAAGGGTCGCTCCCGGGGGGGGGTTGGAGGGCAAATTTATTTTAGGCCATTTCTGCCCACCTGGGGGCAGATCGGCCTATTGTTATTAGGCCGATCTGCCCCCGGGGGGGGCAGAAACCTCTAGGCGCCCGGGCAATTTTTTTTGGGGTGTTTTTTTTGTTTGTTTGTTTGTTTTTTTAGAGATGGGGAGCGACCCATTAGGCAAGGGTCGCTCCCCTGGGGGTCAAATTGTATTTAGACCATTTCTGCCCCCCTTGGGGGCAGATTGGCCGATTTTAGGTCAATCTGCCCCCAAGGGGGCAGAAACCACTAGGAACCGGGGATTTTTTCTTTGACGCCAATGTCACGCGGGGGAGCGATCCCGTAGGCAAGGGTCGCTCCCGGGTGGGGGTTGGGGGGGCAAATTTATTTTAGCCCATTTCTGCCCCCCCTGGGGCCGGCTGAGCTAGAGGCCAAAATCCACAGGTAGGCACTTTGCAAAAAACACCTCTGTTTTCTGTGAAAATATTTGATGTGTCCATGTTGTGTTTTGGGCCATTTCCTTTTTCTATGCCTACCCACACAAGTGAGGTACCATTTTTATCGAGAGACTTAGGGGAACGCTGGGTGGAAGGAAATTTGTGGCTCCTCTCAGATTCCAGAACTTTCTGTCACCGAAATGAGAGGAAAAAGTGTTTTTTTGGCAAAATGTTGATGTTCGCAAAGGATTCTGGGTAACAGAACCTGGTCAGAGCCCCGCAAGTCACCCCATCTTGGATTCCCCTGGGTTTCTAGTTTTCAAAAATGCGCTGGTTTGCTAGGTTTCCCCAGGTGCCGGCTGAGCTAGAGGCCAAAATCCACAGGTAGGCACTGTTTTCTATGAAAAAATGTGATGTGTCCACGTTGTGTTTTGGGCCATTTCCTTTTGTGGGCGCTAGGCCTACCCACACAAGTGAGGTACCATTTTTATCGGGAGACTTGGGGGAACACTGAGTGGAAGGAAATTTGTGGATCCTCTCAGATTCCACAACTTTCTGTCACCAAAATGTGAGGAAAATTTGTTTTTTTGTCAAATTTTGAGGTTTGCAAAGGATTCTGGGTAACAGAACCTGGTCAGAGCCCCGCAAGTCACCCCATCTTGGATTCCCCTGGGTTTCTAGTTTTCAAAAATGCGCTGGTTTGCTAGGTTTCCCCAGGTGCCGGCTGAGCTAGAGGCCAAAATCCACAGGTAGGCACTGTTTTCAATGAAAAAATTTGATGTGTCCACGTTGTGTTTTGGGCCATTTACTTTTGTGGGCGCTAGGCCTACCCACACAAGTGAGGTACCATTTTTATCGGGAGACTTGGGGGAACGCTGGGTGGGAGGAAATTTGTGGCTCCTCTCAGATTCCACAACTTTCTGTCACCAAAATGTGAGGAAAATGTGTTTTTTTGTCACATTTTGAGGTTTGCAAAGGATTCTGGGTAACAGAACCTGGTCAGAGCCCCACAAGTCAACCCATCTTGGATTCCCCTAGGTCTCTAGTTTTCAAAAATGCACAGGTTTGGTAGGTTTCCCTGGGTGCCGGCTGAGCTAGAGGCCAAAATCTACAGGTAGGCACTTTACAAAAAACACCTCTGTTTTCTTTAAAAAAATGTGATGTGTCCACGTTGCGTTTTGGGGCATTTCCTGTCGCGGGCGCTGGGCCTACCCACACAAGTGAGGTATCATTTTTATCGGGAGACTTGGGGGAACGCTGGGTGGAAGGAAATGGGTGGCTCCTCTCTGATTCCAGAACTTTCTGTCACCAAAATGTGAGGAAAATGGTTTTTTTTAGCCAAATTTTGAGGTTTGCAAAGGATTCTGGGTAACAGAACCTGTCAGAGCCCCACAAGTCACCCCATCTTGGATTCCCCTAGGTCTCTAGTTTTCAAAAATGCACAGGTTTGGTAGGTTTCCCTAGGTGCCGGCTGAGCTAGAGGCCAAAATCTACAGGTAGGCACTTTGCAAAAAACACCTCTGTTTTCTTTCAAAAAATGTGATGTGTCCACTTTGTGTTTTGGGGCATTTCCTGTCGCGGGCGCTAGGCCTACCCACACAATTGAGGTATCATTTTTATCGGGAGACTTTGGGGAATGCTGGGTGGGAGGAAATTTGTGGCTCCTCTCTGATTCCAGAACTTTCTGTCACCAAAATGTGAGGAAAATGTGTTTTTTTAGCCACATTTTGAGGTTTGCAAAGGATTCTGGGTAACAGAACCTGGTCAGAGCCCCACAAGTCACCCCATCTTGGATTGCCCTAGGTCTCTAGTTTAAAAAAATGCACAGGTTTGGCAGGTTTCCCTAGGTGCCGGCTGAGGTAGAGGCCAAAATCTACAGGTACGCACTTTACAAAAAACACCTGTTTTCTTTTAAAAAATGTGATGTGTCCACGTTGCGTTTTGGGGCATTTCCTGTCGCGGGCACTAGGCCTACCCACACAAGTGAGGTATCATTTTTATCGGGAGACTTGGGGGAACGGTGGGTGGAAGGAAATTTGTGGCTCCTCTCTGATTCCAGAGCTTTCTGTCTCCAAAATGTGAGGAAAATGTGTTTTTTTAGCCAAATTTTGAGGTTTGCAAGGGATTCTGGGTAACAGAACCTGGTCAGAGCCCCACAAGTCAACCCATCTTGGATTCCCCTAGGTCGCTAGTTTTAAAAAATGCATAGGTTTGGTAGGTTTCCCTAGGTGCCGGCTGAGCTAGAGGCCAAAATCTACAGGTAGGCACTTTGCAAAAAACACCTCTGTTTTCTTTAAAAAAATGTGATGTGTCTACGTTGCGTTTTGGGGCATTTCCTGTCACGGGCGCTAGGCCTACCCACACAAGTGAGGTATAATTTTTATCGGGAGACTTGGGGGAACGCTGGGTGGAAGGAAATGGGTGGCTCCTCTCTGATTCCAGAACTTTCTGTCACCAAAATGTGAGGAAAATGTTTTTTTTTAGCCAAATTTTGAGGTTTGCGAAGGATTCTGGGTAACAGAACCTGTCAGAGCCCCACAAGTCACCCCATCTTGGATTCCCCTAGGTCTCTAGTTTTAAAAAATGCACAGGTTTGGTAGGTTTCCCTAGGTGCCGGCTGAGCTAGAGGCCAAAATCTACAGGTAGGCACTTTGCAAAAAACACCTCTGTTTTCTTTAAAAAAATGTGATGTGTCCACTTTGTGTTTTGGGGCATTTCCTGTCGCGGGCGCTAGGCCTACCCACACAAGTGAGGTATCATTTTTATCGGGAGACTTTGGGGAATGCTGGGTGGGAGGAAATTTGTGGCTTCTCTCTGATTCCAGAACTTTCTGTCACCAAAATGTGAGGAAAATGTTTTTTTTTAGCCAAATTTTGAGGTTTGCAAAGGATTCTGGGTAACAGAACCTGTCAGAGCCCCACAAGTCACCCCATCTTGGATTCCCCTAGGTCTCTAGTTTTAAAAAATGCACAGGTTTGGTAGGTTTCCCTAGGTGCCGGCTGAGCTAGAGGCCAAAATCTACAGGTAGGCACTTTGCAAAAAACACCTCTGTTTTCTTTAAAAAAATGTGATGTGTCCACGTTGCGTTTTGGGGCATTTCCTGTCGCGGCCGCTGGGCCTACCCACACAAGTGAGGTATCATTTTTATCGGGAGACTTGGGGGAACGCTGGGTGGAAGGAAATGGGTGGCTCCTCTCTGATTCCAGAACTTTCTGTCACCAAAATGTGAGGAAAATGGGTTTTTTTAGCCAAATTTTGAGGTTTGCAAAGGATTCTGGGTAACAGAACCTGTCAGAGCCCCACAAGTCACCCCATCTTGGATTCCCCTAGGTCTCTAGTTTTCAAAAATGCACAGGTTTGGTAGGTTTCCCTAGGTGCCGGCTGAGCTAGAGACCAAAATCTACAGGTAGGCACTTTGCAAAAAACACCTCTGTTTTCTTTAAAAAAATTTGATGTGTCCACTTTGTGTTTTGGGGCATTTCCTGTCGCGGGCGCTAGGCCTACCCACACAAGTGAGGTATCATTTTTATCGGGAGACTTTGGGGAATGCTGGGTGGGAGGAAATTTGTGGCTCCTCTCTGATTCCAGAACTTTCTGTCACCAAAATGTGAGGAAAATGTGTTTTTTTAGCCACATTTTGAGGTTTGCAAAGGATTCTGGGTAACAGAATCTGGTCAGAGCCCCACAAGTCACCCCATCTTGGATTGCCCTAGGTCTCTAGTTTTAAAAAATGCACAGGTTTGGCAGGTTTCCCTAGGTGCCGGCTGAGCTAGAGGACAAAATCTACAGGTACGCACTTTACAAAAAACACCTGTTTTCTTTTAAAAAATGTGATGTGTCCACGTTGCGTTTTGGGGCATTTCCTGTCGCGGGCGCTAGGCCTACCCACACAAGTGAGGTATCATTTTTATCGGGAGACTTGGGGGAACGGTGGGTGGAAGGAAATTTGTGGCTCCTCTCTGATTCCAGAGCTTTCTGTCTCCAAAATGTGAGGAAAATGTGTTTTTTTAGCCAAATTTTGAGGTTTGCAAAGGATTCTGGGTAACAGAACCTGGTCAGAGCCCCACAAGTCACCCCATCTTGGATTCCCCTAGGTCTCTAGTTTTAAAAAAAGCATAGGTTTGGTGGGTTTCCCTAGGTGCCGGCTGAGCTAGAGGCCAAAATCTACAGGTAGGCACTTTGCAAAAAACACCTCTGTTTTCTTTAAAAAAATGTGATGTGTCCACGTTGCGTTTTGGGGCGTTTCCTGTCGCGGGCGCTAGGCCTACCCACACAAGTGAGATATAATTTTTATCGGGAGGCTTGGGGGAACATATATTAGCAAAACAAGTGTTATTGCCTCTTGTCTTTCTCTACATTTTTTGCCTTCCAAATATAAGAGAGTGTGTAAAAAAGACATCTGTTTGAGAAATGCCCTGTAATTCACATGCTAGTATGGTCACCCCGGAATTCAGAGATGTGCAAATAACCACTGCTTCTCAACACCTTATCTTGTGCCCATTTTGGAAATGCAAAGGTTTTCTTGATAGCTATTTTTCACTCTTTATATTTCGCAAATGAATTGCTTTATACCCGGTATAGAATGAAAACGCACTGCAGGGTGCATCTCATTTATTGGCTCTGGGTGCCTAGGGTTCTTGATGAACCTACAAGCCCTATATATCCCCGCAACCAGAGTAGTCCAGCAGACGTAACTGTATATTGCTTTAGAAAATCTGACATTGCAGGAAAAAGTTACAGAGTAAAACGTAGAGAAAAATTGCAGTTTTTTTCACCTCAATTTCAATATTTTTCTTTTTCAGTTGTTATTTTCTGTAGGAAACCCTTGTAGGATCTACACATATGACCCCTTGCTGAATTCAGAATGTTGTCTACTGTTCAGAAATGTTTAGGTTTCTGTGATCCAGCATTGATTTCATGCCCATTTCTGTCACTGACTGGAAGGAGGCAGAAAGCACAAAAAATTGTAAAAATGGGGTATGTCCCAGTAAAATGCCAAATTTGTGTTGAAAAATTGGGTTTTCTGATTCAAGTCTGCCTGTTCCTGACAGCTGGGAAGCTGGTGATTTTAGCACCGCAAACCCTTTGTTGATGCCATTTTCAGGGAAAAAACCACAAGCCTTCTTCTGCAGCCACTTTTTCCCATTTTTGTGAAAAAAACGAAATTTTCACTGTATTTTGGCTAATTTCTTGGCCTCCTTCAGGGGAACCCACGAAGTCTGGGTACCTCTAGAATCCCTAGGATGTTGGAAAAAAAGGACGCAAATTTGGCTTGGCTAGCTTATGTGGACAAAAAGTTATGAGGGCCTAAGCGCAAACTGCCCCAAATAGCCAAAAAAAGGCCTGGCACAGGAGGGGGAAAAGGCCTGGCAGCGAAGGGGTTAAGAAGCCCAGCCTGGATCCACTCATCCCTGGTAACTATACCTTGCCAAAGTACTTGAAAAACATTTCAATACTCATCTTTCGAGTTTTTTGGAGGAAAATAACATTCTCCATCTGTCTCAGATGGGCTTTAGACCATTACATAGTAAAGAATCTGCATTAATCGCAGTCACTGAAGAAGTTAGGAAATGTGTAGATCAGGGGTTGGTCTCGGCAATCGTGCTTCTCGATCTTAGTGCTGCCTTTGACACGGTGGAGCACAATAATTTTCTTCAGAGAATGAGGGAAAGTGGAGTCTCAGGCAATGACTTAAGTTGGTTTGCCTCATTCTTGGAAGCAAGATCATTTCAAGTTTTGGACCGTTCCTTTTATTCGATCTGTTTTAAGAGTAAGTGGGGGGTGCCACAGGACTCTTATTTGAGCCCTATGTTATTTAATGTCTATATGTCCCCTCTGGCAAAAGTAGTCGAGCCCTATGGACTCTCTGTAGTGTCATATGCAGAAGACACCCAGCTTGTGGTATCCTTTTCTACTGATCAGAACTCAACCAATTCTCGGCTCATTCCTTGTCTACAGGCAGTCTCCAAATGAATGTCCAGCTGTAGACTCAAGTTGAACGGAGACAAGACAGAGGTTATGTTTCTGGGTCACCAGGCAAAACGAAACTTAATCTCCCCAGTATTACTACCATTATAAGATCTTCCATTGCCCAAAGAAAGCATTAAGAGTCTGGGAGTATGGTTTGATCCATGGCTGACCATGGATCTTCAAGTGAAACAAATATCCTCCTCCTGTTTTGGCATACTCAGACTTCTTAGAAAGATTTTCAAAATACTTCAGTTCATTGCAAAGAGGCTCATCATACAGGCCTTAATAATCTCTTGACTGGATTATGGGAACGCCCTGTTTCTTGGTGCACCAAAATATGTTATAAAGAAATTGCAGGTGGTGCAGAACACTGCTGCCTGCCTTCTCTTCAATCTATCCAGGCATGAATCGGCCAGATCAGCTTTATCAACGTTGCACTGGCTTCCTTTGGAGCAACGGATACAATTTAAATCTTTATGTTACATTCATAGAGCGTTAATTGACAAAGGCCCACCAATAATGCGAACCCTGGCTTCTTTTTATAAACCTACCAGACATCTTAGATCATCCTTCACGTCCCTAGCTGTCATTCCCCCAATAAAAAAGGCCAAATGGGAAGGAAGATCGTATCTTGGAGCTAGACTGTGAAATTCATTACCACTGAATCTATGTCAAACCAGCCATTAACTGTCATTCTGGCAGCTATTAAAAACGTGGTTATTTTAGTTTGTGTCCCAAAGCTGTATGTTCAAAGGTCTTTCTGTATAGCGCTGGGAGACCTTCGGGTAGCTATGCGCTTTATGAATTTTCATAACATAACATTATGTGAAATTCTCCCTGGGTGTCCTCCTGGGGAAAAGAATGGGTGATTCTTGTTGTTTTTTGTTCTAAAAATCAATACAGAACTTAAAAAAGAAACAGGCAAACAGGAACTTAGTACGATGACAAGAAACCGTTAACACGAAGGCACAGAAGAGGTGACAATAAGAGACAGAGGAGACCTCGTCGATGCCTTAATGAACAGCTCAGATATGATGATCCTTGGTTGACAGACCTACCTTTGAAGAAGCACTGTCTTAGGTGCCTGGCATTCTAGTGAATTTCATGTGAAATTGTGGAATCAATGTGAACATTCCATGAGCGTAGAAACCGAGTGGGACACGGGGGCGTGTAGTCCTTCAGATTTTAGAGTGGGAGAGACAAGTCAAGGGACTGGTGTTACTATTATTGATTGGTGACGCGAAAAAACAAACTCTAGGCTCAAAGACGCGCACAATACTATGGGCCCTCACAGTGTTCAGCAGTGAGCAAAAGAAGACGGTGAATGTGTCCAGCCAATGCTATCCTTAGTGTATCATTAGTGCATGATAAGGCAATTGTTGTTCATTTTCAAGGGAAAAAAACAGGGCAGTCAGCCTTCAATTCAATTAATCTACCTATGTTTCCCGGCAAAGTAAAGATTTGCTATTTTTCAATAGAAATGTTGATAAGCAAGTCATAGGTTGGAAATCAGATCATTCAAACAACTGAGTAGCATCTAAAGAACCTCAAGGATAACAATACATTGCATTTGAAATATCCTGCACACACTTCACATTTGTTTGCTTACGTGCTTACGATGCACGCTATGTAGGGTCGCAAGCAGAAGTATGGAGACATAGATACGTATCAGCAAAGCACTTACAGTACATAATATTATTGAAACTTGGAGACTTCATTTCAGGGACACAAAAACGTCGTACCAAATTGGGACCTTGTTGAAATAAATCTTGAGAAAAGTATAAGTGTTGCGTTCTTTGGAATTAGGATGTACTTATGAACATGAATAAGCCTTGAGAAAGTCCTTGAATGGGACGAAACACGTGTCGGCTGAAGTCTACATCCATCGGTTGAGAACTTACAAAGTCTGAACGTTTGAGACCTGCAACTATTTCTCAATGAGATTCTATATGAATTGTTTTTTAAATTGTTTATAATTATGTACTTATATGGGATCATATATTTATGAATGTGAATATTTATAAGCAATTGTGTTATTTATACTAGGAGTGTGAATATTTGTAGCACATTTGTAAATAGAACCAGTAAAGATAAAAATAACCTTAAAGGTATACACTCTTATCGTTATGCATTGACTTATCTCTTTCATTTATTTCCATTTGTATATGTGCACTTTATGTGATTATTCATGGGGGTATAACAAACATTATTCCATACTATATTCCGTTTGATTAACCTCCACTGCTCCCACAAATCAATCTGAGGATACTAATTTAATGTTTAGCCTCCAGTATCAAATTCCTAGACATTTACAGTAGTTTTTAAAATTTTCAGTTGTACACTTAGCCATTTTATTCATATACACTTTATTAATGTGTTATTATTATTTAATTTTCTAAGCAGTTGCCGTTCCCAGGGGTCACCTGACAATAGGTTGGGAACTGTAGGAAAGAACCATCTTACCTGGCATGTAACCCCCATTTTTACATGTATGTCAGTTTGTTTTCACCTGTCTCACTGGGATCCTGCCAGCCAGGACCCCAGTGCTCATAGTTTGTTTGTGGCCTGAATGTGTATACATGTGTAGTGACTAACTGTGTCACTGGGGTTCTGCTTATCAGAACCTCAGTGCTTATGCTCTCTCTGCCTTTAAAGTTGTCACTATAGCCTAGTGACCACTTTTACCAATTTTAATTGGCACACTGGAACACCCTTATAATTCCCTAGTATATGGTACCTAGGTACCCAGGGTATTGGGGTTCCATGAGATCCCTATGGGCTGCAGCTTTTCTTTTGCTACCCATAGGGAGCTCAGACAAACCTTTACACAGGACTGCCACTTCAGCCTGAGTGAAATAATGCACATGTTATTTCACAGCCATTTTCACTGAACTTAAGTAACTTATAAGTCACCTATATGTCTAACCTTTACTTGCTTAAGGTTAGGTGCAAAGTTACTAAGTGTGAGGGCACCCTTGCACTAGCAAAGGTGCCCCCACATAGTTCAGGGCCAATTCCTCGGACTTTGTGAGTGCGGGGACACCGTTACACGCGTGCACTACATATAGGTCAATACCTATGTGTAGCTTCACAATGGTAACTCCGAACATGGCCATGTAACATGTCTAAGATCATGGAATTGTCCCCCCATGCCAAATCTGGTATTGGGGACACAATTCCATGCATCCCTGTGGCTCCACTATGGACCCCGGGTACTGCCAAACCAGCTCTCTGGGGTTTTCCCTGCAGCTACCGCTGCTGCCACCCCACAGATAGGGTTCTGCCCTCCTGGGGTCTGGGCAACCCAGTCCCAGGAAGGCAGAATAAAGAATTTCCTCTGAGAGTGGGTGTTGCACCCTCTCCCTTTGGAAATAGGTGTTAAAGGCTGGGGAGTGGTAGCCTCTCCCAACCTCTGGAAATGCTTTGAAGGGCACAGATGGTGCCCTCCTTGCATAAGCCAGTCTACACCGGTTTAGGGAACCCCAAGTCCCTGCTCTGGCACGAAACTGGACAAGGGAAAGGGGAGTGACCACTCCCTTGTCCATCACCACCCCAGGGGTGGTACTCAGAGCTCCTCCAGTGTGTCTCAGACCTCTGCCATCTTGAATCCAGAGGTGTGAGGGCACTCTGGAGGCCTCTGAGTGGCCAGTGCCAGCAGGTGACGTCAGAGACCCCTCCTGCTAGGTGCTTACCTGACTAGGTGGCCAATCCTCATCTGAGGGCTATTTAGGATCTCTCCAGTGGGCTTTTCCTCAGATATTGACTTGCAAGAATTCACCAGAGTTCCTCTGCGCCTCTCTCTTTGACTTATGCCAAGGATCGACCGCTGACTGCTCCAGGACGCCTGCAAAACTGCAACAAAGTAGCAAGAAGACTACCAGCGACATTGTAGCGCCTAATCCTGCCGGCTTTCTCGACTGTTTCCTGGTGGTGCATGCTTTGGGGGCTGCCTGCCTTCATCCTGCAGTGGAAGCCACGAAGAAATATCCTGTGGGTCGACGGAATCTTCCCCCTGTTCCAGCAGGCACCAATCTTCAGCATCACCGGTACTCTGGGACCCCTCTCATCCTGACTAGCGTGGTCTCTGGAACACAAGTGGTGGCCCCAAGTCACCCAGACTGTCCGGTGGTCCAACTGTCCAAATTTTGAGGGGGTAAGTCCTTGCCTCCCCTCTCCAGACAGTAATCCTGTGCACCACGTGAACTGCAGCTACAAGGGCTTCTGTGCACATTTACACAAAATCCTGCATGCACAAGCAAGCCTAGGTCCCCAGCACTCTGTTCTGCGATGCTCAGCTCCCTAAGTTGATTTCCACTGTCGTGGGACCTTCTTTTGCAGTGTTGAAACGACCACCATGTTCAGACTTCTTGAACCCATGTTCAAGGACTTCTGCAGGTGCTACCTTCTTGTGCATGGGCTCTCTACGTTGCTGAGGGCCCCCTCTGTCTCCTCTCCCAAGTGGCAATATCCTGGTCCTTCCTGGGCCCAGGCAGCACCCTTTTTCTTCAACCATGACTCTTGCAGCTAGCAATGCTTGTTTGTGGTATTTTGCCAAGGAAACAACGCTGCTTCCTCCAGCATGCCGTGGGACATCTTCTGCACAAAGGAGAAGTTTCTAGCACCTTTTGTTGTTGCAGAAAATTCAGCTTCTTTCATCCAGAGACAGCCATTTTGCACCTTCATCCGGGGTTTAATGGGCTTCTGCCCCCCCTGGACACTTTCGCGACTCTTAGACTTGGTCCCCTTCCTTTGCAGGTCCTCAGGTCCAGGAATCCATCTTCAGTGCACTGCAGTCTGTTATGGTCTTTGCAAAATCATCTATCACAACTTTAGTGTGTTTCTGGGGAAATAGTAGTACTTTACTCCTAGTTTCCAGGGTCTTGGGGTGGGGTATCTTGGACATCCTTAGTGTTTTCTTACACTCCAAGCAACCCTCTACACACTACACTAGCCTAGGGGTCCATTTGTGGTTCGCATTCCACTTTCTTAGTATATGGTTAGTGTTGCCCCTAGGCCTATTGCATCCTATTGTGTTCTACAGTGTTTGCACTACTTTCTGACTGTTTACTTACCTGATTTGGTTTTCCGTGTATGTTTCGTGTATTTTACTTACCTTCTAAGGGAGTATATCCTCTGAGATATTTTTGGCACATTGTCACTAAAATAAAGTACCCTTATTTTTAGTAACTCTGAGTATTGTCTTTCTTATGATAGAGTACCTGTATGATATAAGTGGTATAGTAGGAGCTTTGCATGTCTCCTAGTTCAGTCTAAGCTGCGCTGCTATAGCTACCTCTATCGGCCTAAGCTGCTAGAACTTAGCGAAGCTGGTAGTGGGAGGGGGTCACACACTAGTAGGGCACATTTCACTCCAAAAGGCCAGGTTACTAGGGTTCAGGTAGTTAGAGAAAGGTCCACTTCTGCTAATTCCCACATTACCTCTGTGTCAGAGAATTCCCAAGCCTCCCACCCTGAGGATAACACTCTAGACAGTGAACTAGGAAAGCTGAGGATGGGAGAGGCCAGACTGAAGCTAAGACAGCAGCAGTTGGCCTTAGATAGGGAGTCTCTAGATGTAGAGAGGGAAAGACAGAAGTTGGGGTTAGTTCCCCATGTTGGCAGCAGCAGCAAGCTTGATACTCATCCTGTTAGAGAAACAGATTCAAGAAACCTGCATAAGATTGTCCCCCCTCACAAGGAGGGGGATGACATAAACAAATGGTGTTCTGCACTTGAGAGGACCTGTATGGTACAGTTGGTCCCTCAAAGGCAGTGGGCTGCTATCTCGTGGCTATCTTTCACTGACAAAGAACGGGACAGACTCCTTACTGTCAGGGAGAGTGATGCCAACAACTACAAGGTTTTGAAAGATGCACTCTTAGATGGATTTGGCTTAACCACTGAACAATACAGGATAAAGTTCAGAGATACCAGAAAAGAGTCCTCTCAAGACTGGACAGACTTTGTAGACTGTTCAGTGAAGGCCTTAAAGGGATGGTTACATGGCAGTAAGGTGACTGACTATGAAAGCCTGTATAATCTTATTTTGAGAGAGCATATTTTGAATAATTGTGTGTCTGACTTGTTGCATCAGTACTTGGTAGACTCAGATCTGACCTCTCCCCAAGAATTGGGAAAGAAGGCAGACAAATGGGTCAGAACAAGCGTGAGCAGAAAAGCTCATACAGGTGGTGACAAGGATAGCAAGAAGAAGGATGGTAAGTCCTCTGACAAGGGTGGGGACAAAGACAAAAATAATTCTGAGTCTTCATCAGATCCACAAAAATCCTCTGGGGGAGGTGGGTCCAAATCCTCTTCACACAATCAAAAGAAGCCATGGTGTTATTTATGTAAAAGTAAAGGCAATTGGGCAAGTGATTCCATTTGTCCAAAGAAAAACACCAAGGCTCCCACCACCACAACCCCAACTGCGTCCACTAGTGCCCCTAGTAATAGCAGTGGTGGTGGGAAGAATACTACAAATAGCCAATCAAAGGGTGTAGCTGGGCTCACCATTGGTAATGTAGTAGGGGTTGGTCTTTTTAGGGAGACCACAGAGGCTGCTTTAGTCTCTGATGGTGGTATTAATTTTGCCACCTTTGTTGCTTGTCCCCTTAATATGGGCAAGTACAAGCAACTACCCCTAATAAATGGTGTTGAGGTTGAGGCCTACAGGGACACAGGAGCCAGTGTCACCATGATGATTGAGACACTGGCTGCCTCTGAACAACACCTACTTGGTCAGCAGTACCAAGTGACTGATGCTCATAACAACACTCTTAGCCACCCCATGGATGTTGTGAATCTCAACTGGGGGGGAGGAGGGGGTTACTGGCCCAAAGAAAGTTGTGGTAGCCACTGATTTACCTGTAGACTGCTTACTAGGAAATGATTTGGAGACATCAGCTTGGGCTGAAGTGGAGTTGGAGGCTCATGCAGCAATGCTAGGCATTCAAGAGCATATCTTTGCTCTCACAAGGGCTCAGGCCCAGAAGCAAGAAGGACAGGGAAACGTGGATCCTGGAAAAATGGACCAAGCGCTCCCAAAAGCTAGGAGTAGAAAGGGTAAATCCTTGCCCACTATCCCTCCCTCTCCAGAAGAGTCCCCTTTTGAGGAAGAGGAATCCTCTCCCTGTGCAGAACCTACACCAGAAGAGCTAGCAGCAGAAACTGCTGAGCTTTTGGGTGCCAGGGGGCCTGCTAGGGAAGAGCTGAGTGTGGCACAGCAGACCTGTCCCACACTAGAGGGTTTAAGACAGCAACTGTCAAACAGCAGAATGGGGATAAAACTGATAGCCATAAAGTGTATTGGGAAGATAACCTGCTCTATACTGAGTCAGGGGACCCTAAACCTAGAGCTGCCAGGAGATTGGTCATCCCTTTGCAGTATAGGGTGTTTCTTCTGACTTTGGCTCATGATATTCATTTGGCTGGGCATTTGGGCCTAAGTAAAACTTGGGACAGACTTGTTCCATTGTTTCACTGGCCTCATACGTCAGAGGACACCAAGGAGTTTTGTCGCTCCAGTATGACCTGCCAAGTCAGTGGCAAGACTGGTGGCACACTAAAGGCACCCTTAATTCCACTCCCAGTGGTTGGGGTGCCCTTTGAAAGGGTAGGGGTTGACAATGTTGGCCCCCTTGACCCTCCAACAGCTTCAGGAAATAGATTTATCCTTGTGGTAGTGGACCATGCCACTGGGTATGCTGAAGCTATACCCTTAAGGACCACTACAGCTCCTGCAGTAGCAAAAACGCCCTCCTGGGAATCTTTTCCAGAGTGGGTTTCCCTAAGGAAGTGGTATCAGACAGAGGTAGTAACTTCATGCCTGCATATCTCAAGGCAATATAGAAGGAGTGTGGTGTTACTTACAAGTTCACTACTCCTTATCATCCACAAACAAATGGTCTGGTTTAGAGGTTTAATAAAACTCTCAAAGGCATGATCATGGGACTCCCTGAAAAACTCAGGAGGAGATGGGATGTCCTGTTGCCATGCCTCCTTTTTGCTTATAGGGAGGTACCCCAGAAAGGAGTGGGCTTCAGCCCCTTTGAACTCCTCTTTGGACACCCTGTAAGAGGTCCCCTTGCTCTTGTGAAGGAGAGTGTTGGGAACAACCTTTAAAAGCTACCAAGCAAGACATTGTGGACTATGTACTTGGCTAAGAGCAAGGATGGCTGAGTACATGAAAAAGGCCAACAAAAACCTCCAGGCCAGCCAAAAGCCCCAAAAGCAATGGCATGACCAGAAGGCTGTCCTGACTCAGTACCACCCAGGACAGAAGGTGTGGGTATTGGAGCCTTTGGCCCAAAGAGCACTCCAGGACAAATGGAGTGGACACTGTAACAAACCATGTAAAACAGAAAGTAGTGACCGGGGTCCTAAATTCTAGGGGCAAGAGGCCTCACACACCCATAGGGTGTCATGCTTCATCATAGGCACTGCTCCTCGTCAGACCGGCGCTGCAATGTCTGACGGGCACCACCCCGTGAGGGGGGGCTCTTTGCCGGAGATCTTTTTATGTGGTGGTGCCGTGACCCCAAAGGTAATTGAAGTGTCAACGGAGATCAAAAAAGAATGTGATTTAAAATTGACTACCAAAACCGCCACTGAGACAATGGATTTTATTAGACCAGATGGACGGTCAGGGCCAAGGTTAAAAATATATAGTCAGAAGAGTGAATAGAGAAATTAAGATCAATCACTCTTATAGTGAAAAATGTATCAAAAGGAGGGGTCTGGGAATTTTCCAAAATCTACCCTCTCATGGGTCAACATGTTTCGCATCCTGGTGGTCCAAACGGATCCAGTGATGCTTCATCAGGACCTTATATGACTATGTGTATCTCCTAAGTACTAAGGGCCACATATATTTCCGAACAAGGTATACAAGTTACTATAAGCCCGCAATTAGCTGGGGGGAGTAACAATCACTTACATGAACGTGGAACCAGTCGTTCCTAACTCGTGCCCGTCCTAAACTTGAAGACGCGCATCCTAGGAATACACAGACCAATGGTCCAGCGCTAAATGACGTTTTTGTCTGCTGCTGTGACCAGGACGTAACCTACCCCGGTCCGTGGTTCTTGCTCCTAGAATTTAGGACCCCGGTCACTACTTTCTGTTTTACATGGTTGGAACAGTGTATTACTTATTTTTGATGTTTCCATTTGGAGGATATACACTGGACCATAATTCCTCCTGATCCCTCCCGTATTTTGAACAAATGGAGTGGACCCCATTTCATTGTGGAGAAAAAAGGTGAGGTCGCCTATTTGGTAGACCTGGGCACTGCCAGAAGCCCCCTTAGGGTGCTTCATGTCAATCGTCTGAAAGATTATTATGACAGGGCTGAAGTAACCCTGCTCATGACCACTGATGAGGGGCAGGAAGAAGAGAGTAACCCTCTCCCTGACCTCTTCTCCACCACTGAAGCTGATGGTTTAGTGGAGGGAGTTGTGTTAGCAGATTGCCTTACAGCTGAGCAGAAGGACAACTGCATAAAACTCCTAGATCAGTTCTCTGACCTCTTCTCACTGATTCCAGGTACACCTCCCTGTTTTGAGCACACGATTGACACTGGAGACAGTTTACCTGTCAAAAGCAAAATTTATAGACAGCCTGACCATGTCAGAGGCTGTATTAAACAAGAGGTACAGGAAACGTTGGATCTGGGAGTGATTGAACCTTCTGAAAGCCCCTTGGCCAATCCAGTGGTGCTTGTCCCCAAACCTCATAGTAAAGATGGTAAAAAGGAAATTAGTTTTTGTGTTGACTATAGAGGTCTCAATCAAGTAACCAAAACTGATGCTCACCCTATACCCAGGGAAGATGAGCTGATAGATACACTGGCTTCTGCCAAGTATCTAAGCACTTTTGACTTAACTGCAGGGTATTGGCAGATTAAGTTGTTAGAAGATGCTAAAGATTTTTAGTAACTCTGAGTATTGTCTTTCTTATGATATAGTACCTATATTATATAAGTGGTATAGTAGGAGCTTTGCATGTCTCCTAGTTCAGCCTAAGCTGCTCTGCTATAGCTACCTCTATCGGCCTAAGCTGCTAGAACACTACTACTCTACTAATAAGGGATAACTGGACATGGCACAAGGTGTAAGTACCATTGGTACCCACTATAAGCCAGGCCAGCCTCCTACAGGAACTACTGATGCAATTTATGAGTAAGAAAGCATATACACCCTGAGACCATCGTTCTGTGAAATTTCAGAAATATTCTGCACGTATGCAGTCTATGTAGATGATTGACTGGTAGTATTAATGATTATTCATGAACCAAAGGCAGCAGATGATAAAAGGCCACAAGTCACTTTTTTGTCCTGGGCACCTCTAAAAACCTATGACTGCCTCACGTGTGCCTGCATGGAAAGGGTAGAGGTGGAGTCACTGCCACAAATGCTGCAGTGTGCTCAGAAATACTCTCACCTGGGTAGCAGGCCTGTAAAAATCACATTTCACTGTATTCCTCAATGTCCCTGGTGCCGCTATTATAGCTTATCCAGGAGGCCTAGATACAGTCAATAACCAGTAAATGAATGAAGGAAAAGTCAAACAGCTTGCCACAATCACAGCCCAGCCACAGGAGCAGAGAGACACAAGTCTTGACACTGTTCCACACCATTTTGGAATCCTGAGACCGGAAACTACCTTAAGGCCCTAAGATCCTCCTGACTCGAAGTCGAGAGCAAGCATCAGTCGAGACAGTCCATATGAAGGAAAATGTCCAGGGCACCATATTCTTATTTTAGGTCCAGCATCAGCATGACCTGGTTGAACCCACCTTGGTACTACATGACAGTAGAGAGCTGGGGCAACAATTACAACAATAAACCCTGCAGAGTCAGAATGTCACCCTTTTTCAGAGCACCATTACCGAGGGAGAGGCTTCATAGGCTGCCAAGCCCATTATTATCAGCCTTGGCCCAGTACTGTCTCAATTCTCCCCAGAAACTCCGGGCTCGACCGAAGGCAGCAGAATCACCTCATCAGCTTCAACTATGACCCAGGCTGAATGCATTTAGTTGGAGAAACCTAGCTCTCAGACGTTTGAAGGACCTTGAAGGAGAAAGCACAACCGGCTCAGTGTAATCCAGTAGTGTGAGCTTCAGTCAGCAGTGCCATCTCAGTATTCAAGTGCTCCTCAAGTGTGATCTTCCAAAAGCAGCTCTGGCAAAAATGACAAAACCAGTCCATCTCCATTCATCTCCATGTAGCCTTTCTTTCCATCCATCCATCCTATCTTTCTCTTCTCTCGCTAATCACTTTCTCTCTACCTTTCACATTTTGTCTAAAGCTTACCTGTGCCTGCAGCATTAATCCTCGGTGAGTTGAGGAAAATGACAGAGGCACCAGGAGTGGCGTAGGCTTTCAAAACCAGCCACAGAGGGCTCCAGCCCACTGGGGATATACCCAGTGGAATAAAGGCCTGTCGGGCTCTGGTTGTTATGGTCCCCAGCAGCGTGACCTCCATCTAGTGGGCTCTTCATGGTACTTTAGGGTACTTTAGGGTCCCAGCAGTGTGATTTTTATCTACTCCATTGGTGTCTTATTGGTGCTATAAAATCCTGGCAACATACACTCTCTCCAGAGTGCCTTCTTGGCGCTGCGGGACCCCCAGCAGTGTGAGTTCCTGCAAGTGATGCTACTTCAGTGCATAGGATCTTGCAGCATGATCTCCCCCCACTGGTGCCTTCTTGGTGCTATAGAACCCCAGCAGGGTGTCTCCCCCTAGTGGTGTCCTTTTGCAGCTATAGAATCTCACCAGTGAAGCCTCCGATCAGCACTGCCTTTTCAGTTCTGTGGACACTAGCATTGTGATTACCTTCCAATGGGGTCTTTTCATGTATAGGTTCCCATCTGTTTAACCATCCTCGAGAGGTGACTTCTAGGTGCTGTAGGACTACAGCAGGGTGACCCCCCCTCTGGTGTGACTTCTCAGTTCTGTAGGAATTCCTCTGATTGACCTCTCTCCAACAGTACCTTCTCAGTGCTGTAAGTCTAGAGCAGCATGACCTCCATCTAGCATTACCTTCTTGGTGCTGCAGGACCACAGCACCACCCTTCTTTCACAGTGTCAATATTAGAGCAATCAGACCCTTACCCTACTCTTTTTTATCACTGCCTGCTCGGTGGTTTAGCACCCTAAGCAAAGCTTAACTGTCCAAATTTTGCACAACTTGTCGTACTTTTCCACTCTTCTCATTTAATTGTATGCAAAGGGATTTGATTGCTGCAGTGGTAAAACCACTGACAATTTGTATTGCGTCAGTATTAACTCCTACAGGCTAACCTGTTCCCCACAGAATTTTAGTGTCTCCCTTGCCCATATTTGCAACCTCAACCCCTTTCTCAGGGTCTTGACTTCAGGGTTGAAACACATGAAAAGGGAACTCTGAAAGCAATATTGTGAATGCAAGGTAAAAAAAAACATGTTTAAAAAAATGCATTCCAACTTAGATCTTAGGGCCAGATGTAGGTCGGTTCCGATTTGCGACTTGCAAATTGCGAGTCAGAGCGACTCGCAATTTGCAAGTCGCAAATCGGAATGTAGGATGGTGTCCCTGACACCATCTGCGACTCGCAAAGGGGTCGCAAAGGCCCACCTCATGTATATTCATGAGGTGGGTCTCAAATTTGCGACCCTCTTGAGACTCGCAGCACTCACAGCTGGAGACAACAGACCACCTTGTCTGTGACTGCTTTTAAATAAAGCAGTTTGTGTCAGTATTAACTCCTACAGGCTAACCTGTCCCCCACAGAATTTTAGTGTCTCCCTTGCCCATATTTGCAACCTCAACCCCTTTCTCAGTGTCTTGACTTCAGGGTTGAAACACATGAAAAGGGAACTCTGAAAGCAATATTTTGAATGCAAGGTAAAAAAAAAAACATGTTTTAAAAAATGCATTCCAACTTAGATCTTAGGGCCAGATGTAGGTCGGTTCCGATTTGCGACTTGCAAATTGCGAGTCAGAGCGACTCGCAATTTGCAAGTTGCAAATCGGAATGTAGGATGGTGTCCCTGACACCATCTGCGACTCGCAAAGGGGTCGCAAAGGCCCACCTCATGTATATTCATGAGGTGGGTCGCAAATTTGCGACCCCCTTGAGACTCGCGGCACTCACAGGGATGGTGGCCTGCTGGAGACAACAGACCACCATGTCTGTGACTGCTTTTAAAAAAAGCATTTTTTTTTGTAATGCAGCCCATTTTCCTTAAAGGAAAACGAGATGCATTACAAAACTAAAAAATGAAACATTTTCGTTTAATTTTTTCAGAGCAGGCAGTGGTCCGCCTACTCTGAGAAAATGTTTGCAGTTCCATTCACAAAGGGGAAGGGGTCCCACAGGGACCCCTTCCCTTTTGCAAATGGGTTACCACCCATTTCAAATGGGTGCAAACTGTGATTGTTTTGCGACCGCGTTCGCGGTCACAAAGCAGTCTGGTATTGCACTGCACCTTCCTCTTCCTAATTGCGACTCGCAAACCCGTTTGCGATTCGGTAACCAGGTTACCGAATCGCAAAAGGGGTTTTGTGCATTGCAAAGTGCAGTTTGCATGTCGCAAACAGCGAAAATCGCTGTTTGCAACGTGCAAACTGTTACCTACATCTGGCCCTTAATTTCGTAGAAATCATATTAAGTTAATGGTACATGAGAGTTACTCCTGCTTGGGTGCTGTACCTTCTATGTATGTATTACACATCTTTTGTAGATTTTATTTGCCTGCCTTCTGAAACAACAAACTTAAAAATATGGCTGACACTCAAGACTAACCCTGCCCTTGTTTACCTACAGGACGTTCTAAAACATTGATGACATTACCATGATGACATCTGCTGCAACTACCCCACCAGCCGATACCATTTTTCCTACTCTGGCGTCTCAGGAATTCTGGAGGTCCCAAGCATGCGGCTACTCCGCGTCCATCACCGGCCACATCAGCCATCGAGCCAACAACTTTAAAAGGCACCCAAAGAGGCGGAAACTTATCCGGCCATCGCCACCCCCACCGCCCAACACACCATGTCCTATTGATCTTATTGATTTGTCAGACCTACACCCTCGGAGGTCTTTCGTAGAACTGATGTTCAATGGTTGTGTTCTGTTTGGGATCGAGTTTAGCTATGCCATGGAGACGGCCTACGTCACACCAGTACTTCTACAGATGGGGCTTCCTGACCAGCTGTACGGGATGGTGTGGTTCATCAGCCCAATTCTAGGTAATGAACATTTAATTTTAAAATTCATTTTCTATTTAACACACTTCACAATCTGCACATTTGCTTTGTGCAATTCAAAGGCAATTATGCAATATCCGACAGGTCCAATTTATGCGACCGACAAACCAGCATAGGAGGCTGCACCCGAGAACCTTCTGTAATTATCCATACAGTCCTTGATATTTCCCTTGACAATATAGTCGGTATAGTATTACTATATAAACAGATACATTTCATTTTTATGTTTTGACCCTGTATTAATTTTTGTGTCTTTTTTAGTAAAAATTTTAAACAGTAAGTTTTCAAGCCTGTGTGTTAGTGCCGTACAGTGAAGTAAGTTCGGGTGGTGAAAGGAGGTCATTCCAATGGATTAACGAAAAGAAATGTTGTTGTTAAATGTAGGGTACTGATTAAAATGCGCCACTAGCATTCTCTCCTTACCCTTGAAATCCATGCAGGGTACACTATTTAGGATTTCTGACACTCATGTGTGAGCATGTTTCAAGCTTCACAAACAGCTCAGTGATCTATTCCCAGTTTCTCAGACCTTTTTGGTTGACAAAGCATGCTCCACATGGAAAGCCATATTGTGAATCCAGCTGTTAGGAAAGCATTTGCTGGACTTCACTTCTTCTACTTTCCATAATATGAGAAGCAATATAAGTGGGAAAGCCTGATTAGTATAAAAGATATAATGCATATGGTCGGCAATATACAGCACAGGCCCTAGAAACTGTTCAAAAACCTTCAGTCGCAGAATCCAGTCCCTGAAAGAACCTGTTGTTGTGCAGATTTTCAACAAGGCACTTCACAGGCTCAAGTGATTTTGCGTTTAGTAAGTTGCCATATACTGAAATTTTGATTGGCCCTATGACGCTGAAATGTAGGTGCCTCGTGATGATAATTTTCGGAGGCACACCGTCTGTTGGTGCCTGGAATCTGGTGGGAAATTCTTATGTAGCACTACGTATAGATCAAAGTATATTTAAGGCAAGTTCTAATGGAAATGTTCTCACACTTTTCTGACATTTTACTCAGAAGACTAAGCTTGATAGCACGCGCAAACATCTGTGCAGCATTCACCTGCATATAAGCGTATATTTTCCGTTTTCACAGTCAGGTAAAGGGCCAGACTCAGTCATGACAAAAATGTTCAAACCGACCCACATAGCAGAAGCCCATAATGATGCTGGGGACTGGAGGTATGGTTGGATCCAGTGCTTAAGTTGAAAAATAAGCAGTGCCATGGCCAAAATTCTGCTCTTGCTCTGGGTCAAAGTCTGATGATCAATAATTAGTGGTGGTTCCCAAACATGAGTGCTGGTGGGCCCCACCTTCAACCAGCGGCTCAAATGAAGCACTTGTTGGCTCACAGCAGACCATCTTCCTGTGAAAGCAGCTCCCTAGAGTCTGCAGACTTCTGTGGAAGTGCTAGAGTGGTATAATGGCCAGGCTGGCCCTGGTCAGGAAGTGCACAATCCCTACCTTGTCACACTGTATAGCATATGTTCTGCACAGCATACACGTGCTAATAGCTCAGGACACATATGCGTTGTAGGTGGTTTTTTATGATTAACCTCGTTCTAGGAGGAAACCCAAGTAAGTGGCATGTGGGAGCAGTCACAATGGTAAGTACTACATCGACAATCTTCCGATGTAAATGAGTAAATTTTATGTATAAATAAAATGTTTTCTAGAACAAAACATGCTAGAATTAAAGCATAAATATAAATATAGATATTATACCCAGTGTTATTCCCCTGGAAAATAAATTTTTGGTTGGCTTATGACTTTGGCTCCCTTTGACGAATCTTCACAAAACTTTCCAACAAAATTTGTATCCACCTCAGCGCCTTCCAGGAAAGATAAGCGTTCATCCATCATGCAGGGGCAGAGAAAAAGAGGGGATCCCAAAATGTGTTTTCCCCATGCACCTTAACAAAGTAAAATAGAAAAGCGATACCACAAAAACTGATGAACCGAATTACAACAAATTTGGCAGAAAGTTAAATCTTGGTCCAGAAAGTGTGTATTTTATCATTTGGTTAAATCCATTCAGTAGCCTTTCAGGAATTAAGGCTAAAAATTTTGTATATTTCATGCAGTTCAGGATCTGTAGACACAACAGATCTTAAGGTAAAATTAGATTGACTGCACCATATCAACAAAGATGGCGGCAGTCATTTTATTACTTAGAGACTGAGTCCCCTGCCCTGAAAATATGTTTTTTAAAAAATCTGAGAAGGCAGGGGAGGATTACCCTGATCCTCCCACTCTTGAAGGGCGGGAGTGCCACAGGAACCCATCTGGGGCCAAAACCAATGTTGTTTTTTTTATTTTACCACAAATTTGCAGTGGATCCATAGATTTTTGTAATTTTTTTTATAAAAAGCATGATATTAAAAATTATCTCATAATGGACTGGGGCATGGCCCCTCCACTTCCAGAGCGTCCATAAGGCCACGAGGGCCCCATTCCCTGGGGTCATTTGTTCATAATAATGGGAAGGGGACATACTGTGTCCCTCCCAAACCTTTATGAGTCCCAGGAGATCCCATTCTCCTGAGCCTTCTCTAAAATTTAGTGGAAGGGCATGCAGCCTTTCTGAGGCCCTGTGGACCCCATCCCCTGGGCCGGGTATATATTGTTAGAGGGGTGCAGCTCCACTTCCCAAGCCTGTATGAGGCCTTGGGGACCCCATCACCTGAGGCCAGTTTTTTTCAGTAAAGGGTGGGGCATTTGGCCCCCTCCCTAAGCCAGGGATCAGCCTCAGGGACCTTATCCTCAAGGGCTAGATCCATGCAGTGCCCCTGGGAGCTCAATCTCCTAGCCATTCACTGCTAATTCCCTCACATATTATATCACTCATGACATGTCCTGTGACATCATTGATAACATTACTGTAACATCTGAAATGACATCACTGATGACAACACTGTGCGTGGTGGGGCCCTAGTTATAGTTACTTTAGGGCAAGGGTTATAGTGACTTGAGGTAACTATAAGTGGTGATTTCAGTGGTTTTGTTTGTTTAACTTGCCATTTTCACCTAAGTAATGACCCTTTAACATTTGTTTTTTTAGTGAATTTCTATGGTTTTTTAATGTAAAGTAACATGTTATTACCATTCCTAGCTATAACTTCAATTTAAACTTTGTTTTGTTTAGTGATTATCTATATAAATATTTTACACCAGTGAAGTTACAGTTATGTCTGAGTTTCCATAGGAAACACATTTTTTGTTCTTTCATTAACTTTGATACCTTTTGACGAGTGGGCACACACCTTTCTAAAAGAAGTTCATCCAGTTTTGATCCTTTATAGTAAGTTTCACACAGATCTGTCAAGTGGGTACCTAGAAAAAGGGAAGGGTCTTAAAAGTGTGATTTCTCATTTTAATTCGCAAATGAGTTATTTGCTCTCTGACACAGAAATAACAGTACGGAATTACACCAACCTTGCAATAAAGTTAGAACCTTATTCAAGGAGTGTGCTTTTGTTTGGAATAAATTAGTTCAGAAGCTTTTGAAAGAATCGTGTTAGTTGCCTTGTCTCCTTGGGTGGAGCAGTGATGTCATCGGTGATGTCATCAGTGGTGACATCAATGATTCTCTTAGCATTTGATGAGTTATGTAATAAGTGAGGTAGGTAGTGTGTGGTGGGGATGCACGTTATAGTTAGCTCACTTTAAATGTGTTTTTTGATTGATTTTCTGGAGTTTTTTTTATGTGTATTAAGATATTACCAAACTAAACTACAACGTCACTTTAACTTTTGTTTTTCTCAGTGAATTTGTTTTTCTTAACGTATGTTTAGATCTTATTACCAAACTATCACGTTATTTTAACCTTTGTTTTTTCAGTGAAAATACAGACAGATAGATATATAGATAGACAGATATTATTCCATTGAGTTAAAATAATTTTCAGGGATTTTAGAGAAACCCCTGGAGCTAATGAAGTGGGCAGAAATGAGCTTGACCTTTTGGTAACTACGTAATCATTAGCGAATATTTAATCAATATGTAGATACCATGGATGGTTGCTTGTCTTCTTTCTGTAACTGCTACAAAATGTTGTGTACACACTTCTCCTTACCCCATTCCACTTCTACCATAAGATGACATCCTTTCTAAGGCATAGGCAAGTAGAAGAAAAGAGACATTGTTTAAGGAGACCAAAAATATTAACATAGGTATTTGCACAACCATATTAAGAATGAAAAAATATTAAGGTAGGGTGAAGGTATGGTGCAAAAAAAAATCTTAAGCCCCGAATTTAACCACCACTATCAGTACCTCTGACTCACATGATACAACATAAGGCATTGACCAAAGTTTATTGTGCGTTGGCCTCCACACTCCATGTTTCCTTGGGCCCCTGAAACTCACCTGGAAATAACAACTTGGGCATGACAGACCCGACTAACATTTGGAGAAAATATTTGAATAGACCAAAGCAGTGAATAGAAACCTCTATTTTAAATTTAGCCAAATCAAATACCTTCATTGCACCTATTTGACCCCGGCAAGCATAGCCACCATATGCCCGGCACGTCCGTCAAAATGCCTTTATGCAGGGATCAGATGGCAGATTTCTTTCATATGGTGTGGACTGCCCACATATTGTAAATTACTGGATGGCTGTCCTTCAACAGCTGCTCGACCTGACTGGTTGGCCGATACATAACACAGCAGAGACATGTTTTTTAGGGTTGTTCCCGAGGCCAAAAGACACAGAGCATGTCTCTAAATTCATAGTTCTGGCTCCGCTCCTTGGGAAAATGAATATAACTATGCATTGGAAAGCAGCCTCACACCCACCAGCAGGGAATTGGCTATGGGAACTAATTAAATACGGCACCACAGAGATCAAGGTGTTAACGCGTGCCTTTCTCCAGATGGGCAATAGGTCGGCCACCACCAGTTGGGGTACATTACTTCTGGTACTGCAGGCTAAATCAGACGGCATGCCCCCTTGAAGACATCGGGCGATTTCTGTTATGGCTCTTAGGTGATATTGGGAGTTGGTCCTTCCAGTCGATGGACGCATATAACTGCCTGCTCCCAAACAGACAAAGGGCACTGGTGATGCAACGCCCAATGTGGAAAGACACTAAGAGGTCAACATTGGACATTTGCACTAACAGAGACATTAATGAGGGAAAACAAGCTACATGTGACAAATAGGCAAGGGATATTTGTGGATGCATGGGGGTACAAACTATGGGTGTGGAAGGGTTGAGTTTGAGTTATTTTAGTATGAAAAGTTATGTTAACACTGTAATATCGTTTGGAACTCAGATGGCCCAGGCTGTAGAGTTTTTATATCTACTATAATTGTAAGCCACCTGCTGAACACATTACCCATATAAATTTACAATGGATTCTATTATAAAACAAAATAAAGAGCTATGCAGGAAACACAAGAACGTGTCAGCATTTGAACTAATAAGACAATGATTATATCAGTTTTGAACACTGTGTATTATTTATGCACACCACTGCAGTGACTTTCCGCAACCTTCAAGAATGGAGTGGTCGATGCCTTTGTGGTACCTAAATAAGAGCTCCTGCAAAATACCCGGTCTGTTTACAGTCATCAGTAGCTAGGATTTAAGGGAGGTTTTGCCAGCCTTTGGAAATTACAAATGTTTCTTTTCACAGCTACGTTCCTGGGTGAAAGAGTTGGTGTGAGTTCAAAGATGATGGAGCAAGGAGTGTCTCCAAGGATGTCCTGTATAGCACTGTGTAGAAAATACCACAGAAAAGGCATAGTAGGATCTTTCTACATGGCCCACAATTCAAAGAAGACAAATCATCCTCTGACCTTTCGCAATGGACAGATATTCCTCTAGCCTTTCTAGATAGAAAATCAGGGATATCTGCCCACTAGTAAGTCTCACTTCACTTAAGTGTGTTATCCAGAAGCTGAAGTGTGACCCTTGTTCAATAAGAAACTGTTTAGTGACCCCGAGTAGTCCATCTAGTAAACGTACTACCACATCTTTTTTACCCTTCCAAAGTTCTATTCAGTACTTCGGCCTAGATGGGGTTTCCCATGGGAAGCCTCCAGTAGACCTGGTTGTCTTCCAAAAACTCAACACCCTATATGAAAATGTAACCTAAGGATCAATGCATTTCTTAATTCTTTAAGGCAGTGGTTCCCAACTTTTTGACTTCTGTTGACCCTCACTTTATCATTACTGGAAATCAGGAACCCCCCAATGAATAATTATTGTAATTCCGGGGACCCCTCCCCCTGAGTCATTACTGAAAGCTGGGGACCGAATCTATTATTATTTCATTTTAAAGCTGTTGCGCCCCCTGAAGAGGCTGCACGGACTCCCAGGGGTCTCCGGACCACAGGTTGGGAACCACTGCTTTAAGGGAATAATCAAGAATATAATGTTAGCAGGATGATGGAACTGGGCATAAAAGTGAGAGAGGGATAATGTATAAGAGGTGATCAAACTTGTTTTCCCTCAGCAAATACGTCACTCCATTATATCAGGAACAAAGAGATTAGATGAGACAGAAGGTGGAGGGTGGTTGCTGACTGCGATGTCCCAACAGTTAAACACATCAAAATACTTTATCTCCAAATTCACCCCTTAGCCGCAGCTCACAATCTAAGAGAAGTCAAGGGAGAGGAGGAGGAGCAGAGTGGGCAACTCCAGTTGCAGGAGACACCTATGTCATGCTTTGTGGAGAGAGGACCCAGAGCCTCAGTTAGCGCGAGCACAAGACATATGCTCTTTAGTTAATGAAAATTGAGGAAAGTACCCGGAGGACCTTTGTTCACACAGCTGTCATGCAGTCAGCATCACCAGGACTTGATGCTGAGAATTCCTCTCCTCAGAAGACATTTGCCAGTTATGTCCGTTACCTTTTTATGAAAAATGGCTTGATAGAAAATCCCCCATACAGCCCTCACCAAACCCCGCAAGGCTTCCACTTCCATGGAACCCTCTTGAGTACACAGTATCATCTCTCTCCATAGAGAGTGCTTGCATCACCTCACCAGCTTGGATACAAAGCACCGCCTTCCCTTGTCATTGCAGCAGCCATGTTGAGTGCCCAAAAGAAATGTAACAAGACCACCAACGTGTAGGCTACATGGTGAAGAAGGTGCACTCACACATTTTGCCGTAAAACGGCCACCTTAGGTACATATGATTAGTTACAATGGCTAGGTAAGAAACCATCTAAGACCTAATAAGTACCGAGGATACAATCTTTTGTTTCAGGTTTTATGCTGCAGCCTCTGTTGGGAGCCTGGAGCGACAGGTGCACCTCGAGATTCGGAAGGAGAAGGCCGTTCATCCTTGTGCTGGCAATAGGTTTGTAGTACGGCCAAACACTTGCAAATCTGCACATATTTATTTATTTAATGTATTTATTTAGCATTCATAATATTTTGAATAGAAATGGAGCCATACCCATACGCAGAACTGTGCTATAAGGTAGTTAAATTAGCCAACGTTTCCAGCTGTGGTGTGGATTAAATGTGTCATTTCTACGATATAATTGACAAAGACATGCATCCTGGAACATACCTTTAGCTAGTTAGTACTTCTCTTCTGATACGTTCTAGGTGCCTGTTATAACTGCCCTCACCCCTGAAGTTACTGCTACTGAGGCATCAGTGACTTTGGGAGGACAAGATTACCAGGTATTATGAGTATTACTCTGAATGATGACATTTTAGAAATGTGGAATTACTGGAGTAATTATTAATTCCAGAGCAAATTTCCCCGATTATCCCCATTTCTCTTCGGTTATTTATAGAAGATTAAATATGTTTATTTCTCTTCATTATTTCCTCTTTCTATGCTTGGTGCATTCTACATCACACATAGAAAGAGGAAAAACCCTTTCTAGTTTGCTTTTGTGCAGGACTTTTCCCTTCTTGCACAAAAAACAATTCTGCCTGTAACACAGGCTTCTCTGCCCAATGCAGCAAGAGTGCCTGTGTTGGCGTTAGGATGCGACAAGAGCGCAAGCCCTGGGGGAAGCTGAAGGGCACCATATCTTAGTAGATATGGCGCTCTTCAGCTCTCTTTGGTTGATGCAATGTAGTGCAGCAACTTTCACATTGCGTGAATTCTTAATAAGTCCGTCTTTTGATCTAAAAAAGTTATTGTGAAACTCATATTTCTGATGGGGCCAGTAACTCCTAATATCGACAACATCGGAAATGTGGGTCTATAACCCCTTCTGTGCCCTAAAATGAACTGAATAAAGAGAGCTATTTAGCGCTGTAAACCCAAAGGTATCAAGACGCTAAAAAGTAATGTTTTGTCTGTGTTAGCAATGGTTCCAGCTCAGGAAGTGGATCAGGCAGACCTAGATGGCAATGAGTAGGTGCAAAGCACGGAGGTGCATCTCTGTCCTTCCTAGACCCTGCTGCCATTGTTCCTACTGAGCCAAAAATCTATGTCCTCCTTAGTTGCCACCATTTCTAGAAGGTCTACACCTTCTATTGCTGACTTTCCCAAGTTCAACATCCAAACTAGAGGCTTTGAAGCCGAATGTTCGTAGTAATAAAGCATATCAACTCTGTAACCGCTACTATTTAGAGCGTAGAGGGACTATGCAGTCTAAACCGGGCAGATGGAAATTTGATGTGTTTGGGCAGACGTGCCACATCCTTCGACACTTAATAATGTACATTTTATGTGCATAATTTGGACAAGGTTTGTCATGTTTCTGAATATGCGAATGGCAAGAAACATATTGGAACCAACGTATTACTGCAGATTGCCTCATATTTATAATATGAGGGCATTAGAACAGGGTACAATACACTGGGCTTAGTATAGACCACACTGTTGGTATTGTATGGTATGGTATAGTATGGTATGAGCCACTGGTATTATGCTGCAAGGGAAGACCGAATTATGCGTCAGGGTTCACTGTCGTGTGCAGCAAGAAAATGCAAAGTTTGCACCATAATGGGGCACATTTTTTGATAGTATCACTTTATTATTTTGTCATTTTTACATGTTAACTCTGTCTAGACGCCTTATTAGTACTAGAATAACACTAAATACAACAATATGCAACTGAAAGATGAATAGTCAAACTTGGCAAAGTGTCTTCCTCTGCACTACTTGTTGCCTCATTTCTAGTAATTTTTGATTTGTTTGAGCTAAGAAAACTTTTTTTGTTAAAATCTGGAAATTATGCAGTAGATAATAGACTATGTGGCAAATGCGGCAAATCCATATTTATGCCAAACGAAATGCATGCTGCAGACATAGAATTGCATAATTCCAGTGGCCCTCGGTGTAGGTATGGTATGGTATGATGTGGTATGCATGGTTTAGCATAGTGCCTTGTTATTTGTATGACACACTTCTACCACTGGTATAGCCCAATGGTGTGGAGAGTTGCCTCTGATGTGTGAGAGTCAATTATTTCTCATATGTCATTTGATTTATTATTTATGGCCTAATATATTGTCTATGTGGTTACTAATGATGGTTACTGATTTGTGATTATGTGATGCGAAATAAAAAACCTACAAATCAACATACCCCACAGCAACTTACATACATGCACCTATCGACCATGGAGCAAACTCAATTTTTAAGACTTAGAAACACAACTAACAGCCAACACAGATCTAGATACAATTAATTAAGTTACAGAGCTTTATGAGTGGCTACAGGAAGCTTTTGATATCCTAATACCACTCAGAAAAAAATAAAAAAAGACAAAAGAAAACCAACACCTTGGAGAAACACAGAACTTAAAAAGATAAAGCAGCAAATCAGAAGGTACAGTGGACCTGGCTCAAAATAAACAACATTCAAGACAAACTGCAGCTACACAAACTTAACAGAATATACAAATCATCAATCAAAAAAGCTAAAAAAGGTACTACTCAGACAGAATTCTAAGTGCTAAATCTGCAACCAAAGAAATTTATAAAATTCTCAATGAATTTCAAAAACCTAAATGCATGGCAGGAAGTCATCCCAATACTCAAGATTTCACAAACAAACTGGCAACTCATTACACTACCAAGGCAAACACATTGGACTCCTATTTAAAACAGAAGAAAACCATCAGCACCAACCTTTTTCCTAAAATCCCCTATAAGAATAAACCAACCCATCCTCTACAGCCCTTCAAACAAATATCACAAGGTGAATTTATAGATTTGGTCAAAGCAAGCAGGCCTTCCGGTTGCCCTTCTGAACCTTGCCCACCACACATCTTCAAGAACATTCTTTTATCTACTTCTGCTGCCACACCTGTAAGAAGAATCATCAATAGCTCTTTAACTACAGGAACTTTTCCTGGAGACCTGAAAAAAGCATACATATGTCCGTTATTAAAGAAAACTAACTTAGACCCACAGGACCCCAACAACTACAGATGAATCACAAATGGACCTTTCCTGAGCAAACTGATAGAAAGAGCAGCATTCGTGCAGATGTCACAATTCATTGAAGACAATTCCATACTTTCAGACTACCAAACTGAACTCCGCCCAGGAAGAGGCACTGAATCGGCACTTATAGCAATCTGGGATGATCTTAAAAACACAGTCGACCGCAATGGAGTAGCTGCACTACTTCTCTTGGACATCTCGGCTGCCTTTGATACGGTTGACAATGACACCCTAATTCAAAGACTCCGCAAAGCTGGCATAGAAGGGACTGCTCTCGACTGGATTACATTCTACCTTCAAAACTGAACCAACATGATCTATTCTCCCCCCTTCTCGTTCAAATCCTACCTCACAAAAGCTGGGGTCCCCCAAGGATCAATAATCTCCTTTGCTTTTCAACATCTGCATGTTATCATTACCAGAACTGATCAATGATTTCCAACTCACATGCTACAACAATGCAGATGACACACAAATACTACTTAAATTGGAATGCCTTAAGGCATTGAAAACTCACAAATCTTCAGTTGTCTCAGAGCTGTTGATCAGTGGATGACTTGGAGCCATGTCAAACTAAATGCTTCCAAAACGGAAATACTCACATGTGGTGACTGGAAAAATTATGACCCACTGTTCGCCTGGCCTGACAATCTCAGACCACCTCCTCAGTTATCCAAGGAAGTTAAAAACCTTGGAATTACTATGGACTCCAAGTTAACAATGAATGCCCAAGTGGACAAATTAACACAAACAAGCTTCATCACCTTGAAGACTCTGCAACGCATCTTTCCCCACCTCGGATTTCCGCATAAGATGCAAGCTACTATATCTCTTGTACTATCCAAACTGGATTATGCCTATGGTATCTACCATGGAGCATCTCTATCTATTATGAAAAAACTACAACGTAATCAGAACTCCGCTGCCAGGCTACTATTACATGTAAAGCCACAAGGCCACATCTCGTCTGCCTTGAGAGCACTACACTGGTTACTCATTGCCAGAAGATCCACCTTCAAGCTGCTTTGTATCACCCACAAAGCTATACATGGAACAGGACCGCTTTTTATTGAAAACAAAATAACCAAATACATTCAACAAAGAAACGTCTGCTTAAAATTGGCATCCCGCCTTAGACCACCACTATAAAAGAAAAAGACTATAGGTGGTACATCCTTCCCCGTTCAAGCAGCCAAACTATATAATTCATTACCTTAAAATATAAGATCCATGGATAACTATCTTGTCTTCAGAAGACTACTCAAGAGTTGGCACTTCCCTTTACAACCACCATATTCAAACAGCAATGAACTGCATATGCCTGTATTGATAAATATTTTTAATCTGATTATGTGTATATTCTAGATATGTATAGTTCTTGAGGAAATATGTATCGCTACTATGTCATAATAATAAATTATACACATACTCTTTAAACCTGTTTATCAAATGTATATTTACTCACGATATATATATATATATATATATATATATATATACATACATATATATCTGCATATATATGTATGTATGTGTGTGTGTGTATATATATGTGTGTGTATGTATATATGTGTGTGTATATACAGATATGTGTGTATGCTATTCCATGCTTAACATGTTCATAGGTCTTTGCTTGGCTCCTAGATAAGTTGTTCTAGTACATACTTATGAATCCCTGCTCTCGTTTTATATCACACTGATCAAATGTTTTATTATCATAAGCATTTCGCTATTCAAAAATTGAGGAAAGATAAATAAATGTTAGGAAAGTACACTTATTAATTAACTTAAAATATTACAAATCTTGAAAGTCTGTGTTTATAAAATACTACCTTTCTTCTCATATTATTATACCCATGATTATATTCCTTGAACATATATTCCTTTACCTTGTATCTAGATATCTATTTATGTATTACTCTAGTCTTACTGTACTAGAGGAAAATTAAATAAAAATAAATAAAATAAAATGTATAAATAAAATTCAAATTGTAAATAAGTACATTAAAGTAAAATATTAATAAAAATTAATAAATAAATTAGAGACAAATACAATTAAAAATAATGATTAAAATGTATTTATATATATATATATATATATATATATATATATATATATATATATATATATAAGTACAATTATAAATAAATAAAAATAACATAAATTTACTCACTTGTATGCTTTACTTTGTCTACCCATCACCCTATGTCATGTCTATCAATCCATCCTCCATCCCCACTCTGACTCATCCCAAACCCATTCTACTACTTTCATCTCCAAAATAACCCTGCCTAAGCTTTTCCCTCCTCTTCCACATCTAGCTCACCCCAAACCTCAGTTTGCTACCATTATCTCCCAAACAACCCTACTAAACTCTCCCTCATTTATCGCACCTTTTACTCATCCAAAACCCCTCCTGATACTATGATCTCCCTAACCCTTTCCACAGACTTTTCCCTTCTCCATCTCTCCTTTACTCATCCCAAGCCTCATCCTATTACTATAAACTCCCAATTAACACTCCTGGATTCTTCCCTCCTCAATCCCAAACTCACATATCCTCTGTTCAAATTAACTCATAATAATACTAAAACTGCACTCATTTTTCTCTATACTAATTCACCACTAATTCGTCTTCGGTTCCGTAGTAGCGTGCTACTCAGCAAAAAGCTCTTCAAAGCCTTGTCAGGGGTAGTAAGTGCTATATAAATACCATTACAATTACAATTAGGATTGTTGAAGAAAATACAAACTAAAAATAAATCAACCAGTTCTGGGCTTACTAAAAGACTGGAAACATAATGATAATATCGGAAACAGTGTTTAAAAAAATGTAGGATGATTGGAAATGGCTAGGTACACCAGGCGTGGGCAAGTGCACAGTGGTTAGGAAAAAGTGAGAAATGCCATTTGTTAGGTGAAAGAGGAAGGTGCAACTGTGCAAGGACATCTATGGCCAATAAGCAGTGTGTGGTGTGACTTTTGAGTGAAGACGTGACTCTTGATAGGAAAGTATTTTGTTTTGCTTTTTAAGTTGTAAGATTATGGTTGGCACAATGCCCGGTATTTGCAAGGGTTCATCTTGCTATCTGGAGTGAAACTGTAAGATTGTGGGGTGCAGGACACCACACTGCAAATATCATCTGTGATGCGTAGTCTGGCATATTTTCTATTGTTATATTTTGATGATGCATAGCTGTGTGGACATGAATATATGGTACGTGGTAGGTGGAGGGGTTTTTGATATGTAGGGTAAAGTGAGTGTTGATATTATTTATGGAAGGTTGAGGGTGCACCTGAAACTACAGTATCTAATGACTGATGAGTGATGTGTGTAGGTTAGATGGTAAGTGATGTGTAGGGTACAGTGTGAAAAGTGCAGCCAGAAAAGGTTCAGGTATATATCTATTGTGGGATTATAGTATGATAGTTGGGGTTTACAGTATTCCCAGTGCAATTAGGCATGGATTATTGGAGAGTGATCTTGATTGTGCCATGGCAATCCATGATACAAGATTATCCATGTTGTTTATAGTCTGCTGTATATTTAATTGTGTGCTTGATTTCTCTGTACATGAGTGAATTGTAGTTGGATTCACTTTTTTATGGAATATTCAGGTCGATTGATGAAGGATCCTTGTTAGGTGTTTGGTCCATTATGAATGTGACTTGGCACTCTGTTCTGAGGTATCTTTTTTTGTGATGAGTAGGATAATTTGCTGCTCAAGTGTGATAGGTCCGATTTATTTCTGTGATATACTGGGTTGTCTCTGTATGTGAATATGATGATGGTAACCACAGAATAATACCCCATCCTAATACCAACTACTCAAGACGAAAGACAGCAGTGAAATTGACAGAGATCCGAGCAGTGTCTGATAAGGTAGGACAAAGGACACCTACTCTTTAGTTTCCAAAGATACTACAGCAATCCATTATTGCAACAGTTTATAAATCTTCTGATTAAAACTACTTCTGTCATCCCAGGGGAATACAACACCATCACTGAAGAGGTGGACAACACACTTAACTGCCACTCTTAAATGTACAAGAAGAATTAGCCTGTTGCCATCACAACTCACACTCACAATTGGTCGCATTGAGGGTCAGAGTCTTCCTTCCTTGACAGGCCGCAATTCCAAGTAGATTAGAAAGAGGTTAAGTATTTAACACACCCCGTAAATGCACTAAAGTAAATACCATTACCCCAGGCTGAGGTGCTCACTGGCTCCAGTAAACAGTTCATAATCCAAGTCATTAAACTGGAAATGAGGCACATCATGCAGAATCGGACTGAGCTATCCATGTTTCGCCTTTATAAATCTATCAGGGGAATACTGTAGGTTTGCAATTATAAATTCTCAACTCCAAATTCTGATATTTGTGCAAACTTCTGTCTGCACAGCTAATGGAATTTAACCCCCAGTTCGTAATCAGAGTCTTACTCTTTCTCTGTGTTCAGCTACTTTCGTAACGGCAACCAGCCCACTAGCAAGTTCATTTACTAACCCAAAACATCTACTGCCTACTTAATACAGAGGTCATTATAATTAAAAATGTCTGCCCTCTGAGGTTTACATTTTGACGGATGTGAAAATTGCAGTAGGGGCACATACTCCTGTTTGCACCCCAAGTGGGATTCTGATTCAGGTGCTAATTGCACGCCATGCAATTTCTTGCCTTGCAAATTTTTATCTTGTAAACCTCGAGCTAATCCTGCAGGAAAACTGCAAGGTTGTCACACCTCCAATGGTGTTAAATACACATAATAAGTTTGTTCGCATCTATTCTGATGTCTGAAACTTGGACTGATGTGCAAATCAATCATGCAGGAAAAATATAAATTGAGGAATCTTCAGCAAAGAGTGCGTAAATGGAACCTGGATTTGCAGGACCCATATCATATGCACCGAAGCCCAAATTTACAAACACTTTGATTTGAGTTTGTGTTACTTTTTTGCGTAAATGCAATGCTAAGTGTTGTTGTGGGATTTACATTCCAACATAAACCATGTTTTTCGTTGGATTGTACCCTAAAGTGAAACAGACTGTGCAATACGCTGCCTTGTGTTACTTTGCGTCAAGGGGGCATTCCTTATGTGGTGCATGGGTGACACATTAAACCATAGATTTTGTACTGGAAGGGCCCTTTCAGCACAAAACCTATGCTGCCCACAATGCAGATACTCTTGCGCTGCGGTGCAAAGGCGCATGGCTGCCAAAAGTGCACCTGCATAGCCAGAGAGCCGAACAGTGCCTTTATAGTGCCGCTGCTCTTCTCATGACACTTTGCAGCTCAGCAACTTTACTTGCTGACCTGCGTTGCATGACTTCTATGTAAATCTGAATTGTAGTTTCTGAATGCAAGCTAGGTGTACAGTGAAATATGAACTCAGTTTCCCTTTAGAATTCCTCTTTAGGAAACACATTAGAAAATACACAGCCTCTCAGCAGAATCCATGCTTTCCTCAGCAAATATGTCTCTGCTGTATGCTGATATGTTGAGCTATTAAGAGTGAGAAACGACCTCTGTGACCTAGATTGGCAGGACGTTGAGTCGGGTGTTCTCCTGCGTCACCATTTCTCTGCATGGGACACCTCCCTTTGCCACCCCGTCCACTCCCACAAATAGAGACGTCAGCAAAGGGATTGGCCAGCTTTTGAGCTTATGCTGCTGGAACCCACTCTCCCCCCCCTCTCTCGTACTGCCAAAAAGGAATACCCTAACATGTATGTCCATGAGAGAGGTCTCCACTGTAAAGGCCATTGTAATAAACTCTTTTCTCTCTGGTGAGTTATAGAAATTGGGAAAGTGAACAACAGTGGGTTAAGAATAATGTAAGGCTGGGGAAGGAATATTCCACTGGTGGCACATACTAATGTATGGAGTTTTTTAATGCCTGTCCTCTCTTTTCCAGGTGCCTTATTTGGTCTATCGCTCTTGCTCAATGGCAGGGACATTGGGCTTTCTATGACAGACACTGTGAGTGACCATAAGTGGGGCATCATCCTCACAATCTGCGGGGTCGTCCTGATGGATTTCAGTGCCGATTCAGCTGATAACCCCAGCCACGCATACATGATGGATGTATGCAGCCCGGCAGATCAAGACCGGGGACTTAACATTCATGCTTTGTTGGCAGGTAAGCCCTTTCACTTTAATGAGGTCCTGAAAAGTGATGAAAAACAAATGTCAATAAACCTGCATGTAAAGACAATGATTGCACTCAATGGCAAGTCAGTTACAAGCTTTATACATTGGAAAACCTAATAGGTCTGTCTTGCAATTTAAATTATAAGCCAGATCCATTGTCAGCAGCAGCATGGTGGTGGAATGACAAGGAGCCCTGTGAATATCAGCAGCTGCTTGGCAGCAAGATAAAAAGTAGAAGGTGGACATTTTAAAAGGCATGTGTAATCCTGCTGCAGGATGGCAGGGAGCCGGCTGGCGTTCACAATTCCAACAGCAACCTAGTGGTAGGATGAGAAGGAGCCTCTTACAAAAGGACTAGCACACAGTAAAAACTGTCTGTAGCCCGACTTAAAAATGGTCTAAGCTATCTAATTTAGGTAACAGAGGGAATTTACTGAGAAGAATCAGAAAATGTGGTTACACAATGGAAGCCAATACAAACAAATGAGCAAAATCCATGGGTTGGACGGGTAGACTGACGCTGGATATCCATTGTGACACGGGAACAGACTTCCACAGGTCGTGACTTTCTGAGGTTTCTCGGCATGGTGCATTATTGCCATTTCTATATTGAGTGACGTGTTGCACAACAGGGTATTAAGGTCCTTCCAACATTTGCAATCCGAATATGACATGCATCGCACACAATTCTTTAGATACCACCAGTTCCATGATGCACTCTTAACGACCATACAATCCGAGTACCACATCCCCGAATACTCCCCACTTGAAGTGAAAATTCACCTTACTAACATCAACGGTCATAAGCTATCTGACATACATATAAAATGCTTTTACGGAATCTACAGGACCCGTTGACTAGAGTGAGGATAGCGGGGGAGATTTGGGACTCCTGGATGAGGATGATTGGTAGAAGACGGTGGAAGCTCCAAGAGAGGTGGTAATAGCCTCCCACTTTCAATTAATACAGCTAAAACTACTGCACCGAATGTATCTCACTAGAGCGAGATTGCGCCACATAGGACTGCTTGCTTCAGGGAGCTGCCTGCAGTGTAATGATCCAAACGGAGATTTTCCTCATACGTTCTGGCATTGCCCCACACTTTCTCACTTCTGGAACAGGGTGTTGAGACTCTTGAAGAACGTGCTGGGTTTGATCATCCCTAGGAACCCCCAAATTAGTTCTCCATAATGTTACGGATGACTTAGAGGGAAACAGATATCAGAGGGCTCAGCTTTGGTTGTATTTGATAGTCGTGATACGAGATATTGAGTGAGCCTGGAAAGATGCTGGGGCCCCCTCCGTCAAGCAGCGAGCCAAGGGTATGGATTTCTGTATGGGATAGGAGCGCATCATTTGTATGGATAGAGGGTGCCCCTGGAAACACCATAAAATATGGGGGGAATGGGCAAGATACAGAGGTAAACAATTGTAGCCGTGGACAGGTAGGCCATGGTCCATGTTTGGAGATATGCGCTCACGTAATTCTGCAGAACACAACTTACACATGGGGTTGGAGACTTAGGGCTTGCCACACAGTCACAGGTTGTACCGTGATGTTTTGAGCCTTGTCCCCTTGATACTTAATTGATCTGTGGTAACATTGCTGCTGTCTCTGATGTCTTCCTGTTTTCATGCTTTGCACCACTACTGGGAACTGTTTGATAAAACCAATACAAATGTTTTTCAAAAATAAATACTAGAATTAAGGTCTTCTGGATAGCCAATAGTTTAGGCAACAGTTCAAATTTCCTTTCTATAATGCAATACCCACAAAACGTGACTTTGCTTATAGGACCCAGCTGTAAAGGGGATGCACTCACGATCCGTTTCACTGCATACATCTGCTTCGATAGGTCATTCATCTTTCCCACTGAAATAGCACCTGCAAATACATTACCCTTCAATGTTGGGTTGCTTTGCATAGCACTGTGTCGTGTTATGTTTTTAGGATCTGATAGTGTCTTAGTTATAATTCACTGCATACCAACCTGGTCAAAAACGATTGATAGGGCGAACTCCTACTTCTGATCTCTGCCTGAGTAAATATTAGCAATGACATGCTAGTAGAGAACTCGACTTTATGAATCTTGGGTTATCCTACAAAACTTGTTGATTGGTACAATTAACTGACAATAGATCGGTATTTAATAACCTAAATAGAATAACCCGTGAACTTCTACAGCGAGCATTTTTTTCCTGTTCCAATCACATGGATCCCCAAACCACAACCTAGACTATAATCCAGCCCTTATGTGACCGGGGAGCACAGTGGGAAGGCTAAACTCCCAGTTTCCAATTATGTATAAGGAAATATTCGATTCTTCTACCAGACTTTAATGACCATTCTGCCGTGTTATAACTTTTCTCCTTTGGGTATTCCCCTTTTTTAAGGCACATGTGCAAATCAATCAAAAGTGAATCCTTGTGATTAATACAGAATGCACATTTAGTTTATGTTAGTTTTCAGATCATTGTCCCATTACATTCTTATCCTCTCTGTTACCTCCAGTAAAATGTTGGTGGTAACATGAAATGCAAAACACGAGCAAGTTGTATTTGTACTTAACTCAAAATGTACAGTCCTAGAAAAATAGGGGGAAATGCCATTTGCACCTGTTTTTATGTTATAACAAGAGGCTAAAGTACAATATAAATGATTTTAAATAAATATTTAAATAAAGCAAAGGCAAGCAGAGGGATATTCATAGCATATGTTTATTTTTATCCAGCTCAAAGGTACTCATTGTATCGACCTCAGGAGGATAAAAAACGGAGTGCGCCCACCAAGATTTGAACCTGTGACCATAAGGTCATGCTGAAAGTGATGTTGTTGATGTACTAGCCCACTGAGCCACCAGACCCTTAAATGCTAAAGTTTTTAGTGGATGGAGTCCTCTAATCACTATATGATACTTGCTATGGAAGACTTGGAAGAAGCATTTTGAATATTAATCACTTAGAAAATAAATTGAATGAAAGTCCTGAACGTGCCAGAACATCTGCAAACAGAGTCTAATACATTTGAGTCAAAAATGCCTGTCAACAGCAAAGGGGGATTGTGACGTGTGTGGAGTCAAGAGCAGGTGATGTGCAGGCTGATTGACCCAGCATTTCCTTTTCTGCCATTTTTGTATTGTTTAAACGACATTTTTTAAGCCTTTCTACACAGACTAAGGCTCTGATTCCAGCTAGGTCAGTGTTTTCTGACCAACCTTTCTGTGCAAGAGGCAGAATTCCAAGTTGGTTGGCTTTTACCCAACCAGTACGTGAAATACCTCACCCTTCGATAAATGTAGGCAGGTCGAACCTGCCAGAACGTAACATGAGAAAACAGCCCATAATTCACCCTATCTTGTAGATTTGTGGTGCAGTGAGACCCAAATTATTCATGTTATTCCCCAAAAACTCACAGTAGGTGCTATTTAGTGGGCCCACTAAATTACGAAACAAGGGTATCAGATTATACTGGGTGCGGTAAATAGATCCTACTTTTTCAACCAACTCGGAATCCGGATCTTTTCAATGTATCTGAATGATATATCTAAAAATTAACACCTACACGGTCGACCTAGATAATGATCTGGCGGAAGTGTTGAGTGATCCCCCCAGGCTGGGCCAAAAACAACTTAGAAGGCTTCTATACACAGATGATATTAATTTACGCAGCAAAACACCAATCGGCCTGCAGCCCTTGATAGGCCAATTATTGGGATACAGTGATAACCTGCAGTTTGATCTTACCTTTTGTAAAATCAAGGTGCTGTGCTTTTCGAGTCCGCCCAACAAAATGAACCCAAATTCACTTGGCAGGGTGGGGGCGATGCCCTATAATTGGCGAAAACCTATAGGGAAGGTGTCCACTTAGATTCTCACCTTACTTTCAAAACGCCTCTAGTATCCAAAGAGCCACAACAAACAAACCAATGTTTGCATTTAAAACTCTACAACAAAAGACATGTAACACCTCGAAACACCATCTTCTGTAGGTTGTGGGTGCTAAATTTATGTCCTCAGTATCCCACGACCCTGCTAAAAGAGAAGGATGTGGCGACTCTACATACATTACAAACGAGCCTCTTTAAATAACTCTTTGTCACACAGCTCAGCTGGTCACACAAGCCCAATTAAGGCTTGAGTTATGCCTGTTCCATCAGTGCTCATTAAGGAATGAGTCCTTGGTCAAAGTGTGCTGGAGGCTGAGAATGGCCTAAGCGAATTCGCTCTTACACCAGTGCTAGCTGGGAATTTTAAAGCAGCCCCCCCCCAAAAGAATTTGTGGTTCTCTGTTATCCAGTGTTCAATCAAAGCGCTCCAATAGAGGAATGTTTGGTACACCCCTGTGTCTATTGCTGCTTTCAAATGACTTACCAACGAGCAGCCAAGCTCTCATAACACATCTCGGAAAATTCTGCATTTGCATGCAAAAGGCACATGTGGGCAGTCATTCCATCGTATGCAGCCCGGGGCACGCAGCACTACTTGGCCTGTCAATTCTCTGTAGCCAGGAAACATAATTTGATGCTTACTCACTTTGGAGTCTTTCCATCCAGCGACTTGGTCTCCCCACCACCCTCCCCCATCCCCCACCACCTGCAGCGGGAGCTGGAAACCTTTTACAATAAAACGATAATAAACTATATCTGTTATTGTTTTATTGTAAGAGAGGTGGGGCCATGGGGCATGACAGGGACGGGGGGAGTGCGCAGGACTACCCTCAGTGCGCATCGATGTTTGGCCGGCCATCTCGGGCCGGCCAAACACACATGTGCACTGGGCTTTCTCCAACCCGGCACTGTGTTGCTGGGTTGGAGACTTCAGGCAGAGGCTCCCACGCTGACTCGGAGCACCAAGCCAGGACGCTCTGAACAATCCGGAGCATGAAAGCAGCGTTGGGATTGGCCGCAGGGCAGGCTGGGAGCCTGTGTCCGCTGTGAGGAACGAGGAGCAGCGCGGCACGGCTGTAGCAGGGAGGAAGGTAAGAATTTTATTTATTATTTTTGTTTGTCACCTTCCCTCCCCCCCCCCCACCCCCCCAACCCCGAAATGGGCTGCAATACCCCCGGCCCTTTTTCCCCCTAGCGAGCAGCGACTGCTAGTCTCTTCTTTGAACCAGTCTTGGCCCAACAACCAGTGACGCCTTTGTGGGTATACGAACAAATCCATGCTCCACTTACTATGTATGGTTCCGGTCTCGCTACAGCACAGGCAAAATCTCTTACATCCACCCTTCAGATCATTACAAGTTAAATCATGTCACCCAGCAGTAACAGCCCTGCTAAGAGGGAATTGGGTGCAATCATCATGCAAGGAGGTGCGGTTTCTCAGCTACGTTTCCAAGACCCTGGAAAGGCACAGCATTTAAACCGATGTGTTACAGATAACCAACTTGTGTATGGTGTCACACAAAACTGATTTGCACCTTGTCATTCTGAGGGACTCTCCTAGCTGAACTTTAACATCACTGTGGCAGAAATACAGCCTGGTTTCAACCTCACCTCGCGCTGTCACAGTAACACATCAAGCACTGTGTCTCGGGACTGATCTGGTGCCATTATACTAATGCACAGAGTATTAAGCACTTTATACCCAGACTGTCCTTCACAAGCTCAAGCACTTCTCCTTTTAACGAGGCTTTATTTTAATCCTGATTGTCTAGTTTATGTGAATTATTTATGCAACGGATAAAGCTGCCCTGGACAGACCCCAGTATTTAATGCCTCAAATAGATTTTCACCCATTTTTTAATTGCCTGTTTTTGTTTACTAATGAATATTTGAAAAGATTTTAATTAATCAATCAATAAATTATTACCTTACCTATATCTCGAAATTAATTTAACATAGGATCTAATGTTAAAGGCTCAGTAGAGATAAAGATAGGATGTCAATTCAAAAGTCTCTGATTAGTACCAGACTGGTTCAAACGGGGCAGATAGAAGACGAATCCTAAAGAAAAAGTAAATAAACTACATAAACAGATTAAATTACTTAGCATAACATATTAAGACAGTACCGAACAAGTTTTTTCCAACGACCGGTTCCTCTCCTATGCCATGTCTAGCGATTTGCCATAATATTCATCTCCATCTGGTTACTTTTGTTCCATCATGTCCAGAAAATCAACTTCGAATACAATCCCCCAGTAATCATACCCTCCCTCATCTTTCAGGAAACGTTTCCTGTATCCTGACATTGTGCACCACAGCCCCCACATTTCGCTGGTTAGCAGCAACTTCTACTAATTTCCTTTTGTGCCAGATAGTTAAGGAAATGTTATTTGCTTTGTCTAGTAAAATGCAATATGTGTGCCAGCAAGAGAAAATCAAGCAAGCCCAGTCTTAATGGTCTAATACTTGCTGCCTTTATATCCTGCAAACAATGTGCTTATGGGAACTAAATATACTACAGTCTTCCCAGCAAAAATCCATATCATCTTTCAATCAGTGTACTATCGGGCCACGAGTTTTGAAAACCTGGTAATCACCTTCCACAGGAATTTGCTCCAAAATGCTAAAGTTGAAGTTCTTTATGTGCTTTAATGGTCCCCTCCAACTCAGGGTTCAGGAATTGCATGGGTCAACGTCCTACTCATATGTGATCTTTGCTGGGGTGCTTATCCTTCATAGGGCCGTAGTAAGAGACTAGTTTATAATTTTTTCTGTCTTTCTGGACATTTTCCACCAGCGTAATTTGCAAAGCCAAAAAGTGTGTTATTTGGTGGCATGTTAAAAGGATTTCATTTGAAAGTTTAAATTCTGCATTTACATCTACAAAGTTCTTTTTTACAGTCATTCCTGAATGTAATGAAGAAATTTCACCAGAAAACTGCCACATCCCTAGTCGCCGTCTGCCTAATTGCATGAGTGATGTCTTCTATCTGTGCTGCACAGAGTAGTTTATGCATGTATATTGTTAAGCGGTCTAAGATTCAAGTCCATGTTGGATTTTTATTGTGGGAATGAGAATTGAATTAACAGGAAAGCCATTATAGAAATTAGTTTCCCTCTGCACCCCTAACCTAAGCAAAATATCTAAAGTCATTTAACTGTGTGGAAAGCTGGACCTCTTAAATGAATATTTTTGTATTGATGTGAGCTAGTTTGCTAATATTTTTTATTCATGAGGCAACTCAAATGAATTCTAAACTTCAACCTGAAATATGAAAGTTTCCTGCTCAAATTATCGTAGACCAAGCTAAGCCAATATAACCAGGAAATGCTAAAACAGATTGAGGTTAGGCCTAGGTGAAATTTTAATTACGCCTGAGTATTCGAAGAAATTTTAGTAATTTTGTCTCGAAATTACTGAAATTTATGTGATTATGCCCACTTGTGTAATTATGAGTAAATTGACACAAAAATCCTACTGCAGGAGCACAGTAACAACGAATTTAGGAAGCACAGGTGGCTGTTGCTATTTCTGTTCTGTTGCATTTAGCAATAATTTCTTATTACAAAGTGCATCTTTGGGTCCATTTTGAACGCAAGGATGGATTTTGCTCTGAGAAAATAGATTTAGGCCGTTTAAACGGGTCAGTGGTGTGTCTGGGAAGCCGTGGAGCAGCGCTTAGCTTCCACCTTGCTGCAAAAACTTGAAGGCTTAGACAACAACTTTAAAATTACTTTTAAGGAGGACCATTTAAATTTTTTTCAAGGGGGAGAACTGGTTTCATGCCTTCGTCTTCTTGGTGATGTTTAACTCAGTGTCGAGTGTGAATCACAGAAACTGCCCTGGTTGAAACTTGGAAGTTGAACCCATGTAGGTGCATTCCAATAAGCCAGAATTGTGTTAGCTTTTGTTTGGAATGGGAATTTGGTCTTTGAGGAACAAGTTTTAGGTTAGTGTTGAATATCCAGGCTTGAATCATGTCGAGGCAGCGTCTGAGCTTCTGAATTTTGTGAGCTGAGATTTTCATTCAGAGTTAAGTGACATCTGTCTTTTGGTGTATTATAATGTTGTTGAAAGTAAGTAATATAAAGAGGGGATCCATGTACCTGAGAGGAAGAGGATGGAACCTTGTGAAGGAGTGGTTCTGGAATTTTGAAAGAATCCATCTGGGTTAACTGGGGATGGTTGTAACCAGAGGAGAACCAGTGAAGGACATTGCTGGCAAATCCCATTTGAGATGCAAATGTGTGGATGAATGTACAATGATCAACAATGTTGAAGGCAGCTAGGAGGTCCAGAAGTTTTAATCAGCAGTAGTCATTCTTGTCTGTTTCCTGCAATTTTGGCTGTTTCAGTGCAGCAGCATGATCTAAAGCCTGCCTGGTAATCACAAAGGAATGATTAGTGTTGAGATTTTGTTAGGAGTTGGTTGTGGACTGTTTTTTCAATGATTTTGCCACTGAAGAGTAGAGGCAACATTCTTTGGCAAGGTCATCATAGTAACAGGCAACTTTTTTTTTAATGATGGGGAGAATCTGTCCTACATTGAGGCCTACCAGGAATTTACCTGGGTGAGGGAGATATTGATGTCAAGTTGGAGCAAGTGCACTTCTCCAGAGAGGGATTAGATGAAGGGTGAGGAAAGTATATCCTCTGAGAAGAAGGTGGCTATGAAGAAGTTGAGGATGTAAGTGAGGTCTGTGAGCGAGAGGGTGTTAAAAGATGACACAGAGGGATGTTGCACAGAAGGATACATAACGGAATGGATGCAGGCTTAGTGCTAACTCAACCTTTCTGTTTCTTTTAATTGAAGAAGCAGCAGTGAAGTGAGAGATCAGTGGGTGCGGGAGGGGGAGACAATACGTGTTTATCTTGCAGAGCATTCTGCTTCTATTGGATATTAAACTAATGGTCTTGGTGTACTATTTGGCATGGACTAATATGTGTAGTTGGCTGGGCATTAAGCCAAAAGATTTCAGTAGTGTGAAATGATCAGACTTACTTTGCTGCAATTTCTTTTATTGTTTGTGAATGGTGTGCTTGTTGTCAGTGAGTTTGTTTGAATACCAGGGTGCAAATGGTTTTGATTTGTATTTCCATGTTTTAGGTGGGGCATGGATGCTTAAATGGTTATCGGAATGCGTTGAAGTTATTGACAAAGGTACTGAAATGCGGTGTGGGGGATAGGTGTAGCTTAAGTTAAGCTTGTGTTTTTATGGTGTCAATGAAGAAGTCTTTTAAAGGGAAGAATAATTATTGTTATCCCTTTGATTAGCATTAGTGTATGGGTTGTACATTTCAGTGATCAAGCAAGGATCAAGTGTTTGATGTGAGACCAGGTCTATGAGGTGAGTTTGGAGTTCAGCAGAGTGTGGATTGATGAGCATGAGGTGGTAAAGAGTGTGTCCTCTTTTTTGGACAAGAGTAGTAATAAGTGGAAGGTGCATGCGGTTAGAGGTGTGTGCTATTCGACTATGGTACATATATTTGTGATGTCTAGGTCTGGGTCTGCATTGGTGATTATCCTTGCAAGTGTTGATTCTCCCTCTGTAATGGCAGGGGTTCAGGACCACTGTCCTTACACTGGCCTTAAACAAGAACCACTCTTGTTTTTTCTTGGCATTTGCTAAAACTCACTGGACATGGGACACAGTAGTGTAGAGTCATGGTGGGATTGGAGTATGGAGGTAGTAAACAGAAGGTAATGCTCAGAGTGCTGATGTGGAATCTCTTGAGGTTTCCTTTTGGCCTGGAGAATGTAGATTGTCCTAATTTAAGTTCACAGAAAGAGGGGAAAAGAGGCTGGGTCTGATACTGAAAGCTGTAGGGTGTTAGCGCAGGTCACATAACAAGATGCAAGATTTAACACCAATGGTAATTCCTCCTTCTTCCCCACAGAAAGAAGCAACAAAACATTTGAGGGAACATAAGAAATATGTAGTAACGCTGCAAACTTCATAACAAGGACTATAGGATTAGAAGTTAAAGGCAGCAATAAATGTGAATACAATATACCTAGCCATGTGATTAGGGCTACCAGGTTTATGCACTTGTGGGTCTGAAGTTTGAGAATCAGGTAATTTACACATTTGTTATTTATATGTGTGTTAGTGAGTTATATGTATAATAAAACACTTTTTATTCACATGTTTATGTTTGCTATTCTAGGAGTGTTGGACCTGGCTTTTTGACAGGGACATCCCCAAACTTTTTGCCTCCTTCCTCCTATTTTTTCTGACCTGTTGTTGTTGGCTTTTGACCTCTGGGCACTTTACCACTGCTAACCAGTGCTAAAGTGCATATGCTCTCTGGGTAAATTGTACTACTGATTGGTTTATCCATGATTGACTATTTAATTTACTTGTAAGTCCCTGGTAGAGTGCACTACATGTGCCTAGGGCAGGTAGATTAAATGCTACTAGTGGGCCTGCAGCACTGGTTGTGCCACCCACCTCAGTAGCCCCTTAACCCTGTCTCAGGCCTGCCATTGCAAGGCCTGTGTGTGCAGTTTCACTGCCACTTCGACTTGGCATTTAAAAGTACTTGCCAAGCCTAGAACTCCCCTTTTACTACATATAAGTCATCCCTAATGGGTGCCCTAGGTAACCCCTAGAGCAGGGTGCGGTGTAGGTAAAAGGCAGGACATGTACCTGTGTAGTTATATGTCCTGGTAGTGTGAAACTCCTAAATTCGTTTTTACACTACTGTGAGGCCTGCTCCTTTCATAGGCTAACATTGGGGCTGGCCTCATACACTGTTGAAGTGGCAGCTGCTGATCTGAAAGGAGCAGGAAGGTCATATTTAGTATGGCCAGAATGGTAATACAAAATCTTGCTGACTGGTGAAGTCGGATTTAATATTACTATTCTAGAAATGCCACTTTTAGAAAGTGAGCATTTCTTTGCACTAAAATCTTGTTGTGCCCTTCAATCCACGTCTGGCTAGGTTTAGTTGACAGCTCCTTGTGCATTCACTCAGACACACCCCAAACACAGGGTACTCAGCCTCACTTGCATACATCTGCATTTTGAATGGGTCTTCCTGGGCTGGGAGGGTGGAGGGCCTGCCCTCACACAAAGGACTGCCACACCCCCTACTGGGACTCTGGCAGACAGGATTGAGCTGAAAGGGAACTTGGTGCATTTCTTAGAGACTCTTTGAAGTCACCCCCACTTCAAAGGCACAACTTAGTATAAAACAGGGCCTCTGCCCTACCTCATCAGACACTTGCTGGAGAAGAAACCTGAACCAGAAACTACATCCTGCCAAGAAGAACTGCCTGGCTGCTCAAAGGACTCACCTGTCTGCTTTCTACAAAGGACTGCTGTCTTGCTGTTGCCCTGCTGCCTTGCTGAACTCTTGTCTGGCTGTGAAAGTGTTCTCCAAGGGCTTGGATAGAGCTTGCCTCCTGTTCCTTGAAGTCTCAGGACCAAAAAGACTTCTTCCTTTCACTTGGACGCTCCGTGCGCCGAAAATTTCGACGCACAGCTTGTTTCGCGGCGAGAAAAACGCCGCACACCGACGCTGATCGACGCGACGCCCTCGGGACGATCGAGACTTCGACGCACAACCTCGCAAGGACAAAGCCGCCCGACTTTCCAGGAGAAATCGACGCGACGCCTACCGTGAGTGCGAAACTTTGACGCACGGCCTCGCAAGGACAACGCCGCCCGACTTCCAAGGAGAAATCGACGCGACGCCTGCCGTGAGACCAAAATTTCGACGCACGGCCTCGCAAGGACAACGCCGCCCGACTTCAAAGGAGAAATCGACGCGACGCCTACCATGAGATCGAAACTTCGACGCGCAGCCCCGCAGAACGACGCGCAGCCGGAAAATAAGCAGGAGAATCCACGCACAGACCCGGGACATCTGGTAATCCCCGCGATCCACAAAAAGAGACTGTCTGCGCGCCGGAAAACGACGCCCGACTTCCCCGCGTGGAAAAGAACGACGCAAGTCTGTGTGTGCTGAGAGGAAACCGACGCACACACCCCTTTTTCCACGCATCTCTTCTCCTGTGGCCCTCTGAGGAGATTTCCCACCAGAAACCAGGTACTCTGTGCTTGAAAGACACTTTATTGCTTTTTAAAGACTTAAAGACACTTAATATCACTTTTCAGTGATATCTTTACAAATTCGTATTGCAACTTTGATCGTTTTGACCTACAATTACCCAGATAAATATTCTATATTTTTCTAAACACTGTGTGGTGTATTTTTGTGGTGTTATACTATGGTGTTGTATGATTTATTGCACAAATGCTTTACACATTGCCTTCTAAGTTAAGCCTGACTGCTCGTGCCAAGCTACCGGAGGGTGAGCACAGGCTGATTTTGGATTGTGTGTGACTTACCCTGACTAGAGTGAGGGTTCTTGCTTGGACAGAGGGCAACCTGACTGCCAACCAAAAACCCCATTTCTAACATTGGTGGCAGCGGTGGGATAGGACTTGTGTTTGTGCAGTGACATACAGTAGCTAAGTATTTCACTACCTACCCACAGTTGAAGGTCAACTTGATTTTTCATCTTTTTTGGCTTTTGGTTCTCTGATGTCCTCCTGGATATACTATTGATATTTTGGACTTTGGATTTTGGTTTTTGCTAGTAAGATCTTATCAGAATGGGATTGCTTACCTACTCATTCTTTGTTCGTACTGACCACCTCACTAAGGCTGACCTAAGGAAGCTTTGCAGACAATGGGGCCTTCCTGTAGCAAGGAGATCTACTAAAGCGGAGATGCTCCATCACTACATAGTCTGGGGGGAGGAAAGATGGGCAGAGAGAGAGGCAGCAAGAAACCAAATGACTAAGTACCCCTCAGATGAGGAGGAAGACTACTCAGATGAGGAGGAAGGCTACTCAGAGTTGGACAGTGACCCAGAAATAGATGAATGGCTCCGAAGTCAAAGGCGACAGGAGCAACAATTAGAGGAGTATCTTGCAGAGGTTGAGGCAAAAAGACTTTTAGCCCTGGAAGAAGAAAAGATTGCAGCTCAAGAGCTGAGCTGTAAAGAGCTGAAACTGGAGGCCGGAAGGGCTGAGTCCAGTTCAGATGGTGGCAGCAAAAATCTTGCATCTAGTACTGCTGAAGAAGGGCACAAGCCCAGAGATGTGGTGCCCAACTTGAAGAAGGGAGTTGACACACCCCAGGCAGTTCAAGGTATGAGGTAGTTCCCGTTATGCACAGGGTCCCTGAGAAGGATTGGGGAACTGGCACAGGGAGTCATATTCCTACTGGGGGGAGGGACACTTTACTGACTCTAGCAGAGAGTGACAGAGAAAAGGGTTCCCCCCTGGTGGACGTCCTGGATATAGAGTGTAGAGACATCCCAGAAGAGTTTGGGTTGAGTGTCAGGGACAGACAGATACTGTCTCACCAGTCTCAGGAGGGTGAAGTAGAGTGCTTTTCCAAGGTTGAGTTACTGGGTGGTTGGGTGAAGGGTACTGTGGTTAATACATGTGAAGGGCAGAGTGATGTAATTGCTGGAGAGCATATGTCTGGTCCTTATTTTCCAGAGCTACGCCAACACCAGGTGGAGTGTGAGTTCTCTGACCCCAGGGAACTTACAATGGAGGCAGACTTCTGGGTGAGTACCAGAGAGTCTGAAGAGGCATTTGGGGGTGCTCCTGAAGGGAGTGGTCTAGGTGGTTCCCAACCGAGTGTGGTGGGAGAGGATTGTAGTGTCCCAGGTAGGTCCCAGGTCCTAGAGGGTTCCATGAGGGAACACCAGGAGGGAAGCCTAGCCTGTACCGTAGGGCAACCTATTGAGGGAAGCCCTGCAGTGTCAGAAGAACTTGGGGGGGGTGACTGTAGCCAGCATCCCAACAGTTCTGGTGTCTGGCAGTACCCCTCCTAGTGAGGGGGTGCAGAAGTCCAGACATAGGGTTGAGAGGGGGTTGCAGACCCCAGTGGAGGACCTTGAGAGTCAGGGGACCGCTCTGAGAGCAGAGCCCCCCAGGAATGACCCAGATGAAACCGTTTCTGGTTTGGGGGAAACCCAGACTCTGCCGGATGGGCAGAGGTCGGGAGACCTGCGCCAACCAGACTCTTGTGTGGCCCTTGGGGACGGTGTGTCCCTTGTGGGGGGTGAGAGTGCCCCCCAGGAAGTCCTGGCATGCCAGGCAAAGATTCAACCTCAGGGTGGTGACTCTGGGTTGGATACCCAGGTTCAGAGGTTAAACTCTGACCTGGTGGGAGGTAGATGTGCCTCCCAAGAAGTCCTGCTGTGCCAGGCAATTGTCCAACCTCAGGGTGTTGACTCTGGATTGGATGACCAGGTTCAGAGGTTAAACTCTGACCTGGTGGGGGGTAGGTGTGCCCCCCAGAAAGTCCTGGCGTGCCAGGCAATTGCCCAACCTCAGGGTGGTGACCCTGGGTTGGGGAACCAGGCTCAGAGGTTAAACTCTGACCTGGTGGGAGGTAGGTGTGCCTCCCTGGAAGTCCTGGCCTGCCAAGCAATGGTTCAACCTCAGGGTGGTGACTCTGAGTTGGCTAACCAGGTTCAGGGGATAAGCTCTGACCTGTTGGGGGGTAGGCGTGCCCCCCGGAAAGTCCTGGTGTACCAGGCAGTGGTCCAACCTCAGAGTGCTGACTCTGGGTTGGATAACCGGGTTCAGAGGTTAAACTCTGACCTGGTGGGGGGTAGGTGTGCCCCCCAGAAAGTCCTGGCGTGCCAGGCAATTGTTCAACCTCAGAGTGCTGACTCTGGGTTGGATAACCAGGTTCAGAGGTTAAACTCTGACCTGGTGGGGGGTAGGTGTGCCCCCCAGAAAGTCCTGGCGTGCCAGGCAATTGTTCAACCTCAGGGTGGTGACTCTGGGTTGGATACCCAGGTTCAGAGGTTAAACTCTGACCTGGTGGGAGGTAGGTGTGCCTCCCAAGAAGCCCTGCTGTGCCAGGCAATTGTCCAACCTCAGGGTGTTGACTCTGGGTTGGATGACCAGGTTCAGAGGTTAAACTCTGACCTGGTGGGGGGTAGGTGTGCCCCCCAGAAAGTCCTGGCGTGCCAGGCAATTGCCCAACCTCAGGGTGGTGACCCTGGGTTGGGGAACCAGGCTCAGAGGTTAAACTCTGACCTGGTGGGAGGTAGGTGTGCCTCCCAGAAAGTCCTGGTGCGCCAGGCAATTGTTCAACTTCAGGGTGGTGACTCTGAGTTGAATGGCCCAGTTCAGAGGTTAAACTCTGACCTGGTGGAGGGTCAGTGTGCCCTCCAGGAAGTCCTGGTGTGCCAGGCAATTGTTCAACTTCAGGGTGATGACTCTGAGTTGAATGGCCAAGTTCAGAGGTTAAACTCTGACCTGGTGGAGGGTCAGTGTGCCCTCCAGGAAGTCCTGGCGTGCCAGGCAATTGTTCAACTTCAGGGTGGTGACTCTGAGTTGAATGGTCAGGTGCAGAGGTTAAACTCTGACGTGGTGGAGGGTCAGTGTGCCCTCCAGGAAGTCCTGGCGTGCCAGGCAATTGTTCAACTTCAGGGTGGTGACTCTGAGTTGAATGGGCAGGTGCAGAGGTTAAACTCTGACCTGGTGGGGGGTAGGTGTGCCTCCCAGGAAGTCCTGGTTTGCCAGGCAGTGATCCAGTCTGAGGGTACAGACCCTGGGCTGGAAGACCAGGTTCAGGGTGTCCCCCCGGACCTGGAGGGAGGGGCTACTGATAACAGTGCCCCTACCATGTTGTCTTCTGAGGAGGCCACTCCTAGTTGGAGGGTGCTGGACCCCAGAAGGGAGGGCAGGGGGAGGGAAGCCTCACCCCGGGCCCTAGTCCAACCTGAAGGTACAGGCCCCAGGTTGGAGGGCCAGTTGCAGGTTAACAGCCCTGCACTGGTGGAGGAATGGTACAGGGTGACTTCTGTAAGCACCCTGACCATGTTGGACTCTGGGGGTACCGCTCCAGGAGGGAGGGTACAAAGCCCCAGAGGGGAGGACCAGGTTCAGGCTGTCATCCCTGACCTGGTGGAAGGGAGAGTGGTTAAAGGGTGCCCAGCACCTGGGGCTACCGCCCCCCACTCTCCACAGCCACAGTGGTTGGAGAGCTTTGAGAGGCCTGGGGCCTGGCTCTCATCCCTGGCAGCTGTCAGTAATCACTGTGGCTTGCTGTCCGGGTGGACAGAGTTATCCCTGGGGAGGGGACAAGTGTCACACCCCAGGGGTAGAGTGGGCAACACCACTGTGTTGGTCATGGTGGTACTATCCTGCTCCTGGGATACATCTGTGAGCAAAATAAGATTAGGTGCTGCACAGATGGGATCCGCAGGTAAGGAGAAAGGTTCCCCATGGGTTGGCTTAGTGGGCCCTGAGAGTATGGACAGAGTGATCCAATTGGAGTCAGGAAGGCGAAGAACTGGAGCATGCCCCTGCTGTTGTGGGCCTGGGTCCTTGTTCTGTCGCCTCAAACAGGGAAGTACATCAGGATAGTGATTGTTCTCCCCTGGCTTTAGGCTGGTAGGGGGTCATGTTGGACCTGGCTTTTTGACAGGGACATCCCCAAACTTTTTGCCTCCTTCCTCCTATTTTTTCTGACCTGTTGTTGTTGGCTTTTGACCACTGGGCACTTTACCACTGCTAACCAGTGCTAAAGTGCATATGCTCTCTGGGTAAATTGTACTACTGATTGGTTTATCCATGATTGACTATTTAATTTACTTGTAAGTCCCTGGTAGAGTGCACTACATGTGCCTAGGGCAGGTAGATTAAATGCTACTAGTGGGCCTGCAGCACTGGTTGTGCCACCCACCTCAGTAGCCCCTTAACCCTGTCTCAGGCCTGCCATTGCAAGGCCTGTGTGTGCAGTTTCACTGCCACTTCGACTTGGCATTTAAAAGTACTTGCCAAGCCTAGAACTCCCCTTTTACTACATATAAGTCATCCCTAATGGGTGCCCTAGGTAACCCCTAGAGCAGGGTGCGGTGTAGGTAAAAGGCAGGACATGTACCTGTGTAGTTATATGTCCTGGTAGTGTGAAACTCCTAAATTCGTTTTTACACTACTGTGAGGCCTGCTCCTTTCATAGGCTAACATTGGGGCTGCCCTCATACACTGTTGAAGTGGCAGCTGCTGATCTGAAAGGAGCAGGAAGGTCATATTTAGTATGGCCAGAATGGTAATACAAAATCCTGCTGACTGGTGAAGTCGGATTTAATATTACTATTCTAGAAATGCCACTTTTAGAAAGTGAGCATTTCTTTGCACTAAAATCTTGTTGTGCCCTTCAATCCACGTCTGGCTAGGTTTAGTTGACAGCTCCTTGTGCATTCACTCAGACACACCCCAAACACAGGGTACTCAGCCTCACTTGCATACATCTGCATTTTGAATGGGTCTTCCTGGGCTGGGAGGGTGGAGGGCCTGCCCTCACACAAAGGACTGCCACACCCCCTACTGGGACTCTGGCAGACAGGATTGAGCTGAAAGGGAACTTGGTGCATTTCTTAGAGACTCTTTGAAGTCACCCCCACTTCAAAGGCACAACTTAGTATAAAACAGGGCCTCTGCCCTACCTCATCAGACACTTGCTGGAGAAGAAACCTGAACCAGAAACTACATCCTGCCAAGAAGAACTGCCTGGCTGCTCAAAGGACTCACCTGTCTGCTTTCTACAAAGGACTGCTGTCTTGCTGTTGCCCTGCTGCCTTGCTGAACTCTTGTCTGGCTGTGAAAGTGTTCTCCAAGGGCTTGGATAGAGCTTGCCTCCTGTTCCTTGAAGTCTCAGGACCAAAAAGACTTCTTCCTTTCACTTGGACGCTCCGTGCGCCGAAAATTTCGACGCACAGCTTGTTTCGCGGCGAGAAAAACGCCGCACACCGACGCTGATCGACGCGACGCCCTCGGGACGATCGAGACTTCGACGCACAACCTCGCAAGGACAAAGCCGCCCGACTTTCCAGGAGAAATCGACGCGACGCCTACCGTGAGTGCGAAACTTTGACGCACGGCCTCGCAAGGACAACGCCGCCCGATTTCCAAGGAGAAATCGACGCGACGCCTGCCGTGAGACCAAAATTTCGACGCACGGCCTCGCAAGGACAACGCCGCCCGACTTCCAAGGAGAAATCGACGCGACGCCTACCGTGAGATCGAAACTTCGACGCGCAGCCCCGCAGAACGACGCACAGCCGGAAAATAAGCAGGAGAATCCACGCACAGACCCGGGACATCTGGTAATCCCCGCGATCCACAAAAAGAGACTGTCTGCGCGCCGGAAAACGACGCCCGACTTCCCCGCGTGGAAAAGAACGACGCAAGTCTGTGTGTGCTGAGAGGAAACCGACGCACACACCCCTTTTTCCACGCATCTCTTCTCCTGTGGCCCTCTGAGGAGAGTTCCCACCAGAAACCAGGTACTCTGTGCTTGAAAGACACTTTATTGCTTTTTAAAGACTTAAAGACACTTAATATCACTTTTCAGTGATATCTTTACAAATTCGTATTGCAACTTTGATCGTTTTGACCTACAATTACCCAGATAAATATTCTATATTTTTCTAAACACTGTGGTGTATTTTTGTGGTGTTATACTATGGTGTTGTATGATTTATTGCACAAATGCTTTACACATTGCCTTCTAAGTTAAGCCTGACTGCTCGTGCCAAGCTACCGGAGGGTGAGCACAGGCTGATTTTGGATTGTGTGTGACTTACCCTGACTAGAGTGAGGGTTCTTGCTTGGACAGAGGGCAACCTGACTGCCAACCAAAAACCCCATTTCTAACAAGGAGGAATAAGCTATTTTAGGTAATCAGCGCAGTATTGTAAAGGGAAATCACTTTTTATGGTATAAACTGAGACAGAAACTCAATGTTCCACTACAGTGAACAACTGCGCATTCGCAAGTTTCCACAGCAGTGATTTTATGGCTGTTATTAAATGAAAAGTGTACCTGTCACTGATATGCCCACAGTTTTTACTTATTTAGGGCTGCATATGTTCTATTTCACCTCAGAAATTTGCTTTCCTTCCTAGGTCTTGGCGGTGGATTCGGTTATGTTGTTGGAGGAATCAACTGGGATGGAACCAACTTTGGAAGAGCAGTGGGAGGCCAGCTGCGCGTAATTTACGTCTTCACCTCAATCACTTTAATTGTAACCACTGCCCTCACTCTGAGTAGTATTCCAGAAAAACCTCAGCTTTGCTCATACATCAAGAAAAAGGTCATGAAGAGCCCAAGTCTTCCTTTACCCCCCTCACCGCCGGTCTTCTTTGATGAGACTGAGAATCAGAACCTTGACCCTCATAAGTCAACTCGGTTGTATGCAAGTTTTACAAGCCCTATCTCCCCACTTAGTCCATTAACTCCAAAATATGGCAGCTTAATGAGCCGGGACAACTCTTTAACTGGAATTAATGAGTTTGCCTCCTCATTTGGTACCTCAAACATTGACAGTGTTCTTATAGACTGCTTTACAGGAAGGCAAGAAGTCTCAGGGAGCTTGCCCAGGCAGGCAGGGAGCCTACCAAGGCTGCCGGATAGTTTGTATTGCCATGAAAATGGATCTCTGATGGCTGGGGAGCATTCTGCAATCACAGGATTAGAAGGGGATAGTTTAAGACCTGGATCTCTGGATACTTCAAAGCAAAGATCCTCAGGGATCCTAAAAAGGCCACAGACCTTGGCCATTCCTGATGTTGTATCGGCAAACTGCCCAGACAGCAGCAGGAGGAGGAACGTGACCTTCAGCAAAGAGGTAAGCAAAAAACAGCACTATAAATATAATGATTGTTAATAACTAAAAAATTTAACATTATCATTAGAGTCAGTATTAGTTTTAGTTTTAATGTTTCTGTCTTTACCCATATATGGTGTTTGGTATAAAAATTAAAAAGAACAAAAAAAAAGTTTTAATTGCAATGCAAGACATCCTACCTGGTGGTGGTGATGTTGACTTTGTTTCATAGCACTTGAGTACCCTAGCTTAAACAATAGAAACATCATACATGAGATTCGACAGACTGGCTTCCCGATTCAATAGAATTAATTTGAGGATGTTTTTCCTAAATTATTTGTCCTAGTTGAAGTTGTGCTCATTAGAATTCATCTGAATTGCAATGTAAAACGAATAGGTCATGGACATCCAACAGTGGTCCAGGAATGCTTGATCTGTGCCAGATTTTAAAGATATCCAAAGGAGATAAATGTACATACGCTGCGTCTAAATAGGTATAATTTAAATAGCCATTGTTTATCCTGAAAATCTACAAAATATTTTAGCCTACATTAGCCAACGAATGACACCCCTGACTTGGGTAGTCCAAATTTTGTCTATGTAGAATGTGCCTGGGAGCAGCATGTCAATTTATATTGATTTTCGACAATGAAAAGGGGTATATTGTTTAATCTTTTGCATATAATGAATTTAGAATAACTATTAAATATTGAGCGTACCTGGGCTCTACTGAATTTAGCGGAAATAAATCCATTTCCCTACGATTCAGTGTCCACATCATTAAAATCACTATCATAAGCAAACGTTATATGAATGGGCTTGGAAAAGAGGACCAAAATGATATTTTGGAGTATTTCCAGTCAAATCCTTAGACACATTTTCACGGAGGATAGAACAGCTTGAAGTATTTCTGCCAACATGGGTACTGTTTCATAAATTCACAAAGAATGCAAGATGTCAGCGCTGTTAACACATCCCTTTCACCAGCAGGGCATTCAAAATTAGACATATTCCATTTTCTGAGAACAGATCAAATTACATAAGGTGGGAAATAGTACAGATTGCAGTGACAAAGTCAGAACTTCAAGAAAGTTTGTGGTAAAGGCCACCAAGGCTTGGCTATAAGCTCCAATGATAATCCCATATTACTGGCCCATTTCCTTAAATAGGTATTCCAGACTCTTATCACATCTTGCCTGAATGACTACAACTCTCTCTCTACATTGGTCTTGTCATGCCTCCAGTGCATACAAAATGCCACTGCTTACCTTGTACTTGGCTCTAACATATTCACTCAGATCTCATCATCTTCATTCTGTCTATTAGCAGCCTCACAACTTAAGTGAAGTAAGTTCAAAGATCTGTGCCTGTGACAGAAAGTACAGATCTGTATATCATCCACATACATGACCACTCATTTTTACCATGTATTTCCATCAAGGTTTCTTCACTCCAATTCTTCTAAGTTTTCAGCTATACCTGGGATCTGCAGATCTACATTGGTGGACGTCTTCTCAAGCATCACCATCAAACTCTTGAATGTACTTCTAGCTATTTTTGTAGTTATCCCATGTAATATGACTTTCCACAACTCCTCAACAGCGGAGTTGGTAGACCATTAAGTATTGAAAAAAGGTCCTGACAGAGGCTTGGTCCTGTAGCTAACCTCACTGCATCTAGCTAAAGGCTATGTGTAGTGGAGGTTGACTGCCTACAGTGAGTTAGATGGAGGGCCTGGAGACCAGGATAGGCCTTGTGACAGCCACGCACACAGCAGCTATGCAAACCATAGCTCGCACACCAAATGCAACGCTTATGATCTTGCAATATATAAAACAGCAAGTGTAGGAAAGTCCTCCTTTTTGCCCTGGTCACCCCCAAACGTTTTGGAAAGGTACTGGTGGTTACTGACTCTTGGCTGTGCCCTGGGTACTGCTTACCAGTCCCAGGGCCAGTGCTCTGTGTAAAGTGGATATGCAAATTAGGCTAATTATAATTTGTGAAATTAACCTACCTATAAGTCCCTAGTATATGGTAGGGCATGGAGGTTTAGGGACCCCAGCATAGGTAGTGACCCCATAGGTGCAATACTGAGGTGCCCAGTGTCATTTTAAAGGCAGGCCTGCCTTGCTGGCTGCTTTTAAATCAAAGTTACATGCAAATTCGACTTTGGAATTAAAATTTGTTCCAAAGTCTTAAACTACCTTATTTATACATATAAGTCACCCCTAAGGTGGGCCCTATGTGCCCATGGGGCTGGGTGCCATGTAATTATAAGCAGGGACCTTATAAAAATAGTTTTATATGCCCTGGTGAGGTAAACCAGCCAAATTTGTTTTCCCTCATTGTAGTGAATGGCCTCCGTTGGCTAGAATAGGGAGACTTTATTTTCATTTTAAAAATCCTCTTAAGTAACAGATACCACAAGTTTGGTATCAAATTAATTGTTATAATAAATCCCATAACTTCCAGTTGTTGGATTTAATATAACTTGTTCAGGTAAAGAGTTTTAAACTGTACCTGAAAAGTTGCCAACTTCAGCCCTGCAGTGTTTTTGCTGCTTTGCTCTGATTGGCCAGCCTCTGGCAGCCTGGCCAGGCTGTCCTTGATGAGGTGTGAAGTGGCCTGGCTCAATACAAAGAGATGTGCCTGGGGGAGATGTCCTCTCCTCCCCAGGCACATCTCTTTGTATTGAGCCAGGCCACTTCACACCTCAGCAGATGGAGAAGCTGGAAGGGGGAGGGCTGCCAAGCTGGTCTTCAAAGGCAGGGAAGGACATTTGGAGCAACCCAGCAACACCCTCACATCCTGCAAACCCAGACAATTAGGTGCCCCCTCGATTAGATTAGGAGAGGGCGGAGAGGAGTGTGTTTAGGATTTTTAGCCACACCAGTGGGTGGGCTCAGCCAGATGGCACCTCCAATAATCACTTTCAGCCATGATGGATGTTTGAGGAATGTTGCTCCCTGGGATTGATTTTTGCCAAACTTCCCAGGAACTGGTCATCACAGGGGGAAGGACCCTGCCCCTGACTGGAGAAACAGGACCCCACTGTATTTCACCCAGGACCAAGGATAAAACTGGCAGACCTGCACCCACACCTCAGTTCCCTACCAGGTCCCTAACAGGAAGAACTACAGAAGAAGAAGGACTGCCCTGCTAGACCCCTGGCCTGCACCTGGACTCTGCACTCTGGAGGACTGCACCAGCTGCACACTTGGGCTTCACCACAAGAAAGACTTTGCCGGGCTTCAACTGGTTCAAGGAGGGACTCCCTGTTTGCTACATGTGAAAACTTGCTAACCAGAGTCCCCTGCACCAACTCCTCAAGAAACCAACCAGCTGACCACTGTCCAGGGGCCAAAAAGGAGTTTACGCCAGGTGCATTCTGGAAGTTGTAGTCCGCACCCTCAAGGACCATCTCAGAACTTCTGGAACCTTGGGGTGAACTGTGGACCTCAAGAGAACCTTAAAAGAACATCTGGAAAAATATCCAGAAGTTTGGAGAACTTTGGAGAACGTTTGGAAAAAAGCTCCAAAGAGGGACCGACCCGCTGCGGCAACTCTAGCCGGCTTGCCTCAACCGCGACCCGGCCTGACTTGCAGGTTCATACCGGTGAAGAAAATCTCCAAAAAAGTGACTACGTCCGAAGGTAGGAAGTTGATCGAGACCTCCCAGGCAGTGTATCCGGAGAGGGCTCCAAGGACGTCGGATCAAGATTCAGGTTTGCCCCGGTTGAAGGATTTTCACCTCGAAAAAATGACTAAGTCCGAAGGTAAAAATCTCCCCCGAGGGCTCCCGCCACCCGTATCCGAGGAAGAGTTTTAGGAGGTCGGATTGGACTGGCAGGTTCATCCAGCTGAAGAAAATCTCCAGAAAAACGACTAAGTCCTAAGGTAAATTTTTGACCGAGGCCTCCCATGGGATGTAGCCGAACCGGGCTCCATCGTGGTCAGCCTTAAACTTTGACTTTGCCCCGGTCGAGGTGCGACCAGATGACCAGATTGGCGCATTTTGTTTCTATGCGCTAGAAAGCATTAATTCTTTAAAAATTGATAACACTGGTTCCCCTTATCAGACTTTATTTGTTCTGATGTCATTTTAAAGCTAAAATTATTTCCTATTTTTATAAATTAATTTTGGATTTTTAAACTGTGCTGTTTTTAATTACTGTTTTGTGATATTTGAATGCTTTACGCTTTGTCTCCTAAGTTAAGCCTTGTCGCTCGTTGCCAAGCTACCAAGGGTTGAGCTAGGTTTAATTTACTGAGACCTAACTGGACCTAAGTGGAGCTTAGTGGCCTATTGCTAAGTGTAGGTACTTATCTGCCCTTACCAATAAACCATTTTCCAACAGCAACTAAGAGTGAAATCTAATTAAACACCAACACATAACTAAACCAGTTAATAGTACTATATTCATAGTCATCCCTGTCAAAATGGTATAGTAATGTGATATGTAATCTCATTTGTAAGATGATTTACAACATTTTTTATTGCATCTGTTTCATTAAGATTTGCCTTCTGAGCATTGCATTTGGTGTCTGAATTATGGTTTGCAAGCTTGTTGTGTGAATTATGGATAGTGCCCCTAACCATAACTTGCTTTTTTGTTATTAATTTGCAACCATAATTGCACTTTAACTGTGATTTTTTGTCGGTGAATTTCTGAGGTTTTTAAAACATAAATTGTAATGCTGTAACCAAAGATAAACATAGCTTCACCTAACATAATTATAGTTAGGTCTGTTTTTCCATAGACAGGGTATTTTTTGGTTTGCTGACTTTGGTCCCATTTGACAAATATTCACAAAACTTCCAAATAAAAAGATCTCCCACCTCAGCTCCTTCCTGGAATGTTTCAGTATGATCTCTCAAGTGGGGGCTGAGAAAAAAGGTGTGTCCCTAAACATATAATCCCCATGTATTTTACATAGACTTCTTTAGACAAAGCTACAGCAAAAACTAATTAACTTAATTAACCTTATTCAGCAGCAAGCTAGATCTTGGTCTGCAGAGTGTGCTTTTTGTGATTTGGTATAAATCTGTAGTTTTTGAGAATGGTGAGAATTTAAAAATGAAGGCTTGTGATTGGTCAAGAGGCCAGTTTTTCCCATGAACCTTCACACTCTTGCTCAGCGAGAGGCTCCCGCAAGTCTCGCAAGTATTCAGATTGGCTGGCTGTTGGAATGTTAGAAATGAAATGGCAGACATTAACGTTTATTGTGAAACTTCGTGGTATTGTGGAAATTATGTCAAAACGCTATATAAAAGGGAAGCAGAAAGGCATGCTGTCCCCCTAGTTTTAGAGAGGAGGCGTCTAAGGAATAACTAATGTGATAAAAATAAATGTATAGTGGGTGTGGCCAACCATCATGGCTGCACAGACATGATCCATACAAGCTCCACTACGCTTTTTAAAAAAAATCAAGGTAACCGGTGACTCTTGGCAATCCATTGCCCTATGACTGTCACAGAAGTTGTGAGGAGGGGGTGGATCAAGAAGGAGACGGGTTCCCCCCGTCCAATGTCACCGCAGGATGATTGAGATGGCACTGACTGCCTGAGAGCTGAAGAGTGCGGCAGGGCCCGAATGAGGTATGAAGTCCTGCTGTGTGTAATTCTAAAACTGCGCCCTGCATCCTATGCGATCCAGAACAGCCAGGGATAGTGTGAGCCTAGACTTCCCCCAATGATGCCTTCCCCCAATGGCTCTCCACTCCCGCTGCACAACTGTTCTGCCATACTGGGCCCAGAGTGCAGACGATTCAGAGCACTCCTGCCATGTTACCTAAATGCAATGAGGCGACAGAACACTGAAGTTGGAGGGCAGTGGGTCCCTTGATGAGCCTCTCCCCATCGTATGTACAAAGCACCCAACTTCTGTCACAATAAGTGCCAAGCTACTCACTGTTCGATCCCGTACCGTCAACTGCCTCTGGCATTGCGGGGTGGGCATGGAGCCAAGACAGGAGCGGCGGTCTAGCTTGGTGAGCAGTAGCATGTCCTCCGTTCCCCACCCAGCCTGACCCTACCTCTTGCGATGCCCAGTGAGCAGATGGATGGGCACCAGGGCAATCTGCTTGGAGTCTACTGCAGGCCTTCGAGACTGATGACCGGGACTGTACTCACTCAAAATGGCACCAGCACCATTCTGACCTCCTGCAGCATGACGCTGCTGTTTCCCATAGAGGGGATGTGGACCAGAGGATGGGCACATTGCTCAATTTTTTTTTAGAATTGCTCTGGTGTATGAAAATGGCCACCCTGCATTATCCTCTTCACTAGAGATCCCCTGCTCCACCATCAGGTATCTCCTTCTCCCCTCTCCGCCTTACACCTACTGAGTTGTTGAGTGCCCTCTAGTCATGGACCATTGGTGGCTCAATGCCCCTACTCAAGTTTTTGGACCAGTATCTAGTGGAATACAGGCACATACCCGGGGGTCTTGATGCCTGGAGAACTTGAAGAGAACAAGCGACCAGCTGGCCTTTGACCCCCTCACTGTAGCATTGCGACCCCCTAAATATTATTAGCAGCTTCTAGATTAAATACGGAGGTGATCATTCAACAGCCCCCTGTCAGACCTGTCTGCTCCATAAATCTTACAGAAGACACAGTGGCAAATTGCTAACCTCCTAGCTACCCTCTGAGGCAAGCATTGTAACTGGTGGAGCCTGGACTTCAGGATTGACCTACCGCGGACCATCTGAATAGCCCTAATGGTGTTGCTTCACCATCCCTGTATACCCTTTGGAAGCCGCTCTCTACATGTCTCCCAAAAAACATAGACAAATAGAGTCTCTAGTTACTGTCAGCCAACAGATTCACAGAACTCTCGGCCATCTCCCCATAAAGATGAAAGCATGGCCTTGACTAAGAAAGACCTCCTGTCCTCCCTTTGGGATTTCAAAATGGAACTACATGAAAAACTTAAACTTACCTGACAGCTTCTTTAGAGGCCCTCCAATGCGAGCTTATCTTCAAATTCACTCAGGCTGCGAGGCTTAGAAGAAGGAGCAGAGGGACCAGACTTAGGCACTGATTTATACTTTTTGGTGCAAAACTGCACTAACGCAGTTTTGCACCAAAAAGTTTAGCACCGGCTTGCACCATTTCTGTGCACTAGCCGGGCACCATATTTATGGAATGGTGCAAGTCGGTGCAAAGGGTAGGCTAGTGTAAAAAAAAATGACGTTAGTCGGTGGGGCTGGCGGTATGGAAGAATTGGGTTTTGCACCACAAAATGACATTAGCCAGGTCAGAGTAAAACATTTTTTTACGTTAGGCAGGTTAGAGTAAAAAAATGAATCTAACCTGCCTAGAGTACTTTTCTGACACAAAACCATCTATACCCATGACTCCTGTCTTATAAAAGACAGGAGTCATGCCCCCCACCCCAATGGCCAGCACAGGGGGCCAGGGTCCCCTGGGCTTGGCCATTGCACTCTGTGCCATGTATGAAGGCCCATTTCCGGGCCCCCTATGGCACATAAAAAAACAAAATAAAATACTTACCTGTACTTACCTGGGATGGGGGTCCCCCATCCTCCGATGTCCCTCTGGTGTGGGTGAGGGTGTCCCTGGGCCTAGGGAGGGCACCTATGGGCTTATTTCATGGGTTTCCACCATGGAAATAGGCCCACAGGTGCCCTAATGCCTGCCGTGACCCAGGTGTTAAAAAATGGGGCAAAGCAAGCTTTGCACCATTTTTTTACCCCTCCTCCCTCCCGTGCACCATTTTTCCACGGGAGTATAAATATGGCGTTAAGGCCATAGAGTCATTTTTTGCACAGGAACGCCTACCTTGCATCTCATTAAGGCAAGGTAGGTTTCCACGTCCCAAAAATGACTTTAACTCCATATATTTGGCGCTAGACGAGTCTAGCGCCAAAGTATAAATATGGAGTTAGTTTTGCACCAAATTAGAGTTAAAAGAAATGATGCTAATTCAGTGCAAACAGAGTATAAATATGCCATTTAGAGGCTTTTATGGTGGGTCTTGTTTCAGAATTATTGGGGACAGGGGGCCCCTAGGTCAAGCTGGACCATGTCCAAAGAGTAGACCCACTAATTCACTGTGAGGGAAATTGTCACAGGGATGTCAGAGCGAAAATAATTTTTTTCAAAACTAAGGAGGCCATCTTTCAGGCACCAAGGAAATTATACAAGTTGACCTTCCAGGGAGTGTATTATTTTGTTTTCTGGAACATATCCCCAGCGACATTGGTTCGGACACAACAATTTCGACCAATCACCTACAAACTTAATCAGGAGAACAATAAATATAGATGGACATACCCATTTGGTTTGGCTTTCTCCTACCAGAACAAAACACACCACTACACAGAATTTTCAGAGGCAGCGGCCCTGCTCAGGGTGAAGATATCTGATTTGGAGCGCTCAGCTGAACAGGTGGGGGAACAGTCCAAAAGCTCCAAGACTGGTACAGATCATAGACACTGTCTCCCGCAGCACAAATCCCAGCCGTAGGGGAAGCATGTTGCACTTGGCTGGAGCAATCATCCTTTACACACCCCTGAATGGATGATTGATATACTGAGAGATTCTCAAACTCTGTACCTGTATGAATCTATCACTCCTTACTGTCCATTAGCATGGTAAGGCCCAACACGGGGGAAGCTTTCTATTGTTTCATACAGTTGTGGTCCTTTACTGTAGAACATTTACAATGCTAAGGCGCTTTAAGAGTTCAACCACTGTTCTCCATTTGGGTAGTATTACTTGTTACATTGATCATTAGCTAGTTTAATATAAATGCTTTAAGTTGCTCATGACTTACATGCAACATTTTTACAGTTCTCTCAAATGTTTACCAATTGTTGGGAAACATGGTTCTCATTTAGATTTGTTTTGTTCTTCATTTGTTGTTCCATGAGGGACATGCAGGGGGAGTGGGAAGCTGAGGCAAGAGGGAAGGGAGGCTCTGATGGGCTGTGACCCTGCTGTGTTGATGAAAACAGGGAGGTAATATTCAGTCAAGAAACCCACCTTCTATACCAATGGTGTTGGTCACATTAACCTGAAATAGCGGTCTCAATTCCCCAGCCAAAAGACAGAAATTATGGAAATACCTTCTGGATAGGTGTTATGACATTGTGGTGTTGCAAGAAACTCATCTTAAACACAGCGATGAAAAAAGACTCCGCCAGAAGGCCTATCCAGTTGTTTATTGGTCCTCAGTGCCCACCAAACATAACAGGGTAGCCCTTCTATTACATTCCTCTCTCAATTTCCACTCTTTAAGCAGTAAAACAGGTAAGGGGGGGCCAAATATTGATGGTGAAAGAGACAATCTTGGGTAGGTTGTGCATCATCACCTCGATTTACACCCCCAATTCTGTGCAAGCCCCTTTCTTCTACTCATTTCTCACACTCTTATGGGTGACTTTAACCTTACCTGGGATCCACAATTAGATTGGGCACACTCACAATGCATTAGCACAGGCAACTTTACCAAAGCTCTCCAATACTTTCTTAAGTCTTTAGGCTTGGATTACACTTTTTTACCCACTCTTAACATACCCCATTTTAGCAGTAGACTTCCATCCTATTGACCCATCCGACCATGCGCCAGTGGAATTGACCCTTAATTGGTGTGCTCCCACACTCAAATTGCAACACTGTTCCATCCCAGGGTCTCTTACCAGGGACCTCTTATTTACAGATGAAATATGCAAAACTAATTTTTCACACTAAATAAGCTCCTGGACACTAACCTCTCTAATAGGTGGGATGCTTTTAAAGCAGTAATCAGAGGGAAATGTAATGCTCTTTTGTCAGTGACAACCAAACAAAAACAAATGATAGGCTGGCTCTTGAAATGGAACTTCAGTCTGCAGAAAGAGCTCTTAGAGATACACCCACCCTCACACTGCAGAGGAAAGTAACAGCCCTGAGAGGGAAGCTTAATGCTATATATACCAATAGAGCTGAATTCACTCTTCTACACCTCAAACACAGGACATACGATAAGGGGAATAAAGTGAGCCCCTATCTAGCACGCCAACTCAGAATAAAACATGAGATTGATTTTATTATCCATATTCAAAAAGACTCAGGGGATTTAGCCAAGCCTGATTGTGATAAAGCCAGGCCTTTCAAGATTTTTTCACAAAACCCTACATACCTCTGGCCCACGCTGTGTAGCATCTCAACAGAAGTTCTTAGAGGAAGTAGATCTGCCCCCAAGTGTCAGTGGAACAGAATGAGGAACTAAGCAGCCAAATCAAGAAGGAGGAGGTTTGGTTGGCTATCACTACTCTTATGACAAATAAATCTCCAGACCCCAATGGGTTTAAAGCACAATTCTACAAAACTCTTAGCACTGAACTCATACCACATCTTACCCTTCTATTCAATCATGTATCTGCCAATAAAATGGTTGCCCCTTCGATGAGTGAAGCACTTATTTCAGTTATCCTTAAACCGTGGAAGGATCCCCAGTTTCGTACCTCTTACAGGCGTACAGCCTTGCCTAATTTAGATGTAAAATTCTACTTAAAGATTCTTGCCACTAGATTAGAAGGTATGTTGCCCAATCTAATCCATTCAGACCAAAACGTCTTAATCTGAGGGACACATGATAACTTGAGAAGAATAATCCCCCTTGTCGAAAAAGCTACCAAGAAACAGATTTCGGCTATCCTTTTAGCATAGGATGAGGAAATAGCCCTTGACCTGGTGGATTGGTCCTTTCTCTTGAACACTATCCGTAAATTTGGCTTTCATGAACAATTCATCGCAAAGGTCAAAATGAATTACGCAAATCCTCTCTCAAAAGTCATGGTTAATGGAGTAGACTCGGACTTCGTCCATCTCGGTCGAGGTACTCGACAAGGGTGCAAACTTTCCCAACTCTTATTTTTGCTTAGTATATAGGCCCATATTTATACTTTTTGACGCTAAACTGCGCTAACGCAGTTTAGCGTCAAAAAGTTTTGCGCCGTCTAACGCCATTCTGAAGCGCCATGCGGGCGCCGTATTTATGGAATGGCGTTAGACGGCGCAAGCAGACCGGCGCTGCCTGGTTTGCGTGGGAAAAAACCACGTAGACCAGACAGCGCCGGCGTAGGGGGAAAATGGCGCATGGGCGTCTTAAAATGGGGCAAGTCAGGTTACGTCGAAAAAATCGTCTTAACCCGACTTGCGCCATTTATTTTCGACGCCCATCCCCCATCAACATGACTCCTATCATTGTAAAGATAGGAGTCATGCCCCCTTGCCCAATGGCCATGCCCAGGGGACTTCTGTCCCCTGGGCATGGTCATTGGGCATAGTGGCATGTAGGGGGGCACAAATCAGGCCCCCCTATGCCACAAAAAATTATTAAAATAAAAAAAAAAAAAACTTACCTGAACTTACCTGGGGTGGGTCCCTCCAGCCTTGGGTGTCCTCCTGGGGTGGCCAAGGGTGGCAGGGGGGGTCCCTGGGGGCAGGGGAGGGCACTCTGGGCTCATTTTGAGCCCACTTGTCCCTTAACGCCATGCCTGACCCAGGCGTTAAAAAGCGGCGCAAATGCGCCGTTTTTAGCCACGCCCACTCCCGGGCGTCACTTTTGCCCGGGAGTATAAATACCACGTAAAGGCCTGGGAGTCATTTTTTAGACGGGAACGCCTCCCTTGCATATCATTAACGCAAGGAAGGGGTTCACGCTAAAAAATGACGCACATTCCGGGAACTTTGGCGCTATTCGCCTCTAACGCCATAGTATAAATATGGCGTTAGTTTGCGTTAGTTTTGCGTCGAAATTGCGTCAAAAAAAACGACGCAATTTCGGCGCAAACGGAGTATAAATATGCCCCATAATCCCTAGTCTCTAAAATCAGAGCTGTACCCGCAAATCACAGAATTCCCTTTGGTTCAATAGACCAAAAAATTTCAGTTTTTACACATGATTTGTTGTTCTCTTTTACCTTCCCTCCACTTCCCTAGATGCTTTACAGCATGAATTAGCCCACTATGAAGAGGTGGTGTGGTACCGTATAAATCTCCACAAGTCCTCCCTCCTAAATATGACCCTCTCCACACACGAAATGGAGATGCTAGCGCCCATCACTCCCTTTCAGTGGGCAAAAAAATACATCACTTATTTAGGAATTAATATTACACCCAAGCTTGCTGATGCTTAGCAAGCTAATTTCTCCCCAATGCTCCATCAGTTTAAACTATATTTAAAGCATGAGGCCCCCATGTACCTGTTGTGGCTAGGATGCATTAATGCAGTTAAAATACAGTTCTGCCGTATGTCTTGTGCTTCTTTCAAGGTCTTCCAAATGATTTTCCCGGGACTTTTTCACAGCGCTCTGCTTTCCAGTGATATGTTTCATTTGGCACAGCCGCAGCGCCAGGTCATTCGACCGTTCTGGACAGAAATATTAGTACAAATTAAAACTATGCAACTATGCTGGACTATTCTCTTCCAGCCACATCCAGCTTTGGGCTACCAAGAATGCGAGATGATACCGTAAATAGCAAATCTGAAGTGATCGCTCCATTATGTAGCTTTGCCTGGGAGCTGCTGAGACAGCCCTGGCAGCTGCCTGGAACAAATCCTCTGCACCTTCACTCATAATGGCACGTGCGGCTCTGGCAAGCACTTACAATGGAGCAGCACTCAAAGGAAAAATTATTTATTTAGCGGCATCACCAAAAAGAGATAGGAGAGGTAAACAGTGCAAGCATTTCAGGCCACTATGAAGGAACAGGGAAGGCATTAACCAGTTGGTGGATAAAAGTTGTGATGCATTTGTTTTTTCTCATCATCGAGTAACGCTGGAGCATAATGTAGGATGGTTGGAGGTTAAAGATCTCTGTCTTTTCTGTTGAGAAGACCCACATGCCATACCTTGTTGATTTGCTCACGAGTACAGGTAACTGCCCTGGCTCTTGATGATCAAAGGTGTTTCACTGACTGATAAATATAGATTTTGTGCCTCTGGCAGAGAAGCTTATTCGACTGATCAAAAGATTGTGACTACTGTCTCGAGTTCTATTCCTCTCAGGAACCGAAGGTCATATTTAGACTTTGGCAGATGAGTTACACCTTCACAAACGTGTCAAAAACCCTATCCGCTGCATTAAAAGTGCATTCTAGCCCATCCAGGGAACAGGCTATCCATCACATTTTGATGGAGCACCCATCATGAAACTCTAAATGAGGGCCTCAGGGTCAGCAGACCATTGAGCACTCGGTTAAGCATGACTCAATAAGTGTCACTACAGTAAGCTTGACACATTCATGTGCAACATTTGTGAATACCACAGAGGGAGAAAGCAGGTGTAGATAAGAACCTGCAAGAGTGGTATAGAGACCAGAAGTGAAGTGGAAGAAAGAGGCAGCAGGTGGCTGAAGATGAGGAAGGCTTGATGTTCAGCAAATCTAGCACTGAGGGGCATCAGTGGTGAGATCCTAAAAAAAACGTTGTGCCTCTGCACGTACAATTTACAAATTAAGCACTGTGTTTTGTGCAAGTAACAGGGCAATCATTAGCTGAATGCCTTAGGCTTCAATAGGAACTACTTATTACAGTGAGATGTCCTCGTTATATTGAGATCAGTGATATTGAACAATACTATAAATAACTACTAATATCTAGGTGCTGAGTTACAGTAATGGTTCCTTAAGTGTAATGGGTATTTTGCCCATATTTGTGCTCCCTGAGCAAGATGATATTACTTAAGAAGTTGTAAGCTTGTGAGCTGCCCCTTCTGCCATACCTATTGCACAAGCGCTAAGTTAGCACTCTCGTAATGTAAAGTAGTTGCAGCTTAGTTCCTCATCATTTGCATGGTGCGAGGACCTATGCAGTTATGAAGCTGCCTTTGATTTGGGGTCCACCCCTCATCACAGACGCAGTTACAAGACCATAAAGGCCTTGAAGAGATACATTGTGTAATCACCACCCAGGAAGTAGCTTATAGAGCAAACCCTCTGCTGTGGGTGCATTTTAGGAGGTGGTTTAGAGGACCCCTGTGAACCACACCAGGGATTAAAGTCCCTCTCCCAGGGATAAGGTCCTGACTCCCCTCAAAATGCAGACAAGGGTGTTTGTGCAGCGGCACCTACTGTGTACACCCTTGAATGTATACCCTTCACCAAGACCCCAGAGTAAGGCTTTGAAGGATTCCACAAAGGTGGCTACAGTGTATGAATGCACCCACCGTAAATGGGGTATCAGGGCTACCCTTAAATGTCAAGGTGTTCACAAAACAACACAGCACAACAGCATTTCCAAGATCTGCTCTGTCTGCCACTCATTCTCTAATAGCTCAAGTTGCCGATTTTTAAAATAATTCTATATAGCACAAAGCTTTGAAATGTATGACGGCGCTTTACATAGGAAAGCAAGTATACAGTTAACAAAACTATCATCTGAGATTAGATTAACATGGTAACCAATTTCACTGAGAGCAAGCAAAATAACAACTTCTGAAGCTGATAGTAACAAATGCATTTTATTGTAATTGTATTTATTATGCACATACTTCCCCTAATGAGGCGTTGACACAATTTATTTTGGATGGCATGCTATTGTGTAACCCAGAGTTAGTGGTTATCCTAGTAGTTATTAACCACTGTTGTAAATATGTTGGTTATTGGCTACGTCTTTGAGGAAACTGAAGCATTTCCTCCAGTCTCTAGTAGTGGATTAAGTTAACACAAGTTAGATGTAGTTATTAGAGCGAGTTCATGCAAATAGAAAAAATAGGAAAAGTAAATAGGGTGGAAGAGATATTGGGAGATTACCTGGAATGTTAATTGAACGTTATCTACATTGTTTGACTTTGTACTTGTATTTTATTATGGGTGGTGAGTTATGTTGTATGTTTAGGATTGGTTGGTAATATTTTGAGGAATAGGCTGTCTCTAGGCTTTACATTGATCATTCTGTTATGTCAGTGTTTGAGACAGATGTATAGGTGATACGTTTCTAAAAGGATGAGCTTCTTCCTGATGTCAGGAGTTATTTGTAAGACATTCTGCTGAGTTAGCACTTACTTGAGCTTAAAAGGTCCTGGAGGGTATATATCTGTCAGCAGAGCATAACAATGTGTGGATTCTTTGTTGGATAACATTTGGTATAACCAGGTCTTAACTATCCTTCTGAACTCTATGTGATTTTCAGTGGCTCTGATTTGTGCAGGTAGGGAATTCCATAGTTTTGCTGCTGGAACAGAAAAATAGTTTCATCAATGGTTTTCTATCGCAAGCTGGAATTGTTACTCACAGTGCCAGACTGGAACATTAGTTCCTGCAATGGGAGAATTTTGTGAGCTTTACTTGAATTACCTTTTGTCATTAATAGCTTTGTGTGGGATGAAAGTTAGTTTAAAAGAGGAACAACTTGTTACTAGGAGCCAATGTAGATTCGTCAGGCCCAGAGAGATGCTAGTTCTTATATTTACATGAAGAAGTAGTAGCAGCCAATAAATAGGACAGTATCCATTGGAGAAGAGAACAGTCCCTATTCATTAGGAGGAGTGGTCAACAACCAAGGGGAGTACCCAGAAAATTAACATACCCCACACTTCGAAATAAACCTATGATGGCACCAAACAAGGGAAACAACTGAGCCCAACCGTCTTCAACACGAAATCCCTTGTCTTTTCCATCCAAGCATCTATTCATTCATCCTTTCACCCGTCCATCTACTATTTCTCCTTTACATTCTGTAATCCATTCATGCTTTCAACCTTCAGCCAATCTTTCCCTGTTCCATCCATCCCTCCATCTATCCAAATTGCCATGTATCAATCCCTCCATCCACTCTGCCAGCCATCCATCTATTCACATCCACCCATCTAATCTGCCATTCATCCAGCCAATCTGCTATCCATTTACTCATTTATCTGCTCTGCCATCCGTTCACTCATCCTTTCAACCTCTCATCCATCCATCCCTTTACTTTGCCATCCTTTCACCTATCCATCCATCTATCCATTTTCTCACCCACTCATCCATCTACCCATTCATTCATCCACTCACCACCCGCTAATTCATTCGCCCACCCACCAGCCCATCTATCCATGCTTCCTTCCACCCTTCCATTCATTTAATATCAGCTCTTCTTTCTCAGCTTTTATCATCTGCCGAGTTGCAGATAGAAGAGGCCCATGAAGAATCCGAACTCAACTTTAGCGAAGCTTCTGCAGTGACAACAAGGTCACTGGAACTTCAGTCCTTGGAGTATGCTATCGTCATTTCCTTTCATTGTGAAATTCTACCAGTTCATGAAAGAGAAGCTTTTTGGCTCTGTTTTAATTCTGTTGATAGCTGAACAAATCAAGGCAGCTGTCCCCGGGGCCTGGGGAGGGCACCTGTGGGCTTATTCCATGGTGTTCCACCATGGAATTAGGCCCAGAGGTCCCCCAACGCCTCCCCTTACCCAGGCGTAGAATAATGACGCTAAGCAAGTTTAGCACCATTATTTAGGCCCGCCTCCCTCCCGTGTGTTGATTTTTGCACAGGAGGATAAATAAGACTCATGGGCCTTTGAGTCATTTTTTGCCCGGGAACGCCTACCTTGCATCTCATTGACCCAAGGTAATTTTCCACAGGCAAAAAATGACTTTAAGTCCAATATTTTGGCACTAGACATGTCTAGCGCTAAAATATAAATATGGAGATAAGTTTGCTCCGGATTTGCGTTAAAAAAAATGACGCAAACGACGAAAATGAGGTGCAAATGGAGTATAAATATGCCCCCTAATAAGTCACATTTTTCACTGACTGCTGAGAACGATCTTCCTGTTCACACTTGCAGTCTTCAGGGCCTCAGGACAAGCTTCTAAGTGGTCAGTTGTACCCCATTTCAGTCCGGAGTCTTGGTTTTTGTGTCCCAGGAGCCGGTAAACAGGAAGCCAAGCACTTCACTTTGGACGGCAGTTCCACTACCAAGGTGACAGCAGGAGACAGAAGCTCTTGGCTCTTCTTCTTACAAACGTCAGACAGACTTCTTTATTCAAGGTGTTTTCTATTCTGGGGCGGTGGTGACGGCAATCATCCTTATCCTGTGCAGTAGTCACTGACTAGAGAATCAATTAATCCAATCCTGACTATTTTTTTGGAAGTTCCCCACCTTCTTTGCAGGCCTTCTGTCTTGGTTTACCTCAAACCTCCCCATGAGTCCTAAAACATGATGGCTCCTACTATCCTCTACCTGAAGGAGCTCTGCACCTTGCCTTCACCATTCCCTAATGTAGATGAGGTGGACCCACATCTGTCATGGTCAAAACTGGTTTTCTGACTGCTGGGTTTGGAGGCAAAATATCTTGCATGGTGCTGGGAATGAACAGTAGCAGTTTCTGACAGCCACATTTGGCATCTCCATGTGAAAGTAACAACTTTTTAGACTATGTTTTACACTGTACACTATTCCTATCCTCCTCTCAGATCGATATTCCCTGTTAACCAACCACTTGTTCCAATACTTCTGCTTTACTGGACCCAGAGGCCAAGCTATTGTCCTCCAGGAGCAGGGTTGTTAGCAGCCAGCCAAGGTTATGCGCACAGTACTGAGAGGCAAATCAGTTCTAAACTGGTTTTCTTGAAGGTAGCACAAAGTACCATTTTTTAAAGTTGTTTTCAACTAAGTTTATCAAACATCTACTTTCACCATTGCATTACATTTTTTAAAGTGGAAAATATTTTCTCTAGAATTTCGAGGCGGATATATGAAACAATGATTTTTATTCACAACTAGGCCTGTTCATGGGAAATACAACTTTACCTACACAGTGAAAACAACTTTTGGAGATTTTTGTACTTTGAGGGCATATTAGTCCCAGTGTTAGACATTGGGTTTCTGGTCGGCAGAGGTTTGCACCCTATCCAAGCAGGAACCACAGTCCTGGTCAGGGTAAGTCAGATACACACTGAAAGTTAACCTGTGCTCACCGCCCTGGTAGTTTGGCACAGAGCAGTCAGGCTTAGAGGCAATGTGAAAAGTATTTGAGCAACACTTCAAATAGCAAATAGCAAAACACTGAAAACACCACACAAAAAGATACCACATCTAGTTAGAAAAATAGATCTTAATTTAATTAACAAAAGAAGACAAAAACAACAAAAAACAATAAGTAGATGTCAAGATATTAATTTTGACATCTATATACAGTCCCTAAAAGTATAAAGCACTAACCGGGCCTATCTGGTCATGCTAGACTGGTGAAATCCAAACGTTTAGGCAGACCGCAATGGAGCGCAGGTCAGATACAGCCCCAGGCAAGTTGCGCTGAAGGTTTACCTTCTCAAGAATTGAGCCAAGAGTCTCGTTTGCAGGGAAGAGGTTTGGCGGGAGCAAGGAGAGTGTCGCTAGTGGTGGTTCGCTGAAGTGAGAAGTCAGCCTGGTATAGCAGGTGGGCCGGCTTGAACCCCGTGGCCATGAGCGGCAGTACTTGCTGTGGGCGGAGACGAACTTGTGTTGGCTCACGCTGATTTTTCAGGCAGTGGTCCAATGCGGATGCAAGTGGGCCCATTGATGGCCACAAAAGCCCAAAAGCTTGCTTCCAGGAGCCACAAAGCCACTTCCAAGGGCCCAGGACCTGAGAGTGACCTCTTCGGGCTCGAGAGCCTTTTGGAGACAGGTGCAGGAGCTGTGGGGATCCTGTTATGTCCCTGAGGCTCAGATCTAGCCCTTTGAGTCACTCTGTGGTCCTGGATTCATGATGGAGGGTTGTAATGAATGAGGCAATCCACTTAAGTCAGAAAGCCTCATAATGTTGAATATATGAAGTAGGCGACAAGGCCAGCACATTTTTGGCATGGCTGGACAAGAGGGAGCAAGCAAATCGATGGGTACTAGAAGTGCAGATGCACGATGGAGCCCTAGTTAGAGGTAAACGGGACGAGGTGGAGGCTTTCGCAGAATACTATACTCAGTTGTACTCCCTGGCAATCACAACAATGGCAGAGGTCTCCAAGGAGTTCCTGGCTGGCATACCCTTAAAGTCCTCATGCAACCAGTGTTGATCAGATCTAGAGGAAGAGATTATGTGGGATGAAATTGCAACAGCTATGAAAGAACTGGCTTCAGGTAAGCAGTTGGCCCAAATAGATTGCCAATGAATTATACAAATTTTGGAGTAAAAAACTGGTCCCATATCTCCTCAAGATGTTTGTAGAGAGCCACCAAAGAGGTATACTGCCAAGATATCAGAGACTGGCAACGATAGCAGTGATCCCAAAAGAGGGGACACCACCTGAGGACTCTACCTGTTATAGATCCACTTCTCTTGTAAACGCGAAGGCCAAAATCAGTGTGCTGAGTAGAATTCCATACCTGTGAGAATGAGCCCTGGTGTTTTCCCTAGAAGCCCACATGGCATTTGGTTCCATTGAGTGGACATACTTATTTGAGGTCCTGACAAGGTTGGGTTTAGGCTCGGGATTTATCAAGTGGGTAGGTCTCCTCTACACAGAACACCTGCCACAGGTGAATGTAAATGGAGATCTATTGTATGTTTTCCAACTGCACGGGGGAACGCGGAAGGGTTGCCCCCTCTTTGATATTCGCTTTAGCTCTGGAACTCTTGGTGGCGTGGGTGAGACAAGACCCATTACTATGGGGCCTGCATTGGTCTGAGAATTAGGAGGACAGAATATTGCTTTATGCGGATGATGTCTTGCTCTACATCGCAGACCTGGAACTTACCGCAAGACTCATGCAGATATTTCACACCTTTGGCCACTACTCAGGATACATGATAAACTAGGGGAAATCCTAAATCTACACCTTATGGGGAGACCCACCGCATCCGTCACCTGACTGTATCGTGCTCCTGACCACTGCCGGCTTCCGCTACCTCAGGTTATTTATTACCACCAACAAACACCACCTTATTATTTGAGAAGAACTTGAAGCCACCTCTTGAATGACTGAGAAGGAATGTTAGACACTGGAGGTCTCTCCAACTCACACTCCTGGGCCGAGCAGCCATCTTTAAAATTATGGGTCATAATTTTGAGGTAACAAGAGGGAGATTGGTACTCTGTCATGGGATGGGGGCCCAGGCGCAAATTGCGCAGCACAAACTGACAAGGAGCTGGTACAACAGTGCAATTGCCCTACCAGACTTTCAAAAATATTACTGGGCTGCCCAGCTTTCCACCATTAATGGCGGGGTATTTGGCCTGCCAGATGAACCAGCCTACCGTCTTGATAATTGGCAACTGCTGCCAGGGGATACCTGGGAGCACTATACGGACCCAACAAACACCAGCAATTCAGGGGTCCCACTGCAATAGTAGTGAACCTTTGGGACATGGCCACACAAATAATGGGTTGGAAAGGAACATTCACCCAAGCCACATCTCTCAGAGACACAGCTGTGCTGGGTACATTGAGACATCTCCCAGGTTGTGCTAGATGGGATGTGGTGGGCATTTCCAGAGTTGGAAACCTATGGATGCAGAGGTTTGTGGTACCATTTGTAGAACTACAACTGGAATATCAACTAGCACCAAACAAAATCTTTTGATACCTACAAATCAGACATGCACTCAAATCGGTGCAGCCAAATGCTACAATACGGCCAGAATTGGAACCTTGGAGAGCAGATTACTGGACAAACACATGCCTAGAAAATCCATTTCACTGACAGAGAAAAAAATATTGTATAACATGCCAGGTAGGTTAAGGCCACTGAGAGATCAATGAGCTTCCCACATAAGGGACATTGAGAATGAGGAATGGCAAGAGTATGTGGTCTCCCCCAGAAAAGTAGAAAAACGTTCAGGTTTTAGATTGCACCGTACACACTACTCACCAACTATTCTAGCTGAGAAGGGTAAATTAACAAAAACCAATTGCAGATGGGGTTGGGGCCAGGAAGGTACCTGTTTTCACACACTTTGGGGCTGTACCAACATACAGACTTTTTGGGGGCTAGATGTATGGAAGGGAGCAGCATTAATTTGTGTGCACCATATTTGTGTACCGCTGGAATGGTCCATCGCTAAAAGAAATATACCCAGGCTGTGGGGATCTGAACGAATACCCCAACTAGAGGCCTATAAAGGTGACAGGGATTGGTGCATATTGGCAGAAAAGGTGCTCTATGAAGGGCAGGGATGCCCGCCAAAGTAGACTAAGATCTGGGGACATTGAAATGGGTACAGCGGAAACGCTTGTCAGAAACCACTGCCGGAGGCGGCAACAAAACAGTGAAATGTTGGCCTCTGCGTGGGCATGGGGGGTACATTCAGAGAGAAGGGAATCCAGTGAGAGAATAAAAGATAGATCACGATGCAATGTCTGTATTCAATATCACCGTAAAGTGGTTGCTTCTTATGTTACTAAAATTATTTAAAAGATTTATAAAAAAAAGAAAGAGGGTTGCAGGTCCAGTTCTCCATCCAAGAGGGCAGCAGTATCCACAGGTCCAGAAGTGTATTGAAGCGGTAGTGTCTAAGGTCCAGTATTCTTACATTGGTGCCTTGGTTCTGGAAGGTGGGAGAGCTGCTTCGCTGGCTTTAAAGTGCAGGAAATCCGCTTCCTCCCCTGCCCTGGCTCCATGTCTGAGGACATGGCACAGTCCATTTAGATGTAAGTGTGAGGTTGTGCTTAGCTCCGCCCCCTCATCAAGCCAGTTAATGGCCCATCATGGCACATCAAGTCAAACCTAAGTTTCCATTGTGTGTGGCTGTCTAAAGGGAATGCACAAGCCCACTTGTCACCCCAGATGTTTATTGGAGACAGGCTGTAGGCACACAGGGCTAAGAGCAGGAAAATGCCAGCTTTCTCACCAAACCATTATTCAGATTTCAGTGAAAATAGTTTCACTATATATACAAGCAATAACAAAGCCAATAGGTTTGACCTAGGTAAGCTGGAGCAATTATTATTATAATCTTTGTGCATATCCCAAACAAAGGGGAAAAATAAACCATGTCACTGGATAAACTGAACCTTTGCATATAAAGTTAACAAAACAATATGGCTGTTTCGTAGCAGGCAGCTCTTACTTAGAATGGGTGTGGACAACCTTTTTTCTTCTAGTATACATCATAGGTAAATATGACTCTTATTAGTGTAAAGAAAATTCCCTAAAAGAAAAAGGGAGCACACTGCCTTGCATTCAAGCGGAAAATAGCCCCAAGGCATCATGGTAAATGCAGTCATTTAAATATAAATAGCGAGAATTTTTCAAAAAATTATTCACCCTAAGTAGGTGCAGCAAGTGCCGTATCGCTGTAGAAAGTCTTTCACCTAAGGTAGGTGCAGTGAGTGCCGTATCTCTGGACACGTGTTTCTGGCTTTCGGCCGTCATCAGCAGAGAGCGTATGTAACGGAAGGGGTCGCTTGAAATGCCGCCAAACGTCTTCACAGGTTTTTGTACCACTCAGTAGGCGCACAGGTGCATCGCCAGTGCTCGTCAGCAAGAGGCTCACGGGAGCCGTCATTTAGACATCCAAAAAGAAAAAGGGAGCACACTGCCTTGCATTCAAGCGGAAAATAGCCCCAAGGCATCATGGTAAATGCAGTCATTTAAATATAAATAGCGAGAATTTTTCAAAAAATGATTCACCCTAAGTAGGTGCAGCAAGTGCCGTATCGCTGTAGAAAGTCTTTCACCTAAGGTAGGTGCAGCGAGTGCCGTATCTCTGGACACGTGTTTCTGGCTTTCGGCCGTCATCAGCAGAGAGCGTATGTAACTGAAGGGGTCGCTTGAAATGCCGCCAAACGTCTTCACAGGTTTTTGTACCACTCAGTAGGCGCACAGGTGCATCGCCAGTGCTCGTCAGCAAGAGGCTCACGGGAGCTGTCATTTAGACATCCAAAAAGAAAAAGGGAGCACACTGCCTTGCATTCAAGCGGAAAATAGCCCCAAGGCATCATGGTAAATGCAGTCATTTAAATATAAATAGCGAGAATTTTTCAAAAAATTATTCACCCTAAGTAGGTGCAGCAAGTGCCGTATCGCTGTAGAAAGTCTTTCACCTAAGGTAGGTGCAGCGAGTGCCGTATCTCTGGACACGTGTTTCTGGCTTTCGGCCGTCATCAGCAGAGAGCGTATGTAACTGAAGGGGTCGCTTGAAATGCCGCCAAACGTCTTCACAGGTTTTTGTACCACTCAGTAGGCGCACAGGTGCATCGCCAGTGCTCGTCAGCAAGAGGCTCACGTGAGCCGTCATTTAGACATCCAAAAAGAAAAAGGGAGCACACTGCCTTGCATTCAAGCGGAAAATAGCCCCAAGGCATCATGGTAAATGCAGTCATTTAAATATAAATAGCGAGAATTTTTCAAAAAATTATTCACCCTAAGTAGGTGCAGCAAGTGCCGTATCGCTGTAGAAAGTCTTTCACCTAAGGTAGGTGCAGTGAGTGCCGTATCTCTGGACACGTGTTTCTGGCTTTCGGCCATCATCAGCAGAGAGCGTATGTAACTGAAGGGGTCGCTTGAAAATTCCCTGTTGCCTTTGAATTCCTGCAGCCTAAAGACATGTATTAAACACACAAGGATATCTAAAACAAAAGGGTGAAAAACGAAGGAAAAAAATATGGTAACAATGGTAAGTTAAAGTATTAAACATTCACAGTGCCAGAGGACGAATGGCTAAAGTGGACTGACCTATTTCTGCCTGCTGTATGCTGTGATGAGAGGAAGCAAAATGTGAATGAGAGTTTAACTCACCAATAGATGCGGAGGTCTGAGCCTAATGGGCCCCTAATACCGGCAGGATTGCACCAGAAACACACAACACAGTTCTTGTGATGTCCTTGTGCTTCTGGGGCAGCACAAGAGTAAGCTTTCCACCTGGGCATAAGAAATATGCCAAGTTTAAGGCTGGGAGTGAGGAATAACCAACCATTCATAAGCCAATAAGAGTGCACAAAGGCCTCTATTTTGTTGCAACCATTCAAATTTGGCACAATCAAATGTTGTGCGCAAGGTAACCAACATGTGGGTGGAGCCAAAGCCCATCTCTCTCTGTAGTGCTTCTTGAAGCTATTTCTTTAGTGATCACATGAGGTCAGGGGGCAGCTATCCTGTTAAGCGCGATATAAAAAAGTTAATTCAGACATTTTATTACAAGTCCCAATAACTTCCAAGTGACACAGACAGTTAAGGTCTTGAACATCCAGCTGAGCAAAAAATGTGTATACGGTTTTTAATTTATAGGCTCAAGTACCCCCTGGAGCACTTTACAAGGATATTGCAAGTCACTGAGGAGGTCCTATACTATAAGGAAGGACGAGGCCAAAGGCCACTTTCCTTTATAAGGTTATGAAAAATACAATCTCTATTGCACCATTAAACTCAAGCTATTAGATATTTTTGAGAAAAAGACATTAGAATCAGTTTAATACAAGTCAGTTTCTTTAAAAAAAAAAGCACAGTCACTCCGAATGTATGGAAACATGCAGAAAGGTTCTAACCGTTTAACCCCTTCACTGCCAGGCCTTTTCCCCCTCCTGTGCCGAGCCTTTTTTTGGCTATTTGGGGCAGTTCGCGCTTAGGGCCTCATAACTTTTTGTTCACATAAGCTACCCACGCCAATTTGCTTCCTTTTTTTCCAACATCCTAGGGATTCTAGAGGTACCCAGACTTTGTGTGTTCCCCAGAAGGAGGACCAGAAATTAGCCAAAATACAGTGAAAATTTCGTTGTTTTTTTTACAAAATGGGAGAAAGGGGCTGCAGAAGAAGGCTTGTGGTTTTTTCCCTGAAAATGGCATCAACAAAGGGTTTGCGGTGCTACAATCACCAGCTTCTCAGCTTTCAGGAACAGGCAGACTTGAATCAGAAAACCCAATTTTTCAACACAATTTTGCCATTTTACTGGGACATACCCCATTTTTACGATTTGTTGTGCTTTCAGCCTCCTTCAACAGTCAGTGACAGAAATGGGCATGAAACCAATGCTGGATCCCAAAAACCGAAACATTTCTGAAAAGTAGACAAAATTCTGAATTCAGCAAGGGGTAATTTGTGTAGATCCTACAAGGGTTTCCTACAGAAAATAACAACTGAAAAAAATAAATATTGAAATTGAGGTGAAAAAATCTGCAATTTTTCTCTACGTTTTACTCTGTAACTTTTTCCTGCAATGTCAGATATTTTAAAGCAATATACCGTTACGTCTGCTGGACTCTTCTGGTTGCGGGATATATAGGGCTTGTAGGTTCATCAAGAACTCTAGGTACCCAGAGCCAATAAATGACCTGCACCCTGCCTTGGGTTTTCATTCTATACCGGGTATACAGCAATTCATTTGCTGAAATATAAAGAGTAAAAAATAGCTATCAAGAAAACCTTTGTATTTCCGAAATGGGCACAAGATAAGGTGTTGAGGAGCAGTGGTTATTTGCACATCTATGAATTCCGGGGTGCCCATACTAGCATGTGAACTACAGGGCATTTCTCAAATAGATGTCTTTTTTACACACTCTCTTATATTTGGAAGGAAAAAATTTAGAGAAAGACAAGGGGCAATAACACTTGTTTTGCTATTCTATGTTCCCCCAAGTCTCCCGATATAAATGATACCTCACTTGTGTGGGTAGGCCTAGCGCCCGCGACAGGAAATGCCCCAAAACACAACGTTGACACATCCCATTTTTTTACAGAAAACAGAGGTGTTTTTTGCAAAGTGCCTACCTGTAGATTTTGGCAGCTAGCTCAGCCGGCACCTATGGAAACCTACCAAACCTGTGCATTTTTTAAAACTAGAGACCTAGGGGAATCCAAGATGGGGTGACTTGTGGGGCTCTGACCAGGTTCTGTTACCCAGAATCCTTTGCAAACCTCATAATTTGGCTAAAAAAACACATTTTCCTCACATTTCAATGACAGAAAGTTATGGAATCTGAGAAGAGCCACAAATTTCCTTCCACCCAGCGTTCCCCCAAGTCTCCCGATAAAAATGGTACCTCACTTGTGTGGGTAGACCTAGCGCCCTCGAAAGGAAATGGCCCAAAACACAACATGGACAAATCAAATTTTTTCACAGAAAAGAGGGCCAACCTGTGGATTTTGGCCTCTAGCTCAGCCGGCACCTGGGGAAACCTAGCAAACCAGCACATTTCTGAAAACTAGACACCTAGGGGAATCCACGATGGGGTGACTTGTGGGGCTCTGACCAGGTTCTGTTACCCAGAATCCTTTGCAAACCTCAAAATTTGGCCAAAAAAACACTTTTCCTCTCATTTCGGTGACAGAAAGTTCTGGAATCTGAGAGGAGCCACAAATGTCCTTCCACCCAGCGTTCCCCCACGTCTCCTGATAAAAATGGTACCTCACTTGTGTGGGTGGGCCTAGCGCCCACGAAAGGAAATGGCCCAAAACACAACGTGGACACATCAAATTTTTTCACAGAAAACAGAGGTGTTTTTTGCAAAGTGCCTACCTGTGGATTTTGGCCTCTAGCTCAGCCAGCCCCAGGGGGGGCATAAATGGCCTAAAATATATGTGCCCCCCCCAGGGAGCTACCCTTGCCTACGGGGTCGCTCCCCTTGCCTGACGGGGCAAAAAAAAAGATCCCTGGTGCCTAGTGGTTTCTGCCCCCCTTGGGGGCAGATTGACCTATAATCGGCCGATCTGCCCCCAAAGCGGGCAGAAATGGCCTAAATACAATTGCCCCTCCAGGGCAGCGACCCTTGCCTAAGGGGTCGCTCCCCATCTCTAAAAAAACAAACAAACGAACAAAAAAAAATTGCCCTGGCTCCTAGAGGTTTCTGCCCCCCCTGGGGGCAGATCGGCCTAATACCAATAGGCCGATCTACCCCGGGGGAGGCAGAAATGGCCTAAAGTAAATTTGCCCCCCCACCCCCGGGGAGCGACCTTTGCCTACAAGGTCGCTCCCCTTGCGTGACGGCGCAAAAAAAAGATCCCTGGTGCCTAGCGGTTTCAGATTTACCTAAAATCGGCCGATCTGCCCCCAAAGCGGGCAGAAATGGCCTAAATACAATTTGCCCCTCCAGGGGAGCGACCCTTGCCTAAGGGGTCGCTCCCCATCTGTAAAACAACAACAAAAATCCCCTTTGCCTAGTGGTTTCTGCCCCCCTTGGGGGCAGATCGGCCTAATAAAAATAGGCTGATCTGCCCCCCTGGGGGGCAGAAATGGGCTAAAATAAATTTGCCCCCCAGGGGAATGACCCTTGCCTAAGGGGTCGCTCCCCTTACGTGAAATTCACGAGAAAAAAAAACTCCCTGGTGTCTAGTGGTTTCCGGCCTCATAAAAATAGGCCAATCTGCCCCCAAGGGGGGGCAGAAATGGCCTAAATATAATTTGACCCCTATGGGAGCGACCCTTGCCTAAGGGGTCACTCCCCACACCTAAAACAAAAAACAAAAACAATTTTTTTTTTTATCCCTGGTGCCTAGAGGTTTCTGCCCCCCCTGGGAGCGACCCTTGCCCAAGGGGTCGCTCCCTTATGACAATTTCATTTTTTTTTAAATATCCCTGGTGTCTAGTGGGCGTTTTGACAGCCGGATTGCTTTGAATCCGGCTGCCAAAACGCTGAGAGAGACTTCAAAGGGAAGGAAATACATTTCCTTCCCTTTGAAGCCTCTCTCGGCCTCCCCCACGTGATCGGAAGAGAAATGCAAAGCGTTTCTCTTCCGATCGCGCTGGAAGCTGAGCTTCCAGCGCGATGGGGGAGGCTCTGTGACAAACAGCGCGCACTCGCGTGCTGATGTCACGGGGGGTTGGGGGGGTTGGGGGTGGAAGGGGAAGGGCTTCCCCTTCCATCCCTGCCTTTGGGGGGTGGCGGGAAGCACACAGAGGGAGCAAGAGCGCTCCCTCTGAGCTGTGTGCCGAGGACGTAATGGTTACGTCCTCGGCACAGCAGCACTGTGCCGCAGGACATAACCGTTACATCCGCGGCACAGAACCGGTTAAAACTAAACATGCTGTCATAAATATCTCCTTTCTGCTTGTTACTGTAAAGCTAGAAAAACAGAACAGAAGAAGGAAAAGCAGTTAACCTTTATAATGTTACGGAAGTCCGAGGTGACTTGCAATCTAGTTTACATGTACGGCAGGGGGTATGTTAGTCCTTATAATTAAGACTCCTGAATTCCTGTTTTTGCGGATTTATACAGATAAATAGGGACAGAAACAAATCTGTTCGTCATCTCTATATAAATAAATGGTCAAATATGAATAATGCCAACCATGTTTATTTCTCAGTGCGTGAGTTTTAAAAAGGTGTAGAGTTTTGTGAGGTTGGTGCCAGTGGGAGAGAGGATGACATATTGATGATTAAACAACAAGCTAGCCATGACTTGAGGCATGCGCGTTAAAAGTAACGACCTCAAGAAACGTGTCACTGGAGTTGAACAAATCCCACAGAAACAGTCAACTGCAGGTACTATGAATTGAACTACAGCAAACATATATACTTCTGCTCCCCCGAGTCTCCAAATATCTCTTCAAATAATAAATAAGCGAAACATCACTTGTGTAAGTTATTATGTGAATGTGAAAAGCTTCTGTGCAAGAGAGCCATCGGGTCTTCACCAGACTTAAATATTACCTTTGTATTCCACTGCCCTTTGAAGACTTTGGTGATGCCTGAACTTTTATGGTACTGGATATGTCCGTGAGACACTGAGACTTGATGATTTTCATACTTAGAAGCATTTTACATTCAAAAATTATTTTCACATCTTTCTTGCCACTAGTGAAAAGTTTACCCTTTGTCACTTGGGGTTTATGAACACTTGGGGGCTCACACAGAGACAATGTCACAATATACATGCTGCAATGTGGCAGTAGTCATACATATTCTCCGTATGGGTGAGACACATATTGCTAAAAAGTGTAAAATTTACCACCAAGCCTCCATGCGGCTTAGTTAAAGGATTTCCTTTTGAAAGTAAAAACGAAAATGCTCCCCTTGCCATGTGAGTCCTCTCACATGGTGTGAGGAGCATTTTGTAGTTTTCACAGCCCCTTACTGTCAGGGAGTGAAAGCAGGACCAAGTGACTCTAGAGATAACACTTAGCAACAAAACAAGACAAGGTAATACCAAGCTACTCAAAGTATTAGTGAGGCCACTAATAAACACAAGACAGGAGATAGGCAAGAACATGTATGATCAAATTATGGGGTGTACTGGTATATGAAAAAAAGGTCTCTTGGTATCTTATAGAAAGCCCTTTGGACTAACACCAGCAGATTGCTTTTAACAACAGTCATACAGCAAAGTCATAGTAGGGCCTACCATATAGAGACTGTTGAATTCAGTGCAAGGTGGACCGAGACTGACAACAACACTGAAACTGGTAAAACTCCTTTGGACCTGGGCACAACAACAGAAGTCTTTCCTGTACCTGATCAGAATGGAGACCAAGCTAGAGGTCACACTGTAAACGGATATGTACTGCAACAGACAGTGGACCAAATTTGGAATGGGATCAGAAAACCATAGCAGAAAGAATAACCAGAATACAGGACAGAGAAGACAACTATCAGACAAGGAGAAAAACAAGGCACGGAATTATGAACAGGGCTTCGGAAAGCAAGAATAATAATACAGGGATCAAAACCAGGCTGTACCCTACAGGCAATGCAACAGGGAATTGGAACTAGGATTCAGAACAAGGAACTCAATGATCTACCCAACAGGCACTGGATCAAGTAAAGCCCTACTGATACATAGAAACTGGAACTAGGATTCTGAATAAGAAATTCAACAATTTACCTAACAGGCACCGGAATACGTTATGCCTTGTTGGTACATTGACTAAGCAGAGGAATACAGAACAAGGACACACCAGTAAATAAGAACAAAGAAACAAAGCGAATCACTGCCAAATCAGTGAATACGTGGTCAGGGAAAACTCAGAAATCAGGATATAAAGCTAGAAAGGATATGCAAATAGAAGGGTGGGACTGAGAGACAAGGGAAGCACAGAAACCACAATGCTGCTGTGGGCGGCCAAAGGAAAGAAGGACAATGCAAAAAGCAGTGGCAGGAACCAGGAACTCCTCTCAAGGATTCAGCAGTGCAGGCAACTGAAAAAGAAAACAGGAGTTCTCTTCAATGGCAGTTGAAGCACGAGTTTCCAATGCAGAAGCCAGGCCTAAAATCCTCCTCTCAGCTCACAGTCACACACGGTGATAGTAATTCAGAATAGGTGGAATTTGGCTGTAGCACAGTGCAGATGAGAACAGTCAAAGTCCCTTCTCCAGCTCTGTGCCTGAAAGAGTGCACAGAGGTTCTAGGAAGCAAAAAGTAGGCAAATCGAAAATCCAGAGTGGAACATTGATCAGATCAAGTTTTATAATATGACCAGAATTTGTGCATTAGAGCACATGGGCAGGCTGGACGAGGTAAGACAGAGTTCCATGTATAATATGATTCACCAAACTCTCCTAGCCAGCTCTCATGGTAGGGTAAGCCATACAAATACCATAATACATTAGTGGTTGATAAATTAACCTTGTAATGGAATCTAGAGTGGATCTGACTTCCACGAGGGTTTAAATATTGACATTCAGCACAGGTTCCAAACTAGTATTCATGATGGCAGCAGTCTCACAGAAGGTCCTCACTTAGCACCACCGAGGGCCGTCAGAGGCAGACCTCTAATTCCACCCATCTAACTTATATGGGCAGAATTAGAGGTCAGTTTTCACTGCATGTCACTGCCAGGAAAACCTTGGTGGTAGGTGTCAGCCTGATCCTGACACCTACCACCAAGGTTTTCCTTCCGGTGACATGCAGTGGAAACTGACCTCTAATTCTGCCCATATAAATTAGATGGGTGGAATTAGAGGTCTGCTTCTGACGGCCCTCACCCGTAAGGCTGTGGATTAATCACAAGGGAGATGGAGTAGTCTTTGCCGTGATTAAACCTAAGTTGTCCCCATATAAATTTGGCAGACAGACCTCTGTCTTAGCGGTATAGTTACTCCGTCTGGCCTATAATGTGGTAACACATAGAGATCAGAGATGAGATGTAGGGCCTTGTGGTTTGTAAGGTCATTCCTAGATCATTCCATAGAGTGAAAATCTGCTCAGTGGTATCTTATATGTTATTGCACTAAATCTTCATTCCTCAGCAGAACAAAAGGAAAAGGTTGTGTGGTGGGGGGGTCTTGGGACAGAGGAGATTCAATATATACAGGTGCCAATCACTGTTAAATTTGATGAGTAAGCCTTCACTATGTTCATGATATTGGCTACAGAGGAACTTGGCAATCTATTCAGAGAGCACCCATTGAAGATTGCACAGTCTGCTGACCTGCAACGGACATGGTCTATGACTTGCAGTGAGATTCTACATTATCTGAAACAAGGCTGAGTAATTCCAGGTGTAACACCAATCGAATATGCACCTTACAAATGTATGAATTGTCATTCTAATTAATACAATCTACTTCTCTGTGTACTGTACTCTAGTCTTGTTTTCCACCGGCGTCACTGAATGTTCCATTGTGGCTTAAGAAGCTGACATTATATGTACAAACTAGTACACTTTGCTTTGGTAATACAATCTAAAAGTCCACATGTAGATAGATCAATCAGGAAATCCTGAGATTTTCTTTCAGGTCAGTGACCCTGCAAGCTGGTAAGACTGGGGCCATGTTAGTCATATATCAGGCACACGTGCAACCTCCTCTTGCCGCAACCATATCATCTTTGAAAGTCAGGGCCCAGCAACCAATTTCCTGGTTTCCAGATGGGCTATAATAACTGTGACAGGCATGTTGAACCAAAAGAAGCGGCTAGTAGTGCGAAGCCAGAAATAAATCCATTGATGTTGCTTCAATTAACCTTGCATGATTTAATTCCTAGGCTTTTACATTTTATGTGCTGATATGACATTCTTATGGTACAGGTGGCTAACATTTTGCTGAATGGTGTAAAGTATGAGAGTGAACTGAATGGACCAGGTGAGATGTCTGGGCAACCGCTTTCCATGAAACGCCTGTGCTTCACCATCTGCCACATGCCAAAGGCCCTGCGTAACCTCTGCATCAACCACTTTCTAGGTAAACCTTTACAAAATCCTATTCTATGTCCTACAGAACTGACTACCATTTGTCTAAATTCAAACAATACCGTTAAATATAGAATATAAACATGTTTATTTTAGACAGCTTTAAGGGAAATAAAGGTGATTACATCCTGCGCCACCTTTCCAGTAAACTTGTATGTTATACGTTTGTTCCATCAACTAACTTCACACTTCGAGTATATCTTTAGTATTTTTAGGCTGGATGTGTTCTACTTGGTATACTGGGCACACCTTTGGTTAGGCTTTCTTACTTTAAAGTAGCATGTCTCCCTTTCTAATGCACCTACATGTTTTCATATACATAGAGCTAAGTGGTCTATAGCTCTAAACAGTTTCCTAGGGACATTCCACCTAACATAATTTCACCAGGCACACCTTATCATTCATAAGCATTTATTGTTCAGTGGTTGTGTATCATTTTACTATTACAGTTATTTGTACATCCTTTGAACGGTATAGTCAAGAATTTAGTGTCTTGAGGTCCCATCAGATAATTAATATTAGCATGCTAAACGAACTTTACGTCTTGGGCATGCTCCGTGTTAAGTGATTCCTCATCTCATTTAGGTTGACATGACAGCATTAGGAGTAATACAAGTTAAACTATAATGGAACTTGACTTTAAATAAGTATAGCTGTAGTATCATGTGCATTTATCTTTACATTTATATTTCATTATTCAAGACACAGTTTGAAACATTGTCACTCAGTAAATCATTTTAGCTCAAAAATGAAAATGTATATTTATATTACAGCCTTTTTATTTAATGACTGTTCATAGAGAGTTGGGTTCATTTCTATTTGTTTGAAGAAAAATATATTTGATAAAATAAGAATCAGATAATTTGTTCGTGTTTTTATGCAATTGTTCACTTGTAACTAATGAAACAATCAGATATTTGTTCATGTTTTTGTACGCAATTGTTTACTTGTAACTCGTCTCCACAATGTAACACTTAACAGCTTTCTACCTGGTTTTCATCTCATCCATTTAAATGATTTTTCTGTATTTAAATGGAATATTGGATCTGGCTTATATATTTCATGAGTTCCTTCTATATTTATATGTGATCACAAGTATTTGTTGGTGAAGGGTTGTCTCACACTTTGGTATGTTATCTGAGATCTTGTAATTGCCTTTTGTGCAATACATACCATGTGGTCTCAAAACCGCACAAATTGTTCATCTGTATTATTTGCCATTTCACTGTTTTGTCTTTATTTTCTTAAGCACCCATTGTTTTATTTGGTCTTTTTTCAAGTAAATAGATATGTAAAGAAAGTTTGCAACTCCCTTTGTCTAGCATCCAAGTATCTAACGTGTTATGCTAATAACTATACATACATATATGCATATTACATTTGAACATAGATTGTTGGTTTTGCAAACACCCATTTTGAACACTGCCAGAAATAAAATAATGTACAAAGAAAATCTTTAGAGAAATCTTATTTTTATCAACTATAAAATACTCACTTACTGAAAAACAACTACCTCAAAACAATACAATAGAAGATATGTCTGCTAAATTCTATATCATTTCTGTAACTTGAAAAGTTGAGACTCTTTGTTTATACAAACAACAGCCACTTTTTTCCAGTATTCATAGTTGATAGATAACAACATTTAAATTGATAAAGAACTGTTAAAATGTTGTAGAATTAAATACAGTTTTAACATCAAACGAAATCTGAGCTTGTTGAAATGACAACACTTCCTGTGATGCAAACATTGCCAAAATATAAATTTCTAACTTTTGGCCTCGATATCATGCGCACCCCTACATGACAGTTTCAGCTTTTAAGCATTTCCAATGTGACATATTGTCTTATTGTTTAATGACACTTTGACAATGCTATAAAATATTTTCTTTGAGTCATTCTTTGTGTAGTAAGAGTAAGGAGTTACCAAAATCATTAGCACAAAGCGATCAATCCATTCCCACATGCACACATAGTCACATGCTCACTTTAGCTCAACTGTAAAACAACACTTAGTAAATACATTGCTGTATTTGAAAAACACCCATCGATGTTAGTTTTGGTTTAAAGAAATTTAGATATTTTAAGAACATGATTTTGCTAAGTTTTTCATAACGGGTGTCATAAGCCATAGTATATAATATTAAGCGGCCTGTATGTTACTTCTATAGTCACTAAAACTAAAATACACAGGTGTACAGATATAAGTAATTAAAATAGTTTCACACACAAAGATAACATCAGCACATTACAAAACATGATATTGGCAGAGTATTTCCACATTATTAAGATTATGACTATCAAACGCCATGGGTAATTGCAGATACCAAACAAATGGCTTTTAAATTCTGTCAATCATCTTTGGTTAAAATAATTGTTTGCTGGCATGGCCACCCTGGTTTGAAGGCTCTATTCAAAAACATTCAGAATCTTGTCTTCCTAAGATTTTTTTTTTCAAAAACGACTTTATGTTGTTTGTGATAACAGACAACTCAGTCAGTTGTAGTAACATTATTATTAACTAACTCATGCTAAAGATATGTAAGATGCGCATCCAGCTTTGCCACCATGTCATGTTAATGTACCATGTTTAAGGAGTCTTCCAAACCATTAACATGTTCCTTATTTGTGGATTTATGGTAGTTTTCGTATGTTGTAAAAATTGCAGCGAGCACCAATGTAATTATTGCTCCCTGTTGCATTTTCCCCATGAACTCAAAATAGCCAAGTAGTTAAGCCTCATACCAGTAATTTTATGAAAACATAGGTCTCATTAAGAATGGTTGTGTCAAAATAAATATAAATGCTTAAATGATTAAGAAGAGCAAGTGTTGTTCACAACATCTTACATTGGGTAAAATATTGGGTCTCACCACTATATGGCTGATTTCACCCCAATTGCTCCTAACTCAACACAGAAACTATAAATATGAGTGCACTGTAAGGAAGCGCTCATACCTTAATTTTTGGTGTTGTGCATTTTAAGCCCTTGTAAATCAGAAGCTTGACAAAGTCAACTGGAGATTATGTTACTAATATTACAGACATGTTTTTCCTCCATAGGCTGGTTGTCCTTTGAAGGGATGTTGCTGTTCTACACAGATTTCATGGGAGAGGTGGTGTTTGAAGGCAATCCTAAAGCCCCTCACAATTCAGAGGAATACCAAAAATATAACGCCGGCGTGACCATGGGCTGTTGGGGCATGTGCATCTACGCCTTCAGTGCAGCCTTCTACTCAGGTACTAAACCGAGCCCCTTCCACCTTTGTTTTTTTTCATAACAGAAGATGGAAGGAGACAACAATTTCTGCGCTCAGAATTATCATTGCATGTGAAGAATCTTGGGTGTATCTTGAGACAATGGCAATGTCATTCTCACTTGAACATGCTCAGGAGGTCAACACACTAGAATGCACCCTAGAGAGTTTACTTGTTTGAGAACAAAATATTTAAATGCTATAAACTATTGAGAATTGAGTTAAGAAAGCTGTCAAATTACAAAATTTAACTTGAAACCCATGGATCACTGTTTACCTCAGTGCTTCAATGCCTGGCAGGGGCCTTAGGGTATCGTGTGCAAAGGCATGTACCTGAAGAGAAACACCAACTGGATCAATGACTTGATCTACATATCCGATGTCCCACCCAACCTATTTAGAATAAATCTATCCATACACTCTAAATATAGCAGACAGTACGTCCACCGCTTTTTGCCGGATGTCCGGAATCTGCCAGACCCTAAAGTACCCTTAGTCATTGCCTACTTTTTGTGGTAGTTTTAACATTGTTGTGGCATTTGTGGCTAGTCATAACCTGGATCTGAGGCCTTAGAATATTGCATGGAACTATGTGCATATTTTTTGGTAGAAGGATAGAAAAATCCTCAACTGGTACTTACTTGGTTACTCTGATTCCACAGTGTTATCCAGATCAAGCACATCACTCTGTCCTCAGGTATTAGTGGAGGATATTTCCTTCCAGATCTCTTCCTCACAAATCTTCATGTCCTCAGGGGGGTCAGGAAGGAACATCTAGAGAACTGCTAAGTGTTTGCTCTCTATAGCATGACAATGAGGACACAACATTATCAGACTTGGTAAATTTGAAAATAATTTTACCAGGTGAGGGGGCGGGGACTTGGAGTGTTGTGGTCTGGAGTTAGTGTGGGGTTCGGAACCCGTCAGCACCAGGCCAACAAAGGAGGAGGTGAGGTTTAGTGCCTGGCACTGCCCAAGCTCACCCTTACAGAAGGACAAATATTAAAGGCTTTTGAGGCTGTCCTCCTCGACACGGGGATGTTGCAAAACCTCAGATGAATGCTGGTGCCTATAGCCTCCAACGTAAGCTGGAAAACCCACTCACTTTTCAAGCGTTCCAACTCCCTTTGTTGCAGGCTGTGATATCAGCCCTTCACCAGAAGACGTGTGAAGAAAGCTCTTCATGGGCAGACAGTGGCACTATAGAATTTCCGTGCGTAATGCAAGGTCAACTTACTCTACCTAGCCGTCCCACTCTGTCCAGTGAACTATCATGTTCTTTCATTATCTATTACTCGTAAGTGGCAGCAAGCATAATATGCTGAATACATTATTCAATATGATGATTAACCTTTGCCCTCTAAAATGGTTTCAGGTACAACGAACCATCTCATCTTAATGTAGCATGCTGAGGCAGGCAATTAGACAATGTCATAAACCTGATCAGTGTGCAGCCACGAAATGTACATCTGCCAAAAGAAACCCCGTATGGGAAATACCAGGATCATTTAAGTTAGTTGTTTTTTTACCTGTTGGTACAGGTTTTGACATCTGAACTTAATTTTTTCTTGGGGCAATAACAAAGGCATCTTAATTACAATTAGTGAACAATTGGTTAATGCACATAAAGGATACATGTAATACAGTTAATCACACAGATTGCCATGTGTACAGTGACTGATCACGACAAATATACCCATAAGAGGGATGATTCACTAATATAAACCTACTCTTTTGTGTAGGTTTACTCTTTTTACTATGATTTAATAGTACATATTTGTACAAATTGCTCCGACCTTCTCCCTTCTTGCCCAGTATGCCTGTTTTATTTCATACTTTGTAGTTTTTTTTCTTATGATAACTTTTTGGTTGGAAAACTCCTTTAATAATCCTTAGGGGTTGGGCCAACTCCTTCTCATGGATAAAATGTATTGTGCTGAGTGTTAAGTTTTTGTGTACTTTATGTCTAATCATTCAACTATGGAATATAGTCAAGTTCAATGCAGTATTATATATGTTCAGGCTTCATTCAAACGTAATATTAATGGAACATTCTTCATCTTCTTCATATTATGTTTGTTAAATACATTTCTGCTTTGGAGCTATTTCAAACGTAATATTTGTAAAGCATCCTTCCTCTTCTTCATCCTAAGTTTGTTAGATACATTTTCTGCATTACAGCCAACACGTTTCACCCCTCTAAGAGCCTGTTGGGCTGGACCTTTCTCAAGGGTTTAGAAAATATATTTTGAAGTTGTGATTCTAGATACGTCCTGGTTTTGACTCTGTCACATTAGATCCTGATTAGGACAGAAAATGATCATCTCAGCGGTCCAGAGGGTGTCCTCTCATCTTCAAGGCATTGTCTGATACCTCAATGTAGTAAGGCTGTAAGGGCATCAATGTTACCACCCTAATTAGAGCAGACAGTCTGATGGCCTTTTTTTTCTGACCGTGACCGCCAGGGAAAACTGGCCATCATGAACAGAAAACAAATAATGAAACTCACATCCTGGTAAAAAACTTTGTGAGTTTGTTTCTGAAAAACAAAAACGTTTGGTGTGTGGACACTAAAACACAATGGCAGCGCACCAAACTTTCAGTACCTTTATGGTAGCCACTGTGGTGGTGGCTCCTGTGAATGCACAAAGACCACTTCCAGCTTGGCTGTGAACTCAAAATATGGCAGTCTTTTGCGTGAGATAGTGGTGGACATAATGTCCTCCACCAACCCAGTGGTCAGAGTAAAGACCAACAACAGCTAAATCAGCCCTTACTCTTGTAGTACTCTTGCCTTAGGCCTGAATGCCAGTAGTAAGCTAGGAATGCTGAAAGAGTACATCCCAGCAAAATTTGATTCTGATTCACGGTTTTAGTTGTGTGGCCGATTGCAGTGGAGAGAAAGACAGAGGAAAGATCACATGCTAAAAACATTACCACTGGTACAGCGGTGCTAGCAGCGAAGTGCGCAATTGTGATATAACCCGACACGCGCACCGTAATAGTACCTTGCAAGCCAATATATCTACTGTAACATTATACATGTGCAGAAATACTGTGAATCATGAAGAGTAATCTTTATATGAACGTTTTAGCACACAGAGCACAAGAGAGACATTGAAAGGCCTTCAGTGTTTCTTTCATGCCCTATGTGCATGGCCTTCTAAGGTGACCATCTCCCTCGAGGTTATTATTCAGTCTTGGACTTCTGTGTGATAGTGTAATGCATGCTGGGTTGTTGTAGTCGTTTTTGCTTCTGTTGAAAAAAATTGATCAACACATCTGAAATCAATGATTTGTACGTGAAAAGTTCAGACATGGAGATAGTGTCCCAAATGCCCTGGAGTGAGATGATCAACCTAAGGCCTTCCCCCAGCTCAAGGCACACATCATGTGCCCCAGTAGCAATCAGATAAGTTGTTCCCGAGCCGTTCTGCATAAACGTCTATTATAAAAGCACATTGCTCATAACAAAATGATGTCTGCATAAAGCAAAATTACAGAACAGGATCTACAGATACTGAGGAGGTGATGAAGGAATTTGGCAATCTATTTGGCTGAACACAGATCAACACCATCTGGCACCTCATCACAGGTAGAGTAAATGCAGTTCAAAGAGACACAGAAGTCTGCAAAAGAAGATGGAGCATCCAAAACAGGGATAACAAGTACCTCATCGTAATCAGCACAAGGCCTGCCTAGATAAAGGGAGCAGCTGTACCCATTACTGGTGCCCCACTCATAGGAGCAGAGGATGAAATCAATGATTTATATCTCCTCTGTCACCTTACACATAACTCCCAGTCCCAAAGCAGAGCAGCTAATGACACCAACATGAGTGATCCAGCAGTCAGGTATGGTACCAGTGCCATCTGAGCACCAGCAGGGGATGTTTAGCTACCTTCATTAGCCAGTTGTACTGTATTGCTGCTTGTCCTTAAGCCATCAGACAGCCATGGTACTAGCCCTTAAACAACAAAGAGTTCCTCACACAGACAGCTGTCTTCAGCAGATGGTGGGCACAAGAACAATGGGTTGGGATGCTACCCCTTACGGTTGCCAGTGATTAGATTTATTGCAAGCATTCCTTCCGTCAACTTTTGCGTGTTTGACATTCCCTTTGACTCCTCACTCAACAGCAAAGGACCATATGTACTAATTTTTTGTACTCCGTTTTTTAGTTGGAGGTTGGGGACGCAGTAAGATGGGGATCTTGAATGTTGTATTTGGGGTTAAGGAAGGAGACTGCTATTGAATTTGTTTTGTGCTGTCTGTTTGGGTTAGGGGGAATGGTGGGATGTAGACAGTTTCACAGGATATGCTGGGATTAGGGTGGGGGGAATATTTATATGCTGTTTATGCTGCTCAAACAATAAAAGTTAATAATGACTTTGACTACCATCAGTTGTACTTCAGCTTCATCATGAGTGGCTACTTAATCATTTTTGATGTTGTGGCCTTCATCCTTTACCTCAGCCAAGAGTACCTGTGGTTTGTTTCAGCACTATGCAGACTTTTTAGGGGAATAAAGAAGGGCAGCAATTCAAGAAGATAGTGGGGAAGACTTCAGTCGGCCACTCTCATGTACAGTTGTGTTTGACATATGTTTGTGAGAATGACTGTATTAGGTTGCCAGGTAAGTTTCCTGATGAAGAGTGTTTGTCCGAGACATGGATGCAATGGGTACTGAGAGCCACCTATTAAGTTAGTATGAGAACATGTATCTCCTGAAGTCTGAATATTTTATTCATGCGAAACAAAAGGCATATCTGTATGTGGATGTTCAGCTGTCCTCTAGTGTTTCAGTATTTTGCCGCCATTATGGTCATTATCATTGTACTGTCAAGGTTTTAGGGTTGACTGGTGAATGGTGGGCATATTTTCTTCTCCCTTATCACCATTCTGTGGCATGAACGCCACCATCCTGCACATATACAATGAGATGCATAGATGAGTTGTTGTAACTATAGCTCTCTCTGGTGAAACACAGATGTATTGTGTGTGCAAAGCAATGCCTGACCCATGGTGGTTGTGTTTTTGGGGTATTGTGATGTATGTTATGTATATCAATGAGCCATATATGTTGCCTCATAAGATCAGGCAGTCAGCTGTACTGCTGGATCATGGTGTTATATGTTCATCCACAGTACCTGGCACAGATGCAGCTGAAGAAGAGGCCTATGCCACATGTCAACTTGACTTTCATGTCGTATCTGCTTTTCCTGGGCCCACTAGCTGGATGTGAGTGCATTCAATAGCAAATTTGGAATGGCAAAAAAATGTAGACTGACAGCATTGACATGTTGTCTATCTATAAGAACTTTGATTTGACTGCCAGATACCTTAGTGGTGCGTACATTATCTATCCGGTGATTTACAGAAGGCAAATGAAGAAATGATATGTGCCAAACCTACCATATGCAGATGGCCACCTCACGGACATGATTTCTTGACTGGTAGCCTGTGTTGATGTGGGGCTCTGTCCCTAATAACATAGCATTCAGTACATCCTGACTGCCCTTTTCTGCCTCTTGGAAAGCTGCTCATCAATTTCTTCCTACCTGACTTACAGTCTTGCATTAAGGTATATCCCTAGTGGTCACAAAATATGCTACTCTGAAATCCTTAGATTGGGTCAAAGAGCCAACCTATTGGTATTAGACCAGGACTTAAGGCTAAAATTGAGGAAGCAGGGATGGGGTACATCTGAGAGTGGTTGTACGTGGAAAACGTTTGAGGCTGTAGTGATAGCTTCCCAGGGTAATCTGGAAGCAGTAGACAAAGACCAAAGACAATCTAATATGTCATAAGGCTAGAAACCAATGGGTCCTCCTTACTTGCTCCTCGCCTATAGAGCACATAAGGGGGTGTTGACAAGGATTTAGACTAGGCCGGCGCACATCTTACAATGACCAAGCTAAAGATATGCCTCTGGTTGAATTAACAAACAAGTGTGGCATGCACAAAGATTACTGGAACGAATATTAACGTTACTTGCAGAGACTTTGCCTCCCACCTCTCCACTTCCCTATGAAGTACACTCACACCAGATCCACCAACCCAAAGAAGGGGAAAAATGTGGATGTTCGATTTCCAACTCGGGTGGTGAAACAGTGCTCTACGAAACTATTAATTTTTAATATCAACCTGCACTTATATTAACTCAACAATATTGACAACCAAAGTAGTGTCAAGGTAACTATATGTGGAGTTAAGCATGACTATCAGGTTGCAGTAAACCTATACTTATCTTGGCGATATATTGATAGTCTTCTGCAGTCAATATAAATGTTGCTCAATATTAGTAACTTTAGTACTTTGACATACAACCATGCAAAACTAGTAGCAAAAGAAGAATTCCATAGAGGAGCTGCACCTCACTTCTAGTTGGAGTCTAAGTATCTGTGCATGGGTATTTATTCATTTATTTTTGTTGGACACTCTAGCACTGTGAATCATCCTTCATGTGTTGTGATCCAAAATTAACATTTAGTAATCAAAACTGGCCTGGGGGCATATTTTTAATCTCATATTGGTGTGCAGTCTGCAGTACACTGGAGGAGAAGGTATGGATTTATTACACATAATCAGTAGATAAACATATGATATAGAGAGGGATTTTGCAACAAAATGTTGCGTCCAGGTCAGATACTTTCTTTGTTGTTGGCCATACTTTTGAGGTGGAGGGAAACTTCACTCCTCCTCTAATCTTTTGCAATAAATTGTAGGTTAACCACTTCAGTTGGCCCAATTCCTGAAGAAAGAGCCCTCTTAACTCCTGCCTCTGTTTGATACTACGCTTGTGTTGACCCCACTGCTTCGTTTGTTAAAATAAAGTAAATCCAAGAGACCTTTTCAGGAGGCCACAACAGCTTGCACCGTTTATTGCCCCTGCCAACGCTATCAATGCCAGTACCAACACAACTATTGAACACTCCTGCTTTGTGCTTACCTCAAAATTAAACATGCCGCTCCACTGTGTGATGGGCTGTTATAAGAACAGGTGTTGAGAATTAAGTGCCGGTGCCAAGCCCCGGCAAACACCGGCTGAATTAAGCCCTGATGTGCACCTCACAGCACAAGAGCCAGAAATACATTGGTCCAGTCCATCTCTGACCTTTGTGAAAAAGACTCACATTCCTTCTTCCTATCACTGCCTCGAGTTTCAGGGATCGTAACTCACTTCCCCCCGTTCAATAATGCCCTCAGCGATTAGCAACACATTCTTCTATTAGTCTGTTCATCATGACTAGGTAAATGGAAACTATGAGCTTCTTTAGCATTTCTCAGGCTATATTCTATTCCTCCTGATTAGTGGAGAAATGCACTTCAGGTCCCTGGCAGAGTACAGCATGCCATGTTTAGATATTTCTGTTAGGCAAGTGTAGATCTCTGTGCCCACAGCACAGCCACCAACATGGAGCTTCACTGAAAATACTAAAGATCTTCTACGCAGACGGAATGTTCAATGCGCCCACAGAGCAAAGATTTTTGATTTTCTAAAACAAACTCCCTAAGTGGAAGTTTGTTGTTAAAAAAAATGAATGGCCTTGATGCACTGGGAGTTTGAAAGCATCTCTTGCCGATCATTATTTGTTTTAGGTTAAGCACAGCAGCTCACAAGCGCTGCTTTTCCGACGTGCTGTTATCTATCGGAGGGATTTAACCACACCCACCTCACACCCATCACTTTCACTCGTTCCTGGACCTGCCTTTAAAAAATCCCTTGAAGACATTTGTAAAAGCTTTTCTTTTTGTCCTGCTTTGAGGCGGTTTTGTTACCACCTTGGGGACCAACCTTGTTACATGGATTATTGCAGGATTGCCATATCTGTCACTATGAGTGAACTATTTTCTTCCTCTGTATCTCTCCCTCGCGCTCCTGGCGGCCATATTGCTTTGAATCAGCTCCTAGCACCTCACGCCCGTTTCTGAGTTTCCTGTTCGTGTCGGCCCATCCCCACCACCCCTCCCACATCCTTGCTTGTTTTAGTGTGCTTCGAACGCTACTCATAAGTACATGGAAATCTTTAAAATGTCACACCAGCAATATGAAAACTCGATGGCTAAGCAAAGTGACCTAAAGTAATGCGTTTTCATTTATATATCAATTATACACAAATCTTTTGGTTAAATGTGTTTAATGAGGTAAACTAAATGGGAAGAGAAATTAAGGGAATAAAAGCGCTCAGAACATTTCCCTCTTGATAATATAAGAAGTAATCAATTGAATGGATGGTGCTCCCGGCCTAGGAGGATCCTCCCATTCCTCCAAAATTTACATCAATTATTAATACAAAGACAAAAGTTCAAAATCGCCAGTCGAATGTTTCGGAGCCTTTATTTTGGCTCCGAGGTACACTGACTACCTGGCAGGATACTGCAGAGTGGATTAACCTATTTGGTCAAGAATTCTGAGGCAGCTAGCATTTCCCACGTCATACCTAATTGAGCCTTGAAGAAGTCACAGGGAGCATTCACTCCCATGACGAAACACGTGTTGGCTGGCTTTTTTGCGACATATTAAAGATGAACTTTTCACTTCATGGACTTTCTCTGAACTTTGTTGACTTGGGCATACCAATTGAATTGGACCATTGAGTTATATAATTCAAGAATTATGAACTACGGACGTGATAATTATACATTATTTTACGAGTGCCTTGGTCTTTGTATTAATAAATGTGTTTAATAACCCTACTGGCCAATGGATGTCAGATGGAGGCAGGGGCCGGACGTGGTGGCTCAGCGGCTGCTTTGGGCAGTAGGCACACGCAGGTCTAGAACACCAGCATTTTGGAAGATGAAAACAACCATGAATGTTAGCGGATGGCAAAGAGCTTATCGCCCTGCAGGATCCTCCACGGATTAGCAGTCAAGAGTACTGCCATCGGTTTTGTGAGGTGAGTGGGGTGGGCCGTGGCAGTCTATGTACAGCGAGTACATATTAAAAAGGCACTACCTCCTTCCATGGTCGTAGTATGGGGGCTCAGTATGCGCAGGTGGCAGTTGTCTGCTCCCTTTATTTGTTCCCTTTATGTTTATGGTGTTCTAAAGTTGTCAAATATTGTGAGTGCTATGTGGGCAGCGCACAGTCTCACCAACTGTGGGGGCTGCAACTTGACAGCGCTCAGCAGTCTAGGATATGTTCCTTAATTAGCTGTGATATAAAAAAAAAAAAATCATTCTGACAGTTGAATATTTAAAGAGCCCTTGATGCTTTATTACAACATTGTGGAAGAGAGGAAACAGCACCACTACCACCTTTATGTGTGTAAAAGGCCGCTTTATTGGAGACAAGTGCACTCACAAAACCATACCCTGGTGTCCAGCCTCACAAAACTAAATGCCTCACTATACATAGGTTCACCTAAACCAAACGCTCCCCCTCTCCTACCCTACGCTCTCCCTCCCTTCCCCTTAAACTTGTAGTTCGTTAAACCAGTCATCCTTTTTAACGTCTATTACCGTAATAGTGCAAGTCTCCAACCCTTATCGCCAATTTGTTATCTTTGTTTTCTGGCTGCTGTCCACCCCGTTCCAATCTGAAAGTGTCCTGCCCTATTTCTTGTCCATCCGTTATCGTTGTCAGTCTCTGTCTCCGCCCGCACCTGTTCCAAGCGACAATTACAAATTCTGTTATCCCGTGCAGCCATGTCCAAAGAAAAGCCTGTCCAATTTACCGACCCCAAAATTTGTGCTCCCACAAAAAAAACCTTAACCTGGGGTGGGAGGGTGGGGGAAAAAACGTCCGCAACAGCCACTGTGTCACCACCTAAAATGGTGACCCAGACAAAATGGCCCCTATATAAATACTAGCCCCCCCAAACCAAAAAACTGCCCCAAAAACGCCCAAAAACGGCACGCGTGGGCTAGTCCATCTCCCACAATATTCCCGGGGGTGGAGACCTCGTGTCCTCAGCTTCCCCCCAGGGCCCCTTTGTCTTCGCGCTGTGTCATCCACCTAACCTTTTAAATCTTTTCATTCTGTAAATATTTTTTACCTTTTAGGTTTTAAAACAGTGTTTTCCTATTTGCATTTTTTTGTTTTAAGAACGTGACAAGAGTGCATTAGACTTGCAAAACTTTTCTCTTGATATTAAAACTAAAATAAGTATGTTGTTTCCCACGTAGTCCTCCTCTTCCCAAAGTACTGCTGCTAACTTTCCGTTTTGACGTTGTTGCAGAAGTGGTATAGAAGTAGCACAGAAAGGTCGTCGGTAATAATAACCTATTGGATTCTTCAGACTACAAACTACAAGGGAAGCCCAGATTGAGAGTTTATAGAAACATACTGAACACCAAAGATACCTCCTCACTAACATTAATATATTGTGTAGAATTGTCAAAAATATAGATGCCCGTCTGCCAAAAAACAAAGGTAAAACTGCACCTTTGTTTTAGCCTAGCGGACAGCAAATTAGATCCTTCCTGGCCAACAAGAAATCTATTACTAGAAACCTATTTAGCGTCATAGAAAAAATCCCATAGTACTAAGCAAAGTAAAGCATTACTTAGAACACCAGTACTTCCCCAACATCACCTTGTCCTCTCATTACTTTGATCCCAATGCCAAACGTTTTAATGATCATTCATTTGACAGTCTCTAACTCACCCTTACTGATTCCTAAACTAAATTAAAATTTAATTAGATTAAATTCAATTAAATTGTAGTATGGGTTAAAAGGGGACTTCTACTGTGAGGAAATAATGGCAATATTTTAATTTTTCTTGCAGATAGAGGAAAAAAGGTAAATAGAAGTGTTTTAGCTAAATGCAGGGCCACTGGAATTGTGTGGCAGAGAGGACAAAATTATGCTACAAGGTTGATCAATTTATGTGGCAAGAAACGTCCAGTTATTCATTTACAAAGCCAATAAAGCTGTAAGTCAAGCAAACGTGAGACCTATTGTATTGCAAATGCTTGTTTCTCTTTGGGACCAGTAGGAGTTCCCTGGAAGTCCCAAACAAGGCAAACTGAAGCCAGTGTAGGAACTATGGCAGTTCCCCAAATCTAAATCATTTGTTAGAACCACAAGTTTGAATTATAGGATTCTCCACCATATTTTTAGTGCAGTACTTTGTTTGTAAAACTGTAATTCAGGTCCAGTGCTTCCCAAACTGTGGGGCGCAACACACTAGTGGGTAACAAGCTGATTTTTTGGTAGGTCCTGAAATGTCAAGCAATAAATATACTTTTAAATTCAGTACTCATCTGTCACATTTGCTGCACTTCAATGACAGAGGTCGAATGTCAAGCTATGTTTTCTCACAAATAGCTGCTTATGTTTTTTTAACATAGGATTGGTATTTACAAACTCTTTTCACTTTGCAGTCAGAGGAAAAATAAATAAAGTGAATTATGTTACAATCTTGCTGGGGTACAGATATAGTGAAAGGAAAGACTGTAGGATGTATTTTTGTAACACACAACAAAATGTAAATAGCTGTACATTAACTTTACCCATTCAGCAGTTCAGAAAAGCAAAAATGAAACACATTTTTTGTAATTCTAAATGTGATGGAAATAAATATCAGGATCTAAACAAACCAATACACTTTTTCTTGGTGATGCACAAATGATAAATATTCCCTGAAACCCAATTGTGTATTATATAGTTTTATCAGTAAAACAGTATGTCTGTGTAAATTTAATGGCCATTTCAGTGGAAAATGTGCTGTGATTCTTAAGTTGCATTAAAAAATCGCCTACCTCATGCCCATTAAAGCTAGTACCCTTCCGGCTGGACACACAAGGTCTTGTGGTTAAGGTATAGCTATACATCGCTTCTGGCAACACTAGAGTGGAGATTTCAATGTGGGTCAAAGTCATTGCCGCCCTCCCCACAGTAGAACCCGAAGAGATGTGACTATAGGAGATCAGTTTTTTACTCCAATGCAACTCCATGCCACTCGAGTAGACCCCACATGCACGAGTGGAGTGGACCTACCCGATTAGTAAACACAACCTAAAGAAAGTGACGTCGTACATGCTCCTTATGAGTCCTGAAGAGGCCAGAAGTAAAGATGCGAAACGGGTCAACTATATATCAGGAGTCCTTATTGACTACAGACTGATGTATGATGGCGAAGTCGATCAATTACTCTACAGTGTAAACAACTACAGTGGACTGTGTTAAATGATGGTTGTTTAAAGGACTACCTGCACTGACGGACCTGGATTTTTTGAGACATTTATGGATAATAGCCATCAAGCAATTAAGACATAAGGATTATGTATAGAATGTATTTTGTTTTTAGAGACCATAGGTGGTGTCAAGTGAATTGTTCATAAGATGAATTCAGAGTGGCAGTTGGTTAATACCGCATAGAGTGGGATATTGAAAAAAAATAAAAGAAATAATAATACTAGGACAATAATAATTGATGTTTTATTTATTCAAAAGATGTGTTTATTGATCCCTTGAGTGGCAATATAGTTTTTTATGAGTCATTAAAGCTAGATGGGCCAAAAAAGTTTGTAATGTTAAAAAGTGGGTTGTGGAACTTGTGGGTATGGCAACCACGATCGCCAAAAGAGACATTACTCAGAAATGGAGAGCCGCCAAACCACCCACATTATCCAAATGGCAGGCGAGAATGGACTGGTGCAAAAGCAGAAGAACCCACCTACACTTCCAGAGGATGCCCCCAAATACATGCGTGGATGTGGGGCAAAAGGTAAGAACACTTCATCTTAGCGGATTACCTATATACCTGTAAGTTTACTCTGAGCTGGTATCATGATAGAAGTGTGTACTATGGTGCTATATGTTTTATTCAGTTTATAAAACTAATAAAAAATGTTTATCAAAAAATAAGTGGGTCGTGGTTCTAAAAGATTTGGGAAGCACTGCCCTAAGCTATTTCAATTCCGATTTCTGCCCTTTGCAACATACTCTATTTTTATATCTTGCAGCCATACTTGAGAAACTTGAAGAGCACCTTAGCATCCGGACCCTGTATTTTATAGCCTATCTATCCTTTGGGCTTGGGACTGGTCTAGCAACACTCTCCAGGAATGTCTACGTTATCTTATCTCTATGCATACCATATGGTATACTGTTTTCTACGCTCTGCACCCTGCCATACTCACTGCTGTGTGATTACTACCAGAGTAAAAAGGTATGGTATGGCGATGGTATGGTGATATTTATTTACTTATGTGTTATGTTGGGAGGGGTGTGTTATAAATATCCACAATCAAAGCTATGAAGGTAGCTCCTGGAACATAAAATTCAATGACGAAAGAAGAGCATGAGGGGGAAAAATGGCACCAAGAGAGAAGGGTCGAGTAGCAAGCATATCTGTGCTGACACTGACTTTAAATGATGACACCATCAAAGCTTTCCATATTTAAAAAGAGGTATTCCCAAAGAATAAAATGCAAAGAACTGTGTGATGCATGAATAGCCTGTCATATATTTTGTTTATTTTTTAAGGTTCACTGAGAAATAATATCATATCTGTGGTCTGTTATGATCTAAAACCTGCAAATATTTTGAGGAATGGATGAGAAAAACCTTGCAAGGTATGATTTATAGTCAGTGAAAAAACTATCACTAGGATGTACTTGTAACTGCATAAAGTAAATTCAATTTTTTTCTAATTCCAAGGCGTTCTTTTAGTGCATCTTGTGTTGCACAATTATGGCTGCTAAACATTCTTTCTGGCAACTATTACACCTGTGTAAGATGTAATGTATCATTTGGCAAGTAGGCATGCCTTTCCTTAGTGGAAAATGCTGCTGCTTCTGGTAAAAGATCTATTGTCCACATTACAATATTTATATAAGGTGTGTCTTTGGTCAGACTGCTGCTCATGACTGGGTTTTTTTTTTTTGTCTATTTGAGTTCACCGCTACTTATTTGATGTCTTACTTCTCCATTTGTGTGTGTATTCTACCTCTGGAGCATTTCTTCTTTAAATTAGTTCATCTTTTGATTGGGCAGAAGTTGTGTGCTTCCACAAAAAAGTATTTGGCACCTCCACACAACTGAGATCATTCTATTTAGATATTTATCCAGCTGTCTGAACTTGAACATTGAGGGGAGCATACAACTTACAATGCCTTTAAGGAGTTTTGGATAATTAAATAATATATGGTATTTTTCTATGGCAGAAGCACGGATGGGAGGAGGGCAGTCATTAACCTATATGGACTTTTAGGTCTGGTTTGATAGTCAACTGTTACCTGAGCTTTTAAGCTATGATAATATTATTCTACAGTTCTTTGCTTCACACAAATACCTGTCCATTCCCATTCTATCTACTTGTAATGCTTTATATTGCCAAACAACATTCCTTTGCACGCAGACCCATTGGCACTGCCAGTGCTTGTTCAATAATTCCACACTCATCTCTTTGACACTTCTCCGTCCCCAAATGCCAGAAACTTCAGTGTGATGTTCGACTCTCATATGAAACTTAACTGTTTCATTGCTCATACAGGCCTCTGTACTCACATCACATTTAACACTGCCAAGTGCACCAACAATTTACTGTGCTAACCTTCTAATGGGGTTTAGAAACTAGACTCAACCAAAGACAAAGCTATCAACTCTGCCAGTTTTCAGGTTGAGCCTAGGCAGCGCGCATGCGCTGTCTGGAAGACCTGTTGTTTTGAATAAAGGACTTTATCCTGCTTACCATAGGTTCCCTGCAGTGTCCCTCCTCTTTGCTGTCTCCTCGCAGGTTTGCAAGGTCGATACCAAACTTCCGTTTTTGAAGAGGAGCACCGGCCAAGTACAGTTTGCTTACACATTGAATTATTTATCTTTAGTTTTCCAGAACTCTTTTTAGGGTTGAGTGCATATTCTTGGGGGATCCGCACACTAGGACACGCAACTAATGGAGTTTAACAAACTTCCCAAAAGCTCAGAGTGAACGAAAACGTTGGTGAATGTAGAGTCCAGCTGGACTCGTTCTAGTGTTTCTGCCAGCCACTCTGCTTACATATGTAACCCACACCCACCCGACACAGGCGTCACCAGTCAGGTGACCCTGCCAATAAAAGGGGCCGGGCACACGTGCCTGGGGCCAGTTTAATACCACCCTACCACCGTGTCTGCGTCCCCTCATTTACCAGCATGAGGGCCTAGGGGCCCACATTACATTGGCGACGAGTGGGATCTGAAACCCCACGTGGTCCCAGACATGGGCTCAACTTGTTGAAGAGGAGAAGTGAGGCTGTGCAGTCCCAGTCCCATCGGTAGGAAAGAAGGGGGTGAGTGCTGTCGATGACAGCGTCCCGCAGCGCTACCAGAACGCCTGCGGTGCTGAAAGTAAATAAAGCGCTGTGAGGCTTGTGTTCCCGGTGCCCCCAGAAGGAATTGCCCTGAGCGCGCCCTCCCCAGAGTCAGCACATGGGTAGAAGGCGCTGTTGCGCGCCGTGAAGAAATGAATGGCCAAAAGAAAAAACGCGCACCGAAGAGCACAAAGAGGAATGCCTAGGGCCGCCCCCTTCTCCCCTCGAAGAAAGTGCGGAAATGTGTCCGGGGCCGGTCGCCCCAGGAAAAGAAGGCGGTCCGCAGCGTGTCATGCAGCTGCAGTTGCGGCCGCGTGTGATGTACATGGTGCGATCGGGCACCAAGAATAAAAAACAATGACCGGCACCGTTTTTACCTTTTTTTTCTTTTAAAGTGGCGCTGTCGCGCGCCGTGCGCCATGGGAGAAGTTGGAAATGGGTGGCTGGGGCCGGTCGCCCCTTTTTTTTTTCATTTTTCATAATGGTGTTGTCGCGCACTGAATAAGTGATTCCCAGGGCCGCCCCCACCCAAACAAGATGCCGGCAAAACGGCCGCAGCACAAAGGACGGCTGCTGCGGCCGCAACAAGTGACCCGCGATGGTGCTACCAGGCACCAAGAAAAAAGAAATGAAAACGCCCAGGGGCTCCCCCCTCGTCCTGGCAGGAATTAAAGCATGAGGTGCAGACACGCACCGATACGAACTAGAAATAAAATGGTGCATCCACGCACCAAAGCAACAGGTGCCCAAGGCCGCCCCCACCTCCAACAAATTTATAAGAAGAGAGGTGCTCACACGCACCTAGATAGAAAAACAAACAGTGCCCGGAGCCCCCACCACCCCACGCTGATGTTTGAGCCCTCTACACGCCTCTTCAAACGAGGCTGTGCAGGTGGAAACAAATTTAAAAAAAATAATAATAATTTGGACAGAAAGAAAAAAAAACAAAGAGAAGAGAAAAGAAAAGGGAGAGAAGATAAAAGATATATAAAATAGCACTTACCTGCAGCCCCCACCAGCATGACGAAGTCCTCCCAGCAGCATGCCCTCCTCACCGTCATCTGTTGAAATAAACGAGGCCGGTAACAGGAAAGACTGTCTTGAAGCTAGAAAAAAAAAGTGCACTACTGGTATCCAGTGGCCAGAGTTGGTATTGCACCCTATTTCTGTTTTAAAGGGAAAACAAGCTTGGATGAAGGCAAGTTTACAGCAGCACCTTCAGAAAGTGACTGCTCCAAACCAAGAGTGCGCCCGTAGACAGAAACGGCGCAGAAGACGGAAACGGCGAAGAAGAAGGAAGCGACACGGGCGACGCTGGAAAAGGGAAGAAGAAGACTGCAGCTGTCCCAGCCAAGCTGCAACCATGAGAAACGGACGCAAGTGCCACGTGAGGTACGATGAGAGCGCGCATGGTCTGCGCAGCCCCTGGCGGCCGTCCGCCACCACCGACGAAAGAACGCCACATGCCCGAGCAAATCATGTCCTACCCGCAGGACTCAGCCTGTGAGAGGCTGCGACCGAGCAAGATGCACCAGAGGAGGTGCAGTGATAGGTCCATGTGACGCAGCATGCGACCTGTGGCACAACGCCACATCGAGGACGAAGAGGAATATGCACCAGCAAAGGTGCAGTGATAGGTCCGTGTGAAGCAGCATGCGACCTGTGGCACAACGCCACATCGAGGACGAAGAGGAAGATGCACCAGCGAAGGTGCAGTGATAGGTCCGTGTGAAGCAGCATGCGACCCGTGGCACCACGCCACGTCGAGGACAAAGAGGAAGATGTACCAGCAGAGGTGCAGCGCAAGGCCCATGTGCCGCAACATGTGACCTGTGGCACGACGCCACACTAAGGAGAAGAGAGAGTGGCACGATGCCAACAAGAAATGAGGAGAGGAGTGTGACAGACCGGTCACACCACAGATCAACTCCATCGCAGGTGTGAAAGTGGAAGGAAGTAGAGTGACACAACTGAGGACTCGTGCGAGCAGATGAGGAGGCACCCATCAGTACAAGACAGTCACCGGGGTGAGCAGACGTCACTGAAGACAGCGATGCGGGTGGTCCCCCACGCTTCCCAGTACGACCGTCCTGTCACCTGTCACCGGCTGCTTGGCTGTGATGGCATCCCTGACGCCGACTGCACAGTCCACACAAGACCCGCCGTGGCCACTACGTCCATCAAGTGGTCCTTCCGCTGACAAAGCCGCCGCCACCTGCTTGATCTGCAAAAGGATGAAAAATATCATCATCATGATGAGGTGCATCGCCCAATCATCGAAGGAGGAGCACAGCACCACCTGAGTGGAGACAGTCAGCAACAAGAACCGATGCTGACAAGGCATGTCTGGCAACGTAGAAACTTATCATCTGAACACTCGCCATGAGCTCCGTGAACCAGACGCCTGCCGGTGAGAGCAGACCAGATCATTTGGACCATCCACCCTTGGGGTTGCACAAGACTAGGACATGGCCCTGTTGGGAGTTCAGAGAGACTCCTTTGGCATGGCCGACGTTGGCCCGCACAGCCCACGCAGTCCCGCCGCAATCCAGGGACAAGGGCCTCCAACGAATTCCTGTGAGAGCGGAATCTCGCTGAGAGAGAATGCATCTGAGACAGCTCCACGTCAGGCATCCGGAAGCACGGAGGTCTCATATCGAGAGACTGGTCACCTGAAGACTTTGCACCGTGGCCAGAGCACCTGAATCCAGATGGCTCGAGCAAGCGGACCCTGCATCAACAACCCTCGTGGCTCCATGCGAGACTAGGATGTGGTCCTGTAGGCTGTTCCTCTGAGATGTCTTTGCTGGGCCTGAGATAGGCAAGCACAGTCCACACAGTCCCGTGGAAGCCCGCGAAAGGGCCTCGAGGAGACTCCTGCTTGATGGAGGTCTGGCACGAGAGGGAAGACTGCCGCTGCTCTGCCGCTGGACTTCCAGGCGCCCCAGGCCGTCACGTATCTGCAGTCTTAGGAGGTAGACAATCTCCAGAGTCAGAATGCCGTCCAGAACTGTGTACAGTGGACTCCCCACTGCTCCAGATGCACCCGCATCAGAAACTGTAAATAGACTTTGACCACATGAGCCCAGGCAGGACCCGATCAACAATATCCAGCGAACTGTGAGGTCGTGGACAAGCAACTGAAGTATCTGGACTTCATCCACACCGTGTTCGTGCCCAGCTGTACCTGGTTAAATTATGGACTCGTGCGGAGGTGTCCGGGTGCTCCCAGCTGCACCATGTCCACTGCAATTCTGCAGTCTGCCTTTGAGGCCGAGAGACTGATTGTGGTGCTTTGTTATTGTTTCTTTTACAGGTTGGACTTTTGTTTGGTTCCTCAATAAAGTTTGGGAGGGATGTAGAGTCCAGCTGGACTCGTTCTAGTGTTTCTGCCAGCCACTCTGCTGAGGCTGGTCTTACATATGTAACCCACACCCACCCGACACAGGCGTCACCAGTCAGGTGACCCTGCCAATAAAAGGGGCTGGGCGCACGTGCCTGAGGCCAGTTTAATACCACCCTACCACTGTGTCTGCGTCCCCTCATTTACCAGCATGAGGGCCTAGGGCCCCACATTACAGTGAAGTTCCTCCCTTGATCAAGAGAGTCGGATTTTCAAAGAGACCCGTCTACGTTCTAACATCGCTGGCGCATTTTTTCCAGAAATTGGAAGTTTCAAGGGACCAGCGTCGAGGACGATTATCGGTGTGGTTTTTAAATAGTAACTGCAACACGTGTAACCTTAATAACACCGCTGCCAGTATTATAACTAAAATGGTTCAATAATAAGTGATACTCACATGGTAGAAAACATTCTCAGCACGCACATGTGCAACATTAACCACGCACAGCTTTGAAATAAAAACCGGAGTAACTAAAAAACAACAAAAGCGATCTAACAATATAAACATATTAGAAATATTATACAATAATATATCCATTGACGTATATGTCTTTTTTTTACTTGACTGTTTGAACCAAAGGGAAAAATCCCTCACACTAGACCTAATAATTTCAGTAGCAGATGTTCCAATTTCTTGGCAAAATGTTATCTACGACTTTGGCTCGTGAATATTTTTTAATTTGTTTTTGCCTCCTTTACCCAAGCGTCCCATCCAGTTGTTCGTGCTCTGGACCCCAGTGGCGCCCCCACCCTCAGCCCCCGTTCCCCTACGATTTCTGTTTTCTTTGGAGGCAGCTAATACTGACAGGGATTTGGGGCCAAGACTGCCATGCCAGTCAAAGAATGCATGGCGAAAGGAGCAGGCTGGCTGGATAACACCGGGTGACCGTTCATCCAGCTGAGCTCCCATTCACCCCGAGAGTAAGGGGATCCCCATTATCATAGTGTCCTGAAACATTCCAAAGTGAACACGATCATTCTGTCTCCCCTACTCATTCTTCCACTAAAATGGTACTCCCATATGCCAGAGCAAGGCTCTCCACTCACTTCCCCCATCCCCACATGCCACTCTGGTGTCGGGGGCACCCCTGGCCATCACCACAATCCTCTGAATGGATCTCCCGTCCCTCATGTGTAGCCACGTCTAGGCCACACCCGGAGGTGAGCCTGGTCCCCACCACTCCTCTCTCATTCCCAGCAAAGTCACCTCCACCCCAACCCTCGATCTGAATAATCGCCCCATCCCCGCGTCCCCTGCAGAGAGTAGGGACTACTGTTTCTCTCCATACAAGTCGATACCCAATGTTCACACGTTCACAAATCCGAACAAAAGTGTGTTTGTAGCAGCCACGCCGACAACTGTCCTTGTGCGAGCGAATGTTTCTCCTGTAAGCTTCAGTGCTTCCCGCAAGCTTCAGAGAACGCAGGCTTATATTGCGCTTTCCAAAAGATGTTGTGGTTCCGGCTTCTACTATAGTATCGTGAGCGGAAGCTGCTTCTCTTTGGACCACAGCCCAGCTGCCCTTGCACGTTGCACCAGAATGGTACACAAAGAATGCGGGTTTGAGTGACACTTCGATGAATGTCTGTGCAAAGAATAAAATAATAAAAGAAGAGAAAACACACAGGCGCGCGAAAAATTCATAGGTGAAAAAATGTCGACTAAGTAATGGTCAGGCTTAATGAACCTTACAACCTTAACTTAGCCGAATCGCTTCTACGGCCTGTATTGTATTTTTTTTCCATTTGTCCAGATTGTTCTAGGGTCTTTTGCATCAGGATTCGGAGAACCTGGCTGCGGAATTTGGCAGATACCGCCTGCTCCCACTTCTGACGTGTAGGTGGAAATCCTTAGGCCCAGTTCTTTTCTAAAATACACCTCTCATGGGGAAGCTTGTTAGGAAACCCACAAAGCACAGGTAGACTCATCAATCGCAAACTAAAACCAATGTTTATGATTGGCTACAGGCTCCATATTTACCGTGCATTAAACACAACACATGACCAATAGCGGATGTAAACGTTACCATGGCTGTTTTTTTGACATATGCATTGTACCTACGCCCCCCCCCCTCCTTAGATTGATAAAACTGGTACAGGTGATCTTCTACATAGCTGCAGATTATTCACAGGAGTGTCCGTGCACACAACCTCCCCCAAAACTAGATGTGGGCACTTACTCGATGTTATAGTTCCATGGAAGCTGAATGAAACCACCAAACACACAGCACAAATCAGACGCCACTCCAAATGACATAAGAGATGAATTTACAGATAACATCAACACATCATTAGGTTCTCTTACAATACACAGCCCTGGATACCATGGTTGAAGTGACTTAGCAACGGGGCCCTCGGTCCAAAGCAAGCATGACAAAAATGGCCTCATTAACACCCCACTCCCACCTTCGGCCAGATGGATAGTAAATCATTAAATAGTAACCGTACCGTACCTAAGTCGCAGCGGGGCCCTTTAAATCATGGCCTCTATTACCACTACGCCCGCTGCACTATTGATAACAAGGCTGTGTTTTTAGGGTCAAGCGCGCAAGCGCTCTGGCCGGTTGTAATCTCGCTGTGGGTTTTAAACACATCAACTCTTGCTATTCATTCTTTGTTGTGCTTGCAAATGCTTCATTTTTATTGGTGCATTTTGTGAAATGTCCCTCCTTTGTGTGCTGAGTTCCCTTCCAGGCGATTTCAGTAAGTGAACTTTTTTGTTGGCAATCACACAGGTCATGCTTCCTCGTGTTACAGGGTGTGATGGCTCCTCCTCCGGTTTGCGTTTGATCCCAGCCGTGATCCTTTCTAGACATTCACGCAGGGAGCTAATAACTCTTGCACTCACGTGCATGGCTGTCGTGGCGCTTTGAATTAACTTGCTTCTGTCAACTCTTTTACTTTTCATTTTCAATTTATGTGGCAAGAAAAGTCCAGTGAGGGATTTACAACGCTAACAGCTCTAACTCGAGTAAACGCTCTGTCACCATAAACCTGACAGCCTGCCGGACTTAAAATTGTGCAGCTGGACCGACAGTTTGTGAGACCAGGTACTCAGTCACTGTTGGGATTCTGTACCCTGTCTGCCAAACTCTAGATCAGGCCATTTATCTCTAAGGTAAGAAGGAAGTGCATGGGAGGGTCTTGCAAAAGACAGAGGAGTCCTTACATAAAATACATGGAGGAAGTGGAAATCTGAGAATTTTAGTCATCTGATCGACTTTTTTGTACCAATGATCATATGTGCCTTGAAGTGCAAAACTGTCCTCAGGGGTCTGACAGAGTCTAACCAGAGAATGACCAGCAGATAGGAGCCCTAAAGTAAAGGGATAAAAGATTAGATGTATGAACCTATTTTGTGATATGGCTCGGCTGTTCATCCCTAATAATGCTCAGCCTCCTTTTAGACTGGTTGTTTTAAATACATAAATAATTTGATTTAATTACATAACAATAACCTCGCTTCGTTTAACTGAACTGAAGTTTTAGGTATTCCTTATTTATCCTTGTTGACCTGTTTTCGTTGTTTATCTCAGTTTGCAGGGTCTGCTTTGGATGGTACCAAGCGTGGCATGGGTGTGGATATTTCTCTGTTGAGCTGTCAATACTTCCTCGCTCAGATTCTTGTTTCGATTGTGATGGGACCTCTGACCTCCATGGTGGGCAGTGCCAACGGAGTGATGTATTTTGCCAGCCTCGTGTCTTTTGTTGGCTGTTTCTACTCCTCCCTTTTTGTCATTTATGAAATTCCAGCTGGTGAAGACATGGAGGAAGAACAACAGCCCCTGCTGGTGAATACATGAGGTTCTGCTTCGTTGATCATCGGTTCAACGCGGACATATCAATACTTTTTCAGAAAGTGACTGAAGATTAATTGGACGACGTTGAATATTCAGCCATTCAGGACACTTATTTAAGATAAATTATGAGCCTCTAAATCTGTGAATTATTGACAGGTTTGAGGAAAATAAAGAAATATTTGCGAAGCAAAATTCATTTATTTTTTCTGAAGCCCTCTACAACATTGACCTAATTTGCAATAGAAAATAAATGTTCAATATTATCATGTATACACTCCACTGCCTACTCACAGCAGCCTATTATCGATGCTTTATACCAGCAGGGAAGTCTCTGAAAATGATTAGGATCGCTATATAAGGCCTACTTTCCAGCTTGGTTATTCTAAAAATGCACGGTCATGTTATCTCAAAAAATCTACATTGCACTACATGGGGCTGTTGGCAAGTTGTGGAGTATTTTTTTTATTTGTCTCCCGAAAAGGTAATTGCTTTATTTGTTGTTATTTGCACATAGCATAATTTTTTTTCCCAGACCTTGCTGACAGCACTGGTGGTCCTATTTCCTCTCAAGGGCACTGAGGCCTGGATTTATACTTTTTGGTGCAAAACTGCACTAACGCAGTTTTGCACCAAAAAGTTTAGCACTGGCTTTCACCATTTCTGTGCATCAGCCAGGCACCATATTTATGGAATGGTGCAAGCCAGTGCAAAGGATAGGCTAGCGTAAAAAAAAATGATGTTAGTCGTGTGGGGCTGGTGGTATGGAAGAAGGCGGTTTTGCACCAAAAAAATGACATTAGCCAGGTCAGAGTAAAAAAAAAATGATTTTAACCTGTGTAGAGTTATTTTCTGATGCAAAACCATCCATACCACATGACTCCTGTCTTAGAAAAGACAGGTGTCATGCCCACTACCCCAATGGCCATCACAGGGGGCCATTGCACCCAGTGCCCTGTAGGGGGGCCCATTTTAGAGCCCACAATGGCACTTGAGAAAAAAAAAAGCTTGCCTGTACTTTCCTATATTACCTTGGATGGGGTCCCCCATCCTCCGCTGTCCCTCTGGTGTGGGGGTCCCTGGGCCTGAGGAGGGCACCTGTGAGCTTACTCCATTGTGTTCGACCATGGAAATAGGCCCACAGGTCCCTTAATGACTGCCCTGACCATGGAATTAAAAAATGGTGCAAAGCAATCTTTGCACCATTTTTTGACCCCTCCCTTCCCCCCCAACCCCGTGTGTGATTTTTTCACGGGAGGATAAATAAGGCGCTAGGGCCTTAGAGTCATTTTTTTGCCCGGGAACGCCTACCTTGCATCTCATTGACGCAAGGTAGTTTTCTGCAGGCTTTAACTCCAATATTTTGGCGCTAGACAAGTCTGGCCCCAAAATATAAATATGGAGTTAAGTTTGCACCGGAATTGCGTAAAAAAAATGAAGCAAATTCTGCGCAAACATGGTATAAATATGCCACTGAGTCCTCTGTATCAGGAGATAAGATGAGGCTGAGCAAGCTGATAAAGAAAAATAAACCACTGAGACAAGTTGTGACCACAAGATTCTCTTTGACATTTTGGAAAACTATGCAAGGTCTCATGAACAGACCAAAAAATAATTTGATCTTCCCTCTGCTGCGTAGACCATAGCCAGCACGGCTATGCCCTCCCCTGTGAAGTATCTAAAGATTCATTCTCTCCCGTTCAACATTTACATGCACCCCCTAGCTGATGTGTTTACCTTTCACCTCTGTCTGTAGAACAGACCAGACCAGATCTGTGGAATAAAAAGGAATAGAGGAGGGGATTGCAAAATGCCAGGTCTGATGCCTTCTTTTGGGGATGTGAGTGACAGGATGCCAGGTATGAGGGTTTAGTTTGGAGGTCAGAGGTGACATGACACCAGATATGACGGTCTGTTTGTGAGGGCTGGGATGGCTGGGAGCCAGGAATGAGGAACCGTTTTCATGGTGGGAGATAGCAAGACTCAGTCATTGCAGTTATTGGGGGTGCCAGGACACCAGGAATGGGTTCTGCTTGAGAGGTTTGAGGACACGGGTACAGAAGTAGCTTCTCAGGTAGTAGGGAATTGCAGAACACCATTTATGGGGGTCTGTTTTTTGGACAGGGTCTGAAAACCAGGTATTGTTCTCTTTAGGGGTAGGAACTGGCACAGTGCTAGGTGTGGAAGAAAGTCTAGGGAAATGGTGGGATACATTGTGTGGGGATGTTATGTGGAGTGGTGGAATAGCACTGTACGGATAAGGGAGATTTTAGGGGATATGACATGCAGAGAGCCTGGTTAGTGATTTTTGAAGGGGTGGGCAGGTAGTCCTTCTTGAGCTGCTCCAGTGGACATACATGTTTGATTCAGTGAATAGATACATACCCCGGGGGCATAATGCACTATAGAAATGTCTATTACATGAAACAGAATGGTGACAGTTCACCGTGTTCGGGCTTTGTGGAGATTGTTGTGGTACAAATTTAAAAGGGCTTTTTTGGAGATTGAAGGATTAGAAGCAGTGAGGCGTAATTTAAGCAACTATAAACAAGAGTGGTAAGGACGTGAGGGCTTCAGTGTGTGTGTGTGTGTGTGCTAGAGAGAGAGAGAGATATACTTCTATTCCTGGCCTTTAAAAAAATAAATGCATGTTGATATTTGTTCTCTTGGTTCGTTTCTGTTCCATCAAACAGCCTAACACAAAATTAATTAGCACACCTGGCAGCAATTAGTTGTATTGTATAGTAATTCCATTTATATAGCGCATAACACCCTTGATGAGACACTGAAGAGCTTTGGTCATTGAGGTTAGTCTTGTGCTTTTACGGAAACCATTCCATTCCTTTAGTCCAGTTTCATTGTGTAGTTAATAGTAGTTAGGGGTGATCATTAGTGAGTGTGATGTGAGATCATGCAGGTGGTTGGTGGGATTAATAGATGAGTTAGACGATATTAGGCAGTGTTAGGCCATAGGGGTATGCCGTACAAAGAAGGAGAGGTGGCAATCTTGAAATAAGGCATGGGCAGGTTGCAGACATATACCAAAATAATTATGACAAACATACATGTGAACTTGAAGTAGGTTCGTGCTCTGAAAGAGGAGGCATACAGAGGATAGAAGGTAAGGAGAAGTTCATTTGAAAAAAAAGGAGAGTCATCAATCAGAAGTTATAAGTCAAGGCAGTTTTTCAGGAATGGCTTTTAGGAACGTTGTGCGGGCTTTTTAAGACAGCCTGCAATTTGAAGATGCAAAATGGTAGAAAGAAATTATATTTGCTGGGAAATAGTGCTATTTGAGATAATTTTGCTAGGTGCTGGAATCAGGCAAACAGTCGATCCACTAGTATACTAGTGCTGGTCAACCTCTTCAGCAAGGACATCTGATCAGCTTAGATGTTGCAAGCGTTAAGTCATTGCTGGACTAATATATAGGAAAATGTCACAAGCTTTAGGCCGTTCTTGAAGAAAGCGGTAACCTTGCTAACATAGCATTGTGAAACAATATATGGGGTAAATAATGTAAACATCAGAAAGGAAACTCTGAAAATGCTGGAGAAGATGTTTTACATTGTTCACCATCAACGTTTTTCGTCAAAGCATCAAATGGAAGTTAACAGGGATCCATTATGGATGCCTCTGGTTTAACATGGTACAAGATTGAAGTGAAAGCCTCCCCAAGCAGTTGAAGTGTTTTACCTACTGTCTTGTGGCTTGAAAGTGAAAACCAGACACTGAAATGAGGGAGGATGGAGACAGGGCTCCCCACAGAAATTCAGTTAGGTCCTTTTTATGAAAGGGCTGCTGATTAGTTGTTCTTTCTGAGCACTACAGGTTTGTAGATAGTAAATGTGCAGGGTGGTGAGGAAGATTCTACGCAGGGACTGTTCCTTTGTGACTTTGATTACTGTTTCAGGAATGCTGATGACAGCCATGTGCAGGGATCTCACAATTGATTGTGTCCATGTTTTGGATACTCAATTTTAAAGACATCACCAGTGCTACCTACAGTGAGAAGCATTTCTTTAAATAAAGGCTGTGTTCCGTGAGGATCCTGAAAAGAACACACGAACAACAAAAAAACTGAAGTTTACAATCGGGTTTACTCAACAAAAAATTGCTTGTAGTAAACATGTCACTCACTCAGTTACCAGTTTTATTATGCAAAAATAGCTAATAACAGCAAATGCAACGTGAGGAGATTTTCTTCTGTGCCTTCTTCCAGAATGTCTCTGTTAGCTGGTTGATATGAGTGCCCATGACACCTCTGTGTGTGGAAACACGACGACACATCAATGGCAACCTTTGGTCGGAAACATGCTGAAATACAAACACAAGAGCGTGCTCCTGATCACCCAATACACAAAAGCTATTCTTCCCGTGGTTGGCAGCTTTTTCTCTAGAACGTGTAGTATTTAAAAAATGCACTACATACAGGTTTTATTTAATCAGTGCCATCATGCTCTTTCTCAAAAGTTGTGAGGCCCAGATTAAAATGTCCTGTAGCCAAACCCAAATCACATGTAATGCTCCCACATTTCTTTCATGAGAACTACAAAACGTCTTAGTTGCTACCCCCAAAACTGCCAATTCAAACCCATGACATATTATTCTGTTGTCAGTACCAGTGGTCCTCAGACCTACCCAGCTTTTAGTTCCTATAGCTGTCACCTCTTAGAATGACCTTTAAGTGTACCCTAAACAACCATTTCCTTGTCCTTCAAAAGTGTCTATCTTTTGCATCTTAACTAACACATGCCTTTCATTTTCATTCCAAGCTTTCCCATTCAGGCCCCCATACACTGACACGCGTACCCCCCCATGTCCCCTGCAGTGCCAGTGCCACCCCTGCAACCTTGCTGATCTCTGCTTGCAGGTCCCTTGCATTTCCACGCTGTTCCACGCCAGGCACTTCATGCTGTAGGAGTTGCCAGGTAGTCTACAGGGTCAGAGGATAGCTCAGGACTGGATAGCTTGCTTATGGGAGACATAGTTTAGTCTAAACTTTCATATGGGTCTGAACAGAATACATAATGCTGCAAAAATTCAATTTGTATGTACGATGTTGAGCTCTGGTGGGATATGGTGAATTATGGCAATGTGGTGTGTTTTGATCTCTTGAGATGCGTAGTGTTATATATGTAGTATTCTGTTTTGCTAGATCTGTTGTGGTGTTGAGATGTGCTGAGTGTGTAGCAGGAGGACGTGGTATGGGTGTGTGTGTATGTGGGTGTGTGTGCGTGGGTGTGAGAGAGAGGGAGAAAGAAAAAGGGCGTCTACAGTGTTGTTAAGTGTGGTATAGTATTGTGTGCAGAGAGGATTGATGAGTGGTTGGTTGCTTGGAAGTGCTCTGCTATGGTGTGATAGGGTGATGGTGTACAGATTTGTATGTTTTTTGGTCTTGTGTGATGAGGGGTATAGTGTAGTTCGGTATGATATGTGATAGACGACATGTGGTAAGATGTGGTTTACAATGGCAAAATGATATGATATGAAATGATATGATATGTTATGATATGATATGATACCATATCATATATGATATGATTTTCTGAAATGATATGTTATGGTGTGGTACGGTATGGTGTTGTAGAATAGGTTTGGTAAGGCAAAGTCCTGTGCTGGTATTACATTTTGACTCACAACATCTTCAACGAGATTTGCAGATGCTGTATATTTTTTAGCATTAAGAAACCTATTTATTGTCCATTACAACGTCAACATTTGCCCCAAACGACCACGAACAAAGTTACTAAAATGCAAAAAGCTTAAACAAATAAGTACAAAATAAAAGAGAGTGTGCCTAGGAAAAGGCCACTGAAACTAACAGAAATGGCACACTTATGGGTAATAAAGTGCAACAGGGTTAATGAAATAGACAAGCGAAATAATTATGGAAACACAAAGTCAAGCCTAAATACGGCTTTGCTATGACTCAAGAGCTATATACAGAAGCTAACATAGGAGACCCACGGTTTAATGAAGATGGCCCGGGACAGGGAATGTAGCCCTCTCAGTGCTTCCAGTACTTTTAGCCCTTCACCTCCTTATTTCACAATTAGATGGATCCCATGATATAGGTTGATCAGAATAGAAACTACTCTATGAAATGAGAGCAAGGCCACGGAAGCCCCTCCTGGGCATCCCATGTGGCCTTCATGGTTAAATGAATTGTTACACTTTATAGGTATGGCTGGAAGCCAATGCCAGAACCTCATCTCATCTGACCTCTCCTTAAGTGAAAGGGCTGGTAATGGATCATCTTATTAATTCAATGTTTTATCTTGCTAAATTATTGCTTTGTGCTCCCCTGTGATGTACCTATCTATGATGCTAACGATTCCATTGTATGCAGTGCTTAATTTGTGCTTGTTGTTTACAAATTAAGCGCTGATTGTATGCACTGTTCGTATTGTTCCCACATGAGAGCCCGAAATTGCATATGTGACAGAACATCTTGGATGCATTCAATAATCCAGACATATGTTTTAATCGACTGTCATCAATTGCCCCCCAGTAAGAAATATTGTACCACCGTCCAACAAAACAAACGAGTTAATCCTCTTGACATCAACATGCACCAACGCAGCTTCAAAACCATGTTGTTGTCAAAGCATTGCCACCACAAGAGCGTGCCTCTCTCTGCATGCCAATTGAGAAATTGAGAAATTGATACTGCGACCATTATGTACCAGAATACATCAAAACGATTTGATTCATAACCAATGCCACTCAACAGAACTGTCATCCTAGTCCAGTAAACATACAAGCACTCTCTCTGTTGAAACAAAATAAATTGTGATGTTCAGTGACACAGAAAGCCACATACATAGTAGAATGCAAAGACCTGGCTGGGCTCACTACTACGTCATTCTGTTGAGCCCCTCTCCTTACTCTTGCCTCCTTCTCTTCTCCCTTAGTCTGTCCTCTTTTGCACCTCCCACCAATTCCCTCTTCCCCACTACCCCAGGGTCAGGAAACACTTCTGAAATGAAACCAGAAGCCCATGCAGGATGGGTTGCAACATACTTACAAAACTCATACCACATGCACAACTGTGGATGACAGTGATGGACTAACGCAGAAAACAAATATTGTTAGTGCATTACTAAAAAGGCCAGTCCACTGCATAGTGAGCCAACCTGTGTTTTGCTAAAAAGGATATGTCTTACTGCCTAATGAGCCAGAGAGCTGTTCTGCATTCATGTACTGTTTTTCAACACAAGACACCAATTTAGGGTGATAACCAAAATATATTTGAGTAACTGCTAAATCCATAGGAAATTCTATTACGTACTATTACATACTAAAAGTAATAATAGTATAAGGAGTACATACCCCGCTTACATTGGGTAAAGGCCTAGATTGGTTATGACACAAATTTACAGGCTGGTGAAACCTCTTCCTATGAGCCCCCTGGTAGGATACTATTGAAGAGAGACTCACGGCCAAAATTAATGCTAAATTTGTGCAGGTGGATTAAGGCAGAGGCTCTCTTTTTTGCGGACTGGGACTTATTTCTAATCATCAAAGATTCATCCAGGGCAAGACAGAGATAGGAAGAAATAAAGAAGAAGAATAGAGAAATAGTGGCAATGAGCAAAAGCACAGATGAAAAAGAACCAGCTAGAATGAGATGCAGAGACACAAAGTTAGGATGTGGAAAAAAGCGACTTGAGATGCAATCAAGACTAGGCCGTCATGGTATTTTGCAAGCCTTTCATTCAGCAGACCATGCATTGGATACCTAAAAAAAACTTTGGGCCCTGCACTTAATTATTTATTTACAGGACTGCCAAGAGCTGAGAATTATGTATCTATTATCATGGCAGCCCGAACACATGTATTCCAGAAGAACAGTAATTTGGTTATCGCCTGGTATATTTCTTAAGGAGACCTTCCACCCAGCTCCACAGAGAGGAGCTCCTACCACACCTGCATTCCAAAAGGCACATCAATCAATATTTTTTTCTGGGTATAAGAGGATCCATTATAAACTAAGTAGGAGAACTGGGGAGTACCTTACAGGTTCAGCAGGACTAATGTCTAAACAAGGCAAATCCCTATTTAAAAAATGGCTCATCATCAACTACAGAGAATCTACCTTTCATCTATGAGTCACTGGGTTTTTGAAGATGGGAACGTAAAACATGCATTTAAAATAAAGAGACCCTTCCGGTCGTCACACCACATATTAACATAGGTGAAACTGTCTGAAGAGCATTTTAAACATAGGTGAAGTGAATCACATATACAGAGTGTTGCTTTTTATTTTAATGTCCAAATTGACAAAAGTGTATTAGTTACCGAACGAAACATTGGCACTATGCTATTTCTCATACTTACCTTCAATCACATGTATGCACATAGTAGGACAAGATTACGTCAAACAGGAAAAAAATGGGCATGCATTGTTGGTATACCCATTAGCTACCCAAACTAAATGAGTTCCTTTATAGTCATGGATTTGTTTGAACAATGGCCTAATGACAGTGTGATTTATGTGCTTCATATGACATATTTTTTTTTGTTTTCTTTCCCCAGATAAGGTATTGTTGATATTAATTTGTTATAATTGCTGAATAATAATATTGGGGTATTTTTAACAAACAAACATGTAAGGTGTACCAAATGATAATGAAATTTGCTGGAGAAACACAGAATTATGATCGGCACTGAGGTTATTAAACATTCTTAGGAACCTACCTACCATTATTTCTAGTACGTATTGGCCTTCATTGACCATATCCTATATACCTATGGGCTTTTCAAACAATATTTTGAATCCTCACTATGAGGATAGTCATAAAAGGAGGATGATGTCATAAGATGAAAAAGGCACAGGAGAACTGTTGGTCATGAAATCCAACACATAATTATGTTTCCGGTGAGATGCAGATTTGCTATGTTGGTGTACATGTATAACAAGTTGCCTAAGAAAATGTGCACATTAAATGGACAGAAAAGTTTAGGAAGAGGGGGTGAAGCAAGAAATAGAAACTTCCTGCAGCATTTAGGAGTTAACATCACACTGGAGTAGGCATTGACAAAAATTGGGTAACGGATGCAGAAAAAAGAGTAGGGAGATGAAACATATGCAGTGCAGCACACATAATATCGTAAAGAAGAAATAGAAGAATTGAGGACCAGAGAACTAGCAAAAGAAGTAGGAAAGTACAATGCAGTTGCAAAACGGACTGACAAAATGATAGCATCTATTGAGTCTGGAACTGACCTGTCTATAACTAAAAAGAACAAAGCTGTCAGGTGGGGAACGTGAGACCTCCTGTCCTACAACCCAAGTTTTTTTTAGCGTTTAAGCAATACTCAGATTGGTGCAACAGGAGATCTGAAGGTGCAGACTCTGGAGCTGACATTCACTAGGGAGGTTGTATTCCAGAATCCACCGGCTCTCACGATTTACCCCACGGAGAAGAGAGTTGAATCTGTTCTGTTCTCAAGGACCGTTTGAAGTTATGAATTGCATACATGGCAGGTCCGATTTATACACCTTTCTTTATTGAGTTTTCCAATACGTGGAAAGAGTAAACATGCATGTAACAAGCGATATAAGTACTATTTGTATTGTAACCCATGAATTCTGTTTGCATCTGGTTATTTATTCTCCTGCATAAATAGCCACAAACATTAAAAAAGAAAAAAACAGATTATCTGATCTTACACATATATACAGAAGAGTTGGGCAAAGGGTGGGGGGTACAGGGAAAAAAGGGAGATGTCAGGTAGAAGGTCCATTGTGGGAGGTTGCAGAAGCCCCTGTGATAGCGAGATGGCCCTATCCCTCTCCTAGGCTCTATATGTGGGGTTGAGGGGAGATCTATAAAAGCGATAAATGTGGTGAGAAGTGTAATACCTAGTGAGTGCCGCCGATATGTACGTTACTGGATATTGGAAAGGCTTCAACTGGTGCTAATCGTGGTGCCAATTACTGGGAGTCTGCTTAGTGGGAGCACCAGGGGTGTACGGTACGTAGATACAACCACAATGAGCTACAAGGCAGCTACAGTGTGTGTGTCTGGACTAGGATCTCGGCCAGAGTTAGATGTATTATAAAGTGAAGCAGGCGGAGACCAGGATTCCACTGACAAGGAGTCTAATGAAGACTGGGAGGATGGATCAGTCAGCTGGGAGAGAAGTGCATTTCAATTTAGCGCTATCGAACAATGACCCACACCTCTGGCATTCTCTCTGTTTAATGCCTTCACTTTGGTTTTCGGCTGTCGGGTGAATATGCTCAGCCAGTCCTCCGGGATTGGAGGGGTTGGAATTTTCCAGCGCATTGTGATAGTTTTCTTGGTCAGAATAAGTGCTAGGTCTAGGAAGCGTGCTGCATCCTTATGTGTGCATGGTCTTGTGACATATGCCTAAAACTCCTGCCTCTCACAATGAGATGCCCGTAATTTCTGTGACTCATTCCATATGGGATTTAGGGGGTTCTAGTAGGTCCGTAACTGTGGACAATACCATACCATATGTTTCAGGTCAGCCCCCAGTGTGACACATCGGGCGCACATGTCAGGGGCACCCAGGAATAATCGGGCCAGGGGCTTACGGGAGAGATATGTCCTATGAAGAATATACAATTGAGTCAGTTTCTGGTGTTTTCCAAGGCCTTTTCCTATTCCCTATCATGAAGCTGCCTATCAAAGTCGGTCTCCCACATGCCCCTCAGGGTTTGTAGCGATAGGTGTGTGTGTGAGTGTGTGTGTGTGTGTGTGTGTATTTAGTTACAGCCATTTCCCATTGTAAGCAGTGTTGGTACAAGTTGGTGGGTGACTGGTGATAGAGCGGAACGTGGTAACAATTTACCTGCGTTCGGATGCTCTTTAGGTCGATGAATCTTTTGACTAAGTGGGAACTCTCTGTACTCTTCATTGATCAATCACCTCTTATCGATAATCAATAACGAACATAAGCAACACCTTGAACAACATAACACTTAACAATTAATCCAGAATACATTTCGGCGAACCCTGACCTTTCAGCCAGGAATAACCACACCAGTTTATTGCAAAGTTAGTGAATTTATTTCCCTATATTAACAAAGCTAGCACGATATAGATGTGTCTCAACACCAAATGATAAACATAAATGAACATTAATAGCTGTCCATATCGTCGAAACAAGTGTAATCTATGTAGCATTTGAATCACAAGGCATTCGATAGTGGCAATGCAAAGCACTAATACGATAATCTGTAATGGGCTAATTGTGTACATTTAGTCAGCATAACAAGATCTCCAATTGCATCGTGCGACATATGGAATCCTCATCTAACCTCAAATTAGCATCAGCATGTGGGACTTCATGCAAAAACAATTTGGCAACATCAATTTAGAAAACTCCTAGCTAGGGTCCTTATCAAAATCAGCAGTTGGTTACCTAAAAGAAACACAATGCAATTTTACAATTTCCTTTCATAATTACCAATTCCAATCAGCAATCAATGAAGTCTTCGTCTCACAGGTACCGTTTCTCGATCAGCCTGGGACGGGACAAAGGGGCAGGGGTGAACGGGGCAATTGCCTCACGGCGGCAAGTTAAGGCTACTACTTCATGCAAAGGGGCAAATCAAAGTTAAAGTCTCTAGGGCAAGAATCATTGAAGTCTCTTTCTCTCGACTAGAGAAAGCATCAAAGTCTCTCAAAATGGCGTCGCAGCAAAATGGGTCATAGTAGCTACGAAGTCAAAATGGCGGGATGTCCGAAGAGAGAGAGAGCTTCCCTCTCGTGCACCTGGGTTTTATAGACAACAATTCAAGTCCTGTAGGGTCTCCATTGGTGGGTTCAAAGGTTAGCTTCAAATTGACCAATCAAAAACGACAGTTCTCAAGCTTTTACTTAAGCATACATTATCCTTGGAGATGGGTACGCAATTTGCAACATTGTTTCTCGATTAGCTTACTCTCAGAGGCTCCATTGTCCGCACCTGCAAGCCGACCTTGAATTTAAGAGAAAATATGCCATGCTGGCACCAACTTTAAGATAAGCATGCGAGCAGTCTCTGTGGAAAAGTACAGCTTCAAGCAGAAATACACGTTTAATAGCACAGTGGAAAAATACGAACGTTTAAACCGTGAGACCAGGCAACTAGTCCAAAGCCTCCGCTAAAGTAATGCTAAGCTAAGGCATTTCAAATAAGCAAATCGTAGCACACGTTTATGATTATGTCGAATTAGTGCATTTCTAATACACCACGTTATATAAAGCACGCGTATAAATGATGGCAACTACTCTGAGGGCACATTTTGTCCCCGTACAATCTTTATTAATTCGGTTAATGTCACACATGATTATTTCAGCACTACGTTTATGCGTTAATAAATCAAAACCTTCATTTTCTGCTTCATCAATCCCTCCTCTGATGACTACTTGTCATCACACAAATTTAGCCCACAAATTTTATCTCATTAAAATTCTGTCAGCTCCCTTTTCCTTTTAGTTCCCCTAGTTTGCGCTTTGTATTCTTCTGCCATTCTTTTCATAATTTTCTCCTCCTTTCTTCTTTTAATTCTTTCCATAATCATTATTATTCCCCTTTTTATTCCCCAAATTCCAAATACACAAATTATTATTATTAATATTCCTTCTATTATTTTCAATAATATTCCATTCCAAATTCCCCCAATCCAATGTCCCACTGAAGCAAGTCCCTTTCCAACCTTCTCCCACACTCCTGGTTCTTTCAGTTCCTTCAAATCTGCACTTTCTTTTGTTAGATTAGCAAGCATAGTTTTAATTTTCACACTATTATCGGGTATATAGGTGCAGCAGTGACGTGCACCAATCATTTTGCAAACGCCTCCATCCTTTGCTAAAAGAATGTCTAAAGCAAGCCTATTTTGAAGAGTCATAGCTCTTTCCGCTGCAAGTTCAGCATCCATCAGGATTATTGCACCTGAAAACTTTGTCAGCATGTTATCCACTATAGTAGACAACTTCCTTATTTTGATGGAATTCAGCACAACTCCCAATGAAGGAATCATGGCTCCAAATATATCACCTACCACAGCAGCTGCGGTCTCTCTTTTCTGGATACGGTGGGATCCAGGTGTCTTTTTAATCATCGATATGTCATCCAGTTGATAAACCTTCGGAAACACTATACCCAAATAACATCTTCCCCACCATCCCTTTGGAAGACGATAATAGGCATTATGCCCACAAATGTAATACACCCCTGGAATGACAGGGTCAAGTCCGTCCATCATGAATGTCCATTTGGCCTTAAAAATAAACGTATGTTTGCATTCACTCGCTCCTACAAAAATATTGTCATAGTAAGATTCACCTCGATATATACAAAACTTCCCTACATGCCAAGCATCTAAAGCTATTTTCCCTTGTGTCTTTATAGCAGCAAAATCATAATTATCTACTGAAGTCCTCTTATGCAGTTCTTTTTCTAATTTCGCCTTCATTTGAGCCCTTCTATCATCTGTGCTATCTAAAAAACTTATTTCTACAGCAGAGACGGAGCAAGTAAGGTTCTCCCTATGAGCATGAGCCGTTTCAAAAGGTTGCATTGGCTCGAAAAAATCCCTCATAATTTTGTAATCCCAATATTTTGCAGTCTCGCTTAGCTGAGCTATTATAGGAACATAAGCAAAGGTAACATCATAATTTGAGAAAAAATACTGTATGTTAGATTGACCATAAAACCTAGACATTACTATACTACATGTAATCCCATATGTAAGAGGCATGTGGTGATAAGTCACCCCTTCCTTTACTGATGTCGGTATCTGGGTACACACATAACAATCTTTCGCATCCATAGTCTCAACATACTCTGTTAGTAAGCGATAGAAAACGTTATACGAAAGCTCTTTCTTATCATGCAAGAGCCTCTCATCCATTGCTAGTCTTTTCAATGGTGTTAGTTCAGTGACAGTAACAGGAACAATAGTAGAAGCAGTAATAGTCTCATTCTCACCCTTTCCATGCATTCCAAACACAATTGCCATTATTATTAGTACACATGTTAGTACTAAGCCTATACACACGTATTTACAATACTTCTTTCTATTGTTTTGCATAGCGTACCCAGGCATGATCTGTATAGAATCAGAGAGCTAGAAGCACCTATAATGAAACTACTTAGCAATTCAGTTACAAAGCTGAACGAGCACAATGTTCACACCGTCTTCTTCAAAAGGCCAGTCACTTTTCGGTTAGCAGCATTTGTCTCAATTCGGTTTAGCAATGTCTCAGCTGGTTGTTTATCTCACGTTAGATTGCAGCAAGCAATGCCATTTACTTCCGTTTCAATCAACAGAGTCTATGAAACTTTTCTTTTCTATTTGTATCTCTTCTTCTTCTTCGTTCTCGATGCTTAGAGATACAAACTCATCAGTCCAATCATCATTGACTGCATATGCCCATTCAGGACCGGAATACCTCTTGTTTGGTATCCTTTTCCTTTTCAATTTTGCTTCTCTCTTTGATTCTGCTTCGCTGGCACTCTCCTCCTTCGCCAAGTCCTTTTCTTCACTTGACAATTGTTCCACGACAGTCACTTCCTTTCTTTTCTCTTTCACTTTCGGCCTTCCTCCTTCGTTCAAACCTTCTTTACCCTTTTCTTTTATCGGTGAGATACTTAGTCTTCTTTTTGCACCGTGTCCGTTTGATGGACCTGCGATCTTTTCTGTAGATGTTTGAGCTCTTTCGTTCTGCTCTTCTTTGTCCCCACCTTCAGGGGAATCAGTCACGTTTTCTTTTTCTTTTTCTGTATCGTCTATTTCTGGGAAAGCCCCTTTCTGTTCAGGCTCTCCTGCCTTCTCACTCTCCTCGAGCCCTGCGTCACCGTTACTTTCTTCAGGCTCTGTATCACTTTCAGCTGCTTCAGGTTCCTTGTCACCTTCAGCTGCTTCAGGCTTTTTGCTACCCTCAGCTGCTTCAGGCTTTTTGTCACCTGCAGCTTCGTCGTCGCTGTCCGAACTTTCTCCTTGGTCTTCCCCAAGTGAGTCGGACTCTTCGTTCTCCAATAATATCTCTTTTTCTCCTGCTGTTGCTTGTTCGCTTTCAGTTCGCTTTTGTTCTGTCTCAGCACTCGGCACCGTTTTATCAGGCACTGGTAGTTTCAGCGCTTCAACTTCCTCATCTGTGGGACACAACACCTTCTTTGTATGACTGGCGTGAATCCAGTTGGGAACCCCCGCGCACTTCACAGCGGTAGTTGTCGTCAGGATCACTTGGAAAGGGCCTTTCCAACGGGGTTCCAGGCACGACTTCCTCACGTGCTTCTTTATCACGACCCAGTCACCTGCTTTCAGTGCGTGTCCTGGACCTTGGATCGGTGGCAAGGTGGTCGCCTCCACCTGGTGAGAGAAAGAGCGAACCACGTCAGCCAGACCTTTGCAGTAGTCTAACACCATATCATCTGTAATATTCAAAAGCATATTTGCGGGAACTGCAGGAAGTCTCATAGCCCTGCCCATGAGAATTTTGTGCGGAGACAATCCAGTTTTTCTATCCGGAGTGTTTCTCATTGACATTAGCACTAAGGGCAATGCGTCAGGCCATTTCAAATTTGTTGATGCACATATTTTTGCCATTCTCGATTTCAGCGTACCATTCATCTGCTCCACCAGTCCTGATGCCTCAGGGCGATAGCTACAGTGCAGCTTTTGCTCAATGTTCAGTGCTTCGCAAAGTAACTTCATCACCTCGTTATTGAAGTGACTTCCCCTATCTGATTCTAAAGAGATCGGGAATCCAAAACGTGGTATTAACTCCCTCAATAATAGCTTGGCAACTGTAAGACTGTCATTTCTACGTGTGGGGTATGCCTCAATCCAATGACTAAAAATGCACACAATCACCAACACATATCTTAAACCTCCATGCACAGGCATCTCAATGAAGTCCATCTGCATTCGGCTAAAAGGACCGCTTGCCCTACCAATGTGGCTCGCGTTCACAACTGTTCCCTTTCCTGGGTTCATCTGTTGGCAAGTGACACATCGATGGCATCCTGCTTCCACAGCTTGGCGAAATCTGGGGTTAAACCAATCAGTTTTGAACAATCTTATCATGGCATCTCTCCCTAGGTGAGTTTGCCCATGATAGAACCGCGCAAGCTGTGATAAGAGACTATTTGGCAAAACAAATTTTCCCTCATGTGAAACCCATAGCTCGTCTTGTCTTTTTATGCATTGTGATTTAATCCAGGAATCTCTTTCATCCTCCCTGACATTACTTTGTAGTACTTTTAGTTCTTCTATTGTATCTACGACCTTCAAGGCAAATGCTTCAGCTGGTTCGAGTTCTGGTTCACTTATTGTATTCCAATCATCCCTTAACAATATACAGTTCAAGGCACAAAATCTTGCAACTTGATCTGCATAGGCGTTTCCCAGAGACACATAGTCCTGTCCTTTCGTGTGAGCACTGCACTTTACCACTGCAACTTCAACTGGTACTTGAATGGCATGTAACAATTCCCTTATTCTCTCCCCATTTTTCACTGGGGATCCTGAAGAAGTCAGGAAACCTCTCTGTGACCACAGTTGTCCGAAGTCATGCACAATCCCAAACCCGTATTGGCTATCAGTGTAAATGGTGACTTTCATCAATGCAGACAATTGACATGCTCTAGTAAGGGCTACAAGTTCTGCTACTTGTGCAGAATAGACTCCTTGGAGCCATCCCGCTTCCAAGACCCCTGTTACAGTACATACAGCATATCCTGCTTTCAAAATTCCCACCCCATCTCTTAGACATGAACCATCAACAAAAAGAATTTGGTCATTTTCATCAAGTTTTGTATCCTTTATGTCCGGTCGGGGTTTTGTGCAAAATTCAGTCACCTGAAGGCAGTCATGCTCGACGTCTTCAGCGTTCTCAATTTCAGCATTTTCTCCAGGAAGCAAGGTAGCTGGATTCAACGTAGTGCACCTTTTCAGCTGCACATTCGGTGAGCCCAGAATAGTCGTTTCATACCTTGTGAGTCTTGCTCCAGTCATGTGTTGCGTTCGGGAGCGGGTCAAAAGTATCTCAACTGAGTGAGGGACCATGACTGTTACTGGGTGTCCCATCACTATTCCTTCACTCTGAGTGAGGCTGATACCAACTGCTGCTACAGCGCGCAAACACCCTGGGAGTGCTGCTGCAACCGGATCCAGAGTAGCTGAAAAATACGCTACTGGTCTGTTTACGCCACCATGGGTTTGAGTCAAGACAGACAAAGAACATGCATCACGTTCATGGCAAAACAATGTGAAAGGCTTTGTGTAATCAGGCATACCTAAAGCTGGAGCCCTGCACATGCATTCCTTTAATTCAACAAAAGCATCCATCTCATCCCCTTTCAGTTCGATCTGATCCAAGGCATCCTTCTGGGTCAATTTCAGTAAAGGCTTTGCTAGAGACGAGAAGTTGGGAATCCACTGGCGACAGTATCCCACCATTCCCAAAAACTTCCTCACCTCCTTCCTTGTCTTTGGTGGACTCATTTGAAGTACACTGGTAATTCTTTCCTTCATTATTTTCCGTGACCCTTTCTCTATCTGGTGACCCAAGTATTTCACTTTCTTCTGACAGAACTGCAGTTTGGAAGGAGACACTTTATGTCCATTCTCTCCCAAATGGTTCAACAGAGCAATGGTATCGGCTGTGCAGCCACTTTCTGTCTTTGATGCAACCAGTAAGTCATCAATGTACTGTACTAGGGTTGACTCGAATGGCAACTCTAACTCTTCCAAGTCTTTCTTTAGAACCTGATTGAATATCGACGGTGACTCAGAAAACCCTTGAGGAATTCGGCACCAACTGTACACTCTGTCTAGGAATTTGAAACAAAAGAGGAATTGGCTGTCCTCATGAAGAGGCACAGAAAAGAATGCTTGTGACAAATCGATGACTGAGAACCACTCAGCTTCGCAAGGGATCTGAAACATTATCACAGCTGGATTCGGTACGACAGGGCAGCACTTTATTATGATGTCATTTATTTTCCTCAAATCCTGTACAAGTCGGACTTTCCCACTTGGCTTTATTAGTCCCATTATCGGTGAATTACATGGGCTGCTTAATACTTCTTTCAGTACTCCCTGCTTCACGAATTCGTCAATAAGTTGGGCAACTTTCATGAGGGTATCTTGTGGCATGTGGTATTGTGGGGTCTGGGGAAAGATCGCATTGGGCTTTACCATCACTTTTACTGGTTCTACTCCTTTCATCAATCCCACCTCTTTCCCTGTCATGTCCCACACTTTCTCTCCGACTGTTTCCCGTAGTTCTGCTGGGATATCTTCTTCAGTTATCATTGGTAAAGACAAATCAGAGGATACTCTTCGTCAACTGTTTCTATCTCATCCCCCTCTACACTGTCCTCGTCTTCCCCATCATTGCTCGTCTCTATTGTTATTCCTTCGTTTGAACACATGATCGAGCAACCCAATTTACACAATAGGTCTCTTCCTAACAGTGCTATCGGGCTTGAGTCACACACCACAAACTGATGTACCCCTTGATAGTTACCAATGTTGACTGGTATCGGATCTGTTATTGGGTTCGTCAGATGCCTGTTTGCTACTCCCACCACTTGAACTGTCCTCCCCGAGAGTGGCAAATTTGGTACTTCACTGCTCTTAACTGTTGAACGTGTGGCTCCCGTGTCAACCAGGAATGAGACGCGATGACCCATTACTCTTCCCTCTACGTACGGACCCTTTTGATCAACTTCTAGGGATGCCGCAAGCACACAATCTCCTTCCTCTTCTGAGCTTTCACTCTCCCATACATTGTTTATTCCACTCTCACTGTGTAATGGGAACTGTTGTACTGTGCCGTTTGTGCTCATTACCTGACCCGTTACCTGTGGAGGAACCATCATTTGCTGCTGACTCATTGGTGCCAAAGGTATTTGCATTTGCTGATTAGGTACCATAGGTAACTGCTGTTGCATCGGCTGCATTTGCGTCATCTGCACACGGGGCATCTGCATCTGCTGCGGCTGCATAGGTTGTAATCCCTGCAATTGATTCATGGTCTGAAAATTTGGGTTTGGACCCCTCATTTTCGGTCCTCTCATTGTCTGAAATGCATTGACATCATTGTTTTGCTGACCAACACCTACACCTGCACCTGCACCTTCCTGCACCACCATCGGACACTCGCGTTTCCAATGACCTACGTTTCCGCACGCGTGACACGGCATCACTTTCTTCATTGCCTGCACACCTGTCACAACAGTGTTCAAATCCGGACCATTATTCACAAAACCTCCTCTACCTCTGCCTCTGCCCTGTGGCTGAAACGCCATGTTTCCTTGCGACTGCGGCTGCTGTTGCTGAAACACCATGCCTCCCTGCAACTGCGGCTGCTGTTGCGGTACCTGCTGTTGGAACCCTTGCATCCCTGGCAACCCTTGCAGTCCCTGCAGACCTTGCAAGCCTGTCTGAGCCGCCTTAAGCTGCATCATCATCACCTTCTCTTTCAGCCTTTTCTGTTTCACCTCAATTTCGTCGCTACAGTATTTCGCATAAGTCAAGACTTCATCAATCGGTTTCGACTGCCAGCAGATCAAATGTGATTTTATCATCTGACTTATATCTGGTCTCAGCCCTTCCACAAATCTGAACACAAAATGAAGCATATCTTTCGCCTCTATTGCTTCTGTGCCACTGTAATTCTTGAACGCCTTCAACAATCTCTCATAGTAACTATGAATCGATTCTTTAGCCTCTTGGGCAGTTCGATCAATTTTCTGCCAATCCACATTTTTGGCGGCAACCTTCGTCTTCAAATGTTCGATCACCTTATAGTACAGACACATCACCATAGGTGATGGCGCACCCGTCTCTCTGTCTCTCTCTGGTTCACTTGTCGGCCAACCTACAGCTCTTTTGCAATCCTCCCACAAATCTGCCGGAACCACAATCTCGAATAAAGTGTTCAGGTCTTCCCAGAGACATTTTGCAAGCTTCACAAACCTATCAGTCTGTTGATACCATTCGATCGGCTTCTCTCTCAGTTTGGGAAAATCATTCGTAAAGGACTGAATATCGCTCCTGTGCCATGGTACATGTACTAATTTTCCCCCTGCTGTCTCCCTCATTGGTAACATAGTTACTGTATCACTGCTCTGCGGTCTTTTCTCATTGTGCTCTGTGGCACTGTCCCTCCTCTTATCCTTCCTCTTTACCCATCTGCTTTCCCACTTGTCTAAGCACCTCCACACTTGGGCACTCTGCAACAATTCTCTAAGGTTTGCCTTCATGCCTGCTGATCTCATGTGTTCAAAATCTGTGGTCCCAAAATCCAACCTATAGCTCCTGCTCAAGTGCTTCGTCTTGCCTATGTCAATCCCGTTCCTGTCTGCTACTTCCTGCAAACTTTTATGTACCTTGTTTACCTCTTTCGTGATCTTTGGACATAGATACCTCAATTCCTCTTCCGTGTAGGATTCTAACCTGTTCACACCCATATTCCCTTCCACCAATTCTTGTGCTTCCATGTTCAGCCTCATCCTGCTCAAGTAATCGTCTCCTTTCCCACTGTCTGAACTTTGTGTGGAATTTAAACTGTTGAACCATTGTGTCAGCTGTTGCGCATTTACCCCCATCAGTGTAGCATTCACATCGACTGCCATCGATGGTTGCGGCAACTTTTCAGTGTTCGATGTTAATGGTATTATCAGTGGGGGGCTCGACCTCACCAGTGTCGATTGAGCGCATACGGGACTAAACTCCATCAAGGACCCAGACCCAGTTGGCTGAGCCGCTATCGGAGTTATCCCTGGAATGTTTTCTATGCACCTTCTTTCTGTCCCATTCTGCAGCATTTGTCCCTGACTGCTCATACCTAAGTTAGGCTGACTATACAAAGGTACCACTGGACCTACGGTAATAGGTAGTGATATTGCATCTGGATTCTGTCCATTTCCCATATTCTGAGGCATGTTCATCCCCATATTATGGGCCATCATTGCCGGCATGCCCATCTGACTCCCCGTCATTTGAGCATGAGCGTTTCCTCCCTGCATCTGCTTTTGAGGCATCATAAACTGAGTTGATTCAGCTTGTGCCATTGTTGGGTTGTAACCATTCTGTACGCCCCTTACGGTTGGATCTAGAATCATTCCTCCACTATTATCACTGCTGTAGTACCCTGGCATCTGCGGCTGATAGTGTTCTGCTGGTTTCAACACGGGCACATCTGGATACATTCTCCTGATCTGCGGTATCTGTGGGGTGAGCAGTAAGCTCGGATCCTTAGATCCCGATGGTGCTCCTGGATTCTGCGTTTCCCTGTTCTGTACCGATGCCGGAGGGGCAGAACTGGTACTTGGACCTTGTCCATTCTCTGCATAAGGTGGTGGACGGTCGTTCAGCAACTCCATTATCAATTCCTCATCCTCTAGCTCCTCTTCTTTTCTCAACTTTTCCTCGTCCTCTCTGTCCTTGGAACACTTCCTGTCTGTCTTACAGGTAGCTTTCTTACCTGTCCCCTCTTCATCTTTAGTAATTGCGGGGAACAATTTTATTCCCTGCAATACGTCTGACCTCCACACCTTCTGTGCATTATCCCACCTAGCATCCGCTAGTGTCTTTTCTACCTTCCTCATCCTTGTTTCAAACTTGTTTTTCTGTTGCTGCCTAGCCATGAGTTCCCATATTGCTAGAGCCTCAAACTGTGCTGGCCTTGGAGGTACCTTCATGTCATACATCGTGAATCTCAAATTCTCTAGGACCCTTATATTGAATGTCCCATGTATCGGGAATGCTACGCTCCCATGTTTCTCTGTCCACTTGTGCCATTGCTTTAGCCAAAGACACGGAGCTACCCCTTTTTCCTCCATTACAATGTAAGCTGGTGTACCCTCGGGCGGCGTCTCCTCTCCTACGCTCGCTTTAATGTAAGTCTCTCCCTTCATCGCGCTCCTGAATGCTTTAAGGAATTTCATTTTCTCGTCCTTTTAATTCACAAAGTTTATAATCAATAGATCACTGTTATTCCACAAGATTTGTAATCAATAGGTGACTTTAATTCCCGGAATACTCTTCACCTGCCTTTCCCCTTCCAATTGAGTGCCACGGACTGCGTCCAATCCGTGCGCGACCCTTCTCTCCAACCAACCTATCCCAGCGCGGCTCTTAGTGACGTCACACTCACACACACTGCGGCTGACAAAGCCTCTCGGCTAATCCTCCTTCACTCAGTTCCTCCCGTAACAACTTTTTGCATGTATCGCGAGCTACCAAAAACTAAAACAGATCTGTCGGTTTACTACAGGAAGGGTAACATAATCGCTTCAGGACCTTAGGGACTTTTCACTAACCTCGGCCACTATTCGATCTCTTTCACCAGCCTCGGCCGCTATTCCGTCTTTCTCAATCCCCACATTCGCAAGCAAATCTGACCCGCAGACCTACTCTCAACTTGTCAATGATCTGTTCTAGTGCACTTAGAATCTTGTCAAAGCCCGAAGTCGAAGTTCCTATCACTCCCTAACACACGTACCCACTCGTTGACCACGCCCGATCAACCTACTAAACCGCCCAGACCACAACATGGATCAACATACTCCGGAGTCTCTTGACCTCGCAGGGCCCGTCTCAACAACAACAACCACGTGGACCTTTTTATGCACAAAGCGCCAGACGCACATGAAGTTCGACGACTTCCCTACTCTCACACTCGGAGCCGCACCTCCGCTAACTCTATGAAGTTCGACGACTTCTCTACTTCTACACTCGGAGTCGCACCTCCGCTATCCTTAAAAAAAACCTCGTAACCTTTTCACACACCCTGCGGCAATAAGCTGTGCAAGCGCAAAACCCTAACTTCACTCATACCATCACTAGTACCGCCAACGCTGATTCCACATCTCCTTTCTCTCCATTCGCAAGCTTCGAGATCCCGGGAAAGTCGCGGTGGACCTAGCCCATCATCATCTTGTCAATCAGTTTTATCCAGGAAAATCTAATTCAACTTTTCGAATGGGGTCTCAAAATGCGTAACCGTTAATTCGACACCATGTACTCTAATGGTACAGGGTCCCAAAAGACGTAACCGTCCTCTGCTACCATCTACTGATAGAGCGGAACGTGGTAACAATTTACCTGCGTTCGGATGCTCTTTAGGTCGATGAATCTTTTGACTAAGTGGGAACTCTCTGTACTCTTCATTGATCAATCACCTCTTATCGATAATCAATAACGAACATAAGCAACACCTTGAACAACATAACACTTAACAATTAATCCAGAATACATTTCGGCGAACCCTGACCTTTCAGCCAGGAATAACCACACCAGTTTATTGCAAAGTTAGTGAATTTATTTCCCTATATTAACAAAGCTAGCACGATATAGATGTGTCTCAACACCAAATGATAAACATAAATGAACATTAATAGCTGTCCATATCGTCGAAACAAGTGTAATCTATGTAGCATTTGAATCACAAGGCATTCGATAGTGGCAATGCAAAGCACTAATACGATAATCTGTAATGGGCTAATTGCGTACATTTAGTCAGCATAACAAGATCTCCAATTGCATCGTGCGACATATGGAATCCTCATCTAACCTCAAATTAGCATCAGCATGTGGGACTTCATGCAAAAACAATTTGGCAACATCAATTTAGAAAACTCCTAGCTAGGGTCCTTATCAAAATCAGCAGTTGGTTACCTAAAAGAAACACAATGCAATTTTACAATTTCCTTTCATAATTACCAATTCCAATCAGCAATCAATGAAGTCTTCGTCTCACAGGTACCGTTTCTCGATCAGCCTGGGACGGGACAAAGGGGCAGGGGTGAACGGGGCAATTGCCTCACGGCGGCAAGTTAAGGCTACTACTTCATGCAAAGGGGCAAATCAAAGTTAAAGTCTCTAGGGCAAGAATCATTGAAGTCTCTTTCTCTCGACTAGAGAAAGCATCAAAGTCTCTCAAAATGGCGTCGCAGCAAAATGGGTCATAGTAGCTACGAAGTCAAAATGGCGGGATGTCCGAAGAGAGAGAGAGCTTCCCTCTCGTGCACCTGGGTTTTATAGACAACAATTCAAGTCCTGTAGGGTCTCCATTGGTGGGTTCATAGGTTAGCTTCAAATTGACCAATCAAAAACGACAGTTCTCAAGCTTTTACTTAAGCATACATTATCCTTGGAGATGGGTACGCAATTTGCAACATTGTTTCTCGATTAGCTTACTCTCAGAGGCTCCATTGTCCGCACCTGCAAGCCGACCTTGAATTTAAGAGAAAATATGCCATGCTGGCACCAACTTTAAGATAAGCATGCGAGCAGTCTCTGTGGAAAAGTACAGCTTCAAGCAGAAATACACGTTTAATAGCACAGTGGAAAAATACGAACGTTTAAACCGTGAGACCAGGCAACTAGGCCAAAGCCTCCGCTAAAGTAATGCTAAGCTAAGGCATTTCAAATAAGCAAATCGTAGCACACGTTTATGATTATGTCGAATTAGTGCATTTCTAATACACCACGTTATATAAAGCACGCGTATAAATGATGGCAACTACTCTGAGGGCACATTTTGTCCCCGTACAATCTTTATTAATTCGGTTAATGTCACACATGATTATTTCAGCACTACGTTTATGCGTTAATAAATCAAAACCTTCATTTTCTGCTTCATCACTGGTTCAGTTTCATGGGTTGCCCAGATGTCTCCTAGAGGGCCCCTCAGGGAAAGGTAAAGGCGGAATTGACCTTCGGGGAGTACATACTTTTCCGTAAGCATTTAAAAAGTCATAAACTGGCCATTGTAAAACAGGCTCCTGAGCCTAGCCAACCAAGCCTCCTCTCATGTATGAAGCTGTTGAGAGATGGCCCCTTTAGGTCGGACATCCTAGCAGCGGATCAGCTAGGGGGTATGGAGGTAGGTGTTTGCTAAGGCGAATCACTTTCAACAAACAGATGAGAGCCGCGCAAGACAAAGGAGGGTTAAACAACGCCATGCCCTTCAAGAACTGGACTGCCAGCCGACATGAGAGCCACTGTCATTGGGCTGCCAGGTTAGTAGTATTCGAAATGAGGGGATACAAGGACCCCTGGTCTGATGGGAGTCATAATTTGTGCAGTGCTACTTGTTTTTGTGAGTTGTGCCAACAGAATTCTCTCAGGAGGATGTTGCGATCCAGAAAAAAGGACCAAGGGAGAATCACCAGAAGATTTGCAAAATAATAAAGTAGGCAGAGAAGTATCATCATTTAGCGCTGGCTATGCAGCCTGCCACTGACAGGGGAAGGGATCACCAGAAAGGAAAGTGTGATGTGATCGAGGTTACTAATGCCGACAAGTTACCATCCAGTAAGTCTGGGACTGCATGGAATATTTGAATTCCCAGGTAAAGCATGACAGAAGGACAGGGCCCATCCCCAGCCTCACCTCAGATCGCAATTAGAACAGGTTAGATTTGCCCTATCTGACTATAAGTCTCAGCACCAGGCCAAACTCCATCAGGAGAGAGGCTATTGGAGTATGGTTGGAAGTGACATCCCTTAAATAAAGCAGAACGTCATCAACGCGAAGTGAAATTACATGGGTGCCATACGAAAGGAGGATGCCCAAATTCCTACCACCTCTGCCCTTGCCCTGGCCGCTAATGGCTCCATCACCAAGGCAAACAGGAGCGGTTGGAGTCCTGTCTTTTTTTCTTGCCCAACTAAGATAGAGTGAAATAGACAACCTCAAAGGGAGACCTTGTTTTGGGGGAGGTATATAAAAGGCAGACCAACTTGGTGAAGTACAGTCCAAAGCCAAATCGTGCCAGGACTTTGAATAAATAATCTAAAGTACGGGAATCAAATGCTTTGTGGATTTCGAGTACGAGTGCGGTGGCTGGTGGCGATTTGGTATTGACTGCCTTCTTTAGCTGATATATCCAACAAAAGCACAAAGAGGTATTCCATCCCGGAATAAAGCCATTTTGGTCCTTATGGATCAAACACGGTATTAGCTGTTGCACTCTCTGGGATTAATATCGTACTCAGAATATTGTATTCTGTATTCAGTATCGTATGAATATGATATGAGTCTATATCTACAGAGTCCTTCCCTAGTTTTAACAGCAACAGCATGGAGGCCACCAACATTGTGGTGGGGGAGGCTTTCCACTGTAAGTACCGTCTCATATAGTTGAATTCGTTTGGGGGCTATTTTGCCCTGAAACTCCATGTAGAATTTGGCCAGGAGGCTGTCCATCCCTGCGATTTGCCAGTAGTCAAAGCCATAATCATGACATTCACCTCCCGGCTTGTGACTTGGGTGTCCAGGTTCCCCCGCCCTTCTGGGAAAAGTCTGGAGAGGAGTGCCGGCTCTAGGAATGTGTAGAGAGTGGAGTTGATGGGCTCCAAAGGGGGACTATAAAGGCCTGCGTAGTAGGAGGTGAAGGTATCATGTATCACCTGTAGTGAGTGGCAAAGGCTGCCATCTAGGTCTCAGATCTTGGTCTGTTTAGTGTTTCTATCGGCCACTCAGGCCAAAAGTCTACTGGATTTATCCCCCTCTGAGTGCCTCTTCTCAGAGTGTGCAGCATAATCGAAGCAATGCTCTAAGAGTCGAGCTTCAGCCTCTCAAAAGGATGGGGGAAATCGAGGGTCTGTGGCTGCTCATCTCTCTGTCTCTATATATTATCACTCTGCTTTGTTTAAGTCTCAGACGAGTATGAGCTTGACTCCTACCAGTGCTTGTATACACTCTCCCCGAATTACCATTTTGAAGGCATCCCATTCTATTGTCGGTGAACCGGCAGTGCCTTCATTGTGCTCAAACTAGTCCTGAATTTTACAAGCAATGGTGGCACAAAATGGTGGGTCTTCAAGGGCTGGAGGTTGTAGTCACCAGGTGGGTATCGAGGATGGAGTCCTTTCCCACTGTAGGCCCAGTAATAAAGAGTTATGGTCATAGAGCTTCCTGCTCAGATAATTGGGCCAGGAAATGGAGGGACAAATGGAACGTGAGCAGACAATGCAGTCCAGATGTCCGTAGATCTTGTGCACTGGGGAGTAAAAGTAGTAGAGTCTGGTCTCTTGGCCATGTGTGTCGGTGGCATTATTTTGTCATCTGGTTTTTCCATCCGTTCGGTCGAGTTCGGCATGGAGGATCCAGCCAGTCCCAAACCTTGGACTGTTCCTCAAAGAAGAATGGTTTCTTTTATTGGATTACTTTTAACTTGTAATGAAAGAGGAGGGCGTATTTGAGACCTAGGTGTCTAAGTTTGTTCTTGACCCCAAGGAATAAGGTATTTTGGTATTGGACTGCCAAGGTACAGTATGCAAAAAGAAGAATATGATGATCGGTCAATAGAACCAGGTTTGGTTGGTGGGCTACCTTAAGGATTGTGTTGTGATCTTTAAAGTGTAGGAGCTTAGCAATTATTGGATGTGGAGGAATTCCGGGGGGGGGGGGGGGGGGTTTGTGTGGGCACTCAGTGAGCCCTTTCAATGGAGAGAAACTGGGTAATATCCTCCGCTGGCACCAACGGGCCAATTTATAAAAGGTGCCACAGTGCAGCGCTGCAAGTAACCTTGCTGCACTGCATTATGTCACAGGAATAGGGTGGGAATGCGCCATATTTAAGGCAACACCCCTGTACTGGTGCTCTTTGGATATTCTACCACCAACACAGGCACCCTTGCACCATGGTGCAAGGGGGCTTTCATTGGATGCAGGATTGTTTTTGTGCAGCAAGGGAACCTTTCTGCACAAAAGCAATCCTGAGAAGTAATGAGGAGAAATAGAGATATTTCTCCTCATTACGCCTCAACTGAGAAAGCATATCTTTTTGGCACATTACCATGTCTACCAGTTCTGATAAACCTGGGGATGCATCAAAGACCATGAGAGTTGCATGGGAACAACCACACAATGCCCAAGGAATGCCTACCCAGAGCAGAGTAAGACAACGCAGCAATTCGTTCTGTGTTGCTTCACTTCAGATTAATGGAGCCACTCAGGGTCACACAAAGAGGCCTTGCATGGCTTCATAAACCTCACTTATGGTTTGCATGATGCATGTATCACATTGGGTGGTGCAAACTGACACAAACCCTCTCATAAATATGCCCCAGGTCTTTAAAGTACTTATCCAAATTTTCACTATATTACGCCCCTCGCTACTCTCATGTGGGACAATTATGCAAATATTGCTAAGTTGAGCTCTTCCCTCTGCATCATCGGGTCATGCCTCCAGGAACTGTAGCCACTCCTTCAGGCTGCACAGCTGCTTTTGAAGATCTCATGCTTGAGGCTGGAAGTCAGTTAGAGACGTCTTTGTGAGAGTAACCCTTTTAGAGTGGAATTGGGTGTCATGGGAATTTTGTGGCATGGAGTTGAATTGTGTCGATTGGAATTGTGTAGTATGGAAACATATGGCATGGAGTGGAATTGTATGGAGTGAAGTGGAATTGTGTGGCATGGAATGGAGTGGAATTGTGTGGTTTGGAGTGGAACTGTGTGGCGTGGCCTTGTATAGCTTGGATTGGAGCTGTGTGGCCTAGAATTGTGCGCCGTGGAGTTGAGTAGAATTGTGTGGGAATTACATGGTGTGGAGTGGAATTGTGTGGCAAGGAGTGAAGTGGAGTTTAATTGTGTGGAGTGGAGTGCCATGGAATGTAGTGAAGTGATATTGCATGGGATGGTGTTGAGATGCATCGTGTGGCATATTGTGGAGTGTAGTTGCACTGTGTGATATGAAATGTTGCCTGAGTTGCAACTTAATTGCCCTAGAGGGCTTCAAAGCCTTGTGTTATATAAATGCAATGATAATCAAATATGTTACCAATTATCTTGAGAATGAGCTTTGCAATCATCGGATGCCTGTGATCTGATACAGGAGCTTGTGTTTTTTTAAGGCAGAGCACTCAGTACTGGTGTTTGCTTTTCTGGGTTATAAGCATTCTACTGTTTGGCATATGGACATTTCTTGATTTGCTCAAGATCTCAACATTTCATTAAAGAGTGAAGACGGTAGTAAAATGTGGGTCTCCTGCTGTAGAGTTGCAGTTTATAAATATATGTGTTTTAGACAAGGAGGGGATATTGGGTGAGGGAGCAATATAAACTCTCAACGTCACTAAATTAACCTGAGCTCAGCCCTGATAAGTATAAAAACAGTAACAAAGTCCAAATGCAAAACAATGAAAATCCCAAATCGAATTAGAAAAACAGAGTGAAATTTAACGAACAAAATGACACCAAAATGACAATAAATCAGAAAGGGGAACCAGAGATATAAATTTACTCGAAATAGTGTTGAAAAGCACCAATGAAAGAGAATCACAGGGTGTCAGACAGAAGCCAACAGCAGGGTCCTGTTCAGGTTCAGTGCCAATGGTCAGCTGGGTACTTCCAGGAAATGGCTTCTTGAAGCTTATTGTATCTATGTACATTGAATAGGAGGTCAGCTGTGTGACCCTTGGAGTTCCCTCCCCTACTTTGTCCTGGGTACAAGAAGGAGCAGGTCCAGTCATTCAGGGCTCCTCTCAGGTTGTAGGCAGCAGCTCCAGTCCTCTTCTGATCTTCCACAGGTCCAGTAAGTGCTCTGAAGTGTGTGCCTGGAGGTGCCAAATTAATGCCTGGCATCAGCTGGTGGGTAAGGTGACTCCTGGCTCCACCCTAACCAATAGGGCAACTGTTCCTGGGGCCAACCCTACCCACTGTGGGCATTTTCAGGATGGTGAAAATCTTCAGCAACACTAAACCTGGGCTACGAGGGCTAGAGGTGTGTGGGGAGTGTACTATGATAGTCCTAATGTCCTCCCTGATCTAAAACTAAAATCTAGTTTGAGGCAACCCCTATACCCGTAATAAACCCTGAGACAGAAGTCTGGTGGGACAAAAGCAGAGTCCTTCAGCAACTAGACATTGGATCCACAAGAATTGTCTTGACATCCAATTCTCACACTTTTACGTGTGTCCCAAGTGCTCTATGTAAATACAGCAAACATTTCAAGCACGATTTGACACTCAAGCAGTATTCAACACTATAGTGTCAAAAAGGTTGCTGACAGCCCCTTCCCCGTATATTGTGCAGAGTTCAGAGGAGTCATCTCTGCCCATACAGGTCAGCCTATTGCTTGTTCATGGGAGGCAATTTACACTTATTCACACCTATTCAGGCTGATTACTTGCTGAGAGAAGCTGGAAAGTAAATGCAAACTAGCCTCCAGAAAAACTCCAGCCAGAGAAAAGGTATCTTTCTAAAAGTTATGTTTCCTTAATATTTATGAAAAATCCAACTTTACCATTGAATTGGATTTTTAATAACAATTAAAATAAGTGTTTAATTATTTTTCTAGCTGCTCCCATTCCCGAGATACAGTGTCAGAATTTTAAGGCGTACTCTGGTTTCCTACATAACACAGCTAGATCTGCCACATGAAATAGTTTTTGGGTACTACTCATCACATGGGCACGTTAACATTACATTTCGACATGTCATACTTTTAAATGCCAATTAACTGTGATACCATGTACCCTGCCCTATGGGCGACAAGGTCTACATAGGGATGACATCAATATTTGAAAGGAATGTTTTAACCTCTTAACAGGATTTATTTTGGATGAATTGCAGTTTTTACACTGCTACAGTCAGGTTACAATGGAAAACATGAAGCCATGTTTGCACTGCCACTGTAGCAGAGGGCACATTACGTGATGCAGTCCACTAGTGGCATTTAACTTCCATGTTCTAGGAATATTTTGCTCTATGTACTAGAGGCGAGCTGTATATGACAATAAGGCGTATGCCAATTCAAGCAGGTTTAAATGGGGGAGCAGAGGTATTGCCCTACTTGTTAGCAAGGGAAAAGTGAACAGAATTCAAAAGCCAGCAAAAATATAGCGTCCAGTAAAAGGGGCAAATATGGGGTAACCACACAGAAAAAGGAAGATTTCCCACAATATACTTCACATTGTGCCAGTGTGCAAAGACCAGCTTTTGGATTTCTAACCCTTGGCATCCCATCTGTTGGATTTATGGCAGGAACAGAAGGAAGATAACCATTCCCCTTCAAAGGATACACATAATGCGTCCAGCCTCTGAGGTGGTACTGAAAAGGTGGCCTGCTCACTCCTCCCTCCTTAGTCTTTGGTATAAGTGGGATATGTTTCATTCTAATGGAATATCCTATGAGCATATGAACCAATAAAATATCATACAATTAATTACTTTATAGATGCCTCAACTCCTACAATGAGATGATAACTAATTTGAAGTAAAAAAGGCCATTTGAAATGCACGGAACCAAGTATTTGACCTTATTATTGAGTGACCAAGATTTTGTTATAATTCTCTAAATAGTCTAAAAATCAATACTTGTATCTCCTGCAGTCATCCACTTGGGGTCGGGGACCCATTGTCTGGGATCTGGGGCAGGGGATGAAGTGTCCCCCGGCGTCCATAGAGGTCTTCTATGGATGTGGATGAGTCCACCATCTTGCTGACCTCACTACTGGGCTGGAACCTACATTTGAGCCTGACGCCTGCCTTCCAATTCCGAGACTCCTCTGCATTGCTTCTCTCCTCACAGCGCAACATGCTGCGCTGTCCAGTGCTGGCCAGGTGCCTCGAGAATGAGGATGAGTCCTTCATCTTGCTAACCGCACAACAGGTCCGGGAGATCTTTGATGGAGAGTATAGGGAACAAGCTCTCTATATGGTGAACTAAAAAGAAGTACACCATGCAGAGAGTCCAGTGGATCCCCAACTGGTTGCAGAGGCAAAAGTAGAAAGGACCAATGCTCTATGTTGTGGTAGTGTGGGCGAGCAGCTATGCTTATCAGAGGGTAGTGCTAAGCATTTGTTGCACTCACAGACGGCAATAAATAGGACACACACTCAAAGAATAAATCAGAGTAATTTAGAAAAATAACACTTTTTTTTTATATATTCAAAGAACTTCTTTATAAGGTAAGTACGTTTTTAAGCATAAATACAATTCAGTTTCAAAAATAGACACAGTGCAATTACAAAGTTCTTCAATGGTAACCTGTGGAAGGAAAATACATTCAGCAAATAAGCACTTATTGATAACTTGTGGGATCAATCTGGTAGACTTAAGGTGAGTACTGGGCAAGGGTCAGGACCACACCAACAAGTCTCAGACTCTGGACAGCTGGGGAACCTTGCTGGCACCGGAGATCCACTCCCACTCAGGTTGGTTATCGCAGGTACAATGGTGACTTCAGGAGTCAGGCCTTTCAAGTGCCAGAGGCTGCAAAGTCCTTTCTTTAGAGTTGGTTGGAGAGCAAGTCTGCTGCCCACGGAAGACTTGAAGGCAGGCAGTCCTCCTAGGTTTCTAGAGGTTCAGCTACAAGATGAGGCATTTTTTGGTGCTGAGTCCGACCGAGGAGTGCAGAAAGGATGGCGGGGTTGGTACCAGGTCAGCTGCTTCTTCTTCTCCTATTCTGCAGATGTGTCTCTTCTTTGTCCTTATCTTCGTAGGTCATCAGATTCGGAGTTTTGGGGGTCAGGAGTACCACTTAAATACACAATTTCAGAGAGTGTCAGGTGGTAGCCAACCTTTAGAGTGCACCCTTTCTATGACCACTTCTGTTGGGAAATGGGCATAACCCTGATGCTAATTCCTAATTCCTAATTCCCGGTCTAATTCCTTCCAAACCAAGATGGAGAAATTTAAAAAGTCGTCCCCACTTGAGCTCGTCCACCTTAGGGGTGGGACTGTTATGAAGGGGGCACACCTCCTAATCTTCCTGATTTTCCCACCTGTCTTGCCACTAAAAGTGGGGTCAGGACAGGGACGGGGTTGGTCATCTCTGCCATTTAGAGAGACCTGGGCCACATTACAAAGGGGGGTAGGACTTTGAAGCTTCCTACCATGGAATGTCCATCCTGTCTTGAGGAGGATTCAACACCTCTGCCCATTGCAGGCTTTTGTTTCTGCCTCACGAGAGCGCTGGTTCTCACCTTAGGGGATCAGAAACATTTCTAAGGTGACTGAACTGGTCAAGACCAGTGCAGGAGGCTGTCTCAGTATATGGTGTACACCTATAGGTGAGGCACCCTGTACTGAATCCAGGCAACCCTTAGTGATAGTGTAGGCATCTCTAGAAAACCAGAGCCCTCATACAGTAGCTGTGGAGAGCAGTTAAGGCTTATCCAGGAGGGTGTAAACCAGTTGCAAATACCACAAAGTTTAGTCGGTGAAATACACACAGAAAAGAACCATATACTAAAAAAATGGTGAGGAGATAACAACAACCAACCCACACTACCACCCAAGGACCCTTAGGACTGGGGAAGTACTAACACCTGAAAGGTAAGTAGGTAGGATTCCCCAGGTGCCCATGTACAGAGTAGAAATCTCGGGTCAGTGTCCATAGGATATTATGGGGAAGTCGTGGTTGGATTTTTCACGTTTTGAGACCCTTCCCAGAGGACCCCCGAAGAAACCCATTGGGACAAGTGAGGTTGGATAGTGCCCCACCTGTAGATACCCAGAACAGTGAGTACCTACACCAGGGAGCCCAGGTGCATAGGGGTGAAGTTGTGTTGGAACCATCTCGGTTGTCCAGCTGATGTCGCGACCCGTGGACCAGGTCAGTGGAACTCAGGAGTGGATTCTTGAAGAATAGGATCGAAGGAGAGAGAGGACAGAGGTCAGAGGTCAGACCACGCAGAGGTGCCCAGGCGGTGCAGAAGGGCAATGCCCACCCTTCTTGGTGATGCTTCCTGAAGGACAGTGAAGGTAGAAGTGCAGCTGTGGAGTCTAGATGATGCAGAGGATCCAGGTGTTGTCCATGACCTGTCCCACGCCAGTCGTTGAATTGCATTGGTCAGTGGGACCACCAATAAGCCTTGGCAAATGCAGAGAAGCATGACACAGAGTTTGCAGGAGTTGTGGGGACCAGCAAAGTCCAGATGACCTAAGCTTGGCAGGTAGGTCAGTGCCATCCCTGGCTAGCAGGAGAGCCAGCAGGAATTTTGGGAGTCACCAGCCAAACCCTATGGCAGCAGGCACATGGAGGCCTCAGCAGCACAGCAAAGAGGGTTGCCAACGTCGCAGGAGTTGCAGAGAGGATGTTGTTCTTGGAGCTTCAGAGTGTTGGAGACCAGGAGTTGAGGAGAGGATGTTGTTCTTGGAGCTTCAGAGTGTTGGAGACCAGGGCTTCTTGGAGCTAGGCGGTCTTTGACCTGAAGAGCCAACAAGCCTTGGCAACGACAAGCAGATGTGGTGCACAGGGTGTTCAGCCAAACAGTACAGCGAGGAACCACACACTTCCCAGCTGCAAGGAAGGCAGGTCAGACCTCTGGAGAGCCACAGAGCCACCACCTTTGTTGCAGAGCCCTAGAGAGTCTGTGGGACAGCAGGATCCACAAGCCAGTCATTGTCGTTGAGGGGCCTGCGGATGCAGGGGAGTGCTCTTTCACTCCAAGGAAGATTCCTTCTTGCGTTCCTAAGTCCATGCAGAGTCCCGGTGATTCTGGAGGTTGCACGGCTACAGAGTTACAGAAGTCTTTGCAGAAAGTAGAAACAAAGTTGCAGCAGGAGCCCTCCTACTGGTTACAGTCTTGCTTCTGGTTCCAGCGAAAAAGAGCAGCAGTCCCGGTGTCCACATTGCAGAAGTGTCTTGCAGAGGAAACTTGCACACGGTTTCTGAAGTCTTGCAGATGAATCTTGGCTCCCACTCTCAGGGAAGCCCTTAAGAAACCCAGGAAGGGGGTTGGACACTTACTGCAGTGACCCACCTATTAGAGGGGGTCAGGAACGTCACCCAGCTGGACTGACCAGTCAGATGCTCCCAGGGGCCTCTGCCCATCTTATTTCCAAGATGGTAGAATCAAGTGGCCACCTGGAAGAGCTCTGTGCAGCTACCTAGGAGAGGAGCTGGACAGGGGGTCACTCCCTTGTCCTTTGTGTGGTTTCATGCCAGAGCAGCAACTGGTGCAAACTGGTTTATGCAAGGAGGGCACCATGTGTGCCCTTTAAAGCAGTTTGATGACGCTCAGAGGCACCCCCACCCCAGCCCAGAGACACCTATTTCTAAAGAAGTGATCACATCTCTGCCCTACTGGAAACCCTTTGTCCTGCCTTCCATTGCCCGAGTTAGGCTCAGCAGCAGGAGGGCAGAACAGTGTCTGGGGTTGGCAGCTGCATAGGCTGGCATGCAAACTCTGTAAGGCTGTACAGGCAGACATGGGGGATCCCCTAGGGAGCCCCTGGAGTACATGGTATCGTGCAACTAGCATTAGAATCGGTGTACTTGTATGATTCCAACATTTTTTATAACAAACATGCCTATGTTTGGGGAAGCGATTATGTAGTAGAACAACTTGTTTTGACTAGTGTCCACTACATACCTTAAGATGGCTTCCCCACACTTACAAAGCCTAGGGAATTGGGGGTTTGTAGGGGCACCTCTGCTCATGCAGGGGTGCCCTCACACTTAGAACCTAGCACCCTGCCCTTGGGCTAAAGGGCCTACATTAAGGGTGACTTACAGGGTCAGAGTGCAGTGACCTTGATATAAGGCAAACCTTATATCTGGAGTGAAAGGTGCATGCACCATTTCACACAGACTGCAATGGCAGGCCTGTTGTCACAGTTTGCTGGGGCCCATACTTGTTGCAGCTTGTGAGGGACCCCAGGTGTATCAATGCCCTGGGTACCTAAGCACCATATCCTAGGGGCTTACATGAGTGCATCAGTATGCCAATTGTGGGTGTAAGAGTTACCTAACAACTACATTTAGGGAAGAGAGCACTGACAGGGTCCTGGTTAGCAGGATCCCAGTGTACTACAGTCTAAACACACTGACACCAGGCAAAAAGTGGGAGTAACTATGCCAGAAAGATGCTACTTTCCTATAACTGGTCAGTTAACACACTAGTAGCTGGTAGGTTTTCAGGGGGCACCTCTAAGGTGCCTTCTGGGTGCACGTATGCTTATGCAGATATGCCCTCACATGTAATATAATGCACTGTGCCTTAGGACTGTAATGCCTGCTAGAGGAGTGACTTACATATATTATATGCTGTGTGCCATATTGTGTTTTCAATTGTATCTGCAACAAGACATGCAGCCTGCACTGGCAGCCTGCCATGTGCTTGGTGAGAGGACCCTTAGGGTGGCACAATTTGTGCTGCAGCCTTCTTTAGAACCCCAGTCCCCAGGGACCAGGAGTACCATTTACTAGGGACTTACAGAGGGTGCTAAGGGTGTCACCAATTGGGGGAAACAACTGTGCAGTTTTAGGGAAAGAGATCTGGTCCTGGGGACCTGGTTAGCAGGAACCCACTGCACTTTCAGTAGAAATTACATCAGATACCAGGCAAAACATGAGGGAGCTAAAAAGGCCAAAAAAGGGTGCTTTCCTACATGATCCCCTCCCAAACGAAAGTAGATGAAATTAACCTTTCCCAAGAGGGTCTTTATCTTCATAGCGGAAGAATCTGGAAAGGCCATCTGCATTGGCGTGGTCAGTCCCAGGTCTATTTTCCACTGAAAAGTCCATTTCCTGTAGGGATATGGACCACTTAACAGTTTGAGGTTTTTACCTTTCACGTGCATTAGCCATCTGAGAGTCCTGTGGTCAGTTTGAACAAGGAAGCGAGAGCCAAACAAGCATGGCCTCAGCATCTTGAGGGACCAAACCAAGCAAAGGCTTCCCTCTCAATGCTACTCCAATGCTGCTCTCTGGAGAGTAACCTCCTGCTAATGAAAGCAACAGGTTGGTCATGGCCATCATCATTAATTTGGGACAGGACTGCTTCTATCCCATTTTCAGAGGTGTCTGTCTGCACTATGAACTTGTTAGAACAGGTGCTGAGCACATTGCTTCATTCAGTGTGTGAAAGGCCTTTTGACAGCTCACTGTCCAGTTTACCTTCTTGGGCATCTTTTTGGAGGTCAGTTCTGTGAGAGGTGCCACAATGGTGCCATAACCTTTCACAAACCTCATGTATTACCCAGCCAAGCCAAGAAATTCCCTGACTTGGGTCTGGGTGGTTAGAGCTACGAAGTCTAGAATTGTCTGGATCTTGGTTTTTAGAGGTTGAACTTGGCCTTCGCCTACAAGGCAACCCAGGTATACAACCTGGCCCTCCCCTATTTGGCACTTGCCTTGATAAGGAGGCCTGTACTTTTCAGAGCCTCTTATGCCTTGCAAATTTGGATCAGGTGATTCTGCCAGGCACAACTAAAGACAGCAATATCATAAAGATATGCTGCACTAAAGGCTTCTAACCCAGCAAGGACTTTGTTCACCAACCTTTGGAGTGTGGCAGGGACATTCTTCAATCCAATTGGGCATAACAGTAAGCTGATAATGCCCAACAGGAGTGGAGAATGCTGATTTCTCTTCTGTTCCAGGGGTCAGACCTATCTGTCACTACCCGGATGAGAAGTCAGAAGTACTGAGATATTTGGCTGCCCCTAACCTTTCAATCAGTTGATCAGCCCTAGCTATTTGGGTGAGCATCTGCTTTTGCCACAGCATTGGGGCCCCTATAGTCCACACAAGCCCTCATTTCTTTCTTTCCACCCTGGGAATAAGACTTTGGGACCAAAACAACTGGGATGGCCCAGGGGCTCTCAAAAGTGCCCAATAGCTCCCAAATTCAGCATCTTGCTGACTTCAGCCTTGATGCGCTCTTTGACATGATCAGGCTGTCTGTTTACTTTATTTTTGACAGGTAAGCTGTCCTCAGTCTTCACATCATGGGAGACCAGGGGTCAAAGAGAAGAACTCAGCAACTGCTGCAACACTTGCTTGCAGTCACTCTTCTGTTGGTCAGTGAGGGTACCAGAAAAAGATCACTCCTTCAACTGAGCCATCTTTTGGGTTGCTGGAAAGGAGATAAGGGAGCGATTCTCTCTCAACTTCCTATCCCTCATGAGTGACCATAAGCAAGGTCAACTTAGCTCTGTCCTGGTAGAGTTTAAGGGGATTGACATGGATAACTGTTTTGAGGTTCCTGCGAGAGCCAAAGACCACCAGGTAGGTGACTTCCCCTTTTCTCTCTAGGATAGAGAAGGGCCCACTTCACTTCTATTGGAGGGCTGTAGGAGCCACAGGCTCCAAAGCACATACCTTCAGGCCTGATTAGAACTCCACCACTGCACCACTGTGGTCATAGCACAGCTTCTGGAGTTCTTCACGGGCCTAATAGTTTTTAGATGCTTTTTCCATGTATTCAGCCATTCTGGAGTGAAGGCCAAATACATAGTCCACAATATCCTGTTTAGGTTCTCTGAGAGGTCTCTCCCATCGCTCCTTCACAAGACAAAGTGGTCTCCTTACAGGGTGCCCAGACAGAAGTTCAACTCCTTTCTGTGGCACTTTCCTGTAAGCAAGAAACAGGAATGGAAGTAAGAATTCACATATCCTTCTGAGTTTTTCAGGGAGCCCACCTACCATACCTTTCAATGTCTTGTTGAATTTCTCAACAAGGCCATTGGTTTGTGAGTGATATGGGGTAATGAACTTGTAGGTCACACCACATTCAGCCCACATGTGTTTTATGTAGCCAGAGGTGGCATTTGTACCTCTGTCTGACACCACTTCCTTTGAAAATCCTGCTCTGGTAAATATACCAATGAGGGCCCTGGCTACTGAAGGGGCAGTAGTAGTACTCAGGGGAATTGCTTCAGGATACCTGGTTGCATGATCCACTTCAACCAGCATGAATCTGTTTCCTGATACAGTTGGAAGGTCATGGGGGCTGACAATGTCAATCCCCACCCTTTCAAAGGGAACCCCAACCACTGAATGTAGGATTAAGGGGGCCTTTGTGTGGCCACCTGTTTTGCCACTGGTTTGACAGGTGCCACATGAGTTGCAAAACTCCTTCACCTTCTGAAACATACATTTCCAGTAGAAGTGGTTCACCAACCTACTCCATGTTTTAGCCTGTTTTAGTGTGGCTAACATGTCCAGCTGTGGGGATATCATGAGCCAAAGTGAGGAGAAACTCTCTAAACTGCTGAGGCACTACCACTCTTCTAGTGGCACCAGTTTTAGAGCCTCTGGACTCAGTGAAAAAGAGTCCCTCCTCCTAAAAGGTCCTGTGAGAGCCGCTGATACTTCTCCTGATCAGAGGCTTGCTGTCTCACGACTTGAAGAGTGGGACAGGTCATCTGCCCCGGCACAGATCCTCCCTAGAGGGACCCCTTGAGCCCAAAAGCCCTGCCGTGCAAGACCCAGGTTCCTGGGGCTCAGTTCCCTCTGGGGCTGACAGGTCTTCTCCCTGAGGAGAGGGGACCTATCTGGCATATGTTTCAAAGCTTCCCAGATTTCCTGCCCTTTCTCTTGGTACACTCCCATGCAGGTGCACTAGAGGCATTCCTTTTATTGGGACAGCTGCAGTCTCCATTTCGGTGTCCAAAGGCTTTGCAGTCATGACACCAAGCCTTTTTGGAATCCTAATTTTTTCCTTTGTTCCTATTCTTGGATTGTGAGGAGCCTCTGGGCCATCGTCACATGTAGATGTGGTCTCCCCCACCAGTGGAAGTTTTGGTCACCCTTGTCTTGACCCAGTGGTCTACCTTTTTCACCAACTCTTGAGGATAAAGTGGACTTAGGTCTACAAAGGTACTGATGTAACGTCTCCTGCATACAATTACTCAGCATATGCTTTTTAATCAATAAATTGTAAAAACCCTCATAGTCATGCACATTGTTACCTTTTAACCAGCCACATAGTGTCTTTACTGAAAAGTCCACAAAATCTACCCAGTACTGACTCTGATTTTTTGAGTCTCTCTGAATTTGATTCTGTACTCTTCAGTAGTAAGCTCAAACTCCTCAATCAGGGTGTCCTTCATGAGGTCATAGGACCTAGCATCTGCCTCATTCAGTGACAGGAATCTATTCCTGCACTTTCCTGAGAACACTTCCCAAAGGGGGGAGCCTAGGGTTGTTTTCTAAGCTCTCTGGACACACAGGCCCTCTGAAAGGCTGTTAACCACTTGGTGGTATCATCACCATCCTCTTATTTGGAGACAATCCCTTTGGGGATTGTAGGGTCAGAGTGCCCAACTCTGTCCCTAATTATACAATTGTTTCCAGCACTAGTGAGTGCTAAACCCATTTCTGTTCTTTTCCTTCCTAGGACCAGTATCCTGTCGTCCAGGGCAATTCTTTGAGGCAATCTTTCTAAAAGAATCTCGTCTTTAGAGAGATCTTCACTGGACCTTGAGGAACCTGAGCCATCCTCACTAGAAGAGGGTGCACCAGGCACTTTAGGATGTATTGCAGTTTCTTCTCTTTCAAGTGATGGAGGTCTCAGCTCCATCAGTAGGATGGGCAAGCTCATATTCTGCCAACAGTCCCTCGAGCTTTACAGTGGTAGGGTTTCACCCTGTTTTAATTCTGCACCCTTTGCAGAGAGCTCTTAACTGCTTATGAGAAAGCTAGAGGTACGGGATAAGGTCGAGCTCCTTATCCACACCCTCTGAGGTACTCATTATTTCACTAAAGTTGGGACCTTTTTAAAGCTAGAAAAAAGCTTCTAACACAGGTTATAGAGCCCAAATTAAAGTACATTTGTAAGATGTTTAGCTATAGGGACCTAACCAGGGCCCTAACAGTTACTTCTAAGAATTTAGAAAAAATACCCAGTTCAAAAAAAGCAATTTCACTAAAGTGATTTTTTGGACTTATTGACCAAGTGGTATCAGCAAATGCAAAGTCGCAGATCCCACCGCTACCACCAATGTAGGAGGCTTCCTCTCTATTTGATGCACTCAAAGGAAGTACACCGTGCAGGGAGTTCAGTGGATCCCCAGTTAGTTTGCAGAGGCAAAAGTAGATAGGACTAATGCTCTAATTTGTGGTAGTGTGGATGAGCAGTTAAGCTTTTCAGAGGCTAGTGCTAAGCATTTGTTGCACTCACAAAGGCAATAAATGAGACACACATTCAAAGAATAGATGTGAGACCAATTTAGAAAAATAACACTTCTTTTTATATATACTTTGAACCCAAGAACTTCGTTATCAGGTAAGTACGTTTTTAAGCATAAATACATTTTAGTTGCAAAAATCAACACAGTGCAATTTCAGAGTTCTACATTGTTAACCTATGAAAGAAAAACACATTCAGCAAACAAGCACTTATTGATGACTCACAGGACCAATCTTGTAGACTTAAGGTGAGTAATGGGCAAAGATCAAGACCACACCATCAGGTCATTCCGGGCAGCACTGGGGTGGACGAGTGCAGAGGTGCAGTACACGTTGGTGCCCACTGTAGTTCAATGGGGATTGATCTCTGTGTATTTAGGCTGCAGTCTCCAGCTAGGGGGCCAGTCGGGGACAACCAACAGGTAAGTACCAAACATGAGGTGCTGGAGGACATAGATGCACCTTAGGGCCTCTTGTTCACCAGAGCCACAGGGTGGCGGATGTAGGGGTGTCCTTTGGCATCAGGATTCCTTGTCACTTGCAGTTGGGGTGGGTCCTTGTCGTAGGTTGACCGATATCACGTACACCAGACTGCTTGTGTTATATAGTGGGTATGGTTTATTGTAGTTTTACAGGATGCTTTCTGATGAGCAAGTCTGAGATAGTTGGTTGTAGATGTCTCCTCTTGTCTGGGTGTGCTAATCTCGTCTTCTTCCTTCTTTTCTCTCCATAGGCCCCTCGGGAAGCATGTGGGGACAGAAGAAACATAGGCACGGTGAGTATTTTCATCAACGCTCTCTTCTCCTTTTCTCTCTCTCTTACTCTCACTATCAGGATCTTTATTCTCCACTTTCTCTTTCCTTTCTTCTTTCTATATTCCGCTCTTCTCTCTTCATTTCTTACTGGCTCTCCCTTAGCCCTGGTTACTGGTCTTTCCTTCCTCCTCCTGTATTCTGTCTTTTATTAGACCCGTCTGTATCTTCTGACCATTGTCTTTTTCTCTCCTGTACCTCTCTCCTCTTTCCCTTCTTCTTTGGCTCTTGACGTTTTCCTTTTCTGTATTTTCTTTATAGTTTCTCTAGTCTGGTCCTTCCTGTCGTGATTGACACGATTTCTTTCCTATTCCACCTCCTAGTTTGTGCTCACAGTGTTTTCTCCACCCCTTTCCCCCCCTTGTCCATACTCCTCCCACCCGTGCCCGTTTTCTTTTTCCGTATCCCACATCCTCCTCCCACTTCCCGCCCTCCCTACCTGTCCCTAGCTCCGTACCCGGCTTGGCCACGCTTCTCCGGAAGCGTGGCGGGTCCTAGGTGTCTGCTTCCCGGGGCCGGCGATCTCTGTCCCGGATTGGAAGGGCTTGTGGTTCCAGTCGGGTTTTCTCTCTCCAGGAACTCCTGCTGTTCGTCTATTCCTCTCCTCCCTGGTCCGCTCCGCTAACTCCTTCCTGTCGGTGTCTGCTCCGGACGGCTTCTTCCTGACGCTCAGGGACCTCCCCTTTTATGGACCTCTCGTCCCGCGTATCCCATGTGTGGCCAAAAGGAAGAGCGGCCCTCTGGGTTGCTTCCGGGGCAACCCAGGCAGAGACAGTACTAGGTGCCATTGAGTGCGAGTCGGAACGGTCCGACCCGTCACAGACACTACCCCTAGAGAGCGGCTGTCGATGACGCTCAGGAGGAGGGTGACGGGACAGGTAATCCGCATTCAACATGTGGCGGCCCGGAGAATGTAGCAGCCAGGTGAGAGGTGCATGGTCCGTAAGTAGGGTGAAGGTTCGCACACTGAGATAATAGCGCAATGCTTCAACAGCCCATTTAATAGCCAGACATTCCTTCTCAATGGTGGGGTAGTGTGTTTCTCTCGGGAGCAGCTTCCTACTGATGTATAATAAAGGGTGGATGGACCCATCCGTCTGAGTTTGAGACAACACAGCCCCAAGTCCCACATCAGATACATCAGTTTGCAAAAAAAAAGGTTTTTGGAAGTCCGGACAGCATAATACCGGGTTGGTGGTCAGGGAGTGTTTTAAATGGACAAAACTGCGATGGGCAGCTTCGGGAAGTGAGGAGAAGGTTTTAGGAGTAGTATTTTCAAGTAAATTGGTGAGGGGTTCGGCCACTGATGAGAATTGTGGAATAAACCTCCTGTAATATCCTACAAGGCAGAGGAAAGCACGTACGTCTTTTTTTGTCTTCGGTACGGGAATCTGTTGGATTGCGTCTACTTTTTCTATTTGGGGACGGACCACTCCCTCCCCCAAGATACACTCTAGATACCTGATGGTTGTAAACCCAAGTCTGCATTTCTCGGGGTTAGCTGTTAAATGGGCTTCCCTCAATGCCTGTGAGACCGCCCTCAAGTGTACCAGATGATCAGTACATGTCTGGCTGTATATCACTATGTCATCGAGATACACGGCTGCATATGGCTGATGGGGACATAGTACCTTATCCATTAGTCTTTGAAATGTGGCGGGGGTCCCATGCAACCCGAAGGGAAGAACAGCAAATTGGTATAAGCCGGTTGGTGCCGCGAAGGCGGTCTTTTCCTTGTCACCTGCTCTCAAGGGGATCTGCCAATACCCCCTTCGTTAAATCCACGGTGGACATGAACCTGGCTTGTCCCAATTTTTCCAACAGCTCATCAATGCGGGGCATTGGGTAGGCATCAAAATAAGTCAGTTCATTGACCCTCCTGTAATCTACACAAAACCGAGTGCTCCCATCCGGTTTTGGGACCAATACTACCGGGGAACACCATGTGCTGTTGGAGGGTTCGATGATTCCCGCTTCCAACATAGTTTGGACCTCTTGTTCTATTAAGGCTTTTTTTGCCTCTGGGATAGGATAAGGTCTTTGTCTCGATATTGACCCATTCTTAGTGCGAATGATGTGTTCACCCAACTGGGTATGCCCGGGCTGTTTAGAAAAAACATCCCTATATGCATTCATAACTTGTAAGAGAGAGACCAACTGCATATCTAGGAGGTATGGATTAGTTTGGGGTCTAGAGTCCTCATGACCAGGTGGGAGGGAAAAGGCTGGGTACAGGATATCATCTGTATTGTTATTAGTGGTAAAAGGCTGAGTACGGGATATCATCTGTATTGTTATTAGTGATGTACCGGACTAGTTGGGCACTAACGGGTTCCTGCCATTTTTTAAAGATATTTATGTGATATATTTGTTCCCTACCGTGGCCGTGGGGAAGAGCCAGTTTATAGGTGATAGGGTTGACCTGTTCAAGCATCTCGTAGGGTCCCTGCCATCGTGCCAATAATTTATTCTCACTACTGGAAAGGAGGACCAGTGCCTTGTCCCCTATTTTTAAACTACGGAGTACCCTCCTGGTGTCATACCCCCTCTTCTGTTTTTCTTGGGCTTTGCATAGAGCGGTGTGGGCCTTTTCCCACACTGCCTGTAGGTTCCCCCGTAATTCCTTTGTATAAGTAAGGAGGTCTTTTGTCTCCTCGTCAGTCTCTTCCCATTGTTCAGCTAGCATTTCGAGAAGGGTTCGGGGTAGCCGGCCGAATAACAATTCAAATGGACTGTGGCCTAGGGAAGATTGAACATGCGTGCATATCGCATACAATACTAGGGGTAGTTTATTTTCCCAATACCTTCCATTCTCAGTGATGCTTTTTTTAAGCAAGGACTTAATAGTCCGGTTGTATCTCTCCATGAGACCGTCAGTTTGTGGATGATACACTGATGTTCTGATCTGTTTTACTCCCAAGGTCTTGCTTACTTCCCCCATGAGTCTGGACATAAAAGGTGTACCTTGATCGGTTAGGATCTCCTTAGGAAAACCCACCCTTGAAAAAAACTCAATCATGGCTTGGGCTATTACTTTCGTGTGCATGCTGGGGAGGGGAATTGCTTCTGGATATCGAGTGGCATAATCAACCAATACCCAGACATACTGTCTACCTCTACTGGATGGAGTTAGAGGGCCGATAATATCCATGTCTACACAGGAAAAAGGGGTCTCTATAATAGGGAGGGGCTGTAATGGAGCAGGTGGGTGTGTGCTAGGGTTATATAATTGGCATTTCGGACAATTCGCACAATACCTCCGGATATCCCCGAAAACCCCGGGCCAGTAGAACTGTCGAAGTATGGCCTCCTCTGTCTTCTCCCTACCTAGATGCCCTTCCCCCGTAACCCCATGAGCCAATTGTAGGACTTGTTGTCTGTGACTACTGGGGATTATCAATTGTTTCTGCCTGTCATCATTAGACTGGGGAATCCGATACAAGAGATGGTTCTGGATGAGGGATTTTGGACCTACCACATGTTCCTCGTGACGTAAGGTCTGTTGCCATGCATTCTTTAAGTAAGGATCGTCCCTCTGCCTCTGTCTAAAGTCTCCTGCCACCGTATATACCTTGCCTGTGGCTCCTGGATCCTTCTTGCTGACTTCATAGTCCTTTACTGAGTATTGTTGTCGTTGTATCCTTTTCTGTCATTTACTTGGCTGAGTTTTAGGTTGTTGACTAACTATCTCCCCAGAGTCATATGGGACCTCTTTCCACCATATTTTCAATGTATGCTCTTGTCCTGCTTTTGTCAATAAAAGGGAAAAAGCCGTATAGTCAGTCCCAATGATAATATCCTCTTCCAGGTGAGGTAACACACCCACCTTGAGAGTTTCTTTATCGTCTCTCCACTGAAAGTTAATGACTGCTACTGGATAGTACCGCTGGTCCCCGTGGACACAGGCGATCAATACCTGCGTCTGAGGTAACTCTTGACCAGGCTCGACCAATTCCTGATGGATAACACTCTGGCTGCATCCTGAGTCCACCAGCGCTACCCTTTCCCTGCCATTGAGAAGGATAGGGAGGGTATATGTAGGTTTGGGTTCCCCAGCCCAGAATACCCTTCCCTTCGCCACTCCAATTTCCATCGGTTCTTCCATATCCTTTTTCTGGGGACAATATCTTGCTATGTGACCCCACTCCGAGCAGTGGTAACACTGAGGTCCTATAGTGGGGAACGTCGATGGTAGAGGATGGGGTATCCGTACCCTTTCTGGGTCTTGCGTCCCCAGAGGTCTTGGGGTTGCTCCTTTTCCTACAGTGGGCCGCACCGGGAAGGGGATTGGGGTTCTACTGGAGGTTGTTCTAAAGTCTGGACTCCTGTGAAAAGCGCAAGCTAGTTCAATGGCTGTCTCATTGGTCAACCCGGGGTGTTGGCGAACCCAATTACGGGTAGAGTTGGGCAAGGCGTCTAAAAATTTTTCCAAGACGATTACATCAAACATGTCTTCTCTGTTTTTTTCAGTGGTATGTAACCATCGACCAGCAGCATGTTGTACCCTGTAGTAGAGGGTACGCAGGTTCTCCTGTGCTTGCCATTTCATATGGCAGAACTTAGACCGGTAACTCTCACTTTCAAGTCCTACCCTTTCTAGGATGGTCTTTTTTATTTCTTTATAAGGGAGATTACCACTAGGATTGATAGCTTTGTAGGTTGCTTGAAGTTGCCCCGTCAGCAACGGGGCAATATACTGCCCCCACTTGTCTTCTGGCAAACTAGCCGTGCTTGCCACTCTATCGAAGTTGAGAAAAAAAGAGTCTGGATCTTCCTGGTCCTGATATTTTTGTAAGACACTGTTTGGTACGTTGGGATGTACCTTAGTGGGGGCTCTTGTGTCGGTTAGCTTTCCAAGGGCTGTTTCATGGACTAGTTGTTTGTTAGCCAATGATTGCGGCTTGGCTCTTAAGGGCTGTCTGTAGGGCCTTGCGTTCCTCTTGTGCTTCCTTCATCTGTTGTTCCCACATTAATTGGAGGTGCCGTTGTCCTTCCGCTAACTGCGCTATAACGTCGGCCATGGTGGGTTTTTCCTCCATACTGGGAATTCTTTTTCAATCCTACTTCTGACACCACTTTGTCGTAGGTTGACCGATATCATGTACACCAGACTGCTTGTGTTGTATAGTAAGTATGGTTTATTGTAGTTTTACAGGATGCTTTTTGATGAGCAAGTCTGAGATAGTTGTTTGTAGATGTCTCCTCTCGTCTGGGTGTGCTAATCTCGTCTTCTTCCTTCTTTTCTCTCCATAGGCCCCTCGGGAAGCATGTGGGACAGAAGAAACATAGGCACGGTAAGTATTTTCATCAATTCTCTCTTCTCCTTTTCTCTCTCTCTTACTCTCACTATCAGGATCTTTATTCTCTACTTTCTCTTTCCTTTCTTCTTTCTATATTCCGCTCTTGTCTCTTCATTTCTTACTGGCTCTCCCTTAGCCCTGGTTTCTGGTCTTTCCTTCCTCCTCCTGTATTCTGTCTTTTATTAGACCTGTCTGTATCTTCTGACCGTTGTCTTTTTCTCTCCTGTACCTCTCTCCTCTTTCCCTTCTTCTTTGGCTCTTGACGTTTTCCTTTTCTGTATTTTCTTTATACTTTCTCTAGTCTGGTCCTTCCTGTCATGAATGACATGATTTCTTTCCTATTCCACCTCCTAGTTTGTGCTTACAGTGTTTTCTCCGCCCCTTCCCCCCCCTTGTCCATATTCCTCCCGCCCCGTGCCCGTGCTCGTTTTCTTTTCCCGTATCCCACCTCCTCCTCCCGCTTCCCGCCCTCCCTACCTGTCCCTAGCTCCGTACCTGGCTTGGCCACGCTTCTCCTGAAGCGTGGCAGGTCCTAGGCGTCTGCGTCCCGGGACCGGCGATCTCCGTCCCGGATTGGGACTGTGAAGGCTTGTGGTTTCAAACGGGTTTTCTCTCTCCAGGAACTCCTGCTGTTCGTCGATTCCCCTCCTCCCTGGTCCGCTCCGCTAAGTCCTTCCTGTCGGTGTCGGCTTCTTCCTGACGCTCAGGGACCTCCCCTTTTACGGCCCTCTCGTCCTGCGTATCCCATGTGTGGCCAATAGGAAGAGCGGCCCTCTGGGTTGCTTCCGGGGCAACCCAGGCAGAGACAGTACTAGGTGCCATTGAGTGCGGATCGGAATGGTCCGACCCGTCACAGTCCTGTAGTCTGAGGGTGCAGGCATCGTCATGCAGTCCGGGAGGAGTGAAACCACAGTGGACTCGTGATCAGGAGAGCCGGGGGACCTGGTTGACACCAGGGGTCCACTTCAACTCAGGCCAGTGGGGACGGGTGCAGTGGTTGCTTTAGGTGTTGGGTTTCTCTCACCACAGTAGTAGCAGAGGGGGGCTGCGTTCAGAGGCTGCAGGCGGCTTCATGGTGTGCAGGAGGGGTGGAACCATGATGGAGTCGGACTCTGGACAGCTGGAGGATCTTGCTGCCACTGGAGTTCCACTCCCACTCAGGTTGGTGACAGCGGGTGCTGTGGCGACTTCAGGCGTTGTTTCTTTGTGGCCCTGGAGGCTGCAGATTCCTTTCTTTAGAGTTGGTTAAAGAGCAGATCCGCTGCCTATGGGAGACATGAGTCTTTTTTTAAGGCAGGCCCTTCTCCCAGGTTTCTGGAAGTTCAGCTGCAGGACGAGGTGTCTTTTGGTGCAGAGTCCGTAGAGGAGTGCAGACAGGCCGGCGGGGTTGGTACCAGGTCAGCTGCTTCTTCTTCTCCTCTTCTGCGGGTGCATCTCTTCTTTGTCCTTTTGTTCGTAGCTCTTCAGAATGTGAGTTCTGGAGTTCAGGGTTTCCACCTAAATACTCAATTTAGGGGTGTTACAGAGAGTGCCAGGCGGCAGCCCATGAGTTGGCCACCTTTAGGTTGACAACCCCTTTTCTATGACCACTTCCATTGGGAAGGGGCATAACCCTGACCCTAGTGGCCTAATTTCTATCAAACCAAAATGGAGGAATTTGAAAAGTGGTGTCCACTTCAGCTTGTCTACCTCAGGGGCGGGATTGGCATGAAATGGACACACCTCATAAACTGCCTAATTTTCCCATCTGTCTTGCTGCCAAAAGTGGGACCAGGACGGGGGAGTCGGTTATCTCGGCCATTTGGAGAGTCCTGGGTTGCATTACAAAGACAGCTGGGCCTTTGAAGCTTCCCGCCCTGGAATGTCCATCTTGCCTGGAGGATGTGTCAACACCCGCGCACAGTGCAGGCTTTTGTCTCTGGCCCACAATAGTGCTGGTTCTCACCTTAGGAAATCAGAAACATGTGTAAGGTGTCTGAATTGGTCAGGATCTGTCAGTTAACACACTAGTAGCTGGTAGGTTTTCAGGGGGCACCTCTAAGGTGCCCTCTGGGTGCATGTATGCACGTATTGGTAAATCCAACACTGGCCATCAGAGTGGGTTCACCAGTATGAGATGTTTGATACCAAAGATCCCTATCTTCAGTGAAGCTGTCATGTAGCTAGTGAACACGTAGTGACCAGTGTCCAGCACGTGTATTTAAAATGCTTCCCTGGTCACTTACTATGTCTAAGAATCAACAAAGGCATAGCAGGGGCAAATCTGCTCAGACAGATATGCCCTCACATGTAATATAATGCAAGCTGACTTAGGGCTGTAAGGCCTGCTAGAGGGTTGAATTACATATATCATATGCAGTGTTAGGGGACATGGTACATGGTACACATGCTGTGTGCCATGTCGTGTTTTTAATTCTATCCGCACCAAAAATCTGGCAGTGAGTTATGTGCTTGGTGAGGGGTCTCGTAGGGTGGCACAATTCATGCTGCAGCTATTTGGGACCCTCTTTAGTACCCTAGGCCCTAGGTACCAGGGGTACCATTTACTAGGGATTTACAGAGGATGGTAAACATTTTGCTTATTGGGGAAACAACTGTACAGTTTTAGGGTAGGAAGATGTGGAACTGGGGCCTTGTTAGCAGGATCCCACTGCACTTTCAGTCGAAATTACATCACATACCAAGCAACAATTTGGGGACTAACCATGCCAAAAAGGATGCTTTCCTACAGTGAGGAATAGTACACCCTCTTGGCAAGCTCACCACTGAACTTCAACCCACGTTTTAGCCCAACAACAACTACCCAATCCGCAGCTCTTCTGCGCTGCTTCTCTACTCACAACACGATGTTGTGCGCCATCCCCCACTGGCCGGGCACCTCAAGGGTGAGGAAGCATCACTACAGTAGGTCAGGGAGGTTTTTGATGGTGAGCCGTGGTTCATCATCTTGCCGACCCACAACATGAAAATTTCTACTGGAGACAGCACCCAACACCCATCGTGAATCCTTATGAAGGAGTTTTCTCTCCCCTCAGCTTGACGAAACACTGTGAGAGTGAGGAAGACAAACCTCACTGGCTTGTTAACCTTTTTATGGGCGAGCGCAAAGCGCTCCGTCCATAAAGTAATTTCTCTTTGGGCTTCAAACCGCGCCCAGGTCACGTCAGTCTCTTTCATTGGTTCTTGGGCTTGCTCTTTAAAATCTGCTTGCTTTCATTTGTGAAAGGCATGCATACGTCATGCCTTTTCCGGTGTTTAGCCCGCCTGCACAGCACCGGTAAACTACCAAAAACATACGAGGCTCAATGTTTTGAGCCTGGGGTCCGGACTACTTTATCTGTTAATTTTCCCGGCAGCTCAATCACGCTGTATTTTACATAGCGCGATCGCGCTGCGTTTTTTTCCTTTTAATTTGTGTGGCAAGAAAAGTTAGGTTACGAGGTTACAACTCAAATAGCTCCAACTCGAGCAAATGAGAGCCCCGTTGCATTGAAAATGCTTGTTTCTGTCTGCCATCTTGCCACACTGCACTTGGGCCAGATTGCTTGCAGGGATCCTGCGCTCCTCACCCGACCGGAGACCCTATGACGCTGCCTCTGCAGTGTCACAGCACTGCTGTATGCCCCACTGCCCACCCAGTTGGGGCTTTGAGGAGCACACACATTTGCCAAGCTCCTGGTTCCCTCCCTGCATGCCACAGTGCTCCAGGTTTCCTCCCTGCATCCCACTATGCATTCCTGATCACCTCAGCTGTCTCCCTTTGTGAGGGAGCCAGCCACCTTCCTGATGAGGCTATCTGGGCTGGGGTATATACCGGGGCCCGCTGTCCTACACACAACCCAAGAACCTGCGATGTTGCCATACATGATATCCGCCATACTGTGCCTTTCCGAGCCAAGCCTTGGCCTGCCCAGTGCATCACAACATCCAGTTGCTGCACAACTGAGCCTCCAGCACTTGACCTGCGCCGCACTGAGGGTCCCACGTCCACGCTAAAGCCCAAATTCGGCAGCTGCTCTATGAAAGATCCCTGCAGTCCCACAGACCACCTGCTCCTGATGTCGCCCCCCTGCAATGTGTCGCTTTTTGTTTTGGCTCTCGAAGCATTGCCCCAGCACAACTTCACTCCCTTATGAGGTAAGATCTCGGCACCCATTCTGCACAATCAAGTCTCCGACACCAGACCTGTGTGTCAAGGGGGTTTCCTCGACCCCACTGGGGACCCAGATAGGCTGTTGCTCCTTCCAAGGCCCCTGCAGCCCCATCAACAATGCTATTTGCCGTAGCCGATAAACAGAGGCAACGTGACCTCCATAACACATCCAATAGTTCATCTACTGTAATCGCTGAAGCTCTGAATGCTATTTTTATAGAGGAAGTGCTCTCCGAAATACATTTAAAGCACTGTTATTCCCACGATTATCTGAATCAGTGGAGACTGTTTGGGTCACACACAATACCGTAACTTGCTAGGTCTGGTGATTACAGTATCTGCAACAGTTCATAAACAATAAACAAGGACTTGAGACAGTTTAATCCTCGTCCAATATCTGGGACTGGCAGAAAGAGAACTTACCTCAGAACAGGACGCAGTCACTAGAATAATGTGGATCATACTCCAAAGCACTGCCCTCACAGTGGTCTGGAGCCAAACTTGAAAGCCTCAGCTAGCGAACAATTTTGCACACCGTCTTTTATTTTGTCTATCCAATCTAAGCACCTCTGAACTCTGCATCTTTGCTTCCTTTTACTTCTCCACACCATCATTGCCGTCATTACTCTCTCCACTCCCCCACCCTCACCCCTACCACATCTCCACTACCATACAACAATGTCTCAAGGGAGTATAAGTTAGAACCAATTCTTAAAATATTATTTACCCACCCAACCTTTCCAAAGCCTCCGGAATAAAAGTTCAAAAACAACACAATTGAACAATTTCCTGACCCCCTTTTTGTCGATCAGTACCACAGCGGCCAGTATAGAAGGCTCAAAACAGATCTAATTTTCTTCACCCACAACATATCATCTTGGCTTGCCATCTTCCATAACTAACTTAACATGACATATTCCACCAGAATCCCACATGGTCGCCAGTTAACAGTCTTCCCTTCAGCCTGCTACAATGGATCAGTCACTATCTCCTTATATAACCATGTTAAGGCCATGATTCATGATAAAAACACCTGTTTCTTTCTATTTGACCACTTATTTCCCTCTCTGCTTACTTCCCTCGACACTTTGACCCCTCCTGTCCCACCACCTGACTGCACTCTCACTACACACTCCCCATTCCCAATCCACCTGGATGACGGAAGTCTGATCCACCAAGAGGTAGTGGATTCCACTCTGGCCCACCCGCTACATTCTACCGCCCTTACCCCGCTCCTCACATTCTCTCCAGCAGGGAATTCACCCTCAACACTCTGTACCAACCATCTACCATTATTCGTATCTTCTCCTCATGTGTCCTCATGGGACCTCAAATTACTACACCCTTAACCAGGTCATATTGCCAAAACTCAGGCTACCAGGCTCATATATTGCCCTCTCCCCACATGATCTTTATTATTATCCACCCCATCTACCTTCCACTGCTCCCTCCCCTCACCCTGCATCTATCCATTCCCCATACACCACTCCCCTCTTCATTCCTGCACAGCCACTCGAACTGATGTTCCTCCATGCTAATCACTTCCCTACCCTTTTCTTTAATCAAGAAGAACTATCCACATGTTCCATCTATTCTCCTGAACAATTTTTCACATCATCCATATTTCCGGGCCCCCACACTCTTACAGTCAAGCTAATGTGCCACCACCTTACTCCCCCCTCTTCACTTCCAACTACTCAGATTTCCTGCTCCCCTTCCATCTTACCCCTCCAGCCCACATTCCTCCATCCGATACCAGCTATCATCCTTCCTCTCCCCAACCACTACTCAATATGTGTGCTTTTCCCAATGAATGTCCTGAGTTTTTTTTATCTACGCCACAGCAGCTCCCACACCTATCCCCAACCAAAAACACTTGACCTTGTACCCGCCACAACACAATCGAATACCGCCTTCATCTCCCTACCTCCCTCCCCTCCCCACTCTGCCTCTAAAGTAGTACTCTCCTCTGATCCCACCACCCCTTACCAAACATTCCCCACATAGCTCTACACGCTCCAAAATAAAGTATGCAACTTCATCTCCACAATTTCCTAGCTCCTAGCTTGAAGTCACTATTTCCCACTTAAACTCTAAAATTTCCACTTTATCGGACTCCTTAATCCCCTTGGCAGGAATATAATACCCAAACACTTAATCCCGAGGAGTAGTCTTCTCTCACGCCCCAAAAGAGTGGTGCACAATCTTTCCCAAACTGATATTGCTAATTTACTTGCTAGCTACAATATCCCTACCTCCTCCATCATCTCCTCTCCAGGCAACGCAAAACAATGCACTATTCCCACCATCGTCCTGGTCCAAACCAAAAGCCAGGCACTTAAAACCCAGGCTCTGACCTACAGGAACGTCATTCCTATCATCACCAAATGCCCTGACAAACCCTACACCAAAGCAATCACCTCAGAGCTGTGTTGTATGCTTCACAACTGCAGATCTGCAATAAAACACAAGCTCGAAATCTCAGATACCATTGCTCTCCACAACCTTGACCTACTAATCCTCACTGATACCTGTTCAATGACACTTCTCATATCATTCTTGATCCCCTGCTCCCCCCTAATTAATCTGTTCTTAGAAATGGTAAGCTTAGTAGAGTCCAGGGAGGCGTCACTGCCATCTTCAGGTGTGACTTCTCTGGAGGATCTGACATTACATTCCTGTGCAAGTCCTGAAAAGTCTTGTCCAATCCTTGGATGTATGTTTCATCTATGGGATCAACAGAAATTACTGTATCGCACCTTAGTTGATAACTCTTTGCTGGCTTCCTATGGAAGGTAAGACCATATTTAAGACTGCTTACATCACCCATAAAGCCATTCACACCTCCACCCCTCACTACCTAGCAAACAAGCTCAAGTTATCAGGTGGCGTTAGACCGTCACGAAATCTAAAAAATCTGCTGCTCAAACCTCCAACATTAGAAAGAGAAAGCCTTATGGCAATCGCTCTCAGGTAATGCTACTAGAATTTGAGCATCACTACCTCCAAACCTTCGGCCCAACACCTCTTTCCGGATCTTCAAAATGGACCTCAATACTCTTCTCTTTCAAAGGCATTTCTCACAATACCACTGCTCACCAATCTCCCCAACAGGCATACGCTCCCGCACTTAATGCCAAGACCGTGATTGTTACGTAACATTCTCGAGTGATACAACTCTCTAACTTAACTGAACTTAAGCTAACTTTAACTTAACTTTGTTAATATATGATATTTAGCTGTGTGTCTTGAATCGCATTAACTTTTCCAAATATGCAACCTTTGATTAATATGTACTTTGTAAGTATATAACTCTGACCATGAGTAATCAAAGTAGCTATACTTAATGTTTCCTACTACCCTCTTCCTCTTAATTTCTCATGTAACGTTCTTCGATCTATTGTAAAGAGCTCTCAAAACTCTGGGTAATGTTGCATGAAAAAATAAATACTTAGCTACAAAATAATTATATGTAGGTGGAATGTAAAGATAAATGTCATCATTGCACAACTCATATAGAGAAAACCTAAATGGTGACAGAGATATGGTTTAGTGGCTTTTGCCACTGAGATTTTGAAACCTGAAAACCTGGATTCTACTATCCTGGCTTAAGGACTTGCCTAAACATTGCGTGATTCTGGTCCTGGACATATCACGTATCCTCCCTGTGCCTAAATATTTATATGTAAATGAGTAACTGACGTGTTAATCTACTTAATATACATGATTTTGTACTGTCTTCCAGCACTCTCAATTAATGTTCCTCTGTCACCAGTTTGGTTTGCATGGTGATCAACAGACTTTGCACAAGTTAAATGCCAATAGATCTTTCATTGAGATTCAAAATGTCTAACTGTTGATAAATGAACTAACTGTCCTTAGGGGCTCACTTAGCTTATGGCATGCCAGCCACCGACTTGCTGGGTCACTGACTGTCTAGCATTCTGACCTTCCCATAAACGTAGGATTTCACTCCCTCTCACTTGACATTCTTACTCCTTGTCCCTTTAGGTTGTATATTGGTTTAAATTATTTTTAGCTTTCTCATTAGTTATTCTTTTTTGTAAAACGAGTTTTTTTACTACATTACTTTTAGCACATTATTTCTTTTGAATCTCGTATTGTTCTGAGGTCGGTTTTCCCACATGGCAAACCTTAACTCTTTTAGATCTTTCAGAACATGTTAATAGTTGCTTTACAGTACCTGCCCATTCATTGTTTAGGTGGTCGGACCTTCACGATTAATTCTTTTAAAGTACCACTCCCAACGGTTTTGCACTTCTGTCTTATGTATTACAGTATTTTATTGTCCCGTTTTCCACGCGCAGTTTTTCAAGCCTGATGCTCACTTCTTGTGCTCCATCGGTGTTCTTATACATTTTTTTACGTTTGTACCACTCACTTGCGTGGTCATTTTTTTGCCTTCAATTTCTAATTTGCACACTCCTTCGATTTTTAAGTTGGGCCATTTGGCCACCCCTGATATAACTTTCTCTCACCCAGGTACAACCTGATCTGAACCTGCTCTTTCAGGTCACATTCTTGAAACCTGCTCTTCATTTTATTGCAGATTTTTAACTCATGCTGTGGAATTCTTGCCCTGAAAATGATCCTTCAAATTATCTGGGTTGAAACATTGCTGCTATTAACAACTAGACTGCTGAAATTCCAGGCTGATGATTTGGATTTGTCTCAGTAGTAAAAAATTCTATGGATGGCCAACGTTATGCTTTGTAGTCAGACACTGACTCATTTTCATGGTTTATCTTGCACTATGTGATTACTCGAGCCCTGAACACCTTATTGAAAAATATCACATTATTAAAAAGCCAATTAATATGTTCATCTTTTGTATGGCCTAATATTGTATGTGACTGATGAATGTCTTTTGAATTATTTTTTCCAGTATAACTATAATGATTACCACAAGGTTTCATAGTGTCCTTTAATTTAGTTTCTGGATAGGGTGCCCAACCAGGTCCTGTGCAATGACTACTATCCATCTAGTTCAACGATGTTTTTTAAATATGTTTCCTGACAGACCTTAGTGCATTGTGAATGCCGCAAAGATGAGGGCTGCCATTGTAAAAGTGTTCTTGCTGCAGAGATTAAGCAGATCTGTCAACTTCTGAGAAAGTAAATTTAGGCTTGCCTACAAGTAAAAGAATGAAAGAAGAGCGTTGCTGAGGGGCTGAGTGGGGGCCTTTTTAGGGTGTTTTTCCTGTGTTACCTTAGTGGGCCTTTTGTTTTTGGTAGTTGTGGTCTACGACCAAATTATCCAGTTGTTCCTGGCAGCCTGCCTTTACCTTACCGGCTTAGGCCTTGTTGTGCTACAGTATAGGAGCATGCATTTTCCTTAGATTTGTTAATTATCAGGGGAGCGGTTCCTATGTTCAGTGCTTTTGGTTGGGCATTTCTGCTGACTACCCAGTCCAAGGAATTGAGTGACTTGTTTACTTGCTGTTTGGCAGTGCTACAGGGCAGGGTGTGCTCGGACTGCAATTTGGTGTTTTGGTGCTACTCTCACAGCCATAGTCAGGATGTCAGGAGGTGCAAAGAGTGGCTCCAAGTGTGCACGCACTGGGATAGACATTGAGGTATTGATGCGTGGGATGGATGTGATGGATAAGATTTTGGCCTTGCTGCGCCCAGAGGCCCCTTAGGATGGGCTGCCAAGGGAGCCGGTGGTGCCCGCAGAAAGGCCCAGGAGACTGGGAGTGGCACCCTGGGCAGCATTTCCCCCATGAAGAAGTGTGCTAGGGGACAGGAACATAGGAAGGAGGGGGGGTTCAAGTACAGTGGTTTCCTCAGAGGCACCACCGGCGAGGGGCATATGTGAAGATGCGGCACAGGGTAGAATTTCTGCTGTAATGGTGCCAGAGGTGATTAATAACATTATACAGAACAGCAACAGCTGCATGGCAATTGCGGTCAGGCCTGCAGGAGGTGTGGGACAGCCTGGTTTGATCCTGAATTTAGCCAGTGCTTTACCTTGTCTTTCAAGGGTAGGGATGTTGTCTGCACCTCTAATGGGGGGCTTTAGCCGGTGTCCCTGAGGGCGACAATGTGGAAAGGACCAAGAGGCTGGTGGCCCACCTTGAAGGTGTAAGGGGACAAGGTGTTCAAGCACAGATTGCTAGTGCGCCCATGGGGGCGGCCAGTGGGTCTATACTAGCTGGTCAAGTGATGCAGGGGTCAACAATGGGTAGTACCCTGCACGCAAGTGGTGCGCAGCAAGTAGTTCTGGTGGCAGCTGGAGCTACACCCCTTTCTCAGGAGACAGAGCCAACAGGTACAGTGGCACCATTGTTGAGCATTAGGTTGGGGGATGTGTATTCCGAGCACGATCTGTTGGGCAGGCATGTGCTGATGGAGGTGAAAGAAAATATGTTTTGATATGTGCAAGCTGACTGTGGCTAGACCCAAGCGAGAGGAGAGCAAGCAGTGCAAGGACTGCTCCCATTCTAGGGCTTATGGCCATTGGCCATATAAAACAAGGGTGAAGTAGCCGTTATTGAATTGGAACAAAAGCTTTACTATCTTCCAGGCTATCATGGCAGAGCATTTCCCGACTTTGGGGCCACAACTGGCTTGCTACCAGAATAGGATAGTATGTGCTCATAATGAGTTTGGAAGCACTGCCTGGAGGTATTATGACAAGTAGTTTAGGAGGATTAAGGCCAAGAGGCCCACGCTGGCATGGAATCAGATTGATGTTAACACCCGGCTGTGCTTTATGAAGCAGCAAAGCTGGAGGCTACTCCTATTCAGCGCTTTTAGGTGGGGGCAGGGGCAAGTAGTAGTCCAGTAGGAGGGGCAAAGAAGGGATCCTTTTGGAATTTCAATAAAAGATCCTGTTCCAGACCCCCGGGAGCATGCAAGTTCAAACATTGTTGTTCCTTCTGTGGCCTGCCTTCCACGCGGAGTCAAAGTGTTTTAGAAAGTCAGGAGATAAAGGCACCAAAAAACAGGAATGATCACTTCCTCCTGGTGAGGGCCCCTTCCCCGGATAACTGGCAGGCAATGGTGTCATGATTCAATGTCTATAGCAACTCAGCTGAGTTGCAGTCATTGTGTGAAGGTTTTAAAGATGGCTTTAGGATCCTAGCAACAGGATGTGTGGGGGTCCCATACTGCAAAAACCAACTGTCCCTTAGGGCCAACCATAGCATCGTCAAGGCTGAGATACTAAGGAAGAGGAACCTTGGGAGGGTGGCGGGTTCTTTTTAGTCAGTCACGTATAAGACTTTTGTCTGTTTCCCATTGGGGATGGTCCTGAAGGAGGACCTAGGGGAGTACAACTTGAGCCACAACCTATATACACCTAGGGGTCAATCTGTGAACAAGGCTATTGAAGGGGTACTATGCTCAATTAAATATGCCTCTCTGCATCAGGAAATCGGAATGTAGCAGGTACTGGAACCTGGGACGTTGCTAGTGAAGAAGGACATAGAATCTGCCTTTTAGTTGCTACCTGCACACTCGGATGATTTCCATCCACTGCGTTTCCAATTTGAGTGATCATTCTACTATGACAAGTGTATGCCCATGGATTGCTCTGTCTCCTGTGCTTATTTCAAGAAGTTCAGCACCTTCCTGGAGTGGGTATTCAGACACAGGTCAGGCCACCAATGGGTGATGCATTATTTGGGCAACTTCCTTTTTCTGGGTTCTCTCAGCAGAGTGTGGTGGGGCCTTACAGTCTTTCCAGGAATTGATGAGGATTTTTGGAGTACCCCTGGTGCACAACAAGACCGGTGGCCCAGCTACGACTATTAAGTTCCTGGGGATTGAATTGGATTCCTTGGTAGGCATCTTTAGGCTTACCCAAGAAAAAGTGAAGGCTTTTTCACAGGCATTAAAATACTGCCTTGAAGCCTGAAAGGTGACTTTGCATTGTTTATAGGTGGTGGTGGGGCAGATGAATTTTGCTCTCCGCTTCATTCCCATTGGACACCCATTTTCTGGGTCAGTTGCTCAGGCAGTGTCTGGGCTGAAGCTGAGATGCCACCATACTAGATTATTGATTGAGGTCCACCAGTATATGAGGATATGGGAAGCATTTTTGAGGGATTGTAAGGTACAGTGGTGTGGCCAAGCCCTGCCAAGACTAAAGAGGAGATAGGCTTCTTTACAGACTTTGCGGTCAGCGTTGGTTTTGGCGCCATTCTGGGTACCTCCTAGTGTCTGCAACATTGGCCAAAGGAGTGGCTGGAGTCTGGGTTGGTGGCAAACATTAGTTTCCTTGTACTCTTTTCCAGTCTGGTGGCCCTCACGATTCAGCCAGGACAGTTCCGCAATCAGTCCATGATATTCTGGTTGGATAGCATGACTGTGGTTAAATGTATTAATCAACAGGCAGCCAAGTGCAGGATGATCCTAAGATTACTGAAAATTTGAAATGAATGTCATTTTTAAAGCCACGCATGTGCCGGGTGTATTGAACAAAGCAGCGGATGCTTTGTCTCATTATAAGTTGCAAGCCTTCTGGTTCCACCAGCCAGAAGCAGCAATGTTCCCTACATCGGTCCTGGAGCATCTGTGGTGGCGTGGTGGCCCATTTTACTAGACCTTGTGGCTGCTAGCTTAGTGCCCATAACATGGCATGCCTATGAGGGGCATATTGTACATATCGCAAGTTTCATGAGCGCAATCGGGTTTGGGTGTGCTTTTCGCCCCAGTGGGTAATAATATTTCTGGGGTCATTGAGGGATGAGGGGCAAACAGTGTCCTATGCCATGCTCCATATTGTGGCAGATTCATTCTTTGTGAGGATGATAGTGGAACACAGATGGTATAAAAACTTTCCTAGTGCAGAGGGCGCTGAAGGGTTGGAAGAGTTTGGAGGTAAGCAGGTCGGACTCCAGGCACCCCAAAGATGCAGTAAAGATAGCTGTCATCATGGCCAGCTTGGATGGCATTTGTAGGTCACCGGACGCGATCCGACTTTCAAGGACAGCTTTTTTCCCTACCATTTTGCTGGGCATTACGGGTGGTGGGGTTGGTGGCCAAGAAAAAGGGAGAGAAGTGGCGGTCTTAGATTACTGTACGGGCTGACCGCACACCTTATTTTTACGTAGATTGTGGCATTCTGATTTTATTTTACCAATGTAACTAATTTTTAACTAATTGTAAAAATTCGATGTTTTTATAATGTTAAAAATGTTCACGCTCGGTGCTTTTAAGCACTACTGTGACTGCAGTGTGGGGGGAGGGTGAATGAAAGGTCTGGGGAGGAATTTTTCATACTGTGGGCCATTGGTTAGAGCAGTTAGTTCTCCAGCTCCCTGACAGCATTTTCCCGGACTTCGGCTTTTCTATTTAACGGCGGCCGTGGCAGTCACGCGCCCGAACGGGCCAGGGGCCAGGGCTGCTGCCCCTCTCTCATCCGGTAACTATACTGATTCATCCTCTACCTTGTTTGGTCTGTGTCCTTTGGTTCTGAAAAAGTGCAGGCACTCATTAGATGTTCTATGTGGGGAGAAGGAATGTCTCCACTGTTGATTTCAGTTTATTACTTTTTATCCTTTTCTCTCTACCCCAATTAGTGCAGTTGATGGTTCAAGCAGGAATTCCACTATAATTTCTATTGGGAAGGAGAGTTCTTTGGAAGGAACCCATCAGGGGCCTTTACATTTTTTAACTTGAACTGCCGATCCCTGAAAAAACATCAAGACTTATTCGATTTTTTAGTGGATCATAACCCTGATGCTATGTTCCTGATGGAGACCTGGTTAAACAAGGCCTCTGGTCCGGACATAGTAGCAGCTTTACCATCTAGATATTACATATTGCATCTCGATCAGAAGGTTAAAAAAGGGGATGGGATAGCTATCATAGCAAGAGACATGTTCCCTTGTAAAATAGAGAAGCTTGAGATCTCTGATTGTGAAGCTCTATTATTTACTATGTCGCTGACTGAAAATTTCACAATGTCAGGTGTTTGAATTCATCATCGTCCGAGTGCGGCTAGTAACTGGGGCTCCGAACTAATAGAGGAATTGTCCTCTTCTATTCTTAAATGCACCAACTTCACGGTGTTGGGAGACTTAAATCTACACCTTGAGGATAAAACAGATGAGGTGGGATTGTCCCTAATTGAGGACCCACTCACATAGCTGGGCATCTATTGGATCCTACCTTTTCAAATCTAGATACAATTCAGTCAGATAGGCCTCTACCCCTGACATGGTCTGATCATTATGTTATCCCCTGCTCGTTTTTAACTGACTCTCAACTTCACTACAAGGTCAAGCAGTCTACGTCCCATGGGAGATGTTGGGCTAAGCTTGACCTCCAGATGTGGAATGAGCTGATGGAGGAGATCTTGCCCATCTTAGGTGCTTCAGTAGAAGGCGATGCTCAAAAGATAGATAGCTGGCTTAGATCCTCTGCAGATATAATGGCTCCAATTACCATCAAGCGCCATTATAGATCCTTACTCCCGGCACCATGGTTTACTGACTCCTTATATAAGGAGAAGAAAGTTTGTAAACAGTTAGAGAGAATCTGGCATAAATCTTATTCCTAAAGTGACAAGCTAATCTATAAGAATGCTTTAAGATCCTATCAGAAAAACTGTTGACAAGCTATGGTCTCTCACCTTATGGAGAAACTAAACAGAAACAAAAAATTTGCCCTGACACTCTTTAAAGTGGTGAAGTCACGTACTGATTTGTCCAAACTGTTTCCTAGTATCTCCCTTTCTCAGCTACAGCGCGATTAAATCGCTGACTTTTTGTCAATAAAGTTACGGCCATTAACCTCTTAGCTGCTGGGCCTCCCCCCCACCCCCCAGTGCTGGGCTCTTTTTTGGCTATTTGGGGTAGTTCGCGCTTAGGCCTTCATAACTTTTTGTCCACATAAGCTATCCATGCCAAATATGCGTCCTTTTTTCCCAACACCCGACGGATTCTAAAGGTATCCAGAGTTTCTGTGTTCCCCTGGAGGAGACCAAGAAATTAGCCAAAATACACCTAAAATTTAGTTTTTTTCAAAAAAATGGGAAAAAGGGCTGCCAAAGAAGGCTTGTGTTTTTTCCCTGAAAATGGCACCAACAAAAGGTTTGTGGTGCTAAAATCACCATCTTCCCAGCTTTCAGGAACAGGCAGAGTTGAATCAGAAAACCACATTTTCCAACACAATTTTGGCATTTTACTGGGACATACCCCATTTTTACTATTTTTGGTGCTTTCAGCCTCCTTCCGGTTAGTGACAGGAATGGGTGTAAAACCAATACTGGATCACAGAAAGCTAAGCATTTCTGAAAAGTAGACAAAATTCTGAATTCAGCAAGGGGTCATTTGTGTAGATCCTACAAGGTTTTACTACAGAAAATAACAGCTGAAAAAACAAATATTGAAATTGAGCTGAAAAAAACAGCAATTTTTCTCAGTGTTTTACTCTGTAACTTTTTCCTGCAATGTCAGATTTTTTAAAGCAATATACTGTTACGTGTGCTGGACTCTTCTGGTTGCAGGGATATATATGGCTTGTAGGTTCATCAAGATCCCTAGGTACCCAGAGCCAATAAATGAGCTGCACCTTGCAATGGGTTTTCATTCTATACCGGGTGTACAGCAATTCATTTGCTGAAATATAAAGAGTGAAAAATAGTTATCAAGAAAACCTTTGTATTTCCAAAATGGGAATAAGATAAAGTATTGAGCAGCAGTGGTTATTTGCCAATCTATGAATTCTGGGGTGCCCATACTAGCATGTGAATTACAGGCCATTTCTCAAATAGACGTCTTTTTTACACACTGTCTTACATTTGGAAGGAAAAAATGTAGAGAAAGACAAGGGGCAATAACACTTGTTGTGCTATTCTGTGTTCCCCCAAGTCTCCCGATAGAAATGGTACCTCACTTGCGTGGGTAGGCCTAATGCACGCGACAGGAAAGGCAACATGGACACATCACACTTTTACATTGAAATCTAAAGGCAAAGTGCTTAGCTGTAGATTTTGGCCTCTAGCTCAGACGGCACCTAGGGAAACCTAGCAAACCTGCACAGTTTTGAAAACTAGACACCTAGGGGAATCCAGGATGGGGTTATTTGTGGGGCTCTGATCAGGTTCTGTTACCCAGAATCCTTTGCAAACCTCAAAATGTGGCCATAAAAACACTTTTTCCTCACATTTCGGTGACAGAAAGTTCTGAAATCTGAGAGGAGCCACAAATTTCCTTCCACCGAGCGTTCCCCCAAGTCTCCCGATAAAAATGATACCTCACTTGTGGGGGTAGGCCTAGTGCCCATGACAGGAAATGCCCCAAAACACAACGTGGACACATCACATTTTGACAAAGAAAACAGAGCTGTTTTTTGCAAAGTGCCTAGCTGTGGATTTTGGCCTCTAGCTCAGCAGGCACCTAGGGAAACCTAGCACAGCTGCACAGTTTTGAAAACTAGACACCTAGGGGAATCCAAGATGGGGTGACTTGTGGGGCTCTGATCAGGTTCTGTTACCCAGAATCCTTTGCAAACCTCAAAATGTGGCCAAAGAAACACTTTTTCCTCACATTTCGGTGACAGAAATTTCTGGAATCTGAGAGGAGCCACAAATGTCCTTCCACCCAGCATTCCCCCAAGTCTCCTGATAAAAATGGTACCTCACTTGTGTGGGTAGGCCTAGTGCCCGCGACAGGAATAGATCACACAACGTTCAATGTTGGTACTTACATGAGGCAACTGTTGACCCTGGGGTGATCCATTCCTTACGCAGGCACTAGGTATAGGCAATCAAGTGGGGTAGTGTTTTTATCAGAACAGGTGAGGAATCACTGGGTGGTAGGAATTTTGTGGGTCGCAGCACATTCCTGTAGTTTGTGTGACAGAAATGCAAGAAAAATAGAGTTTTTATTCAACATTTCAGCTTTGCAGGGTATTCTGGGTAAGAAAACTTTGGGGAATCCACACAAGTCAAACATCTGTGGACTCCCCCGGATGTCTAGTTTCTAAAATGTTTGGGTTTAGTATGTTTCCCTATATAGCCGCCGAACCCAGGACCAAAAACACAGGTGCCTGCCTTACAAAACCAGTTTGTTTTGTGTTAGGTAATTTTGATGTCTCCACAATACAATTTGGGCAGTGGAATTCGGGGCTGAACTAAATTGGGGAGCTCCCAAGAGAGCACCCTCTCTGTGCTTGCCCCTGCATTCACCTGCTCTCTGGGTTGGGCTAACCCACTATTGCCCTGTTGCACAGACTGTGCTTGCGAAGGGACAACAGGACTGCCCTCATCACCTTCCTCACAATTTACTGGAAGGAGTTATCCAATGGGACTCCTCCAACTGAAAAATCACTCCCAGAGTCTGCGCCATTGTCCTATCCCTCAGATGCTGTCTCAGTATCTGCTGTCTCAGTCTCTGATCCTATGTCAAAGCTGTCCTCTATAACCAGAGTGACGTCAGCAGCAGTCATCCATCAAGATGCCATCTCTGCTATTGGCTAAACTGTTGCTCTAAAACACTAGCCTACATAGACAGTCACAAAATTGCTGGGCTGTGTGTGTGATACTTGCAACAGTAGAGGTCACCTTACCTGCGCTTCTTCCCTCAATCAGCACGTTCTTTCAAGACACTCAAACACCTTGTCACATACCATTCGTCACAGTCTTTAGCACCTCCTGCGCCCAGTCCAACAATCATTATTGGTGCTCCCATTACCACCCAGCAAACGTGCTCTTCATCTCTCCATAGCCACCCCCCACCCGCACATACATTTAATTTGTTTTATAGCGCAGGTAGTGGCTGACTTTACTAACGGACTCAGCTATTTAATCAGCTATTTACTTAAAATACAGATTTGCTCTTTGCAGTAGTCATATAAACCTTCTGTGCTTCTTTATGGCACTAAAACTGCCACTAGACAAAAGTCTGATTCTTTTGTAGCAGAAACATAATCACAAGACTTACTTGACTTCTTTATTGCTGGCTAAAAGCTACAGTTGAAATGCGTCAGTTGAAGTATGTGCACCGCTTTGAAGACGCAAGCTGCAACTGCAAGACAACTGGTGGCTAATATATATATATATAAGATATATATATAGATCACTTTTATATGTGGGTCTGGTTTTTCTGGGGGCCGATTGCAGCCCCCAGGGAAACCACACATGCACTGACAAAAGTGATATATATATATATATATATATAGATAGATAGATAGATAGATAGATAGATAGATAGATAGATAGATAGATAGATAGATAGATCTCTATATAGATATATCTATCTACATGGATATATCTATAGATAGATAGATAGATAGATAGATAGATAGATAGATACATATATATATAGATCTATATATATATAGAGATCTATCTAGAGATATATCCATATATATATCTATATATATATATATGGATTTTTTTTTGGTAGTTGTAGGGTTTCCTTGGGGCCAAAATGGCCCCCCGGGAAACCCTACAACTACTAAAAAAAAAAATTGCCCCCACAGGGGGTCGCCCTGCCTATGGGTGACCCCCTGTCAATTTCGTTTTTTTTTTTTTTTTTTTTATTAGCCCCTGGGCGTGGCACGATCGCGCCCCCCCCAGGGGGCCCCAACATTATAATTGAAAAATATGGCCCCACAGGGTGTCGCCCTGCCTACGGGTGACCCCCCTGTCAATTTCGTTATTTAAAAATAAAAAAAATAGCCCCTGAGGGTGGTGCAATCGAGCGCAATCGCGCCCCCCAAAGGGCCCCAACATTGAATTTTAAAAGTATGGCCCCTGGGGGGGCTGGCCCGTTTTCCTAGGTGGGCCGACCCCCCCCAAGTGAAATCCCTGGCGTCTAGTGGCGTTTCCTGGCCCTCGATCGCCGGTGTGCTGCAATCGAGGGCCAGGAAACGCGTTCAGGAAGGCCTCGTATGAAAGGGGAAAGTCTCCCCTTTCATATGAGGCCTTCTCGAACGTAGGGAAAACAACACTGTGACGTCACCGCGCCGCAAAGGGGCGGGTGGGGGTGGGGGGAGACACGGAAGCTCTTCCGTGTCTCCCAGGGCTAAAAAAAAAAAAAGAAAATCCTCGGGTGCGACGCACCCGAGGATTTTCAAACCCCCTCCCCGATGTCGGCCACTGGTCGTGACCCGCACCAGGGAGGTAGTGCGGGTGTCGGCCAGTGGCCAACGCCCACACTAAAGGGGTTAAAGACACCTTATCCTCCACAGTAAAGGCTCATGAATCAACTTGTGTTTCTAAAGCTAGGACCTTATTAACACATTTCAAGCCTATTTATCTATCATCCTCAAAGCTTTCTTAATCTACCTTGAATTCTGGCTCCCCTTTGGATCTTTGCCCCCCAGACATTTTAGGTAAGCTCTCTCAACAAAACCTAGAGCTGATTGTCCAACTACTAAATCAGTCCCTACTTAATGGGCCAGTCCATAATAGCTGGAAAACAGCATTAGTCGCCCCTCTGCTGAATAAGCCAAATGAAGATCCATTGGGACAGTCAAATTATAAGTCAAGATCTTTTTTATCTACATTTTCACAAATGTTCGAAAAACATGTGAATCTGCAATTAACACAACTCACAGAACAGAATAATCTACTCCTTCCTTCTCAGTAGGGTTTTCCTGCTGGTTACAGCACTGAATCAGCACTTATTTTGGTCACAGAATTCCTAAGACATAAATTGGCTGAAGGTGGGGCAGCTACACTTCTGTTACTGGACCTGAGTGCAACTTTCGATACTGTTAACCATGAAATTTTATTCAGGAGACTTGATGACCTGGGCACATGGGGTAATGCACTTGTATGGATTAAATCCTTCCTGGAGAACCGTTTCTTCCAGGATCACTCCAATCAATGTACATCTAAGCCACATGTCGTCACGTCGGATGTGCCTCAAGGCTCCGTTCAGAGCCATTTACTTTTTGATCCTTATGCGATGCCACTTGCTGACCTTGTCGAGGGCTTTGGCCTTACTCTCTTTTCTTATGCGGACGACACCCAAATTGTGGTCTCTCTGTCTTCAAAGGACCATCCAACCATGGCTGCACTTCCTCATTGTCTTCAGCAAATGGCAAACTGGATGTGCGTGAACTCCTTGAAGTTAAATGGAGCAAAGAGAGAGGTACTACATGTGGGTAATTCTTCTACACCATGGGGTCCGCACCTGTGGCCGGCGTCTTTGGGTGCTCCTTCACACCCGGCTTCCTCAATAAAATGTCTGGGAGTTTGGTTGGATCAAGAGTTGTCTATGAAGCAACAGATAACTAAGGTGGCTGCCACCTGTTTTGGCATCTTGAAATGGTTAAAATAAATCCTTTATTGTATTATTTTTACAGCCCAGTGCACCGTAATCCAAGCCTTAGTTATGTGAAGGCTTGATTACGGAAATGTTCTTTATCCTGGGGTAACAATAGCCCTACTAAAACATCTTCAAACAGTACAAAATGCTGCTGCACTTCTCCTGCTTCACCCAGCACATTTTATTAGCTCTGCCAACTTGCTAAAATCTTTCCACTGGCTGCTTGTGGGCAAGCAGGTGCATTTTAAAGCACTTTATTTCATGCACAAATGTCTCCACAATACTGCCCCTCCCTACTTAAATTCTGTAGTTACTTGCTACAAGCCTAGGCATACTCTTAAATCAAGCTACCAGATCTAGCTTTTATCCCTAGAACTCGGAGGGTCCGCCAATGTGGAACAACCTCCCATCATCTTTGAACGACTGTATCTCCCTTCTGACATTCTGCAAATTGTTGAAAACTTGGCTGTTTGAACATACAGGTCTATAGTTCTCCTGGAGGTCTTGGTCGAGGACTATTGTAATTTAAGCTAGCACTGGGAAACCTGCCTGGTAGCTATGCGCTCTATAATTTGTGTAATCAATCAATCCAGCGGGCACCTATTCAGTGGCCGAACGGCTCTCTGGTGTTCACAACTGTTCATTACAAGACAGACCAGATGGGTAGGGGCGACCATATTTTACTCCACAGGGCCCTAGGAATTGTGTTTTCCTCTAATGAATTGGAAAGTTTTACTGGCCTCAAGGGACTATTAGCCCACTTTTGGTTCATGAGGACTGGACACCACTCACTAGGCTTCAGTTTTTGAGAGTCCTTAACCATGCCTTGAGGTCTGCAGGTTTGGACCATATGGAGTACAGCTGCCATTCATTCAGGATTGGGGCAGCCACCGATGCGGTGGCAATGGGGCTTGCAAGGCCAGTAGTACAAAGAATTGGCAGGTGGATGTCTGACTGCTACAGGCACAATGTGAGATTGAACCTCTTGTAGATTTTATGCTACTAATCTCTCATTCCTTTTTTCCGTATTCCCCTGTTGAAGATGTGCGAAGCTGATTCAGCCGCTGCATACTTCATTGCATCCTGTCAATGTGGGGAGTGTTACATAAGTGTTGGCGGTGGGCCTCTCATACGCGAGACGAGCAAAGACTTTCTATTTCACTGGTGACTATGCTGCTAGGGCAAAGGAACCAGGATATCAGCTGACTTTCTGTGGTCAAGGAGGGTTATCCTTGTCCAACTTGAGGATGACAATCAACAGACTCTTGCCCAGGTAGTTTACGCTCCCAGGGATCATAATCGTGCCTCTAGGAGGCAATGATGTGGCAGAACTTGGGAGGAATAAATTGTTTTAACTAGTTATTTCTGACATTGGTTGGCTCGCCAAACAGTTTCCTGAGACCTTGATCACATGGCCCAACATGCTCCCATGTTGAACTGGAGGGTAGTAAGTCAGTCAGAGCCCTCAGTGACTCTGTTAAGCAGGTGAACAGGAAGATTGGTAAGTTGTTCAGGACGGCTCAGTTGTCTTCTATACCACGAGTGCATGGGTGCATGGAAGGAGAAGGTTTTTTTTGGCAGGATTGAGTCCAATTGTCTAAGGAAGATAATTCAAAGTTTTTCAAGAAATTGTTGGCATGGTTAGTGCAGTGTCCACCATATGGTGGGGGGCCAGACTGTAGATGAAACCTGCTGGCCTGTTGCAGGTGAGGTCATGGTTTATGGGGACCTTTACGGTTCATGGATAGCATCCTTTGAGACCAAAGTTAACAGCGGAGTCACAGGACCCTCCAAAGGGTGCTGGCAGCAAGTCAAAAGGAGTTTGCAGTGGAGCTGAGCGGCTGGAGGCAGTCGCTAACACGTGGTCCTTACCTGGCAACCACTTGCGTAGGCACAGGTTGCACAAGCTGGCACAGGCCTTTGGGGGACAAGGAATGTGGGTGTAGGGGGTGCCCGAAGTAGGTATCCTAAGGGCAGCAGGGCCCCCTGCACATGAATCTCTGATATGGGAGAGTGGTTGGTGGGGTCCTCCTTTAAATAGGGACACATGCATTGTTCTTTATCGATGAGAGGTTCAAAGAGGAAAGGTTCCTAAACCATTCATTATCTCACTCGGAATCCTATGTTTTTCTTGGTTGCACAGGAACAAACTTAGTTATGGTTAGAAAACTCCCATCTACTTTCTGTTAAGGCTATGTCTCAATTCTGTAAACAAGATGTAATTAATGAGGGTTACTGTGCAATAATATTTGAAAATGTGTTTTGTGTATATGTTTAATAAATATAGCCGGGCGTCTTATGACCCCTTTCCCAAAAGAGAACTGGGCTGGGCCTTTGTCACTGAAGTGGGTATGTTGGGGTGGGTGAGTCTTTGGTGCTCTTCAGGGGACGTTGGTGACGACCTGCCATACAATTTTGGTGCACTTGATGATGGAAAACCTGTGCTTTCTCATAGCTAACCCAGAGCCAGACTACTTTCAAACTTGGTTTCCTCAATGGTATAACTCTTTTGGTCTGGTGCTGTCTTTACATGACAAGAGAAGGGCTTTAATCCTACAGAATATAAGGACTTGGATGATCATTTTATGCCGAGATTTTTAAAGTAGATGTGTGCTCTAGAAGGCACTGAATCAGTGTTCCAAGTGATATTATAATTCTCTCTTTTTTAGCAACCTTGATTGAGTATGCTTCTGTCAATCCAGAACCCAACAGAGGCCGTGCATAAGCAAATAGGGTTTGCTTTTAAAAAGCATATGTTGGACATTATATGGCTTTATAGCATGGATCTGTGAAGCATGCACTGCTCAGTCTACCAGTAAAAGACTTTGATGATTTAGTAGGTAAAATGCAAGAAGGAGAGGATCATTCTGCATTATTAAAACAAACAGAGGAACATGAGATTTCTAGCAGATGTATTCTAAGATGAATTCTTTACCTCAACTTTGGCTTCTAGAGCTGCAGTAAATGCACAGTCATGGATGGAAGAGGGTCTGGAAGGTGGATGGCACGATCAGAACAAATTGTTATGAAAGCTTAAAAGGACAGGACGAACACTTTACCTTTATAGTGTAAAGGACCATCATTGTCATTTGCGGATTTCAAAGATAGTGGCAAGAGACATTATCAGTCCTCTCTAGATGCTCCTGAAGGAGGTGTTTTCAATTTACAAATATGGCAGGAAGTGAGCTCCTGGGGGTCTTTCAGCAGTATCTTTCAGCAGAAATGGGGGCTGAAATGCCCCCTTTCAGCTCCTGGGGGTATTTCAGCAGGTCAGCAGCAGGGATCCTGACTTTTGGGTGCAGTAAAGTATTCAAGTACAGTCAGAGGGTGTATCCAAGAGTTTTTGACAGTTTGTATTTCACCATATCAGACCAGTGGGTGTTGGATATACTCCTGACCATGTGACCATACCTCCCACATCAGACATCATCCCTATTCTTAACCCAATAAGCAAGATCAAAGAATTTGCTTTGTGAGAAGGTATAATACCTGCTCTACTTCGGACTTTGATAAGAAGAGTACTGTTGATTTAAATAATAACAATAAGACCTAACATTAAAGTGCAATAAATCAATTCAGTGTGTGGCATTAGTTCATTAAATGCCTCGGGAATGTTTCCCACGTTCAGTTCTTTTAAGAGAAATGTGTTACCACACTTAAGATAACTAAAACACTATTTTCTTCAAGTGGCTCTTCCTTGTTCCCAGGGCCCTGAAAAGGAGGCTAGCCCAAACAGAGGCCCCCCAGTACCTCATAATCTCTTGGGTAGTAAGGCAGGTGTTGTATACTGTAATAAATAAAAATACCCTGCTGGGCCTCAGTTCCCTAAACTCTGGAGGTCACCAGTGGTGGCTCCGCCGTTATAGTGGAGGAGAGTCACCCCACAGCATAGAAATGTAAAATAAAATAATAATAATAAAGCAGTTTTATTATCATTGTATTATACATGACTGGAGCCAGGGCCGAGCCAAGTCTTGGGGGCAGGGCCTAGGCAAGCATGGAGGATATTTGCAGTGGTGGGCACTGCAAGTGCACATGATGGTTTGGCTGGCTGTCTTCAGACAGACAAACGTTTATGCGCACTTAGATGTCTTCAGGCTATTGCTGGAGATCAGAAGGCACAGGCTCCCAGTCCTCCTGGGAGCGAAAAAGCAGCCAGCTCATCCAATCCCAGCACTGCTCTCATTCTGAATAATAGTATTACCAACATGAAAGCAGCGTCTGGATTGGCGCAGATGAGTCTGGCAGCCTGCAATCTGAAGAGGACCAAGGCGGCAGTTAAGTTTATTTTTAAATTTATTTCTTATTGTCCCTCACACTGCCCCACCACTTTTCCCTCCTGGCAGACGCCACTGGAGGTCATCCACTTTTGGGTGAGAGGGGTTAAATTAAAGCTGGTTTAAAACTACATGTGGATCTACAGAGCTGCTGGTCTATAATATCATACATGCCAACAATTCATTATAGTAAAGTGAGAGATATTGGAGAAAATCGAGGATGTATTTTCCCCATTGGCATCGAAGCAGAGACAATTTCTTGCAGTGACAACTAAAATAAAGCTATTCTTTGCTCTATTAATCGTGAGTCTCCTGTCTAAATCAGGTCTGTTTGCATTTATGAGAAATACTTCTTAGAACAGAGAAGATACAAGCACTGGGGGACCAACTGTGCCTCCCTGTTGCTCACTTTTGCCCTTATTTAACAGTAGATTTCCAGTGATGTCTATCACCTGTTCCTCGGACTCTACATCACAAGGGTGGAGCGGCCTCGCCGTGAATATTTGGCCAGATCCCCCCTCTTTCCAGGTGCTTGCACTGCTAAACCCATTTATATATGCGTCACAAAAGCAGGCGACAGGGAATATTTGCTGCCACTAGGCGTCCCCATAATACCAGAGAAGGTCTCGCATCACGTTGGTGTCTGGTGCCCCATAAAAGCTTTTAACAAAAATTGTCCTCAGCATGGTCGTTTCAAAAGGCATTTTGTGTACTAGCTTGGCCTGTCCGCGTGGTTGCACCACACTCGTTAATGCTGCTGGAACTGAAATGGATTATAATTTATGAAGCAGTTTAGCAACACAAGGTGAATTTCAGATCATTTGAAACTGTGAAAAACAAGTCACGATATCATTAGTGTGCTCACAATGTGTGTGATCAAATGACAAATAATGGAAATTCGAAGACATTTACCAGAAAGCACATGGGTCTTACATGTGCCAAAGCCTGTGCAGTTCTGGAGTAGGCTCAAGTAAGAGGTTACACAACTTCTTCAGAAACAATGGACCATATTTCCTAATATTTCACGTTGTTCCTGCATCACTTTTGTGGTGGAACCATGACACAAAATGCTAGTAGATATTTACAAAGTCACGCAAGGAAGAATTTGCGCCACCGTGCGTCACATTTCGTTTTGGGAGGCATTCCATAGGTGAAGCATGGACGATCCTGTGTATGCACCCATGGGTTTCATGCAATTCCAGATTTACAAAGGGTTGTAAACCTGGGGTTGCATAAAATCACTACACCTCCCAGAGTGTGGCATAACGAGGAGAAAAGTATTTTTTCTCCTCATTATTCCCTCTTTCTATGTGAGCTAAATTCTGCAGCAAACATAAAAGGAGGGACATGTCTCCAGTGATTGTTTTTGTGCCGGAAGGTAGCCCTTCCTGCACAAAACCAATTCTGGTTGTAATGCAGTCACCCTTGCACCATGGTGCAAGGGTGTCTGCGTTGGCGCTAGTCTGCCTGAAGTGCTCCAGTGAGAGCAGGAGTGCTCCATATCATAGACATTTCTGCTCTTTCCCTTTCAAGCTATGCAGTGCAGCAAGTTGCCTTGCTGCACTGTGTTGAATGAAAGATTAGTAAATCCAGCCCAATATTTGCATTTACTTATGGGTACTGCACAGTCTCCTATGCGTCTCTTACGGACAATGACAGGCACAGCACCGGTCGCTAATGACACCAGGCCATAAAAATGACAGAAGTAACGTAAAAATAAAAAATATACAATTTTGTAAGGACTAGAGACAGGAAGAAGAACATGGAAGTAATGCCTGGATTACTTACTGATAATCCTTACTAGCCGTTCTCTCCCATCTCTACCAGGGTATCTGCGGATTGTGCACAGTTATTGCGTGGCTTGGATATCTAAGTTTCAGACGGTGGGCAAGGTAGTGCTTTTCAGTTTCCCTAGTAGGCATCTCAGGGCAATTTTGAGGGCTCACTTTTAGGCCGTCTCTGTGAGTTCCCCGATTACTAGCGCGATCTTTACACCATCCGATAAAGTCTGACTGCAGGATGGGATTTTATCAGCTGCAATAAATAGCACCCAATTAAGAGTTTTTCCTGAAAATAGGAAATAATTGCAGCTTTTGGCTATGATCACATCAGAATCCGCTTGTCCTAGTATTTACCCGTCAGTTTTAAAGAAAGATGTGTTCAAAAATCCTTATAGGTCGATCTTCCAAAGTTTACCTGGGGGTTGCGATTTTTACTGCAATACTGGTGAATCCGTTATGTATGGTAATCTGTGCTTCTGCGCACAGATTCCCAGTGTGCTCTACAAAGAGCTGGCTGTTTTTCCACCCACACATTTTATCGGGTTTTATTTTTCTAGTGAAGTGTCCGCTTGGTGTTCCTGAAAAAATGTGTAATCCTTTTCGATTTAAAACTGCCCTTAACTTAGTCCTGTTTTTTTTTAGTTAGCAGCTACTTGAAAGGTGGGTGTTTTTAATTTTAAAATGAGCAGCTACACGTTCAAGACTGCAGCTTTTGTGGGCTAAAAAATTAAAACTGCCTGAAAGTAACACGAATGACGTGGTGCCACTTGGCTGCTATGAGACAGCTTCTAAATAAAATATGCACGAATACGCGAGCATTTTGTTTCAATCCCCTGCTTTTTTCGCTAAATTGCAATCACAGTCACGATGAATGTAAATTAACCCCGAAAGAACTTTATTATTCCACATGTTAGGGACAATGTGGCATATCAGTCAATTCTGCAATTCTTAACGAGCGTAAGCTTGAATGCCCCTTTTGTCATGATCGCCTACAGAGCTTCTGAAGAGCACTTGAGCCATTTCCTCTATGTTAAATTGCTCTTGTTATACGCGCTTCTTATGAGAGGTAACATAAGGATGGGACTGGCTTTCTTATGGTTAAACGGCATTATTAACTTGTGCAGTATTCATCTGTATTGGGAGCACGCAGGCATTTACACAAGGACTGCTGGGTTGCTTCCTTGGCGGTAGATAGGGAGGGACAAAGGGATCTTGCTGATTCTATTCTGATTGTAATTGTAATTGCATTTATATAGCGCTTACTGCCCCTGAGGAGGCGTTGAAACGCTTTACATAACATTCAAATAGCATATAGGCATGCAAAACAGCAGTGAATGGGTGAGTCTGTTGGGGGCAAGAAAGACACTTGGCTGATGCAAAGGAAGGGACATGGAATTGAGTGAGTGTGCGTGCGCGCTTGTGAGAGAGAGGGTATGTGCGCGTTTGTGTGTGGAGGGAGGGTGTGCACAGTATCATGATTTCCAAGAGCTGAAAACCACACGTCACGTGTTACTTATTACCCCATTAATTGATCTCGGAAAGATGAGTTGCTGGGTTTGTCCTGCCCAGATTCGGATCACAATTAGGCCTGGGCACTCCCAAAAAGTTGCCCCCCCACATTCCTGGATCATCCCTGTAATGGATGCCATTTGGTTAGTCTCATTTCATTTTTGGAGATTTGTTTATAAAGCATTTTAAAGCTTATAAAGTCAGTAACATTGGTGAAAACTAGAAGTACTGCAGTATGCCGGACAGGCGAGGTAAAATAAAAAAGGCCCAAGGGCCACAACACCTAATCTGGCTAGTGTTGCCACCTGGCCGTATCTTCACCAGCTGACCTGTATTATAATGTTCAGGCTGGTATGAAAATGTGTACTAAAGCTGCTTTAATGATCTGTGACTGATAGGTAAACCAAAGACAGAAATATCTTGCTGAAAATGAATATGGAAGTTTATTAGAGCCCTTATTAATTTTCATGCTAGAGCCTTTGCACGAATCTGGCTATCAATCAATCAATCAGTTTTTGTAAAGCACATGTACTCACCCATGAGGGTCTTAAGGTGCTGGGGGTGGGGAGGGGCCTCATCCAAAGAGCCACGTCTTGAGGTTCTTCCTGAAGATGGTGAACGATGGGCTTTGTCTGAGGTGCAGGGAGAGGTTGTTCCAGTTCTTTGCTGCGATGTAGGTGAAGGTTCGTCCTCCGGTGGTGGTTTTACGAATGCGAGGAATGGTGGCCAGGGCCATCTGGGCAGAGCGGAGGGATCAGGTGCGGTTGTTCAAGTAGGCTGGTCCTGAGTTGCGTATGGCCTTGTAAGTGCGGGTGAGGAGCTTGAAGGTGATTCGGTTCTCGACTCGGAGCCAGTGGAGAGTCCTCAGGTGTTGGGAGATGTGTTCTCGGCGTAGGAGGTCCAGGATGAGTCTGGTGGCAGCGTTCTGGATGAGTTGTAGTTTTTTGATGTTTCTAGTTGAGGGGCCGGCGTAGAGGGCGTTGACGTAGTCAAGCTTGCTTGTGACTAAGGCGTGGGTGACTGTCCTGCAACAGTGTGTCGGGAACCATCTGAAGATCTTCCGAAGTTTGCGGGGTTCGTGCCAGCAGAAGGAGGTGACTGAGTTTACCTGGAGGGTCATGAATAGGGAGGAGTCGAGGAGGATGCCTAGGTTGCAGGCGTGCTTAGTCGGTGCAGGGGGAGGGGCTGAGGGATGTGGGCAATCAGGAGTCTTCCCAACTGAGTTGGCTAGATATATTGTGTTTATGTTATTTTATATACTGTGAACTCAGCCTAAAGGCACTGGGCCGATTTACGTGCACACCAGTTAAATTCACCTAGATCAAATTCAGTTTAATTTTAGGCCTTAGGAGTTTAAGTAATTTGCCCAGGAATACAGGATGGTGAGCTGACACTAGGACTCCCTTTGCTTACATCCTCTACACCCCCTTCCACCAAGACCTAAAAGACACTGGGGCAGAGGTGACAACACCTGGCACCCAGAGAGGGCCCTGCATACTCCCTCTCCCCCCTTGCCCAGCATTGCCTGAATGTGGTGGCCTGGCAGTGAGGGGTCAGGGGAAAAGCTCTGCTGCTGGGCCACATATGACATGACTGACATGAAGATGGCTCAGCGCCCACATCACCTACACCCAAGGTGGCTGCTATTCTCTCCTTTTCCCCCGCCCCAGTTTGACAGCACAGCATGGGGAGTGGAACACTACCTCTGGGGGTCTGTGCCATCCCCACGACGGGGGGGAGTTTAAGCTGAAGTCTGCTAGGACCAGAATAATACTGGCTTAGTGCCACTTTAAGCACTTGATTTCTAAGTGCCTGCTCGTCGATGATGCTGTTCCACATTACGGGGACCTGGTGGGGCCTGGAAGACACTAAGGTTCTGTGGGATGGTTGACTGGGGCACTTAACAAAATGGCCCACAGGTGACTCTGAGGCACTGGCCCTTTGTCCAATTCCCACCTTCCCAATCTGACCCTCGTCCTGCCAAGATTTAAAGTTGCGGCGTGTAGGTCACACACAGACAAGAGCAGCGAGTGCTTCTATTACTGAGCCATTGAAGTTAGAGTGACAGAACTATGAAAAATATAATCAGTCAAATTAGAATCAAATATTTTGATGTAGCCATCTGATAAAGAGAATACAACGCCGATGGAATAAATTAACAGAGACTTCAGAGTGAGTCAGAAATTTTAATTCCATTGTGAATTGTAGCAATTATGGTCTTAATACAAGAAAGTTGGGAACAAAGCCAATCCCATAGATCCGGCTTGTTTGAGAGTTGTGCTGCTTTGCAGCAAGATTCACGCTCCTTCACACACATGCCCTTAAGTAAGGATTTGCTTCTAAGGCCTATGTGCAGCATGGAAGTCTCTAACTCGAACCCTGGTGAATCCACTCAGCTTTTCGTTATTGCTAAAATTAGTACCACTCTGTTAATGAACAATAATGGCATCTTTTATTTTCGATCAAACACTGCCTGCACCTCTTCCAAACCTGAATGTCCAGTGTCTAAATACATAAAGCGAAACACCAAGGCAGAGTTTCTGCAACAAATGGTGCAGACCTGGTTCAATATTGTGAACCATCAATTATTGTTAAGTGTGAACAAATGCTTACATGTCTGTGGGCTGTTGGGGAGGGGTAGAATGTTGCTAATTTTTCTTGATATTGGTGCTGCAGTGAGGTTTTACTGTGTATACCTTCTTTGGGTATGGTATGCACCTGTTGAAAACCAAATAAAAAGATTTTTTAAAAGGAATAATGTGAACAATGATAGCTTCAAACCTCAACTTTCGCCAAATGCCAAGATACTTGGATTCACCCAGGATACGAATCTCACCTTCAAGGAATACATTGCCACAAAAATGCAAGACAGCTTTGTACCAGCTCTCTCCTAAGCAAAGTGAAACCATTTCTTCCAGAAAGTAACTTTAGAACAGCTGTTCAAGTCATTGTTCTCTTGTATGTGCATGATGGTAAAGCCCCAGTTCATGGTCACCAAAACTCTACTCTGGCCTTACTTAAGGGCTTCTTACACGCTTCAGCACATCTCAAGCAGGGCTTGAAGAAATATGATCACATTGTTCTTGATGGAACTCCAATTACTCCCCTTGCTTAAACACTCCATCTTCAGCTGCATCATTTACAAAGCCTTCACAAACAACACCCTAGCTTATCTTGCAGACATGCACCACCTTCTCTGGTGGTTTACAGAACACCTGCAGCCAGGACACCCTGCAATTGCAGACTAAGACATTTCAAAAAGGTGAAGACACAAGGCCTTTTCCAACTGGGCACCCAGGATTCGGAACAACCTGTAATTATTCACCAGGACCACTCCAGCCCTGCTCCAATTTAGAAAAGAGTTGAAGATGCCACCTTTAAAGACCACTACACCACAATTGAATGTATGATATTACAATGTACGCCTTTACCACACATCTCTTTACCACTCATGGTAAGTAAAACCCATATGTGTGTGGATATATATATATATATATATATACATATATATATATACATAAATATATATATATATATATATGCACACACACATAAATAAATACATATGTGTATTTTTTTTACCTACTGGCTGCCGCGGGTAGGTAGTTATAGTTAGGACCTAGTTTTTTTTTACCATAAGAAGAGGAGGAGTACTTTTTGTTTTGCCAATAACTTTGGCGCCATTTGACAAATCCTCACAAAAAGTTCAAACTAGTTTGCCACTCACTTCAGCTGCTGTTGTCCTGAAAGTTTGGGGGTGACTCATCAAGAAGGAGCTGAGAAAAAGGAGGGGAGGGCAGAATACGTTTTCCTCATGCAGTTTCCCACAGGGATTTTGAACACGACTACAGCCCAAATCACTAGACGGAATTACAAGAAATTTGGCAGAAAGGTATCTCTTGGTTCAGAGAGTGCCCTTTTTGTTATTTTGTGTAAACCTGTTCAATAGGTTTTGAGATATTAACGGAAAAATAAATAGAGATATTCAATTTTGCTATGAAAACGCAGAGATTCCATAAATCCAACGCAAAATTGAAAAAAAACACAAGTGCAATCTCCTGTGTTTCTTTTTCTCCAATCCCCCAAATGGGCCAGGTCCCGGGGGTATGCCAGGTTCTACTATTTTGGAAGGGGGACACATGCAGCCCCCTCCTCATACTTGACGGAGCCAATGGAACCACCACCTACCTGGGGTATTAATGATATATAGCAGAGGGGCTGTGTGGACCCCCTCCTTTGACACCTACTTTCCCAGGGCTTCAATATTATATAGGATGGGGGCCAAGCGGACCCCCCCTCCTTTGCTTTGGCAGAGCCCCTGGGACCAGCACCTCTCCGGGCTGGCAAATGAAGTAGGAGGGGGGCCGTACTGCCCCCTCCTTGGCCCTTGAGGGCCCCAGGGACCACTACCTCCCCAGGGCTATAAATATAAAAGAAAGGGGGGCCGTGTGCCCCCTCCTAGACTGTTTTTAGCCCCGGGAACCACAACCTGCCCGGGGCTGGCCCTGAAGGTGAAAGAAGCCTGTTGGCACGGCCCCCCTTCTGGAGCCATTAATGTCCCTGGGGATCATCAACCTCCAGGGCTGGCTCCCTATCTCTCAAGGTGCCCATCATCAGGAGATAGCAGTTTGCTTTTGCTTGGCAGGAGCTTTGACAGCTGATCCCACTCACTGGGACCAGACTTTTCATCTGTTTTCCTACCTGCTGTCAGATGAAAGGATTACTCCTGCATGCGTGGAGCAGTATTTTTAGCTGTTCCCTGCGTGCAGGAGCAATGCTGGCTCCCGCTGGAGGCATGGAGCCGGCAAAGACCGCAGGGGCCCCGAGGATCCCACCGCAGTCCCCAGGAGACTTTGGGCTGTTGCCCTAGAGAAAGCAAGTGTCTTTTCTCTGTAGTGCCACTTTGAAAAGTTATTTCAAATCCTTGCTGAATGTATTTGCATTGTTGCTCTTTCGAGCACAAAAAGTTATGTAGTGTGTTGCCAAGTGGGTTCTTTCTTGTTATCTCCTACGGAGACCAGAGTTTGTCTTTTTCCCTTTAGACCACTACCAGTATGCAAAATGAACTAAACGCCCACCCGTTTGATCCCATCACATATACATTAGTGGTATTCAACTTCTTCCTGCCTTTTTCCAGGATGATGGACAGTTTTCCAAAAAGCCCCCTCAGCATGTTTCCTGCAACATTTGGAGATTAAATGAAACCTCAACCACCCCCCCTTAGGGTGCCTGGGGGCTTAACCACAGGGCCTGGCTGCAGATCCTGTGGCCAACGCCTGCCACCCTCGGCTAAAGGCCGTGCGTGGCATGGGGTTGATGCCTACAGAGGTTGGGCCCAGGGCCTGGCCTCACCCAGACACTGCGGCCAACCCCTGCCGTACACGGCCAACAGTCTATGCGTGGCATGGGGTTCAATGTCTATGCGGGTTTGGCCGTAGGGCCTGGCCAGTGGTTAACCCTTCAACACATACAGCTGAAGGCTGTGCATGGCCCTGAGTCCTGCGACTAAGCCCTCCAGCCAACACCCCCACTGTGTAAAAAAACCTTAAAAATTCACTGAAAAAAACAGCTTACAGGCACATTATGGTTAGGAATAAGCATTAAAAAAAAAACATAGAAATTAACTGAAAAAAACGAAGGTTACAGTGGTGTTATAGTTTGTCTCTCAATTTACACGCACAAAACCATAGAACTTCAGCTGTTATAGAGCTAATCCAAGTAACTATAACTCTTGCCCTACGGTAACGATTACTTGCGTCCTAACCATGCACAGCTAATTAGCCCACATATTACATCATTCATGACATATTCTGTGGCATCATTGATATTATTACTGCAACATTTGCAATAAAATTATTAATGAGACAACATTGCAAGGTAGGGGCACGAGTTATAAACTAAAACTCTAGCTATAACTGCTGAATTTCTAAGGTTTTGTACATTTGAAATGTGAGCCTATATTACATCCCTGTAACCTTTGGTGTTTTAAGTGGATTTCTATGTTTAAAAAAAAAAAAATCCAATTCCCAACCATAACACCCCAGTGACTTCAGGGGCATATTTATACTCTGTTTGCACCGAATTTGCATACAAAATTTGGACACAAATTTGGCGCAAACCTATCACCATATTTATACTTTGATGCCCGACCCCGCAAACGTCAAAATTCAGCAGTGTGCGTCATTTTCTGGATGCATGAAACTGCCTTTCGTTAGGGACATGCAAGGTAGGCGTTCCCGTCCAAAAAATGACTTTAAGGCCTGTGCGCCTTATTTATACTCCTGCGTCATTTTGACGCACAGGAGGGGGCGGGCCTTAAAAAATGGCGCCCAGCCTGATTTGTGCCGTTTCTTTAACGCCTGGGTGAGGGCAGGCGTTAAGGGACCTGTGGGCTCATTTCCATGGTCTCTGACCTTGAAAGCTGTCCACTGGTGCCCTTCCCTGCCCCCAGGAACACCCCCTACCACCATCGCCCACCCCTGGAGGACACCCATGGATTGGGGACCCATCCGAGGTAAGTACAGGTAAGCAGAGATAAGTATATATATTTTTTTTTAAGTGGCATAGGGGGCCTAACTTGGGCCCCCCTACATGCCACTGTGCTGAATGGCTATGCCCAGGGGACAGAACTCCCCTGGGCATGGCCATTGGGCAGGGGGGCATGACTCCTGTCTTTGCTAAGACAGGAGTCATTTCAATGGGGGTTGTGCGTCACAAATTGGTGCAAGTCCGGTTAGAGCCATGATTTTTTACTCTAACCTGCCTTGCACCATTTTTGGACGCACAAACCCCATTCTTCCCTACGCCTGCGCTGCCCGGTTAGAGTCATTTTTTTTTTTACTCTAACCAGCCCGCAGCGCCAGCTACTGTCAATCCATAAATAAGGCGCCCTCCCGGTGCGTTGAAATGGCGTTAGCCGGTGATAAATGTTTTGACGCAAACCAGCGCTGGTGCTGGTTTGCGTCAAAAAGTATAAATTTGGTCCTTAGATTTTTCAGTGAATTTCTATTTATTTTTTTAAACGTTAAGTCATTTTGATTATTTCACATTAATCCAACCAACTCCGCATACGACCAAAGGCCACACTTGGTGGGGATTGGCCGCAGAGCCTGGCTGATAGCTAATAGCCAGGCCCTTCGGCCAACCCTCTCTAACCACCCAACCCCGTGCCACACACGTGCTTTGGCAGTGTGCAGGGGGGACTGGCCAGCGGCCAGGCCCCGTGACCAAATGCCAAAAACCACCCAAACCCGCGTCACATACAGCTTTGGTCATGCTCACTGGAGATTCTCCGCAGGGTCTGGCCAGCAGTCAGGACCTGCACCCTATACCCATAACCACCCAACCCCAGGCCACTCATGAAGTGTTTCTTTGTTTGATGGAGATGTGATCATATTCTTGTGCATCTGGAACACATCTCCAAAATCATCGGTAAATGCGCTCAGGGGGCACTTTTAACCAGTAAGCGCTGGCATCCATTTTGGGAAAATAGTGGGAAGAAGTTGCATAACACTAATGCATATTGGGTGGGGTCAAAACGGTGGGACTTCTAGGTTATTTCAAATACTTTTAGTTTTTAAAAAGGAGAACATGATCTCTGGTCTCAGCAACATGTCATGAAAGAACCCACTCGTCACAGTCACTACATGCTGAGGTGCTGAGATATTGCACCTGAAAAAAAAAAGGATACAAACACCACCATCAAGGATACAGATAACTTTTCAAGATGGAAATGCATAGAAAAAATACTTGCTTAGCTTTGGCCATGCACAAGAAATTAAGATGATTACTACATTACAGAAGTGGAGCTTCAACTTGGGCACCTGCTTTGTTTATATCTGTAAGTGCTTCCAGTTGAGCTTTAATTTCTGCGAAATGTGCTTCATGCCAGAATGAATCATGCCCTGCATGTTTATCCAAGAAGACAACACTTTTTTTTTAAACATCTCTGGGACTGCGGGGTAGCCTCAAGGCCCTCACGGTCCCAGCCGGCTCTGCGCCTCCTGCGAGAGCCAGCATTGCTCCCGCATGAAGGGAGCTGCTAGAAGTGCATCTCCCTGCGTGCAGGAGCAATACTTTCATTTCTTTCCTTGCCTGCATGTCTACGGGCAGGGAAAGAGATGAAAACGCCACTTCCAGCAAGCAGGAGCATTTTGACAGCTTCTGCTTTCTGGAAGCAGACTGTTTGCTTTTGCTTGGCGGGAGCTGTCATAGCTCCCACCAAGCAAAAGCAAACAGCTATCTCCTATGGGTTGGCACCTCAGGAGATAGCAGGAGCCGACCCTGGTGGGGTGGCAGTCACCAGGGCCATAAATGGTTCTCTGGCTGGAGGGTGCATGGCCTCCCTCTTTTGTTTTGTACAGGGGAGGTGGCGGTCCCTGGGGCTGTATATGGCTTGGGAGGTGGGCCGCGCAGCCCGCCCTCCCTGTTTTAAAATTAGGATTTGGTCCCGGGAGGTGGTGGTCACTGAGGTCGGGGGTTCACGTGGGCCCCCTTCTTGATCCTAAATTTTGCCCTGTTTAGGTGGTGGTCTCTGGGGCATCTGAAAGCCCCAGGAGAGTGGTCCTGTGCCCCCCTCCTTTTTTACAAAAAGCCCTAGGGAGGTGGTGGTCCCCAGGGCCCTAGGGGTCCACCTGCCCCCTACATATCTTTTATAGGTAGCCCTACAGAGGTAGTGGTCCTTGCGGCATTAAAAAGCCCTCAGAGGGTGACCCTGTGCGCCCCCTCCAATTCTTAATAAACTGTGCATAGTCCCAGGACCTGGCCCACCTGGGAACTACATTAAAAACAAGCATGAGAGACCTCACTTGTTTTTTTGTTTTTTTTAATTCACAGCAAAATGTGTGGATATCCACGAATTTCACTGTGAATTAAAAAAAATGCTTTTTTACCCTGGCAAGGTCCTATGGGGACTCCAGCACCAAGGACATGGGGTTAGGGTATTCGTAACCTGCCACCTTTTCTTTTCTTTAAATTCATTTTTGGTTCTTCTAAAGCCGAGTCCTAAAATGGATGCCAGCGCTTACTGGTTGAAGTGCTGGCAGCCAATCAGTTCTCTGCACGAGATCAGGAGTAATTGCACATTCATCTTGACCCTAGATATACAAATTTGGATTTTCTTTAATTTCTCAAAAACAACTGAACAGATTTACACCAAATAATGAAAAGTGTGCTTTCTGGACCAAGAGCTACCTTTTTGCCAAATTTGGTGTAATTCCATCCTGCTGTTCGGGCTGGAGTCATGTCTAAAATCTCATTGGGAGTTAGCATGGGAAATGCACTTTTCTGAACCCCCACTATTTTTCTCTGCCCCTGCTTGAAGAATCACCCCAAAACTTTCCATGCACAACAAGACCCAGCTTGACATTGTTTTTTAGCGGCGCCAAAGATATAGCCAAGTCAAAAAATGCTTTTCCTATGAAACTAGGTCCTAACTGTAACTACCTACTGGCGTCCTCCAGTAGCTTTTATATATATACTTTACTATTAACTAAACCTAAACCCTAAAATGACCCTTACCAGGCTTACCCTAAAAATTTAATATTTTCCATAATTCATGAGCAAGGTGGGCATAAAAAGTTTGACTCTGCACAGCTCTGGGCGTTGACTTTTGCTTCTGAAGTTTATTGTTGTCTGCAAGTCACAAGAGTGATGAACTTCAGTAAGACACATTTAGCTTCCCAAGACAACAGTCAGTTAATTGAGTATGATTAAATACGGCACTAGCGACACTGATTTTACAACAGTTTGAACAAATGCGGCCACATTTATTGTTCTCTCAAACAATGCAGCACATCAGACACATTTACTCTAGTGCATTGCATATGGGGGTAAAACACAGTAAAGCTATATATCTACTAATATTGGTATTCTCCAGCTATCATTCCTTGAGCCGGCACTCTAATAACGCTGACTTGCGCTGTGCAGAGGTGAGTGTGCACTGTCTAGCATAGGATTTATTCTAGAAGCACATCTCTCCAGTACAAATTCCTATTGAAGATCCCACACATTGGTGTATGTTGTCAGCACACATGCTATATTTGTGTTTTTGTTTTGAGAAATTAGCACATTTCCCCTTAATAATGTCTGCTTCAATGATGTATTATTTTTGATGCAAAGTCTGGTTTAGTTATTTTAAGTAGATGAGGCTTTCCATCAAAGCCCCTGAGTGTCTGCCCTAATTCGCCCAAGTAACAACCCAGTTAAACCTGCTTGATGCAAGCAGTGCGATGCGCTTTCTGCAAGGGGCACCTTTCTAGCACAAAATACATTTTGCACTAGAAAGTAAAAAGGAATGCATCACTTTGTCTTAGTAAAGGCCATAATAAATGTCAACACAGCTATGTTATTATTATCTATGAGACAGCCTGAAGGTAAGGAAAGGAAACATTGTTACGGGATGACAGTTTTTGAATGGCCATATTTAAAAAAAGGCACTAAATATAAAATGATTTTCTTTTATAAGAAAGAGGGTTCCTTGATGATGGCCCCTAGCCTGCATCCTCATGTGGTTGAGCCCGTGAAGTGGGGACATTACACAGGCTTCAAGATAATGCAGGCGTTGCGGAACAATCGTTTTTTAAAAATCATTTTTTGAATTCTTTGGTAAACATTCAGACATTGTTGCAGCACAAGTCACCAATACCACATTTCTCACAATTAGCCATCGTATTTAATAATTATTGTTTCTTCATATACAAAAAGAGAAATATATTCAGTGCCTTAAGTAAGATGAAAAATGTGCGGGAGAGGCTCTTAAAGAGGTGTGGCCAAAGAATCATATCTAGGAAACCTCTACACGACTCAGGATCTAGGTAAGGAGTTATATTTAAAATAGAATATGTGTTCCATAAATAATGTTTTACTGGACAAAGACTCGAAAAAGTCAGCCAGAAACAATATATCTAACATGCTTGCAGTATATAGCACCATTATCCTGGGGCATAACGAGTAAAGGTAGCTTGGTTATTCAATTAAAATTAAATAGTATCTTAGGCCCAGTAAACCAATGGTAAATGACAGTAACCAGCATCCTTAGTTTGATATATGACAGGAAACCTTTTTAGGTCGAGCTCAAGCATATGACCTCTTGAATACTTTTCAGTATACTTCTTCTGTGGGATTCCAGCTATTTTGTTAGTTTCAGTTCCATTTACAAATCCTTGTATGCTAGTGGTCAGTCATGCCTTTTTGTCCCTCCTTCTTCTCTGTGGGAGCGGGGGACCAACTTCTGCTCCATCCCACTTGCAGCTCCATCAGTGCACCTCAGTTCACACACTCCAAGCCCTCAACTGTGCCAATGCAACAACCCCACACAAGCTGTCTGCCACAGCATCTCAGTTCTTGCAGTCAGTACCCACTGCTGTTCCAGTACTGGGACCTCGCGTGCAGCTCCATCAGTGCACCTCCATTCACACGATCCAAGTCCTCAGCCCTGCCAATGCCAGGAACCCCATGCACGCTGTCTGCCAGAGCACTTCAGTTCTTGCAGTCAGTACAATATGCTGCTCCAGTACTGGGACCTCGGGTGCAGCTCCATCAGTGCATCGCAGTTCACTCACTCCAAGCTCTCAGCCGTGCCAGTGCCAGGAACCCCACACACGCTGTCTGCCACAGCACCTCAGTTCTCCCAGTCAGTACATTCTGCTGCTCCAGTACTGGGTCCTTGGGCGCAGTTCCATCAGTGTACCGGAGTACACAGACTTCAAGCCCTCAGCTATGCAAGTGCCAGGAACCCCACACATGCTATCTGCCAGAGCACCTCAGTTCTTACAGTCAGTAACTCTGCTGTTCCAGTACTAGGGCCTCGGGTGCAGCTCCATCAGTGCACCTCAGTTCTACCCCAGCAAGGTCACTTCCTTTCCTATACTGACTCCCTCTTTCCTTTCACCCCCCAATCCATCCCAAATTATATTTTTGTTATGGTGTTTTGAGCATTAAACTATAATGCCAAAAGTTTATTTCTGATAAAGGTTTATATCATAATTGTATATGTTTTAAGATAGAGGAAGAAGATAAATGGAAGTGCTTTAGCTAAATGCTGGGCCAATGGAATTATATGTCAGGAAAGGATGAAATTATGAGGCAAGCTTGACCAATTTATGTGGCAAGAAAAGTCCAGTTATGAATTTACAATGCCAAAAGCTCTAACTCAAGAAAATACGAGACCTATTGCATTGCAAATGCTTGTTTCTACAGCCACCAAAGGACAGAAACAGAGGACCCCACTGGGCCCTGGTTGATAATCTGTGTTTTGCTTTGCAAGGGTCCAGCCCTGGTAGGTAATGGCTCACTTAAAGCACTGTAATTATTTTAAAACATATACATTTGTAGAGGTCTGTTTGGGTCAGTTGTCATCATGATCCAGTCATTTTACAAACATCACTTCATTACAGCATGAGTTTATTGATGGGGGATCAAGAGCTTGAGTTCAGGGCACGGGATTGTGTTGACAGTTACCAGGGACACAATTAAGGGTGTTCAAAGCAACCCATGGCTTAAATGGGTCTCTGTACCTCTGCCAACTGGTCAGGTGACTCCCGCTGTCCCATGGCAGCCAATGGGAGACACATGTGCCTTCCTGGGCAACTGGGGAACAGCAAGCAAATTCTAAAAACAAGCATTTGCAATGCAATCGGTCTTGCGTTAAAAATTTAATTTTCTTTTTTATAAATTGTATGCAGTGGAGTGATGACAGTTGCATAGCGCTATTGCCATTCGTACGACCTTACGGCGATGGAGAATCAAAAAATGGGAATAGGTTATGAGGGGGAGGAGACAATAGTAATATGCTGGCTGAGAAAAAAATAAGTACCAACATCCTGGAAAAAGCAAACACCCATAGAGAATGTAAGCTTAAGTAAAGCATGTGAAATGTAAGCAGGAACAACATGGTTATGTTAACGCTTTCACACTTATAATATGCTGGCTGAAGAAACCCTGAAACATTTACTGTTCTAATGTGCACGAAGGGACCTCTTTTGGCCACATAAAGTGCTGCACCCTGCAGTCTTGAATTCAACACATCTCCAATAACCTTCGGGAGCAAGTGCTGAAAAATGAAGCACATGCCCGTTTTGAGAAAAGGTTTACGTTGTGCATTCAGGTTATAAGGGAGGGGAGACAAGAGTAATATGTTGTTTAAAAAAAAAGTGCGAGAATGCGCTGTATGAATCTTCACCTAGTCATGTAAAGTGCTCTTCTGATCGAGTATGAGCTATATGAAACTTAACGTCCTCATGTAAAGCGCTCAGACACCAAAAAGAAACAGTGACATGCCCAAAAAAGGAAGAGGAAGAAACAACATTTGGCCATGCAGAGCTAAGCGGCGAGGAAAAAGAAAAGTAGTGCGCCACACTAAGCTATATGGCCAGTCGTACAATAATCTATGTATCAGGGTCAGTCCCCAAGGCAGTAACTAAGGAGCCTCAAGGCGAGACAAACATGAAGCATTTATCTATGAAAACAGGGGAATTTTGAAAGGCAGGCCAAAGAACGAATAAAAGTGACGGGCGTGAGATGGGCGTGTTGCAAGCCCACAGATGTAGAATACAACATGTCGAGAGATGGCGCTTGAGCGTTGCCTAGGCTTGGCCTAACAAGCACAGATTGGAAAATGCTCCCTTGGGTCATATGTCGGTCCCTCCTTTAGCCGGGGCCCGTCATTACGGCAGTGTCGCTTTATTCATTTTCCGTTAGCTTCATTGTTTCACTGAATTAGGTGAGCTTCTTGTCTCTGTATCACCATTCAAGTGTCTGAATGCATCACAATGTAATTTCTACAACAATATTATGTTTCAAATCAACTCAACATATCAATCAAGGTGATCTGTGGTCTGTTCAGGGGTGGCTCCTCCATACGGGCGGAGGAGCGTCACCCCCCGCACTCCCACCAGCAGCGGCAGCTGCACACCTTTTCCCAAAAACGATGATAAACTGTGTTTGGTAAAAGGGGCGAGCCATGGAGGTGACGTCCTCAGAGCGCATGTGTGTTTGGCCGGCCATCTGGGGCTGGCCAAACACACATGCGCTGTGGGCTCTCTCCACAGGCTCTCAGTCTGCCTGGGAACGCCCTAGCTACATTTCACGTTCAATCAATGTTGAATGTCGACTTAATACACTCATAAAAAATTGTAAGTTCAACAACTTCAATGATGAAGATGCCATGCATCGCTGAGTTACAAATGGTTGTTTGTCATATTCATTTAGAAAAAAAATGTAGAAACCCTTAGTATGGAGCAAGTACTCATGGCTGCCAGAGCCGAGGAATGGGCTGATCGACAAGCTGCGGACACAGAGGTCGGAGGTGCCCACAGCGAGACAGTCATGACAATGAACACAAGGCTGACGGGCACAAACTGATGTCTCCAAAGAAAAAGAAACCGTGCCTCAGATGTGGAATTTCATTTTCACATGAAGGTACATATCCTAACATTGAACAGATATGCAAGGGCGGTGCCAAAGAGAACCATTTTGTAATGGTTTGCAAGGTGAAGGAAAAACTAAGTGCATCACGCTAAGAAAACAGAATGGATGCCCAAACATTCCGCCAAGCAGAAACATCACCTGAGGCAAATCAACACTAAACAAGTCTCAAGTGACAGTGAGGAAGATGGATGTGCGATGTTGATGTTTACTTCAGAGAAGCTTGTGCATATTGGACAGGCTGCATGCAAAGAAAAATACGAATCGAAGAAAAGTAAATGAAAAAAATCCCAAAAATCATTCAACCTTTGTCCGAAAATTACACTAAAGATAAACAGCTGCTCCATAACTTTCATTATTAGCAGTGGTGCATTGATAAACATTTTGTCTGAGGAGAAATACAATGAGCTATCTCCATTACCCCATCTCACACCGTCTAAGACCAAAGTGTATATATTGGCTGCACTGACACCATTAAAGAGTCATGGTTCATTTGCAGCAACCATGAGACACAGGTACAAGCACCCATTCACGTACTTTAAGGTACTGCGTCAAGTGCCTGTTTACTCAGTTTCAATACTGTTGCTGAAATTTAACTGATATCTGTGAACTACAACATGAGTGCTCAACACAAAATAGTAAGTCCGTTGCGCTAATTGTTTCATGGTTTAGGAAAGCTTAAGACCATGAAAGTGAAACTGTTGCATATCATTGCGGACGGTTGTCCTGTTGCTCAAAGGCATAGACAAATTGTGTTTCATTTGCATACCTAAATCTCAGTCAGCTCACCCTGCTCTTAGCCTCAGCTCATTGGCTGTTAATAAGCAGGAGGATGCCATTCAAAGCACTCTGCATTGCACATCGGGCAAAACACAAAGTCGGCCCATATACCCTTCAGACCTCGTTAATTCCTATCATGCCAACAGAGAACTTAGGTCGAACAACTAATGACTTTTTGCTGTTCTCAGAGTTAAGAGAGCCAGAGGTGAGGCTGCTCATTGCCCTATCTGGCCCCAGCACTCTGAAACTCCATACCCATCAGCCTTAGAGGCAATGGCAATCTTTTCAGTTTCAGAAAGCAACTTAAAAGCTATCTGTACACCTAAACACTCACTATTCAAGCTAGACCTGTTACCGATGAGAAGCCTATTTCGGGTAGCCATGCACTCTTTTAAAACACATGAATACAATGGAATATAATTTGCAAGGAGATGTTGAAGAAGAGCTTGAGGCATTACTAAAGCATGATATCATTGAGTGACCTACTCGTCCAACTCTGTGGGTTTCGCCCATAGTGACAGTACCTAAAAAGGAAAGTGAAGGAGCTGTACACATCTGTGTTGATATGCTTTGAGCTAACAAGGCAATTAAAAGAGACCAACATTCCGGTCTGAACATTACCTACATGATCACTCAATTATTATGGTGCCAAAGTCATCTCTTGCCTTGATCTGAACAAAGAGTTTTATCAACTGGAACTTGAAGAACATTTTTTGCAGGCACATTACTTCCTATTCTACTCATATTGTTTTGCTCAGATATGAAAGGTTACTTTTCATTGTGTCATCAGCTGCAGAACTTTTCCAAGATGTCGTTCTACGTATAATATAGCCTGTCAGTAATGTTTTCAATTACAGTGATGACATATTAGCAGTGCTTACTTTGTGTCAATGGTTTCCGATGCTGGGCTCCGGCACTTAAATCAGAGGGCCGGCACTAATTTTCTCTGCCTCAAGCATTTACTGTGAGCAAAAGACATACATGGGAAAGGTGGAGGAAGAGAAAAACAAAAAAAGGACACAAAGGGAGAAAGCAGAAAGGTACAAGAGAGAGCTGAAGGGACAAAGAGTGGCTGTAAATGGATTAAAGAAGCCCAAGTTAGCTTCAGGATTACACTGCCTCAGTATTCCGTCCTCGCACATTCAACTGCAGCTACTGCGTGTTTCAGAGGAAAGCTTTGGGCACCGGCACGTTTTTATTTACAAATGAAACACTGCATATAAGTCTTTGGGGCTATACGAAAAGAACATGATAAAGCTCTTATACAAGTTTGATGACTACTTTCTGATGCAGGTCTAACCTTCAATGCAGAGAAATATGAGTTCCAAAAACAAAACTGAAATTTTCTGGCCATATCTTTTCTGATGGGAGAATGACGCCAGATCCAGCTAAAGTGCAAACTTTGTCAACCACCAATCCCCCACAGGTTGTTACCATGTTACATTAATTCCTTGGCATGGCCAATTGCTGTTCTAGACAGATATGTGACTTTGCCACAGTAAGTGCTCCCCTAAGAGATTTTACAAAAAGAAATGTTCCATTTTACCGGTCACACGAATGTGAACAAAGATTAAACAAAATCAAACATGCAATTGAGAACGCCACTGAAATGGCTCACTTTGATCCAAAGCTACGTACAGAGGTTGTTGTTGAAGCAAGCCCTGTCGCGTTGGGCCTGATCCTTGCCCAAAACAATGGGCACCCAAATGCTTGAAGGCCTATTGTAGAATATGCAAGCAGAAGCTTGTCACAAATCTGAAAGAAAGGCCTAGTCACAACCTGATAAAACATTTTTTCAGTTGTGTGGGCTTGTGAACATGTTCACATATCCTTATATAGGAAACCTTTCACTATTTTAACTGATAATCTAGCATTGCTTACCATGTTTGGCAATCCAAAACCCAAGATGTCTCCCAGAATTGAACGTTGGGGTTCACGACTACAGGAATATAAACACTAGTATGCACTGACCAGGAAAGATCAAAACCCTGCTGACTAATTTTTGCAATTGCCAGTACAGTGTCATGGTACACCTTCCATAGTGGCTAAAGTCTACATTATCTTCATCATAAAGTCAAGCACCCCTGTCGCTATTTCTTTGGAACAAATTATTACTGCAACAACAGTGGCATGTTGATTCTGGAGGACATCATTGCACATCAATCCTGGAAACAGCACATTCGACCTTTCACATGTGACAGTGAATGTCAGAAGTTCAAGAATGTAACGTAGAACTGTCCATTACTCAAGAAGGTGTAGTCTTACAAGGGTCAAGAATTGTCATACCAGAGAGCCTGCAACACTAAGTAATTGAAGTAGCCCATGAAGAACATTGTGGAATTGTTGCCACTAAACGTGCTCTCTGAGGGCAAGTTTGGTTTCCTCACTTTGATAAGAGTTTAAAAAGAATTGAAGTCTTGTCATCTGTCATCTCCCAAAAATCACATAACATACCTTGAACCTGTCAAATTTACAATATGTACGGAAAATAATTGCTGTTTAATTCTTTGGCCCTCTTTACAAGGGATATCACCTGATGATGATTAACAATTAATTCTCCCATTTCCCACAAGTAGAAAACTTCTCATTGATTACTCAAGAAAAAGGAATTTTGAGATTGGCCTTTTTGCAATCTGGAGTGTGCCTTCAATCCTAAAGACTGAAAATGGTCTGCTTTTCAGCAGTCGAGAATTCTGAGACTTTCTTACTCATCTCAATGTGACGCATCAGACAATCACACCTCTTTGGCTATAAGCAAATGGTGCTGTGGAACACGTTATGAGCTAGACTGGAGAAGCTTAAACTGAATTCAGCCATTGATGCTACTCTTCAAGGTTATTGGCTGATTACTCATTCCACAACAGGTGAAAGTCTGCTACACTGATATTTGGGAGAGCCATGGCGACCAATTTACCACAAAGGACCAACAAGAGACCTACAACAGATGGTGAACATTATTGAAAAGTCTTGTGTTGTGACCAAAAAATAAAAGTATATGTCACAATCATCAATGTGCCAAGAACATTACTTTCAATGAAGGAGATCGTGTTTTGGTACGACAACAGAGAAAACTTAAAATCTGATGCTCCCTTTGATGCTGAACCCTTTGAACTTGTGACCAGCAAAGGACATATGGTGACTGCTCACCATCCTGGTAAGTTCATTAAGTGAGATTCTTCGCACTTCAGACATCTGTCTCGTCATTCGCCAGTTCCTAATGTCAGAGTTGAGACTAGTTCTATTGAGACTGCAGAGCACCCTCTGCCTGAATGCATGGTACATCACCAGTAACAGTCATGAACACTAAGCTTTTCTCTTCCCAGCCTCAGTGATAAGATATTTGTAGGGAGCACTACCAAGAAGATGAAGATCAGACTCCTTCAGCACATAAGAGCTATTGTGAATGGTGCAGGAGTTGTCCCATGACATCTCACTTTGAAAAATACCTTGCTCGGTCCCTGGCTACTTTCAAATACTATGGGATTAAATACATCAGGACCCATCTAAGAGGGAGTGACAGAGAAAAGGCATTGCAAAGGGAGGAATCAAGGCTGATATTGATGCTGGAGATGGAGGCTCCCTATGGACACAACTTGGATGCTGAATTACATGTCCATTTGTGAAAATGGTGAATATTGCACTTTGATGCTTATTTTTCCCTTATTATTGCATATTTGCACTTGGAACAATTCATAAGAAAGCATATTTGCATTATGAATAGGGTTCATATGAGCTATGAATATATCCATGATTGGGGTGACTTGAAATGTAAAATATCAATTTGAGGTATCAATTTTGTGGCCAACCCTTATGATAGTTTGACATCTTGAATTTGATGAACATGGCTGATGCTTCTTTGCACATTATTGCGCATTTGCACTTAGAACTTTTATACATGATAATATGCTTTTTCTTTTGGTTTTGATCATTGCGAGCGATGACTCTACCTTTGTTTGAGATGATTTGAAATGCAATATATGGACTTGATACATTATTTGTATATTATATATGGTGATGCCTTTGCAATTTAGATCTTGAGTTGATGCCTCTTTGCCCATCATTGCGTATTTGCATATCTGAATTTTGCCTGTGCAGTTTAGATTTTGAGTTGGAAAGCAACACACCTAGGACGTTAGAATCGGCTTCCGACGCTTCTGATGCTTCCAGCGCTGATGCTGCTATTTCCGGTTCTGGGTTGCGGGACGCGGTTGAGCGCGCTGGGAGTGCGAGCTACCTCTACCTGGGTGCCGCTGCCAGGTGCTACCTGCTGGGCACACGTGCTGGGCGCGTGTCTGCCTGACGTGGAGGGCACGATCCCACCCCCTGTTCCCGAGCCCTCCAACGAGCCGGGCTTCAAGGGGGCTTCAAGGGGGGCCCGGGTGAGACTAGGAGAGCCAGGAGAGCTGGGAGAGCCGGAAGAGCCGGGAGATCCGGGTGAGCTGGTCGGTGGGAGCCCTGGGAGCCCTGGGAACCCAGAGTCAGGAGTCCACGACATGACAGACCGGGAGCCGTGCGCGCTACAGTGCTACAGTACAAGGTTCAGTACAGGTGGCAAAGGAAGAGGAGGAGGAGTGGAGCTGGAGGAGGAGGATTGAAGGGTGAAAGAAAGAAAGAGAAGAACGAGGATTAGAAGTTCTGGAGAAGGAGGTGGCGGAGACCGGCGAGACTGGAGAGCAGGATACGAGTGCAGGACTCTGAATCAAGGTAAGGGGGAGAGGGTGGTGTCTCACCCTCACCCCCCCTGGTTACCTGGCTGTCTGGTTGCAGGTTTCTCCAGCCTGCCCCATCTGCCTGTCTGCGTCATACCGTCTCACACTGCATCATTATCACCTCTTAACGACCTCCATTGACTCTCACTGCCTCGTAAGAGTCCTGTAGGAGGTTTAATGGTACTCTTCTCCTTTCTATGACTTCCATTGACTTCCTTTGATTTACAGGAGATATAAAAGATATCATAGTTGTAGCGACTGTTGCTTGGCATGGCTCATGCTATTGCCGCTACTGTTGCTCCTGCTGCCTTGAAGCCCTGAGCCAAAAGCCTACCGCAGGGGGTGCAGTCCACTTCCACCCTCCTTGTTCCTGTCTCCCTATTTTTCTTTGATTTTTCCTTGATGCCATTGTGATTTGGTGGTATTCTCCTACTACCTTCGACACTGCTTATATAAGAGACTGTGGTATGCTTAGGACCACTTCGCAGCGAGAGTGTGATCAAAAGAACACGATCAACAGAATGACGTCTAAGTGTACAAGAAGGAGTAGGTCCTTCCTTAATCGAGAATGTAAAAAAAGGAAATCAAACCCCCAGAGAAACAAGGGGGTTCAACAATTAAATATGTTTGAATTCTATTCTACCATTCTTTTCAAAGGATCCTGGTGAGAAAATAACGGTTACGGCAGGAAACACATCTGGTATTATTAACAAATCTTTTCAAGGCCCCACTCAGAGCAATGATCTGAATGCTTTGATGGGTGAAGACACTATCGTCATGGAGGGGTCTGCTGGCTTTACTGTCGCGCCTCCCACGAGTGGGTCAAACCAGGTCAAAGTTACTGATTTCACACTCCCTGATATAGATCCGGATGAGATGCTTAGCGGCAGATTAGCTCCGTCGACTACACCAACGAGGCCCGTAGAAGAACATTCTAATATCGAATCCCCCATGCTAAAACTATTTAGTAGTACCCCTTCGGATCACTTTCTCTCTGACTTAACTCCGTCAGATACTCCGGATCTAGTGTGTCCATCTGTACAACAGGTAGTCCTCTCCGAATCGCTCAAATGCCTTGAAAGAATTTTAACTTCTATCCTGGAACTTTTGGAGAAAACAGTAAAAAATTCATACCATGCTCAACACATTCTTGTCTCTATTTTAAAAGTCTTACTAGCAAATCAAAACATGAGTCATTCCTCTACAGAGCTGACTATGGCAACTAAACAAGAAAAATGTAAGAGCTTAGGCCTGATCTCAAATGGTACTAGCCTGCAGTTTCCAAGTGTTGAGGCCTGGAAGATCGTAGGTGATAAACCCTCTCCCTCTGATAGAGGAACTCAAGCAGAAAAATCACAGGTGGTTGAGGGAGCCACTACTACTGTAATTCAGGCCTCTGTAGAGAATGAGATGTACTCCTTGGACAATTTGTTCACTAATACGAACTCATTTCTTAATACTTCTCCACTGGCTCATGTTGCCAACATGAAGGAAGCTGTCTCTAGTACCAACACAGCACCATTTCGAATTTTTCTTCCTAAAAATCATCCACCCATAAAGCAGGCGGAACAAACGGAAACCAATATGGGTCTGGTCAGCAGAATATCTAAAATAAGAGGGAAAAAGACTGGAAAGAAAAGAAACCGGAGAATCATAAAAAAAAGAAAGGTAGGGAATATACGGACATCGTTGAACAGGTCCCCCCATCGAAGAACTCTCAGAATAGGACTGAAGGTGCGTGTATAGTTGTACAATCACAAGTCCAGGTTCAGACGGATGAACCAGTGATACCAGTGATTCCTCATGCTAGATCGGACCCTTCTATCATGCTCCACCCTGATGTTGTCCACCCCGTGGTCAAGGAAATTCATCCTGGATTAAGTACTCTGAAGGTGGGAGGAAAACTCAGGGGGGATAATGCCCTTAATGGGCTGACGGACTTACCTGACTATCTGGAGTGCTTGGCTATATTTGACCCAAATGTATGCTTAAATCGGCCGTTCATATTATCATGTTTTTTGGAAATAGATGAGCTCAATTTAATTGAAAGTACTGATATTGTGAGGGTCTTTCCTGACCACCGTTTGGGCAGGAGTAAGGCAAAGGTTTTTTTTTTTTCTAAAACTATTGTGAAATTAATCTTGGCTAACTGTGACCAACTACAACGCAGGGGTATGTCATCCCAGCTCGGAAGAAGACAATGTATTCTGGTGGGCCATCTAAGACTCACAGTTCAGATTCTACTAACTCAGTCATGAATTGGGGAAGGGGGGGACATCTTCTCTTACCTCAGGAGAAAGTGTGCAAGTTTCCTTACACCAAGGTATGAGGGTAGTTAACATTGTGGAAGGGCCTAAACTACAGGGCTACGGTACCAATCAAGAAAACTGAAATTGGTTAGCAGGGGCGCTGAATAGACCTAAGCCTAGAGATAATTTGAAGCAGCCATGTTACTAGCACTGGCCCTTCCTTGGTCTCCTGGAATGTTGCAGGTCCAGGGAAGGCTCAGTTTAAATTACAAGTCTTGTGTTCAATGATGATTGATTTGATTTGCATCCAAGAAACCTGGTGTTTAAAAGAGTTCACCTGTTCAGGTTACACAGTTTTTAGCAAAAAGGCACTCCCTTCAAATAATGGCCATGCTAAAGGGGGCATCGCTATGCTCTTAAGTGACAGATATAATTGGGAATATGTCAGCCTCCCTGAATCTACAAATGTTTATCAAATAGTACGAGTACAAGTTAGGGGGCAAAAGGTGGGAAAATACCCCTAACGATTGTAAATGCATATATCCCTCCCGAAAAGGAATGGGATACTATATTACTACAACTCCTTTTACAAATATGCATATATCCCTCCCGAAAAGCAATGGGATACTATATTACAACAACTCCTTTTACAAATTTGTGCTATAAGTAATCCCATTAATCTAATTGTAATGGGAGACTTAAATTGTAAAGTTTCAAATATTATGCATTATTCATTTAGCAATTTAGATAGGAAAAAAGCGCTGAATATCCCATCTATCAGGTTTCCTTCTAGAATTAGGACAGATAAAAGAGTTTTTTTGTTTTTTTTTAAAGGTCTAAGGGCTTGTGGCTGTATTATTCTTAATGGACGTTTTAATATGGATTCACCTGCAGCCCCCACCCATAAGTCATTCAAGAATAACTCCATTATAGATTACATCTGTGCATCATACAACTTAGCTCAAAAAGTTGAGTACATGGCTGCATTAGACACTCCATACAGTGACCATAAAATCTTAAGGCTCACTTTAAGCTTGAAGTTAGGGGATACAGACTCGTGGTCTATAAAAGGCGTAAACATAAGTATTAATGGAAAAAACAGAAGAATGTCCTGGACGACAGGAAAAATGCTATCGATTAAGCCTTTATTGGAGAACAACACAGGAAATTTAGAGGTGTGGGGAAAGATGTTTTAATACAATTTTCCAACTTAATAAAGCATATAACTTCACGTAAGCAGCCCGAGCGTAATATAAAAAGAGTGGGAAAAGTTCAGCTTCCTATTCTGAACCTGAGTAGAGTAATAAATAAGCTAGTACAGCGACAATTAGAATACAAGTCTAAGGAATTGAATAGGGAATTAACAAAACTAAAGAGAAGGAGATCGCGGCTCAAACTGACAATTCGGAAAAAAGAAGAGGACCATAATTGGGTGGTACTGAGGGAAGCGGCTCCAAAGAGAAACCCCAGATTATTCTGGGCTATTATTTCAAAGGGGTGCGGAAATTGTAAATCCTTAGCCGCCGCCCCGATAACAGAGGAAGATTGGAAATTGTATATACAAGAGCTTTAACCGGTTCTGTGCCTTGGACGAGATGATCTCGTCCAAGGCTACAGTTCCCCTGTGCCTTGGACGAGATCATCTCGTCCGTGGCACAGGGGAACTTGGGGGCGCGCTAGCGCGCCCCCGTGCACCCCCCTCACCCCCCAAGTCGGGATGGAAGGGGAAGACCTTCCGCTTCCACCCCCGACTCCCCCCTACTCCCCCTGTGACGTCAGCGCGCGAGCGCGCGCTGATTTGTCACAGGGGCCTCCCTAGTCGCGCTGGAAGCTCTGCTTCCAGGGCGATTGAAAAAGAAATGCAAAAGCATTTCTTTTTCAATCACTTGGGAGGCCCGGAGGGGCTTCAAAGGGAAGGAAAAGTATTTCCTTCCCTTTGAAGTCCCTCCGAGGGTTTCAAAAGCCGGATTGCTTGCAATCCGGCTTTTGAAACCCCACTAGACAACAGGGATTTTTTTTTTTTTTATTGAAACTGACATAAGGGAGCGACCCCTTGGGCAAGGGTCGCTCACAGGGGGGGCATTTTTTTGAGAAGGCCTTTTCTGCCCCCCCTGGGGGCAGAAACCTCTAGGCACCAGGGACCATTTTTTTTTTTTTTTTTTTTTTTATGTTTCATTTCTTTTTTTTTTGGTGGGGAGCGACCCCTTAGGCAAGGGTCGCTCCCCTTGAGGGAAAATTATATTTTGGCCATTTCTGCCCCCCTTGGGGGCAGATTGGCCTATTTTGATGAGGCCAATCTGCCCCCAAGGGGGGTAGAAACCACTAGACACCAGGGATTTTTTTTTTTTCATTGTTATTGACAAAAGGGAGCGACCCCTTGGGCAAGGGTCGCTCCCAGGGGGGGCATATTTTCGGGAAGGCCTTTTCTGCCCCCCTTGGGGGCAGATCGGCCTACTATTAGGCCGATCTGCCCCCAGGGGGGGCAGAAACCTCTAGGCACCAGGGACCATTTTTTTTTATGTTTCATTTTTTTTTTTTTTTGGTGGGGAGCGACCCCTTAGGCAAGGGTCGCTCCCCTTGGGGGAAAATTATATTTTGGCCATTTCTGCCCCCCTTGGGGGCAGATTGGCCTATTTTGATGAGGCCAATCTGCCCCCAAGGGGGGTAGAAACCACTAGACACCAGGGAGTTTTTTCTTTGCGTGAATTTCACGCAAAGGGAGTGACCCCTTAGGCAAGGGTCGCTCCCTGGGGGGGAGGGCAATTTATTTTACGCCATTTCTGCCCCCCCTGGGGGCAGATCGGCCTATTATTAGGCCGATCTGCCCCCAGGGGGGGCAGAAACCTCTAGGCGCCAGGGCAAATTATTTTTTTGTGTTTTTTTTTTTTTTGTTCTTTCTTTTTTTAGAGATGGGGAGCGACCCATCAGGCAAGGGTCGCTCCCCTGGGGGGCAAATTGTATTTAGGCCATTTCTGCCCCCCTGGAGGCAGATTGGCCGATTTTAGGTCAATCTGCCCCCAAGGGGGCAGAAACCACTAGACATCTGGGATTTGTTTTTTGGTGCCAATGTCACACAGGGGGAGCGACCCCGTAGGCAAGGGTCGCTCCCGGGGGCGGGGGTGGGGGATGGGGGGGGCAAATTTATTTTAGGCCATTTCTGCCCCCCCTGGGGACAGTTCGGCCTATTATTAGGCCGAACTGCCCCCAGGGGGGGGGCAGAACCCTCAGGGCACCAGGGCAAATTTTTTTGTTGTGTTTTTTTTTTTGTTTGTTTGTTTTTTTCGAGATGGGGAGCGACCCATCAGGCAAGGGTCGCTCCCCTGGGGGGCAAATTGTATTTAGGCCATTTCTGCCCCCCTGGGGGCAGATTGGCCGATTTTAGGTCAATCTGCCCCCAAGGGGACAGAAACCACTAGGCGCCTGGGATTTGTTTTTTGGCGCCAATGTCACGCAGGGGGAGCGACCCCGTAGGCAAGGGTCGCTCCCGGGGGGCGGGGGGCTTGGGGGGGGGGGAATTTATTTTAGGCCATTTCTGCCCCCAGGGGGGGCAGAAGCCTCTAGGCGCCAGGGCAAATTTTTTTTGTGTGTTTTTTTTTTTTTGTTCCTTCTTTTTTTAGAGATGGGGAGCGACCCATCTGGCAAGGGTCGCTCCCCTGGGGGGCAAATTGTATTTAGGCCATTTCTGCCCCCCTGGAGGCAGATTGGCCGATTTTAGGTCAATCTGCCCCCAAGGGGGCAGAAACCACTAGGCACCTGGGATTATTTTTTTGGCGCCAATGTCACGCAGGGGGAGCGACCCCGTAGGCAAGGGTCGCTCCCGGGGGCGGGGTGGGGGCTGGGGGGGCAAATTTATTTTAGGCCATTTCTGCCCCCCCTGGGGGCAGTTCGGCCTATTATTAGGCCGAACTGCCACCAGGGGGGGGCAGAAACCTCAGGGTACCAGGGCAAATTTTTTTGTTGTGTTTTTTTTTTTGTTTGTTTGTTTTTTTTCAGATGGGGAGCGACCCATCAGGCAAGGGTCGCTCCCCTGGGGGGCAAATTGTATTTAGGCCATTTCTGCCCCCCTGGGGGCAGATTGGCCGATTTTAGGTCAATCTGCCCCCAAGGGGGCAGAAACCACTAGACACCTGGGATTTGTTTTTTGACGCCAATGTCACGCAGGGGGAGCGACCCCGTAGGCAAGGGTCGCTCCCGGGGGCGGGGGTGGGGGCTGGGGGGGGGCAAATTTATTTTAGGCCATTTCTGCCCCCCCTGGGGACATTTCGGCCTATTATTAGGCCGAACTGCCCTCGGGGGGGGCAGAATCCTCAGGGCACCAGGGCAAATGTTTTTGTTGTGTTTTTTTTTTTTTTTGTTTGTTTTTTTCGAGATGGGGAGCGACCCATCAGGCAAGGGTCGCTCCCCTGGGGGGCAAATTGTATTTAGACCATTTCTGCCCCCCTTGGGGCAGATTGGCCGATTTTAGGTCAATCTGCCCCCAAGGGGGCAGAAACCACTAGGCACCGGGGATTTGTTTTTTGGCGCCAGTTTCACACAGGGGAAGCGACCCCGTAGGCAAGGGTCGCTCCCGGGGGGGGAGGGGGGGGGGGAAAGTTGGGGGGGCAAAGTTATTTTAGGCCATTTCTGCCCCCCCGGGGGCACATCGGCCTATTATTAGGCCGAACTGCCCCTGGGGGGGGCAGAACCCTCTAGGCGCCAGGGCAATTTTTTTTTTGTGTTTTTTTTTTGTTTTGTTTCTTTTTTTAGAGATGGGGAGCGACCCATCAGGCAAGGGTCGCTCCCCTGGGGGGCAAATTGTATTTAGACCATTTCTGCCCCCCTGGGGGCAGATTGGCCGATTTTAGGTCAATCTGCCCCCAAGGGGGCAGAAACCACTAGGCACCTGGGATTTGTTTTTTGGCGCCAATGTCATGCAGGGAGAGCGACCCCGTAGGCAGGGGTTGTTCCCGGGCAGGGGCAGGGGGGGTTTGGGGGGTCAAATTTATTTTAGGGCATTTCTGCCCCCCCCCTCCCGGGGCCGGCTGAGCTAGAGGCCAAACTCAACAGGTAGGCACTTTGCAAAAAACACCTCTGTTTTCTGTGAAAAAATATGTTCTGTCCACGTTGTGTTTTGGGCCATTTCCTTTTGTGGGCGCTAGGCCTACCCACAGAAGTGAGGTACCATTTTTATCGAGAGACTTAGGGGAATGCTGGGTGGAAGGAAATTTGTGTCTCCTCTCAGATTCCAGAACTTTCTGCCACAGAAATGTGAGGAACATGTGTTTTTTTAGCCAAATTTTGAGGTTTGCAAAGGATTCTGGGTAACAGAACCTGGTCCGAGCCCCGCAAGTCACCCCTCCTTGGATTCCCCTAGGTCTCTAGTTTTCAGAAATGCACAGGTTTGGTAGGTTTCCCTAGGTGCCGGCTGAGCTAGACGCCAAAATCTACAGGTAGGCACTTCGAAAAAACACCTCTGTTTTCTTCCAAAATTTTGGATGTGTCCACGTTGCGCTTTGGGGTGTTTCCTGTCGCGGGCGCAGGCCTACCCACACAAGTGAGGTATCATTTTTATCGGGAGACTTGGGGGAACGCTGGGTGGAAGGAAATTTGTGGCTCCTCTCAGATTCCAGAACTTTCTGCCACAGAAATGTGAGGAACATGTGTTTTTTAGCCAAATTTAGAGGTTTGCAAAGGATTCTGGGTAACCGAACCTGGTCCGAGCCCCGCAAGTCACCCTCCTTGGATTCCCCTAGGTCTCTAGTTTTCAGAAATGCACAGGTTTGGTAGGTTTCCCTAGGTGCCGGCTGAGCTAGAGGCCAAAATCTACAGGTAGGCACTTCGCAAAAAACACCTCTGTTTTCTTCCAAAATTTTGGATGTGTCCACGTTGCGCTTTGGGGTGTTTCCTGTTGCGGGCGCTAGGCCTACCCACACAAGTGAGGTATCATTTTTATCGGGAGACTTGGGGGAACGCTGGATGGAAGGAAATTTGTGGCTCCTCTCAGATTCCAGAACTTTCTGCCACAGAAATGTGAGGAACATGTGTTTTTTTAGCCAAAGTTTGAGGTTTGCAAAGGATTCTGGGTAACAGAACCTGGTCCGAGCCCCGCAAGTCACCCCTCCTTGGATTCCCCTAGGTCTCTAGTTTTCAGAAATGCACAGGTTTGGTAGGTTTCCCTAGGTGCCGGCTGAGCTAGAGGCCAAAATCTACAGGTAGGCACTTCGCAAAAAATACCTCTGTTTTCTTCCAAAACTTTTGATGTGTCCACGTTGCGCTTTGGGGTGTTTCCTGTCGCGGGCGCTAGGCCTACCCACGCAAGTGAGGTATAATTTTTATCAGGAGACTTGGGGGAACGCTGGGTGGAAGGAAATTTGTGGCTCCTCTCAGATTCCAGAACTTTCTGCCACAGAAATGTGAGGAACATGTGTTTTTTTAGCCAAATTTTGAGGTTTGCAAAGGATTCTGGGTAACAGAACCTGGTCCGAGCCCCGCAAGTCACCCCATCTTGGATTCCCCTAGGTCTCTAGTTTTCAGAAATGCACAGGTTTGGTAGGTTTCCCTAGGTGCAGGCTGAGCTAGAGGCCAAAATCTACAGGTAGGCACTTTGCAAAAAACACCTCTGTTTTCTTCCAAATTTTTTGATGTGTCCACGTTGCGCTTTGGGGTGTTTCCTGTCGCCGGCGCTAGGCCTACCCACACAAGTGAGGTATCATTTGTATCGGGAGACTTGGGGGAACGCTGGGTGGAAGGAAATTTGTGGCTCCTCTCAGATTCCAGAACTTTCTGCCACAGAAATGTGAGGAACATGTGTTTTTTTAGCCAAATTTTGAGGTTTGCAAAGGATTCTGGGTAACAGAACCTGGTCCGAGCCCCGCAAGTCACCCCTCCTTGGATTTCCCTAGGTCTCTAGTTTTCAGAAATGCACAGGTTTGGTAGGTTTCCCTAGGTGCCGGCTGAGCTAGACGCCAAAATCTACAGGTAGGCACTTCGCAAAAAACACCTCTGTTTTCTTCCAAAATTTTGGATGTGTCCACGTTGCGCTTTGGGGTGTTTCCTGTCGCGGGCGCAGGCCTACCCACACAAGTGAGGTATCATTTTTATCGGGAGACTTGGGGGAACGCTGGGTGGAAGGAAATTTGTGGCTCCTCTCAGATTCCAGAACTTTCTGCCACAGAAATGTGAGGAACATGTGTTTTTTTAGCCAAATTTAGAGGTTTGCAAAGGATTCTGGGTAACCGAACCTGGTCCGAGCCCCGCAAGTCACCCTCCTTGGATTCCCCTAGGTCTCTAGTTTTCAGAAATGCACAGGTTTGGTAGGTTTCCCTAGGGGCCGGCTGAGCTAGAGGCCAAAATCTACAGGTAGGCACTTCGCAAAAAACACCTCTGTTTTCTTCCAAAATTTTGGATGTGTCCACGTTGCGCTTTGGGGTGTTTCCTGTTGCGGGCGCTAGGCCTACCCACACAAGTGAGGTATCATTTTTATCGGGAGACTTGGGGGAACGCTGGATGGAAGGAAATTTGTGGCTCCTCTCAGATTCCAGAACTTTCTGCCACAGAAATGTGAGGAACATGTGTTTTTTTAGCCAAAGTTTGAGGTTTGCAAAGGATTCTGGGTAACAGAACCTGGTCCGAGCCCCGCAAGTCACCCCTCCTTGGATTCCCCTAGGTCTCTAGTTTTCAGAAATGCACAGGTTTGGTAGGTTTCCCTAGGTGCCGGCTGAGCTAGACGCCAAAATCTACAGGTAGGCACTTCGAAAAAACACCTCTGTTTTCTTCCAAAATTTTGGAGGTGTCCACGTTGCGCTTTGGGGTGTTTCCTGTCGCGGGCGCAGGCCTACCCACACAAGTGAGGTATCATTTTTATCGGGAGACTTGGGGGAACGCTGGGTGGAAGGAAATTTGTGGCTCCTCTCAGATTCCAGAACTTTCTGCCACAGAAATGTGAGGAACATGTGTTTTTTAGCCAAATTTAGAGGTTTGCAAAGGATTCTGGGTAACCGAACCTGGTCCGAGCCCCGCAAGTCACCCTCCTTGGATTCCCCTAGGTCTCTACTTTTCAGAAATGCACAGGTTTGGTAGGTTTCCCTAGGTGCCGGCTGAGCTAGAGGCCAAAATCTACAGGTAGGCACTTCGCAAAAAACACCTCTGTTTTCTTCCAAAATTTTGGATGTGTCCACGTTGCGCTTTGGGGTGTTTCCTGTTGCGGGCGCTAGGCCTACCCACACAAGTGAGGTATCATTTTTATCGGGAGACTTGGGGGAACGCTGGATGGAAGGAAATTTGTGGCTCCTCTCAGATTCCAGAACTTTCTGCCACAGAAATGTGAGGAACATGTGTTTTTTTAGCCAAAGTTTGAGGTTTGCAAAGGATTCTGGGTAACAGAACCTGGTCCGAGCCCCGCAAGTCACCCCTCCTTGGATTCCCCTAGGTCTCTAGTTTTCAGAAATGCACAGGTTTGGTAGGTTTCCCTAGGTGCCGGCTGAGCTAGAGGCCAAAATCTACAGGTAGGCACTTCGCAAAAAATACCTCTGTTTTCTTCCAAAACTTTTGATGTGTCCACGTTGCGCTTTGGGGTGTTTCCTGTCGCGGGCGCTAGGCCTACCCACGCAAGTGAGGTATAATTTTTATCAGGAGACTTGGGGGAACGCTGGGTGGAAGGAAATTTGTGGCTCCTCTCAGATTCCAGAACTTTCTGCCACAGAAATGTGAGGAACATGTGTTTTTTTAGCCAAATTTTGAGGTTTGCAAAGGATTCTGGGTAACAGAACCTGGTCCGAGCCCCGCAAGTCACCCCATCTTGGATTCCCCTAGGTCTCTAGTTTTCAGAAATGCACAGGTTTGGTAGGTTTCCCTAGGTGCAGGCTGAGCTAGAGGCCAAAATCTACAGGTAGGCACTTTGCAAAAAACACCTCTGTTTTCTTCCAAATTTTTTGATGTGTCCACGTTGCGCTTTGGGGTGTTTCCTGTCGCCGGCGCTAGGCCTACCCACACAAGTGAGGTATCATTTTTATCGGGAGACTTGGGGGAACGCTGGGTGGAAGGAAATTTGTGGCTCCTCTCAGATTCCAGAACTTTCTGCCACAGAAATGTGAGGAACATGTGTTTTTTTAGCCAAATTTTGAGGTTTGCAAAGGATTCTGGGTAACAGAACCTGGTCCGAGCCCCGCAAGTCACCCCTCCTTGGATTTCCCTAGGTCTCTAGTTTTCAGAAATGCACAGGTTTGGTAGGTTTCCCTAGGTGCCGGCTGAGCTAGACGCCAAAATCTACAGGTAGGCACTTCGCAAAAAACACCTCTGTTTTCTTCCAAAATTTTGGATGTGTCCACGTTGCGCTTTGGGGTGTTTCCTGTCGCGGGCGCAGGCCTACCCACACAAGTGAGGTATCATTTTTATCGGGAGACTTGGGGGAACGCTGGGTGGAAGGAAATTTGTGGCTCCTCTCAGATTCCAGAACTTTCTGCTGCAGAAATGTGAGGAACATGTGTTTTTTTAGCCAAATTTAGAGGTTTGCAAAGGATTCTGGGTAACCGAACCTGGTCCGAGCCCCGCAAGTCACCCTCCTTGGATTCCCCTAGGTCTCTAGTTTTCAGAAATGCACAGGTTTGGTAGGTTTCCCTAGGGGCCGGCTGAGCTAGAGGCCAAAATCTACAGGTAGGCACTTCGCAAAAAACACCTCTGTTTTCTTCCAAAATGTTGGATGTGTCCACGTTGCGCTTTGGGGTGTTTCCTGTTGCGGGCGCTAGGCCTACCCACACAAGTGAGGTATCATTTTTATCGGGAGACTTGGGGGAACGCTGGATGGAAGGAAATTTGTGGCTCCTCTCAGATTCCAGAACTTTCTGCCACAGAAATGTGAGGAACATGTGTTTTTTTAGCCAAAGTTTGAGGTTTGCAAAGGATTCTGGGTAACAGAACCTGGTCCGAGCCCCGCAAGTCACCCCTCCTTGGATTCCCCTAGGTCTCTAGTTTTCAGAAATGCACAGGTTTGGTAGGTTTCCCTAGGTGCCGGCTGAGCTAGAGGCCAAAATCTACAGGTAGGCACTTCGCAAAAAATACCTCTGTTTTCTTCCAAAACTTTTGATGTGTCCACGTTGCGCTTTGGGGTGTTTCCTGTCGCGGGCGCTAGGCCTACCCACGCAAGTGAGGTATAATTTTTATCAGGAGACTTGGGGGAACGCTGGGTGGAAGGAAATTTGTGGCTCCTCTCAGATTCCAGAACTTTCTGCCACAGAAATGTGAGGAACATGTGTTTTTTTAGCCAAATTTTGAGGTTTGCAAAGGATTCTGGGTAACAGAACCTGGTCCGAGCCCCGCAAGTCACCTCATCTTGGATTCCCCTAGGTCTCTAGTTTTCAGAAATGCACAGGTTTGGTAGGTTTCCCTAGGTGCAGGCTGAGCTAGAGGCCAAAATCTACAGGTAGGCACTTTGCAAAAAACACCTCTGTTTTCTTCCAAATTTTTTGATGTGTCCACGTTGCGCTTTGGGGTGTTTCCTGTCGCCGGCGCTAGGCCTACCCACACAAGTGAGGTATCATTTTTATCGGGAGACTTGGGGGAACGCTGGGTGGAAGGAAATTTGTGGCTCCTCTCAGATTCCAGAACTTTCTGCCACAGAAATGTGAGGAACATGTGTTTTTTTAGCCAAATTTTGAGGTTTGCAAAGGATTCTGGGTAACAGAACCTGGTCCGAGCCCCGCAAGTCACCCCTCCTTGGATTTCCCTAGGTCTCTAGTTTTCAGAAATGCACAGGTTTGGTAGGTTTCCCTAGGTGCCGGCTGAGCTAGAGGCCAAAATCTACAGGTAGGCACTTCGCAAAAAACACCTCTGTTTTCTTCAAAAATTTTGGATGTGTCCACGTTGCGCTTTGGGGTGTTTCCTGTCGGGGGCGCTAGGCCTACCCACACAAGTGAGGTATCATTTTTATCGGGAGACTTGGGGGAACGCTGGGTGGAAGGAAATTTGTGGCTCCTCTCAGATTCCAGAACTTTCTGCCACAGAAATTTGAGGAACATGTGTTTTTTTAGCCAAATTTAGAGGTTTGCAAAGGATTCTGGGTAACAGAACCTGGTCCGAGCCCCGCAAGTCACCCTTCCTTGGATTCCCCTAGGACTCTAGTTTTCAGAAATGCACAGGTTTGGTAGGTTTCCCTAGGTGCCGGCTGAGCTAGAGGCCAAAATCTACAGGTAGGCACTTGGCAAAAAACACCTCTGTTTTCTTCCAAAATTTTTGATGTGTCCACGTTGCGCTTTGGGGTGTTTCCTGTCGCGGGCGCTAGGCCTACCCACACAAGTGAGGTATCATTTTTATCGGGAGACTTGGGGGAACGCTGGGTGGAAGGAAATTTGTGGCTCCTCTCAGATTCCAGAACTTTCTGCCACAGAAATGTGAGGAACATGTGTTTTTTTAGCCAAATTTTGAGGTTTGCAAAGGATTCTGGGTAACAGAACCTGGTCCGAGCCCCGCAAGTCACCTCATCTTGGATTCCCCTAGGTCTCTAGTTTTCAGAAATGCACAGGTTTGGTAGGTTTCCCTAGGTGCAGGCTGAGCTAGAGGCCAAAATCTACAGGTAGGCACTTTGCAAAAAACACCTCTGTTTTCTTCCAAATTTTTTGATGTGTCCACGTTGCGCTTTGGGGTATTTCCTGTCGCCGGCGCTAGGCCTACCCACACAAGTGAGGTATCATTTTTATCGGGAGACTTGGGGGAACGCTGGGTGGAAGGAAATTTGTGGCTCCTCTCAGATTCCAGAACTTTCTGCCACAGAAATGTGAGGAACATGTGTTTTTTTAGCCAAATTTTGAGGTTTGCAAAGGATTCTGGGTAACAGAACCTGGTCCGAGCCCCGCAAGTCACCCCTCCTTGGATTTCCCTAGGTCTCTAGTTTTCAGAAATGCACAGGTTTGGTAGGTTTCCCTAGGTGCCGGCTGAGCTAGAGGCCAAAATCTACAGGTAGGCACTTCGCAAAAAACACCTCTGTTTTCTTCAAAAATTTTGGATGTGTCCACGTTGCGCTTTGGGGTGTTTCCTGTCGGGGGCGCTAGGCCTACCCACACAAGTGAGGTATCATTTTTATCGGGAGACTTGGGGGAACGCTGGGTGGAAGGCAATTTGTGGCTCCTCTCAGATTCCAGAACTTTCTGCCACAGAAATTTGAGGAACATGTGTTTTTTTAGCCAAATTTAGAGGTTTGCAAAGGATTCTGGGTAACAGAACCTGGTCCGAGCCCCGCAAGTCACCCTTCCTTGGATTCCCCTAGGACTCTAGTTTTCAGAAATGCACAGGTTTGGTAGGTTTCCCTAGGTGCCGGCTGAGCTAGAGGCCAAAATCTACAGGTAGGCACTTGGCAAAAAACACCTCTGTTTTCTTCCAAAATTTTTGATGTGTCCACGTTGCGCTTTGGGGTGTTTCCTGTCGCCGGCGCTAGGCCTACCCACACAAGTGAGGTATCATTTTTATCGGGAGACTTGGGGGAACTCTGGGTGGAAGGAAATTTGTGGCTCCTCTCAGATTCCAGAACTTTCTGCCACAGAAATGTGAGGAACATGTGTTTTTTTAGCCAAATTTTGAGGTTTGCAAAGGATTCTGGGTAACAGAACGTGGTCCGAGCCCCGCAAGTCACCCCATCTTGGATTCCCCTAGGTCTCTAGTTTTCAGAAATGCACAGGTTTGGTAGGTTTCCCTAGGTGCTGGCTGAGCTAGAGGCCAAAATCTACAGGTAGGCACTTTGCAAAAAACACCTCTGTTTTCTTCCAAATTTTTTGATGTGTCCACGTTGCGCTTTGGGGTGTTTCCTGTTGCCGGCGCTAGGCCTACCCACACAAGTGAGGTATCATTTTTATCTGGAGACTTGGGGGAACGTTGGGTGGAAGGAAATTAGTGGCTCCTCTCAGATTCCAGAACTTTCTGCCACAGAAATGTGAGGAACATGTGTTTTTTTAGCCAAATTTTGAGGTTTGCAAAGGATTCTGGGTACAGAACCTGGTCCGAGCCCCGCAAGTCACCCCTCCTTGGATTTCCCTAGGTCTCTAGTTTTCAGAAATGCACAGGTTTGGTAGGTTTCCCTAGGTGCCGGCTGAGCTAGAGGCCAAAATCTACAGGTAGGCACTTCGCAAAAAACACCTCTGTTTTCTTCCAAAATTTTGGATGTATCCACGTTGCGCTTTGGGGTGTTTCCTGTCGCGGGCGCTAGGCCTACCCACACAAGTGAGGTATCATTTTTATCGGGAGACTTGGGGGAACGCTGGGTGGAAGGAAATTTGTGGCTCCTCTCAGATTCCAGAACTTTCTGCCACAGAAATTTGAGGAACATGTGTTTTTTTAGCCAAATTTAGAGGTTTGCAAAGGATTCTAGGTAACAGAACCTGGTCCGAGCCCCGCAAGTCACCCCTCCTTGGATTCCCCTAGGTCTCTAGTTTTCAGAAATGCACAGGTTTGGTAGGTTTCCCTAGGTGCCGGCTGAGCTAGAGGCCAAAATCTACAGGTAGGCACTTGGCAAAAAACACCTCTGTTTTCTTCCAAAATTCTTGATGTGTCCACGTTGCGCTTTGGGGTGTTTCCTGTCGCCGGCGCTAGGCCTACCCACACAAGTGAGGTATCATTTTTATCGGGAGACTTGGGGGAACTCTGGGTGGAAGGAAATTAGTGGCTCCTCTCAGATTCCAGAACTTTCTGCCACAGAAATGTGAGGAACATGTGTTTTTTTAGCCAAATTTTGAGGTTTGCAAAGGATTCTGGGTAACAGAACGTGGTCCGAGCCCCGCAAGTCACCCAATCTTGGATTCCCCTAGGTCTCTAGTTTTCAGAAATGCACAGGTTTGGTAGGTTTCCCTAGGTGCCGGCTGAGCTAGAGGCCAAAATCTACAGGTAGGCACTTCGCAAAAAACACCTCTGTTTTCTTCCAAAATTTTGGATGTGTCCACGTTGCGCTTTGGGGTGCTTCCTGTCGCGGGCGCTAGGCCTACCCACACAAGTGAGGTATCATTTTTATCGGGAGACTTGGGGGAACGCTGAGTGGAAGGAAATTTGTGGCTCCTCTCAGATTCCAGAACTTTCTGCCACAGAAATGTGAGGAACATGTGTTTTTTTAGCCAAATGTTTAGGTTTCCAAAGGATTCTGGGTAACAGAACCTGGTCCGAGCCCCGCAAGTCACCCCTCCTTGGATTCCCCTAGGTCTCTAGTTTTCAGAAATGCACAGGTTTGGTCGGTTTCCCTAGGTGCCGGCTGAGCTAGAGGCCAAAATCTGCAGGTAGGCACTTCGCAAAAAACACCTCTGTTTTGTTTAAAAAAAATGGGATGTGTCCACGTTGCATTTTGGGGCGTTTCCTGTCGCGGGCGCTAGGCCTACCCACACAAGTGAGGTATCATTTTTATCGGGAGACTTGGGGGAACAGATTAGCAAAACAAGTGCTATTGCCCCTTGTCTTTCTCTAAATGTTTTCCTTCCAAATATAGGAGAGTGTGTAAAAAAGACATCTATTTGAGAAATTCCCTATAATTCACATGCTAGTATGGTCACCCCGGAATTCAGAGATGTGCAAATAACCACTGCTCCTCAGCACCTTATCTTGTGCCCTTTTTGGAAATGCAAAGGTTTTCTTGATAGCAATTTTTTACTCTTTATATTTCAGCAAATGAATTGCTGTATACCCGGTATAGAATGAAAACGCACTGCAGGGTGCAGCTCATTTATTGGCTCTGGGTTCCTCGGGTTTTTGATGAACCTACAAGCCCTATATATCCCCGCAACCAGAGGAGTCCAGCAGACGTAACGGTATATTGCTTTCCATAATCTGACATTGCAGGGAAAAATTACAGAGTAAAATGTAGAGAAAAATTGATGGTTTTTTCACCTCAATTTCAATATTTTTCTTTTTCAGCTGTTATTTTCTGTAGGAAACCCTTGTAGGATCTACACAAATGACCCCTTGCTGAATTCTGAATTTTGTCTACTTTTCAGAAATGGTTAGGTTTCTGGGATCCAGCATTGGTTTCATGCCCATTCCTGTCACTGACTGGAAGGAGGCTGAAAGCACAAAAAATTGCAAAAATGGGGTATGCACCAGTAAAATGCCAAAATTGTGTTGAAAAATTGGGTTTTCTGATTCAAGTCTGCCTGTTTCTGAAAGCTAGGAAGCTGCTGACTTTAGCACTGCAAACCCTTTGTTGATGCCATTTTCAGGGGGAAATCCACAAGCCTTCTTCTGCAGCCACTTTTTCCAATTTTTTTGAAAAAAACGAATTTTTCACTGTATTTTGGCCAATTTCTTGGCCTCCTTCAAGGGAACGCACAAAGTCTGGGTACCTCTAGAATCCCTAGGATGTTGGAAAAAAAGGACGCAAATTTGGCTTGGTTAGCTTGTGTGGACAAAAAGTTATGAGGGCCTAAGCGCGAACTGCCCCAAATAGGCAAAAAAAGGCCTGGCACAGGAGGGGGAAAAGGCCTGGCAGCGAAGGGGTTAAGCTGAAAATCAGGGTGTTGATCCGAGAAGAAAGGAGACAGTATAAACAGATGTGGAGAAATGGGTAACTCAGGGGTGCCAACAGTGGCATAAATAGAAGGGAGCATAATATCAATGCGATCTTCAGGTGATATGGGCCCCGAAGAGATTCCAATGACCCTAATTAAAAGGGAGCCTTTGCTCTGGGCAAAACTACTACAACCAGTTTTTGGCTCCTGTTATGCCCATGGTAAAATTCCGGAATCATGGTGGGGTAGTATAATCCTTCCTCACCATAAAAAGGGAGATAGATCAATACCGTTAAATTATAGACAAATCGCCCTATTAGATGCAACAGGAAAGCTATTTGCGAAAAGCATCCTTCCGTCAACTGAATGATTGGGTGTAGGAAAATGGTATCTTACAAGTGGAACAGGCAGGCTTTAGAAAGGCCCATAATACTTTAGACAATATCTTGATTATGCAAACTCTAATTGATAAATATGTTCAGACTAGGGGAGGTATCTTGTATGCAGCATTTATCGACTATTCCACAGCATTTGACAGAGTGGATAGGGGTATACTGTGGAAGAAACTTCAAGATCTAAGGGTTCCACCTGGTCTCCTACAGTTGGTAATTGCCCTACACTCATCAACCTGGTGTAAGATCTTAATGGGTGGAGAACAGGGACTGTCTTCAAAGGTATTAACAAAAAATGGCCTGAAACAAGGTTGCCTACTGGCCCCATTGCTTTTCTCTCTTCATATTTATGACCTACCTATAAGTCTTAGGAACTCCTCCGGCGATGCCCCTGTAGTGGGGGGGGGGCGGCCAATTGTGTGCTTAATGTACGCGGATGATATAGTAGTGCATGACCTTACCCCAAAAGGCCTAAATCATCTCTTGGCCGCCCTAAAAATCTACTAAGATAGACACTACCTGAAAATTAATATAGCAAAGTCTCAGGTGATTTGCTTCTCTGGGAAGATAATTAGAAGAAATGTTTTGTATCCTTGGGTTATGGGTCAACACAAGCTGGAACAGCAAGTTTGTTACCAATTTCTGGGTAAAATCTTTTCGGCTTCGAAAAAAGATCATGATCAAATTCGCTATAATACGAATAAGGCTCTTTCACTTGCCCAAGGCCTGTCTGCCTTCTATGAGGCAAATGGTAAACGTCATTTCTTACACTTACTATCGGCCTATCAGGTCAAGATCCCAGCGACACTTTTATACACAATAGAGTGTATTGATATAACCCAATGGGATTTTTTGGACAAGACAGAAGTCCGCATTCTGAGACGCATGGTTTCTTGTAATCATGCAGTCTTAGGGGCTGCTTTATGTCTTGAATTTAGCATAAGGAATATCTTTGTGCAAGGCCTTGTGGCAGTGATAAGAAGGGCGCATAACCTCATGCATAGTGAGGAAAGTACATTGAGAAACCTGGCCTACAGTGAGATCTTTAACAATCTGAGGGAAAAATCTGTTTTTTTTTTTAGAAACTACATCAAAGCTATTCGGCTCTTAGAGCTGGACTTGGACCTTTGTCCTTCAATTCCCTACATATCGCTAAAAAAAACTATGAAGGAAGTGTCTTGGTCCAAAGGCTTTTTGCTGGACATGGATGTGTGTCGCCAAAGAAGAGATTTAGAGAATTAACCAACTCTGTAACTATGAAAATGGTGCAACTGTATTTGACCTGGAATTTAAATCATGGGGTGAGGCAACTGTGCATCCTGCTTAGACTTAATAGATTGCCACTGAGAGATCGTACCTGTAGGTGGAATGGCTCGTGTAGCATTTGTGATCTGTGTCAAGGTGGGGTACAATCTCTCTCACATGTTCTGTTTGTCTGTCCGGCTCTAGCCGCTCCAAGGAAACTTTGGTTGAAACCCCTTTTCTTGCGGCTTAATACTAGATCTCACAGAGAGGAGTTGGATTCATGTTACACCGCCCCAAAATGAAAGATTTTGTTATAGGATTTTAAGGTTTTTCCAATCTTTTTTGCAGAAATTTTGAATTTCTGAGTTTGATTTAAATAAAAGTACTATTTTATCATGTATTTACAGGATCTGCCCCTTTTAAGAAATGTGTATTATCTTATGTTGAACTTTTATGATGTTGTATCATCACTCATGTGGATCTCTTTGGAGTTCCGAAACATGATAATAAATAAATTGAATTGAATTGAATTAGATTTTGAGTTGATGCCACCTAGCACATCATTGTGCATCTGCACTCAGAACTCTGTCCAATGCAGAACAGCACCTTAGATATTTTGTTGATGCCTCTTTGTTAATCACTGCATATTTGCACTTAGTGGCTAATGTGCACTTTGTATATGATGATAGGTGTTGTATCTTTGCCTTTACCAATGTGAACTATGACCCCACCTGTGATTGAGAGGATTTGGATTGTAACATATTAATAAGGCACATTAATTGTGTATATTATACCGTGATATTTTTGTACTTTAAATTAATGAATAAGTATATATGATTTTGATGAATATCCAGCATATGCTACTCAGGGACCATTGAAACGAAGACAGGACATTATTTTGGGTATAAGATCATCATAGGTAAATGAGTGAAATTCAATGAATGAGGCTTTTGAACTAGAATAATGAAAGAAAATTCTTAAAGCATTATAGAACATTTGGCTGAAACTTTGAAAATAGAAAGGCATAATGAAGTGATATGTAGAGTGCTGTCTAAATTGAGGAAATTATGGAGTAAAAATGGATTCCGTATTGTTCCATAACTTGTTAATATGGTACAGCTCGTGTTCAGGGGCCATTGAAATGAAAAAGGATCTTGTATTGATATAAAGCAGTCTGACATGGGTGTCAGACACACAGCCTAAACGCTTAGGCCATTTCATTTTTGCTTACAGTTTGTCTCCACTATTACAAATCCTGGTGCACTTGAAATAAAATTTAACTCACTGTGAAATTGGACTGCTGTGTCTTCTGTATGTGTATATATATATATATATATATATATATATATATATATATATATATATATATATATATATATAAAAATGTTGGAAAATGGGTTATTGGTAAGGGCAGGTAGGTACCTACACTTAGCAGTAGGCCACTAACCTCCACTAAGGTCCAGTTAGGTCTCAGTAAATTAATCCCAGCTCAACCCTTGGTAGCTTGGCAACGAGCGTCAAGGCTTAATTTAGGAGACAGAGTGTAAAGCATTCAAATATCACAAAACAGTAATTAAATAAAACACAGGAAACAGTTTAAAAATCCAAAACCAATTTATAAAAATAGAATATATTTTTATCTTTAAAATGACACCAAAACGAATAAAATCGGATAAGGGGAACTGGAGATATGAATTTTTAAAGAATTATTATTTTTTAGCGCCTAGAAACAAAAAGCGCCAATCGGGTCATCTGGTTGCACCTCAACCGGAGCAAAGTCAAAGTTTAAGGCCGACCGCGATGGAGCCCTGCTCGGCTTCAGGCTGCGGGAGGCCTCGGTTAAAAGTTTACCTTCACACTTAGTCTTTTTTTCGAAGATTTTCTTCAGCGGGACGAACCTGCCAGTCCAATCCGACCTCCTGGAGCCCTTCTCCGGATACGCGATGCTGGAATCCTCGGTGGAGATTTTTACCTTCGGACTTAATCGATTTTTTCGAGGTGAAAATCCTTCGACTGGGGTAAACCTGGATCTTGATCCGACGTCCATGGAGCTCTCCTCGGATACGCTGGCTGGGAGGTCCCGGTCAACTTTTTACCTTCGGACTTAGGGGGTCATTCCTACCCTGGCGGTCTATGACCGCCAGGGTAGGTGACGGAGGAAGCACCGCCAACAGGCTGGCGGTGCTTCCGGGGGCATTCTGACCATGGCGGTAAAGCCGCGGTCAGAAAAGGGAAGCTGGCGGTTTCCCGCCGGCTTCCCGCTGCCCCAGGGAATCCTCCACGGCGGCGCTGCAAGCAGCGCCGCCATGGGGATTCCGACCCCCTTCCCGCCAGCCTGGTTCTGGCGGTTTTCACCGCCAGAACCTGGCTGGCGGGAACGGGTGTCGTGGGGCACTGCAGGGGCCCCCTAACAGGGCCCCACATAGATTTTCAGTGTCTGCGTGGCAGACACGGAAAATCGCGACGGGTGCAACTGCACCCGTCGCACCCCTTCCACTCCGCCGGCTCCATTCGGAGCCGGCATCCTCGTAGAAGGGGGTTTCCCGCTGGGCGGGCGGCCTTCTGGCGGTCGCCCGCCAGCCCAGCGGGAAACTCAGAATGACCGCTGCGGTCTTTTGACCGCGGTACGGTCTTCTGGCAGTTCCCGCTTGGCGGGCGGCGACCGCCGCCCGCCAATCTAGGAATGACCCCCTTAGTCTCTTTTTCGGAGATGTTTCTTTACCGGGACGAACCAGCAAATCAGGCCGGCTCGCGGTTGAGGCAAGCCGGCTAGAGTTGCCGCGGCGGGTCGGTCCCTCTATGGAGCTTTTGTTCAAAAGTTGTACAAACTTCTCCAAACTTCTGGGGCTTCTCCCAGATGTCCTTTTAAGGTTCTTTTGACCCTGGAACCTGGGAAAGAAGGCCATATCTATAACGTTTGGGGCATATTACATATGCACTAAGCAAACAGAGCTCCCTACCACCTTTGGAGCCATGCAAGATCATGTATCGGGCTTCCAGATCCCATATACCAGTCAAAGCTCTGATCGGCACTTCTATATTACACCAGATTGTCACCGCCTCAACAAGCATAAATATGGGGCAAAGTAAAGATTCCTTCTCAATATTTTCACAGGCAGGCATGCTCCTGTACATTTAAGATGTGACTCAAAGAGTCTCCATGTCTGTGGTGTGTTGTCTGAAAAATGAAAGTACCCTTTTGAGTTAGTATCATTGTGCAATTACCCCGTATATTCCATATACCATAGCCAGTGTTATTAGGTGTTCTTTATACCCTGCATTGGGTTCCTATTCATAAAAGAAAATACTCCTGCTTGTTTATGGTAGTTCAAAAGAAATTGGACCCAAATATCTCAAGGTACGGTTTACACACTATGGCCCATATTTATACTTTTTTAGCGCCGCATTTGTGCCGCCTTTTGACAAAAAAGCGGCGCAAACGAACAAAATTAGCATTGTGGCCCGTATTTATACTTTTTGACGCTAAACTGCGCTAACGCAGTTTAGCGTCAAAAAGTTTTGCGCCGGCTAACGCCATTCTGAAGCGCCATGCGGGCGCCGTATTTATTGAATGGCGTTAGGGCGTCTTAAAATGGTGCAAGTCAGGTTGACGCCAAAAAATCGCCTCCACCCGATTTGCGCCATTTTTAACAACGCCCAGATGCCATTTACATGACTCCTGTCTTAGTAAAGACAGGAGTCATGCCCCCTTGCCCAATGGCCATGCCCAGGGGACTTATGTCCCCTGGGCATGGTCATTGGGCATTGAGGCATGTAGGGGGGCACAAATCAGGCCCCCTATGCCAAAAAAAAATATAAAAAAAATAAAAAATTATACTTACCTGAACTTACCTGAATGTCCCTGGGATGGGTCCCTCCATCCTTTGGTGTCCTCCTGGGGTGGGCAAGGGTGGCAGGGGGGGTCCCTGGTGGCATGGGAGGGCAGCTGTGGGCTCATTTTGAGCCCACAGGTCCCTTAACGCCTGCCCTGACCCAGGCGCTAAAATCCGGCGCAAATTCGGGGTGTTTTGCCCCGCCCACTCCCGGGCGTGATTTTTGCCCGGGAGTATAAATACGACGCATTTGCGTCGCAGTCATTTTTTTAGACGGGAACGCCTACCTTGCATCTCATTAACGCAAGGAAGGCGTTCACGCAAAAAAATAACGCTCTTTCCTCATACTTTGGCGCTAGACGCATCTAACGCCAAAGTATAAATATGGCGTTAGTTTTGCGCTGAATTTGCGTCGAAAAAAACGACGCAAATTCGGCACAAACGGAGTATAAATATGCCCCTGTATTCTGTAAGTTTGCGCAGTTTTTGCGTCAAGTAGCAGCGCAAATGCGGCACTAAAAAAGTATAAATATGGGCCTATGTTCCACAACAGGTGCTAAGATCAGCCTCTGAGAACTTCTTTCCATCTAGAAAACAGAGGCGGAAAGTATATTGATGTTTTAGGCACAAAAGCATGCAACTTTTTTCCTCATAACATGCGATTCATCTAAGTTGAAGCCAATTTTAAAAAAGAATTAAAAACCTGGCTATTCCATGCCTCAGATTCTTTGTGTTACTCGCTCATTTAGTACATCAGTTTTCTGGAACCATAGTAGTTATTTGAAGCATAGCGCCAGCATGCTCCTTGGACTAACGGCTGCACTTTATAAGTACCCATTTTTCATTATTATTCCCACTGAATTCAACATGGCATATAACTGTTTCTAGAACAGTTGTTAGAAGATCAGCTTCGAATTCCCGCACATCTGGCTATATTATCCTCTACTTGTCTATGCAAAACACAACTATCAGGGGTCATCCAGAATCACTCCGGTCACAAATACACATAAGCAACTCAGTTCCAAACGTTGTCTGTTCTCTTCCTGGGTAGAGGTCATAAGAATGCAGACCCCCTTTTGTACACTCGTGCATATAACCACAGAACCTTAAACCTAACATAGCAAAATATAATTTAGCATTAATATGGCAGGACTCAGTCCCGGCCACCGCTGACTGCTCATCACTGCCCCAAAGACTTCCCCAAGTGTCAGCGCTACATCCGGCATAATCAAGTAGCGCCCTACATTGGAGGTACCAATGTCACAGGGAAGAGGGCAAGGACCAGGCCCTTTGCGTATCCTGTTGGTAGATATCCGATGCCATCAATCAGTTGTTCGGTGCATCATTAATAAGTACGGGTTTATTTTGCATTAAAGTCCTTTCGTATACATGTATACTCGGTTGCAGATTTAAGGGTCCATGGCTAGTGTACCATCTCCAAAGAAAACCACTCTGTGAAAAGAGTGTGTACCCGCGTCAATTTCTTTCTCTTGTGATGTTTCTCAGCAGAGGATAGAGGTGGTGTTACAGTTGCTCTCTTGGTTGAACTGTGTCTAGGGGATTGGTATTGTCTCTCCCGACCCTGCAGACTGTTTTAGGACATCTCTGAAGAGGTAAAAAGTGTGTATTTGCGTCTTTAAAAATCCTTAACTTTGCAGGGTATAACAGCATGTACTTGGGGCCCATGTTCTTGTATTTATGCTTCACAGCCTCGTAGTATTTCCCCTGTCACTATTTTACCAGTGTGTAGCTCGGAATATCTTCATCTCAGGTCCCAAATACTGACCTGTGCTTATTCCTTTCTTGAAAGTTCAAGAAATGGGGACTGGTGGTGCTGGAAGAAGCTCTGGGTTTTGGTATCAGGACCAGTATGCTATGCGTCCTTTTGACACAGAACAATTCCAAAAGACCCTTCAGCTGCAAAGTCCACAAGATCCATTTTTCCAAGAATAACGCTAGAGACAGGCCCTCAGCTTTTACAGGGAAACCCATTAAAGATAAATCATTGTGTTTCAAACTCCTTACATATCATCTATTCTGGCTGACAGGGTTCACATGATTTCCTGGAGGTTGATCACTGATTTTCCACATTTCAGACACCTTGGTGGTAATGGTGTCCTGTGCCTCTTCCGTGACATTGGCTCTTCTCTTTCTGCGATTTTTCTAAGGTCGTTAAGAACCAAGTTCACTGCCAGTATTACTGTATCCATTTTCTGCTAAAGCAGAGCATGTGAACCTTTAATGGCTGCCTGCAGATCAGCAGTGGATGGATCTGTGTGTACTCTAGTTGGTCTTTGCATGTTTTCTTTCAGTTGTGCTCTTCTGACTTAATGTGCACTTCAGTATTTTGTTTTATCATGAAGTGCCTTGGCTTATCTATCCTTCACTATCACGCAGATCTGTACACCGAGAAACTCTTGGTTAATGCTCCAGGTAGTACCTGAGGGTGACAGACAGTTGTGCAAACCTTTTCAGTCCCTCACAGCAGAATCACAAGTGGTGTGTTTAGCACTGTCATCCTTTCAGTTGTTTCCAGGAGCAGCCAGCAGGGCCAGCCTTGGCAAACGTATTCAAATCAGCCTCACTCCCATCCTCCTTTATCACTTCTCTCTTGCCTTTCTTCTTTCCAATCTTTTTTTCCTCTGTCTCATCTAAAGCACCCTCCTGCACCTGCTGTAATTACAAGGAGGAGTTTGGGAAAGTGTTACAGGCATCAGCAGCCGCCCTCTACTTTCAAAAAACGTCCTCCAAAGGCTCTAGCCCACCGGAGCAATGCCCAATAGAATAAAACGTCAGCCAAGGATTGGCAGTCAGGTTCAAAATCTCGACTGACTCAGCAATCAAATAATAGAGCAGAATAGTGATCCTTTGGCTCTATCTTTGGGCTTCGCTAGAAGTAGTCTTCACCAGAGGTGCAATGTACCTACTGCCTGTTGGCCATCTGTCTCTCTGCTGGGATCTTGCTATTACATCTTCAGTCAGTTCAAGGCACCACCAAGTCCTCCAGTGTTTGCGACCTCATTGTCACTCCCATCACTCCCTTGGGTCCAAGGGCGGCCCGGTGTGCACTGTGGTTTGTTCTCTACCTCCACCACTACCAGGCACGGGGCCTGTACACTGGCATCCACAGGTCCACGATGTGCCACCCCTCTGCTCAGATCCTCCATCGCTAGCTGTTATAGTGCTGAGGTAACCACAATGCTCTCAGGTGCTGGTGCTCCATTGCATTTAAGAGGGAGCCATCGCCATATTGTCAGGATCCTATGGAACAAAGGGGGCAATTATCTATGGCTATCCACTCTTCCAGTGGTATGTCAGGCCACACGAAGCACCAGCCACATGCAGAATCACCTGGCATTGGTAGCCCTGCTATTGAATATACACAAAGCAAGCAGGGTAGTGGTGGCAAGTAAGATGCACTTCCCAAATGTGGTATCAGTATAAACATGGCAGTATTAGATAGAAAGCTGTTAGGAACATTGATCACTCAAAGGACCTATGCTGATCCTTCTAATAAAGGAACATTTTGTAACTATTCTTAACTGAAGGCTGATTTATCTGTGTACTTTTTGAGCGCGGTGGTGTCTGTAATTAATACTACTATTAAATATCATGGCAGCCATCAACACAGCAGGATTTTCACAAGATATATACAACGGGGCATCAGAACCAATAGAAAATCCTAGTAAGGGGCCATCTTGCTGGCCAGGCCCTCCTAGAATCATATTCTATTGATATTCTTGTATGAGCATAGGAAAACAAAAACAAAGAGAGAGAGAGACTACCACCAACAAAACATCAACTGGTGCTGTCTGGAGCTCCTCATTTGGACCAGTTGGGTCAAGAACACAGCCTTGCCATACCCACCATTTCACAGAGAAACTTCCCCCTTCAATGGATCTCTTTCTGAAACTTTGTCCTATTAGTGTTTGAATGACACAGGGTTTGGACTGGGATGAGAACTTCAGGGCCAGTCCACATCTAGATGAACCTCTGCCACACAAATACCCATATCAATCGAATCATTCTCTCACCACCTTTTCTACTACCCTAGGAAACATGCTGTACAGCCTCTTCAATTACCCTTTCCAATCTCGCTTCAATATCATGGACTCAAAGTCTCTTACCTCTCCCTTATATCCTGCAACAACTAGATTCCAGAAAACCTTAGCGTCCGTCTCCCCTGTTGCATCTGTATGACTTTCACGCTTGATGGCTTGATCCTCTAACTCATTCTGAGCAGGCAGATCTACACCGCCTCTTGCCAGCTGTTGCTTCTCCCTCTTCTTGTTTCTATACTGCTTATCAAAACTTTTTTTATAGCATATTACTAATAGCACAAGGCCATACACAAAGATAACAGGGTCCCACCTGGACAAAGGACTGTAGAATGTGAAACGTTAAAACTAGACACTAACGGTAAGATTCAACCCATGTGACCATTAGCTCAATAAATCGAACACTGTAGTATTTTGACTTGTGACATACATTGATAGAGGAGGATTACAGATTTGTAGTCTGCCATTCACTGACCATAAATCTAGATTTTTAAATTTCCTGTTGAACGTTTTTGTTTCACTCCTCCTGCAGGCCTCATTGAACTCATTCCATACCTTGGTGTCTTCCACCTGTAACATACTGTGGTTTATTCGTGGGACCCTCAAAAGACCTCCCTCGCTTGACATCAGGACTAGATTCAGTACTTATATGATCCTGGCTTTCAAGTTTTCTAACTCTTCCCCCCCTACTCTCTAAAGGAATGAGGTGAGACTGCTGAACTTTACATTTCATTCCATACGACGTCCGTGCAAGTAACAATCCGTGCACTCCATAAAACGGCCACGCATTGTTTTCTTGTGGGCGCCAAATATATAGTGCTATAATAATCAATACATGAGGCAGTGACCCACCATTCCAATAGTAGTCGTATCCTTTTCCTGTAAGAAAATTATCAGATTGGCCAGCGTACAAATATAAAATCCACTTGTACTGGTTAATATTTAACATGTTTACATGTTTCTCCTTTGATTGTTGCTTATTTGGGACAGAACCTACGCATTTAACGGACTGAAAAACTTGCCTGATAAAGTTGTCAAACATCACAGCTTTAAAGCTTTATACTCTTTACTCGGGGCATGATTTAGAATTTGACAGAGAGGGTACTCTGTTACACCTGCAACAGAGTACTATTTTCAGCAAGGCTCGGCCCACCCACCTGATTTTCTGGTGGGCAGCCCTTCTCTAAGTTTACGACAGAGTTCTACCCAGTTCCTTCTGGCTGCCGGGGTTTTTGCGATTCGAACACCTACTCAATTTAAAGTGAGTGGTCGAATGGCAAATTTTAAAAGTGTCCTTCACTGGCAGTTAAAACGTGCCAGTAGCGGTTAGTGATAACACTCCTACCATGGAAGATAACGCCCATGGAGTGAGTTCATTACGTTTTGATTTTTCCACAACAAGTTCCCGCTCTGGGAGTTAGTTTTTGAAAAAACAAAAACATATTAAAACTTTCATGAATGTCTATCAGTTAGACGATACCATTAGTCAAACCTTAATACATTGACAGGAACCGCCATGACATCGGTTTCTGCCAATGACTAGAGATGTTCGCAGGGCTGGCAGACATCTCTGAATTTAGATGACAGGTACTCCATTAAGACGACACAGTATTTTACTCCGACGCCCTGAAAGAGTATGAACTGTAATCCACATTCTAAATGCTTTAAGTTTAGAGATACCTGCTCCTACCTAAAACTAGCTTTACTTCTGTCCTGCTGGTATTCAGACCTAATCAGCTATCTTGCATCCATTGTTTGATCACTTTTATCTTATTCAAGCTGATGGTTGTCACACCTCTTGCTAATAACGGCGTATGCAGGACTTTTTACATATGTGTTAAAAAGTACAGGTTATTCAGTTGGAACCATGCAGGTCTCCATTAAACAGTCGTATCAGTGCTGCTGTAATTCCCATTGCTGACAACCTGGATCTAATACTGGGCAAAAGGGATGTAACCCATACAGAAGAGGTATTTATTACTCCGGCCACACTTTTAGCCATGACAGCAAGTTATTGTGGCCTTCGGTCTCAAAAATGGTGGATAGGTGTAGGAGCACTGACTCAAATACATAACACTGATTCACCACCTTAGACAACATTTCCATTACATAAAACGGGTGTTTTGTTTTCTCTCCCAAGACAAAAACCAGATTGGAAATTCGACAAAAGATCATTTGATTCCAGATGTTTAGCGATCACCTTCTTTAAGGTCTTATTGAAAAGGGGGCTTTACCTATCAGACGATAGTTCAAGGGTGTTTTGTTTTTTGAAAGTGGTTGATCGAAGGTTGCATCAGGCATGGCTAGGCACCGCTTTCTGACATTGATGTACTGACAATAATTGCTATAATACTTGACAGAGGTGGGGTACTCTTTTTCACCAGGCATTGGGTAGGGTGAAGATAGTTTCTAATCTTTCCCTGTTTCTTGTGATGAGACTAGATTAACAATTCCTTAACTAACTCTTGCTCCTCGGTGCTTCTAACTTTGGTAACTTTGTAGTCTCCTTCGCCTGGTCAAAACATTACTGTTTTTTATTGTCTATCATCTCTAATCTTTTCAACCTTCTTTGTAAAATACTCTCACATACGTTCAGCCTCTATGGGGATAATATCCTTACTGCTTTCCAGTTGGATAACTTCCTAAATAATTCCCAATTACAGTTACCTGCCATGGACATTTTTAGGTCTCCCCGACGGCCATTTCCGTTAAAACTTTTGCTATGAATGTTAGCTCCCCCACCCCCTTTAATCCCCCCAGCACTCACACCCACCCTCGATCTGTACTAACCCTGATGCTCTGAATATTCGGATCTCTCACTCCCAGCAGGCGCACAACGCCCATTGGGCTAAGAGGACTTTAGTCCCCCCGCCCCCTCCCCGATCAGTTTTCGTGGGTAGACCCACCGCAGATCAGCAAGTATTTTGCTCGTCCTGCTAAAGACCTTTACAGCCTTATCAACACTGCAGACGTTTTTTTGTTCTTTTCACAGATTTCAATGAAGCTGTTGGCCATTTTCCCGTGCACAGTTGTTGCTGGTCAATGATAACTGACGTGTCCAAGATGTAAGTGTAAAATCATACGAGGGACGACACCTGCAGTTAAGAAACACCTGGCTATTTGCAGAAAAACAACAGGGCCTTGCATGCAACAACCCCTTGCAACAAAAGGCAGTGGAAAAGCTCACACCAAAAGGCCTGCTGACTAAAACTGCATCAGTTTTGCTTTCCAAGGAAAAATATGTAAGTTAAAACGGTATATATAAATCCAACATACTGCAGCAGCGGTATCTTTAAAGTCTTACTGTGCAATGCAGAAAAGAAACAAAATTTCATATTCATACAGGGTAAAAAATTAAATACTCTACTGAACCTTCTGTTTAATATACGAAATTAAACTTTATTCAGGTATTGCCTAGCACACTGCCCTCTGCACACATTTTTGCTTAACATGCTCTATTTGTGATCCTCAGCAGGGCATTTCTACCATTCATTCTTCTGAGATTATTATAATATATATCATTGAGTTAATAATATTTGCCATTTACAGAATTGTAAAACTGAAAATTGTGCAGTGGCAAGTGCTCTGTAGAAAACAAAATTATATATTTGTTAACTTAATATACAAAGGTACACACAAAGCTCAAGATTAAAACAGGTAAAGAATACAGCACCAAATAAATATCTTGTAAGTACAAAGAATATCAGTTAAGGTAATTGTGTTACAAACATAAAACCATATCACTATAACTGTTCCTAAATAATGCAGGTACACTATGTAGTGGGAAGTTCTAACCATGATCTAAAGGCTTTGTGTAGTAATATGATGTGGTTTATTAACAAGCACCTTAGCTGATGAATTGCAATACTTTTGCAAAATATTTATCTAGTGTTACAGTCGCCACCCAATGGGCTCTTAACTCCTGTTCTATTGTGGGGCATGCATCTACATCTATGACATGTGATTTCCACCTGTGGCAGAGGCAACTGCTTACACATGCCTACAAAGGATCCAGGACAATTTCATACCAGACTGAATGCATGATGTTTTGCAGGTTAGTGACCTGATTTCTGGATATCTATTTCCATGGACAGACACCGTTCTGGAGCCACATGACAGACGGGATCAGGTTCTGCTCCTGATTACATTTCTCACAAGTTCAAATACGCAATCCACTTGCTTTGTTCTTAACCTGGCGAGACTTACAGGTGGAGAGAGTCTTAGGTCCTTGTTCTTTCATCAGCACATTGCATTTCCTCTATCAGTTCACAGGTGTGGGCCCACCAGATGTGCATGTTGCTTCTATAGCTATTGCAAGGGAGGTCAGTCATAGCCCACATCTATGTGTGTACTCCCCAGTACAGACGAGTGAAACCCAAAGGGGTCTTTTTGCAGCGATCTTGCTTCTTCAACAGTCAGACCCCACTTCTCTGCTGTTGCAGTCAGCTCAGATGACAAGGCAGTTGTGACCTACCTCCAGGATGGTGTGGGCAGATCCCATGGCTTAGCAGTTGCAGTCTTTCTGTGGGCCAGTGTAGAATGATCCAAGTGGCAAGGAACTGACAGCCCACCTCCTAGTCACAGCAGATGGTCCCTACAGCATGGAAGTTGCAGCCCATCTCTGGGCCAGTGCAGACAGTTGCAGCTTTCCTAGTTCCCGATCAACAGCACTGCACTGGCACCAAATTGTGACCCAGAGCAGCAGTAAGTGGGATACATGAGAAAGGGAAACTTCAGTAGTCTTTTGGTGCAGTTCTCAATGGGAACCACAGATACAGGCCAGGAGACTAATTGCAGCAAGGGTTGCTCCTGGCTTTGCTCTCTCAAGCAGTCCATTTTCTCTAGGTGTTCCTCAGACCAAGAGTATGCTGTGCTTCTTCACCTGGACAGTGTCACCTCCTGTATGGTCAGGGAAATTCCTTCCCTATCTCAGGAGGGCAGGCAGGCATGCTTCTAGGCTCTACACAGTCTCTCAGCACCTCCAGCAGAAAGTGCAGACTTCACGTAATGCCCCACCTCTGATAAACTAGTTGCAGGCAGATACCAGCCCTGGTCACACAGCAGTTCTGTGAGTACTCTGCAGTGCTTTACCTTCCTTCATCATGAAGAACCTGGAACAGGAAGAAGATGGGGTGGTTTGGGTTCTAATTCTATACACATCTTCTAAACAGGAGAAGTGGATTCACTGACTCAGCCTTCGAAATGAGTTTGGGTTGGTTCTTGCCTCTCTCTCTGAACACCGTATTTGAGTAAAGTGATGCTTCTCACAGCAGCTGCTAATGGGGCTGTCTGCAAGCAGAAGTACCCACATCATAAACACAATGATGTGAGAGGTTTCTACATTAGCCTGTTACCAGCCTTTCTGAGCACTAGCCAGGGGTAGACAAAAAGGCAGGTCTCGCCTAGAAACTTCTCCGTCTTGGACAATGGAAACTGCTCTCACGCCCCTCAAATACATCATAAACTAAATGGCAGGGGTCAAGAACAACTATTCAGCAGTCCTTTGCTTACAAAGTCTTTATTTAATTTCTATAGTTAGCGCTCTATCCGCCCGCCTCATTTAAGTGTCTGGAAGTTCATCCTACAGTCATAATAATGCAGGCAATTAACTTTCACTGTTTGGGGAAGCTCTTCTCCCTCCTGTGCTGTGTCAAAGGAGATGCTTTCAAAATTGATCCCACTGTTTCAGTATGTTCACACATACGCACACATATATCACACGCACCACGCACCACACACACACTACACTCTGCTATTGCCATGTATGCACCATATGCTCACTGTACACACAGACCCAACATACATCCTGGATATCAGTTCAAGTTTCTGAGTCTCAAAAAAATGAAGCTTTACTTTAGCGGGGACAGGAGTCAACATTTCCTCAAAATAGATTCAAAGGTCTGGCCACAGTATGAATTACAAAAGACGGTATATTGCCACTGCCACCTTATGTGTTAATCCTATGACAGTAGCATTAGTGCACTCTTTCTATAAGGTCATGGTTGTTGTATCCTTTCAGATCACAGGACAGGTCCAGATCTCTCTAATTGTCAAAGACAGGCTTAGGCCTTTGCACACATGGTAGAAAGGTATGACACTAGAGCAAACATAAAAGAATATCAGATTCACAACCAGTTGGGCACTCAGGGTAGTGAAACACAACTGCATGCCATGCAGGGGTCAATCCAATTCCAACACCCATCATCACAATTTCCACTGTCTTCCAACTGCCAGCCATTTCCAGTACTTCTGGTCTTGTGCCTGAGACACTGCTGAATTTTTCGGGAGTATGCTGAGGTGCAGAGGACCTGTGTGGCTGTGTGACACTCGTTCTATGGATTTCAAAGTAGTTGGATGCTTGTGTTTTTCCTGAGTTTTAGATATTCTGGCGTCTAGTTCCATTCTTCTCACACTTTAAGGAATCTGAGGTGATTGAAAAGTACTTACCATCTGCTACTATTTAGGTGTTTCTACTGCTGTCTTGTTGCTGATTCTTAACCTTTCTATATTTGAGCCTTGTCTGCCTTTCCACTCTGAATGTGTACTTTGTAATCTGCTGACGTTCCTCCCATGTTTTCAGCTGTCAGGAATAGACCTTTCTCCCGCCTTTCATTTGCTGAAAAGAGATGGAGGCATAACTCCTTGTAAACTCAGTATTTACAAGGGAGTACTTTCTATTTATAGTCAACTGGTTCACCACACTAATCTTCTGTTTCTCTGTGGATTTGTGCAGATTATAACTTGCTTTTTTCTTAATTATGACCTATTATCCATCAGTTCTACACTACTTGTTCATATACTGCCTTAATGTAACTTAGTATAGTGGTGTGGATAAAAGTGCTTGAGCATGTACACTAAAATGATAAATACATACGTGCATGTGAGGTTTGCTTAAATGTAATAAAAACATGTTTCAACAATTTGTGCTATAAAGACGTGTAAAAAAACAAAGTTATAGTAGTGCTCATGAAACACAGGAGAAAGAACACATTTTAAACTTCGAAATCCTTCATGAATGTTCACTAAACTTCACATCTGTACACAAGGATGTTTTAATCTTTCAAAGATTTTAAAAGCCAATATTCCAGTGTAATATTTACGTGACTCTGTACTGTTCTTAAATGCCAATAGGGATTCTGGAGGCCTGATCATCAACCATGAGTTTTGCAATGCTACCAGAACACACTATAGTAAGGTAGATCAAAGAGCTCGCTTGAGGCAGGAGACAGCCCAGCTCCATGAGCCTACTCCTAATAGTTACATTTAGCTGTTTGCCCACTGCTAACAAGGGAAGGTGTGAAGGGGGGCTCGGATAATGACAGGAAAGATGTCATGAGAGTTAGAGATATTAGGGCTTTATCAATGGTTTAATGAGGTGGGAAGGAGAGGACTAGGTTAGCTCAAGCAACAGTCAGAAGCAACAATATTCTACCTTTGGAAATCAAACAAGGTTAGTGTTTGGTTTTCAACACTTATCTATCAAACACAAGTTTAAACCTGCTGCAACATAGAAGACAATAGTATGTCTACAACTCGGTCCTTTTATCGCACTATTATTACTCTTCTTTATCATAAATCGTTTTCTAGTTTTCTGATTTACCCCAGCATTCCTATTGGAAACCAGTCAGGTTCTATGAATTTACCATTCTTTTTGAAAGATCTTTGTTATGCTAATACCAAGCATTCCCCTGAGAAATATTATAACAAGTTCCCTTTTTCTCAAGAAAGAATTCTACTTAAATATACTCAAGGCGTCTTCTATGAAAACATACATACAAATGTCACACAAATGTTGTAGCAATTCTTCATGCGCAGTTGCTAAATATTTTCATGAAGGCTCTTTTGAAAAAATCTTCTGCTGCTAGTAATCAACTGTATCATACAAGTTTGAGTATCAGTTCACCTGTCATAGATGTCAATTCACTAAAATGCCAGAGGCAGTGGAATTGACATCACATACATACTGACCACCAATAGGTTCATCAGGTAGAGCCATTGATTCACCTCTAGTTTCTAACCTTCTTGCTCATGAGTACTCAGTATATAGCTAGAGGCAAATGATGCTTACATCTACATGTATTTTCATTTTATACCACTGTTTATCTGACCATGGGTTCCAGGGTACACTGGGGTAGTGACAGGTATACCAACTGTTAATCCTGATATATCAGCTTCCAACACTGGCAAACTCCTATTGCAAGTCTGTCTGTACCGCGGGGACACCATGGACAGCCACTCTCTGTGCTCAGTTTCTGTGCTTCATGTGGTACTAATGCTACTGTCTTTTAAAACGTGGGTGGCAATTCAGGCTGTAGGAGTTACTAAGCATATTAAAATTGAGGGTATTTATTGGTAGCAGAACTCTGGGTCACTATGTAATACCATTGATGGAAGCATCAACATTTGATGTGCTGTACAGCCTGGACGTGACACATCCTTCCCCCATGAAGGAAGATAGCTTTTTCTGATCTGCACAATTTTCTATCAATGTTCCTAAACATCCTTTTGGAGAAGGGTCCCAAACATAATTTAAATGTTTTGAAGGTGAAATACCTTGACTTGAGACTAATGCAATTTGCCCACTGTGCTTATAAATGCACACTAAGAACTAAGGGCCAGATGTATCGAATGATTTTGCACTCGCAAACAGCGAAATCGGCCGTTTGCGAGTGCAAAATCGTGGTCTGCAATGCATCAAAGGCATTCGCAGACCACAAAATGAAAATCGCTAAAATTTCGATTTTCTGCATTGCAACCTGGATTTTGCGAATCGCAAATTGCGATTGGCAAAATCCAGGTCGCAAGGCTATTCTGCAAAAAATCGCAAATTGCAATTTTTCGCAGAATGGTATTTTGCACATGCAAAGTACCATTATCTGCAACCAGGTGGTAACCTGGTGCAAAATTTAAAAATGCTGTAAAACTGCATTTTTAAATTTATAATGTAAAGCACACATGCCCTTTTGGCATGTGTGTACTTTACATTGTAAAAAAAAAAAAAAATGGGGTGCAGGAGAGGGGGCCTTAAGCCCCCAGCACCCTGCCCTTTTGCATTTCTCAAATTGCGATTTCTGGTTCAAGCTGCGAATGGGGCCAGTATCGCAATTTGCGATTCGGTAATTGCATTTGCGATTTTTAAGAAATCGCAATTACCGAATCGCAAATGTGATACATGGCCCTTTGCGAGTCGGTAATTGCGATTTCTTAAAAATCGCAATTACCGAATCGCAATGGGCCAGAATCATACATCTGGCCCTAAGTTATTGGTCCAGTGTGCTTACAAATGTACCAATGGCCTTTATCCATAGAAAGTATCCACACAGTACACAGTTTGCAACAAAAATGAAGCCCCAACTAATTTTAACGTGGGTTGTGAAGATGCCTCTGCCACCAGTGGCACCCTCCACCTCAAAGTTTGCGCCTAGTTGCGCCTCTGACTCCCAGTATCTCAGAGTAAGCTTTCAGTTCATTTGAAACCAAAATCTGTAGCACCCCTTCCGGACGGCCTTTAGATCCCATCCTCTACTAGAATTCCAAAGGACATGTAGTCCTCCTCCAGAAACTCAGTCAGCAACCAGATTTCTTGAACGAACACACATGACGTCTTTTCAATCTTCATTTTGTGTCCATGCACGCACCCTTGCATCTACATTCCACAGTTTTCCACACTACAGAGAAAAGCATGCCCCTTTGCTTTGTGGTATGTTTATATGTACTATTTACGTTATATAACCATTTATATATGGTTTGATGAGCTCCATGTCATCAAGCCGTACTGTAGCACATCGAACCATACCACATGAATTTCATTTCTCTTTGTGAGCTTATTTAGACAAAAAATTATCACTCCTAAATATCGGTCATAAGGAAAGCTCCAGCAAAAATGCAATATTCATGGGATTCAAGGTCAATGTACTTGGAGAGCAGAAGATAGATAGATATTTTCCTGGTAGCAGGAACATGTTCCCTTTCTCTACAGTTACTTCCTGATAAAGTGTAAATTCTTATGTTTACTAAAAGATTATTAGTTATTGCATTGAAATGATATTTTCTTTCTGTAGTACTTGTGTAGTAGTCATTGCAGAATGAGTTGTCCCAAAACGTGGTTTACCCCTGCAATTTTCTATAGGGATTTTGAACACGACTATAACCCGAACCGCTGGATGGAATTACACCAAGTTTGTCAGAAAGCTAGCTCTTGGTCCAGAAAGTGTGCTTTTTGTGATTTGGTGTAAATCCATTCAGCAATAAACAAATAAGAGGCACTCGTTAAATAAACACTTGTATAACAATGAGTACAGAAGGTATCTGCTGAAGTCACTACAATTGTCCTTTGGAAGAGAACACCATGCTATGTGTCTTTAGGATGGTGTGAGATACAGACAAATGTCCTATGTCCATTGATGGTCACCCACTGCCTGTACTTCTTAGTGTTCTCAGGCACTAGGGTTCTCTGGACCATCTCACTGTCCCCTAGTGAGACAAGGGTCATCTCAGCTGGCTCCCACCCACCTGCAACCAACTCCTCACCAAGCGCTACACTATCCAAACCCTGAACTGCACACCAGTGGGTGCTGGTGTACTCTTGGGGCACTTGGGGTCCCCCCTCACTTGACCCACTTGGTCACATGCATAGCACTTACGGGGGAGGACCCTCTGCCACAGGTTTCCCTTTGGAGAACCATGGCTTCTTCTCACTTGGGGGCTGGGAATCCTTACCCTGTTAATCCTTTTGGGGTACTTTAGAGAACTCCCCTTGTTTACTCTTACCCCCCTTTTTTCTGAGTGGGACCCTGCCCACCCTTGGCGTGGTCTCCCTCACACCTCTTCTGGACCCTGGTGCTCTCCCAGCGGTCTGCTTTCTGGTGCAAGCTTCCTGGGGTCAGACAGCTTGCTGTCAATTAGATGCTGGGTCTGGTGCAGCTCTGGAAAACATAAACTGTACAAGTGCTCCCAAGCAATCAGATTGTAAAGCCCCTCATACGTTGCTACCTTACTGCCCTTCACCCAACTATCCAGTGACCTGCAGAATGAATCAACACATTCCAACCATATTTGTGATTCCTTTTTTCTCATAGAACCTAAACTTGTCCTTATATTGATCAGGGATGAGACCATACCTAGTGATCAGGGCGACCTTCATGATGGGTTAAGTGAGACCCTGGGGAGCCCCTAAGAATGGCAGAGTATCTCTTCCCTCTACCTCAAATTGCTTCCACAGACCCGTCCCCCCAATGTGTTTCAGGAACAAGATTCATATAGAGAGCAGACTCATACCCCTTAAACCACAACAGTATGTCACCCTCCCTCTTGTAATCCTTCACAAGGTCCTTAGGAATGTGCACCCTCCTCTCAGGCTGCACTGTGATGTTGCTGCCACCATCCCTATTAGACTGGCTCCTCTGATCCAGCTCCCTCAAGCTGAGCTCATGAGCCAACAATAACTTTTTCTACTGTATGGCCATCCTCATTTTCTCGAACTCCAACTGACCCTTAGATGAGATACTGCTACCTGCCCTGGATGTCCTCCCCCCAGACAGAACAGGCCCACCCAAAATACCATTGTGAGTACTCTGAACCTCCTCCCCCTCCTCAACCTCATCCTCATCTTCCATGTGCCCCTCAGCTTCCATGGCTGCCACCCAGGCCCTTAGTGCCTTTTGCAGCTCCTCCTTACTGGTGGAGCTCTTAATAGGGCAGGCAAGATCCTTACAGAACTGTTTCAATTGGGCCACTGTGTAACTCTCCAGTTTCCCTAAATCAAAAGCAGCTCCAGCTGATGCAATTCTAGACTGAGACATGATAAAAAGGCAACAGAAGTGCAAAGTTCCAAAGGCAGAAAACAAGTTCCCAATGAAGTTCAAAAGTCAATCAAGGATTACCACAAAATGGATGTAGGGAAAAATCCAAAAAAGAGAAAAAGGAAAAAAAAACACAAGACATGTAGTATGTGGGCACGTACTGGTCTGCACTGAAAACAGTAGTGTACACTTAATCACTGTATGTCAAGTACAAATACAAGTCCAATCTCAAATGCTGATCACCGATGTTAGAAATGGTGTCTTTGGTTGGCAGTCAGGTTACCCCTTTCCAAGCAAGGACCCTCCCTCTAGTCTAGTCAACTAACCCTTAGCTAACCCCCGCTCACCCCTTTCGTAGCTTGGCACAAGACGGCAGGCTTACCTTCAGAGTCTAGTTGTAAAGTGTTTGTACCAACACACAGAGTAACTCAGTGAAAATACTACAAAATGACGCAACACAGGTTTAGAAAAACAGGAAATATTTATCAAAACAAAACAAGACCAAAACGACAAAAATCCCCCATACACAAGTCAAGTTATGAATTAAAAAGCAAAAAGAGTCTTAAATCCTTAGCAAACAGTGCTAACGCTGTTAGCATGAAAAAGTACCTGGGTTGCGTCAAAATAACACTGCACGGGTGAGTGTGCGTCTGAAAAGGCCAGCGATGTGTCGATTTCTCACTCACAAGTGAGAACTTGCATTGTTCCTCCTCCGGTCTGGTCGGCGTGCGTTGTTTATCCTCTCCGCAGGAGAGCGGTACGTTGATCCGGACAGGTACCTCTGGTCCGATCAGGCTTTGCGTTGTTTTTCCATGGCCAGCGCGGTTTGCGTTGAAAAGCCTGCAGCACGGTATCAGAAAAACCAAAATACATGGGTTGCGACGTTATCAGTCTCTGCCAGCGGGTGTTGCGTGACGGTTCTCAAGCCGCGAGCAGCAATCTTCCAGCCGCGATACAAGTGGAGCGTAGATTTCAGTCACGAAGTCGGTGGCCGTCGTTTCTAAGCCAAGTCTTGGAAGCTGTGTCGAAAATGTCCTTGCACGGCGGCCTGTGCGTGGATTTTCACTCTTGGTCTGCCAGCTTCACCCTTCAAGGCCCCAGGAACTGGATAGGGCACCACTTGGCAGGGCAGGAGTCTCAGCAGAGAGTCCAGGTGCTGGCAGGGGAATTCTTTGATGGCCCTGAGACTTCAACAACAGGAGGCAAGCTCAGGACAAGCCCTTGGAGATTTCTTCACAAGCAGGAATGCACATCAAAGTCCAGTCTTTGTCTCCTTGCACAGGCAGAAGCAGCACTACAGGATAGCTCCACAAAGCACAGTCACAGGCAGGGCAGCACTTCTCCTCAGCTCTTCAGCTCTTCTCCAGGCAGAGGTTCCTCTTGATTTCCAGAAGTGATCTAATTTTTCAGGGGTTTGAGTGCTCTTCTTATACCCATTTTGGGCTTTGAAGTAGGCCTACTTCAAAGGAAAGTCTGCCATGCACACACCAAGGGTTGGAGACTGCATTGTGTGAGGGCAGGCACAGCCCTTTCAGGTGTAAGTAACGACTCCTCCCCTCCCTCCTAGTACAGATGGCTCATCAGGATATGCAGGCTACACCCCAGCTCCCTTTGTGTCACTGTCTAGAGAGAGGTGCAAACAGACCAACTGTCAAACTAACCCAGATAGGGAATCCACAAACAGGCAGAGTCACAGAATGGTTTAAGCAAGAAAATGCCCACTTTCTAAAAGTGGCATTTTCAAACACACATCTCAAAACCCACTTTACTAAAAGATGTATTTTTACATTGTGAACTCAGAGACCCCAAACTCCACATGTCTATCTACTCCCAAAGGGAATCTACGCTTTAATAATTTTTAAAGGCAGCCCCTATGTTAACCTATGAAAGAGATAGGCCTTGCAACAGTGAAAAACGAATTTGGCAGTATTTCACTTTCAAGACATACAAAACACATTAGAATATGTCCTACCTTAAACATACACTGCACCCTGCCCATGGGGCTACCTAGGGCCTACCTTAGGGGTGTCTTACATGTAAGAAAAGAGAAGGTTTAGGCCTGGCAAGTGGGTACACTTGCCAAGTCGAATTGGCAGTTAAAATTGGCACACACAGACACTGCAGTGGCAGGTCTGAGACATGTTTATAGGGCTATTAATGTGGGTGGCACAACCAGTGCTGCAGGCCCACTCGTAGCATTTGATTTACAGGCCCTGGGCACCTCTAGTGCACTGTACTAGGGACTTACCAGTAAATCAAATATGTAACCCATGGAAATCCAATTACACATACATTTTACATAGGAGCACTTGCACTTTAGCACTGGATAGCAGTGGTAAAGTGCCCAGAGTAACAAAAACGACAAAAACACAGTCCAGCACACATCAACAACCTGGGAAACAGAGACAAAACGTTAGGGGAGACCATGCCAAGGATGCCAAGTCTAACATAATGTCTTCCCACCTTTTTCCAGGTTGATGGACAGCTTACTAAAAAGCGTCTGGAGTGCATTTCCCAGCCAATTTTGGAGATACATTCATAGCGCAGAGAAATATGAGCAAATCTCCACCAAACAAAGAAGCATGTACTACATATAATTAGGAGAAAATACAATTGTGGGGAGCTTTCATCTCTTTGTTGTCTCGTCGTCTTCTCCACACGGGGATTCATGTCATCGCATATTTCTGTACATAGACGCTAAAGAAACTATTACATTGACAAAATTACAGACACACAAGGTCATAGGAGATATTGTATAAACCAAAAAATGTGCACACACAGTTCCAAAAAGAGGAAAATTGTATCTACCGGTTCTGCATATCAGGAAAACCAAAAGGTTGTAAGCACGAGCCCTCACTCACCTTTCGGTGACATGCTTCATCATAGGGCTGTGCTCCTCGTCAGGCCGGCGCTGCAATGCCTGACGGGCCCCACACGGGGGCTCTTTGCCGGAGATCTTTTGAGCGAAATGCGCACCGGTCAAAAAATGGGAATCGAGGATTGGAGTAGAAAAGTTAAAAATGTCTAGAGGTACAAACCGTTGATATCTTTAATTAAATGTTAGTGCCTCTGACAAGATTAAAAACAAAGAATAGGGATATGGTAAAATAATGTCTACACTCCCCATCAAGTATAACAAAATGATGTTAACTATAGCCACCAACCCTCATACTAAAGAGTGGTGAAAAAGACAGAAAAAAGAAAACACAGGATCCCCTGTGCTACTCTACATTACAGGTCAACATGTTTCTCGCTATGCGATTCGTCAGGACCTCAAAGACGTACCTAATCCTTCAAATATTTGGGCTGCCCATATTAGGGGAAGCAGAACCCTTCAAATAATAAATGTAGGGCCTCATCGGGGGACAAACATCGAGATGTGTAAAATCCTCTGTGGTTTTACTAAAGTTGCAAAGTCGACTGTAGACCTATGCGCATAGCGAGAAACATGTTGACCTGTAATGTAGAGTAGCACAGGGGATCCTGTGTTTTCTTCTTTCTGTCTTTTTCACCACTCTTTAGTATGAGGGTTGGTGGCTATAGTTAACATCATTTTGTTATACTTGATGGGGAGTGTAGACATTATTTTACCATATCCCTATTCTTTGTTTTTAATCTTGTCAGAGGCACTAACATTTAATTAAAGATATCAACGGTTTGTACCTCTAGACATTTTTAACTTTTCTACTCCAATCCTCGATTCCCATTTTTTGACCGGTGCGCATTTCGCTCAAAAGATCTCCGGCAAAGAGCCCCCGTGTGGGGCCCGTCAGGCATTGCAGCGCCGGCCTGACGAGGAGCACAGCCCTATGATGAAGCATGTCACCGAAAGGTGAGTGAGGGCTCGTGCTTACAACCTTTTGGTTTTCCTGATATGCAGAACCGGTAGATACAATTTTCCTCTTTTTGGAACTGTGTGTGCAAATTTTTTGGTTTATACAGTATTGGGAACTTCACACACTGGACCAGGAGTCTATCCTCCGAATATCCCACTCCCTGCCCCCCTTGCTGTTGTTTTTTGATGACATAGGAGATATTACCTTGCGGTCCTTTACGCAGCTATAGTGTAGGAGATGCACTATACCTTTACCCAATGAGGTAGCACTTACTAATTAGGCAGTAGAAAGTGCAGCTACTTGGATAAATAAGCAGCTCATAATGCATTCTGGCACCATTGTTCAGTTCACAGTAATCAAATCACAATGGGAAGCACTTACAAATATAAACAAAGCAGGTGCCCCAGTTGAAGGTCTGCTTCCATAAAGTACAAACTATTTTAAGTTGTTTTCTTGGCCAACGCCAATCCCAGCTGCACACGTCCAAAGGCTGTGCGTTGGGTGGGGCTGGATGCATGCACTGGGTTGTCCACAGAGGCTGGCTGCAAGCCTTGCGGCCATCCCCCTGCTGCACAAAAAAAACATAGTAATACATTGAAAAAAGGTCCAAATGTTATAGGGACATTATAGCTGGGAATTAGCATTGAAATATAAACCAAAAGGACGTTATAATTAGGTTCTGAATTTACATGCACAAACCCATAGAAATTCAGGTGTTAGTGTTATTTCATGTAACTATAATTTGTGCCCTAAGGTAACTATAACTTGTGCCCTCGCCAATGGTTATGGATGATTTACAGTTAGAAATACCTTACGTATTATTTTATATAAACCCAACTTAAATTACACAAACATTAAAAAGTGAAAAGTTATAATTACAACTTCAATTTATAATTTATGCATCTCCTTCAAATGACTAAATCATGCACCTCCGAACACAGTCTTGTCACCTCACTCGCCACACTAAATTAACTATAATTCATGCCTTTCCCATGCACTGTTTAGTTCATACCCTTGCTTACTACATCATTATAGAATGTGAAATCATAGCATTCAGAACAACACTTACAACTTCTGAAATGACATTATTTGTCACATCACAGTGCATGGTAGGGTGGCGAGTTATAGTTGGTGTTGTCTCATAAGTGAGCTGAAAAGAGTGTAACGAGGTTCGCTACTAAAAATAATTTGAAGGTGGTGGATAAATTGTAATGAAAGTTATGACTATAACACTAGAATTTGTAAAGCTTGTGTAGTTTAAAAGTGGTTTGTATCGGGAAAACTGTTTTTCCTAACTATAACTAAGCTTTTTTTTAAAATAAAAATGTGTTTCAAATCATAGAGTCCAGTGTCATGAGTGAGAGTTCTTATGTGGAGTATCGTACAGTACAGTGGAGGAGAATGTAAAGTCTATTGTCATAGCCTGGAGTATTGTAGATTTGAATCGAGTAGAGTAGAGTAGAGTTTAGTAGTGTAAACTACAATGTAGTAAAATGTTATATAGTGTAGTGGCATGATGTCTCATACAGTAGAGTCAGAGTATCATAGGCTGGAGCAGCAAGTTGTATAGTGGAATGGCGTGTCGAACAATAGGGTGTTGTAGACTGTCATAGAGTGGAGAATAGTGTTTTATTGTGGAGTACTATGAAGCAGAGTGTCATATGGTGGTGTTTCGTCAAGTGGAGTGTTGCAGACTCCAGTGGAAGAGAGTGTTGTAGAGTGGAGTGGTTAAGACTAGTGTGGCATACAGAGACGTGGGTAAAGTTTATTATCATACAATGGAATGGCATACATTAAAGTGGGGTCCAATCAAATAGCATAGAATGAAGTGGCATGGAGTGGCGTGCCATTCACTGTAGTGGCGAAGAGTGAAATAGTGTACAGTGGAGTGGCATTCAGTGAATGGCACAGAATGGAGTGCCACACAGTGGAATGGCTTAGGGTGGAGTACCATATACAGCAATAGTGTATAGTGGAGTTGCATACAGTGGAGTGAAGTAACGTACACTGAAGAGCCATAGAGTGGAGTTGTGTACAGTGTAATAGCATAGAGCGGAGTGTTGTACAGTGGAGTGGCGTAGAGTGTAGTAGTGTATAGTGGAGTAGCGTACAGTAGAGCGGCATACAGTGGAGTGTTGTAGAGTTGACAGGCATACAGTGGAATAGAGTAGAGTGGATTACAGTAGAATGGCGTAGAGTGTAATAGCATATAGTGGAGTAGTGTCCAGTGGAGTGGTGTACAGTGGAGTGACATAGACTGGAGTGGTGTACAGTGGCATTGCGTACAGTGTAATAGTATAGAGTGGAGTGGTGTAGAGAAGAGTTTCACACAGAGGAGAGGCATAGAGTGGAGTGGCTTAGAGTGGATTAGCATATAGTGGAGTGACATACAAATGTATGGGAAATTTAGCAGCAATGTAAATTATGGTGTGCAAAACAGCGAATTGCGCTGCCTTGCATTACTCAAGATTTACCAATCAATGCAGGGCCAGTCACGGTGGCTTTGCGTTCCTTCGTAAATCTGACTTAAGTATTACATTGCCCATGCAATACTATGAGTGCCCTAAGGGTACCGCAATCCAATCATACAGCTAGGCCTTAGTTATATTTTGGGCCATGGCATACCGTGATAATTTTGCAGGACACCATGGTACATGGCAATGACAAGCCAGTATGGAGTTGAGTAATGGCTGAAAGAATGAAAAGGAAGCCATATTGTTTTTACTACACTTTGGCTATGTTCAGTGTAGGACCTTAGATATGGGTAAATAGTAGGTCCCTACCTATTAATACTTTATTTAAGTGATAATAGATAGGGAAATCTATTTATTTTCATATATATTTTTAAATAAGTTCACAGCCACATACTGCAGTAGCTTCACAAAATTATGTGAAATTCAGCGAAAGTACCGCAGTGACAGACATCACTAAGTTTAAATGCCTTATAACTTAAAAAATACTTACCCTACTTAACTGCAATATCCAAAAAGCATCATCTCTGCAGCATAATATAAAAATTGAATCCTGCCAGATTGCATGTAAATCCATTCAGTTATTTTTGCCCTACATCAAATACACTACTGCACGGAAAATGCATTGGTGTGATAAAATGCTTTCGGGCCTCCTTTTATCTTTGCACTCCCTTAGGGATTCACCACACAAATGTACATCATCTCACAATGAAGAAAGTGCTATAGGTCTGGAAAGTTTTGTGGTGAGTCATTGTGACGAGTGAAAAGTAATTACGGAGCTAATATCTGAGTAATTCCTATATTTGGGCTTTCTTGAGCTTTTAGTAGGATTGTGCTACATATGAAGCCAGAAGTGAATGAAAGCCAATCATTGTCATAATAAAAAATCAGAATACTATTATTTTTTGCTAACAGCCAATTATTATGTCCTCCATATAGTTGATTGTGTAGCTCACTGCTAGGTCACATTTGCATTTTTTTGCACAGGAGTAAGTAAGGAAGATGATTCTTGTTTGGCTTGTTAGTCACAGTTTTATTTTGTGAGCCAAAGAGCATGCAAAGATTACTTATATAGTGTAATATGTATGCTATTAATTAAGTATATGTTTATGGGTTTCCATTAGCATGTCGTTATACATGAGTCCGTCAGTTGTTCATGTCATAAATATGAAACTTTACATATTCAGTCTAGTTTATATTTTTGACTTCCTTGCTACGTTTACTGGGATTGTGCTACATATTGAGGCCAAAGTGAATAAACGACAAGTCATTGATATGGTAATGAATATTGAGATTTGTTTACCAGTGGCTAATTAACATGTCCTCCAAATAGTAGTATGTGTGGCTCACTTCCAGGTCAACTTTCATTTTGTTGCACAGGGGCGCACAAGAAAGATCGTTATTTTCGTTCTGTATTTGTATAAAGGTTTCCAATTGCATTTGACCATAAATGGTTCCTTAAGTTGTTCATGTAGTAAATATGAAACTTTACATATGCAGTCTACTTTATTTTTTGGGCTACCTTGTTACTTTTAGTAGTACGGTGCTACAAGATATTACTACGTTGAAAAACCTTAGGAAATACTAGGAGCATGGCCAAAATGGCGCCAAAAGCAGTCACCTTTTCATAAGGCTCTGCTCAGTACTGGGCCCATCTGCAGTAATCCTGGCACAAAGAGGCACTACGAGTCCCCCAAACTGAAGAGCAGAGACTCCCTCCCTGCCGCAGGTGGGTGGGGTGCTCCGATTGATCCCTATGGAACAGACGAAGAGGCAGACGCGGTTGTCTGATAGGTCGGCCTTGTGACTCAGCAGGGGCCAGGACATGATCAGGCACGGGGCAGAGGTGCTCAGCCATCAGGCCCTGGGGATGAGTGATCTCACTCCCAGTCTTTAAGACGTAGGTTGGGCCCCCATACCTAATACTGTGAGCAGCACCCTGCCCCCCCCAAAGCAGCCCCTGAGACACCATATACAGCCTCTTCGTGGAGGCCCCTCACGCTGGACCTCCCTTTAGCACCAGGGGAGATGGTGCTGGGGTAGTTAGCATGAACCCTGGATCCTGGGAACCCATTTCCTCACAACATTGCACTGGTCAGGGATATATGCCACATTAAACAGCCACCTTTTCTTACTGCTAACTACTTTGACTGACCATAGAGACACATTGAGTGTCCAGAGATGTCCCCATGGGGCCCCCTCTATGAATGTGTTCCTTGCTGGTGGTGCTGGGAAGGCATGTGGAGCACAGCCCCTGGCTGGCACCAGGACTGACTTGCTTGACCGCACCCCTGGAAGGGTGGCGGTGCAGATGGCCACACAACAGATTTGGGGCTCCCCTTAAAACACATCTCACTGCAGTGCTGACCTCTGGGAGACGCCCCCACTGTTTCTTTTTTTTTGCTTCAATCGGACTACCACCCAGTACTGTCATGGGTCTGTGCTTTGACCACATGGCACTATGCAGTGCCGCTCCCTTCCCACTGTCTTGCTCAACTTCCCCTAACCCCCCTGTGGATGCAGTTGTTGGCCATGTAGCATTTACCCCTCGATACAGAACTCCAGACACCGTAAGCAGCAGGTGCCAGGGCTGATCTGGCTGAAATCATCCAAGCCTCCACCCCAGAAATTCACCATGGCTATGCTGGCGGATTCCTCTGCACAGACAGACCCAATCTGCCAGCTGGATAGCATACTCGAAAAACATACAGAGATGTTTGACAAGGTATTACAGGCCATCAAGACCACCATGGAGGCCCAACTCGGGACTGAGCATTATAAACTCACAGAGACAGTGGATGAAGCAGAATCCTCCCTGACTTCCATTACACCCTCCCTGTAATCTATACAAGACCAACTGAAAACCTTACAGACTGAAATGAAAGACCTCAAAGCGAGGGCAACGGACGATGAAGGTTGCTCTTGGTGCAATAATATCCATCTCCTGCACTTCCCTGGGGGGTCGGAGGTCCCCAACATGGAGCTCTTCCCAAAAGCCTGGTTGACCACTACAGTTTTGGCTTACCAGATTCCAAAGTTTTTCTCCTTTGAGAGGGCGCACAGGAGCCCTGGTCACTCTCCTCCGCCAAGGGCTACTCCAAGTCCAGTGGTAGCAGGCCTGCTAAACAACAGAGATAGGGATCTATCGTTGCAACTATTCTGAGCAAAAGACCTCTAGACCCATAATGGAAACAACATCACAGCATACCCGGACTACACCGCAGAACTCCAGAGAAACCACAACACATTTGAAGCGGTCAAGGCACAACTCCACACTCTTGGATTGGCATATGCTCTATTTTTTCTGGCCAAGTTTAGGGTTGTGGATGCTGGCACAATGCACTTCTTCCTCTTCCTGGAGGGCGGCCTGGGCATGGTTACGCACCAAGGAGGTGTAGGACCAGCCGGGATCAAACGGAGCTGATTCGCTGGACTGGACCAAGGTGGAACACTGGCAAAGCTTGCACTGACCACAATCTTGCCCCTCAGAGGAACAGGCTGCTTATGAGCGCGAGCAGCTGGTGGGGGAGGTCTCCCGGCACGGCACCAACAGGTTTCAGGCCTTGGCCCCAGACATGGCTCATTAATCAGTTCAGGGAGCCCCCAGCTCCCTGACCTTGGATGGTGAGTCAACAGTTGAGCTGGAAAGATCACCCCACAGGAGGACCTTAGCTCCCTGACTTTACATTGCCGGTGAGTGCACATGGGGTGAGTTTCTACACACGGGGTAAGAATGGGTGGGGAAGTGGTCTGGATGTCCTTTGTCATGTCTAAGTTCTATGTTGGGAGCTCCGTACACTCCAATTTCCATTTTTGGGTCCAAGAAGTCCAGCTTGCCACAAGTGCTCCTGTAGAATTGTTATTGGCCTGATCCTCTAGGCTCTAGAGACTTCCGCACGGACTGACTGGCACTGAGGACACTGATTAGTTATCTTTTGCACTGTTGGGAACTTTGTGGCACAATGGGGGTCATTCTGACCCTGGCGGTAAAAGGCAGTTACCGCCGGTCAGAAGACCGCCATAACACCGCCGCGGCCGCGGTAACCCGCCAGGGTCATTCTGACCCACAACTGGCAAACCGCCAAAAACCCAACCTCCACTGAAGGCCGCCACATCATCTGTCAGCGATAAACTGGAGATGACCAAACCTCCACCGTCACGCCAACAGAAATACGCCCATGCCATTACGACCCACGAATCCAGGCGGCGGTCTTTCAACCGCGGTATCCCATTGGCGGTACACACCGCTGCGGTCAAAATACACACACATCTACAAAACACTGCCACATTGGACAATTACAAATACACACACCTGATACACATACAAACACCACTCCCACACAATCAAAACGATATAAAACACACACCCACATCACCCACAAACCCCCACAAATCGAAATTCAGAGACAAGGCGCAATACACAGAGAGAGAGCACAGGGAACGCAAACCACAACACACACAGGAACCCAACATCATCCCCCACACTACATCTACGCACAAAACACCACACACCACTACACTCATCACCACAAACACCACCCCACACCTCATCCACACCACCCCATGGCACCCCAAAGACACCCCAGGTTCTCGGACCAAGAACTCAGGGTCATGGTGGAGGAAATAATTAGGGTAGAGCCCCAGCTGTTCGGCACACAGGTGCAGCACACCACAATAGCCAGGAAGGCGGAGCTATGGCAAAGGATCGTCGACAGGGTCAACGTTGTGGGACAGCATCCCAGAAATCGGGAAGACATCCGAAAGCGCTGGAACGACCTACGGGGGAAGGTGCGGACGATGGTGTCAAGACACAACATCGCTGTGCAGAAGACTGGCGGCGGACCCCCACCCACTCCACCCGAATTCACAGCATGGGAGCAAGAGGTCTTGAACATCCTGCATCCTGAGGGCCTCGCTGGAGTAGGCGGAGGAATGGACTCTGGTAAGTCTAATCTCAACTACTTCACCCCCCCCAACCACAAGCATGCCAACCCACACCCCCACCCTCACCCCCAACCCCCCAGCACATATCCTCCCTGCTAATGTCTCACCAGCACAACCCACCCAAACCAACACCAACCCCTGAATGCCAACACAAACCATGGACACCCATCACCTAAGCATGACCACTGCACATACCCATCCCCCCCCAAACCACCCTCACAACTCCTCCCACAAGGGAATGCCAGCACTGGGGGACAAGGGTACCCACAAATCGCACGCCATGGCACACACAGAAGCAATAACCATACTCTTTTACCCCTGCAGGGCCCGAACGCCAACACACAGGCCCGGAGGGTCCAGAAATGTCCATCCCATCCCCAGAACAGGCCCCCAGTGATGACAGCAGCTCTGTCGACCTAGAACCTGATGACCAGCCCGGACCATCGGGGACCTCTAGACAGTCGGTTCCCCTCAGGCAGCC